>NC_065447.1:201585679-202310658 GCF_917563875.1 Diabrotica virgifera virgifera
TATGTATTAAATGACTTAGGATGTAAACTAATAATACTTTCCCGTAATAAAATTTCTTAATGATTAGGTTTGCTGTATTTTTGGATTATATAAATAAATAAAATTACAATATATATCTGCTTCAATGTTTTACATTGGTTGTATTTTTCTTCTTGTTTTAGCTAAACAATGTCTATTGTGTGACTCGATATTATACAGATAAATAATTAATATTTCATATACAAAAAGAAAAAAATTAACAAAGATGGTAGGATAAATAACGCCATGTTTGAACTAAATATGACTGATTATTATTTGTTGAAATGCCAAGAAATGTTTTTGGATTGTAGACTGTTTTCCTGATACCTACCGTTATTATACCAAAAAATTAATAGTTTTTATGTGGGACCGTGTATTTGTTCTTTTTTTGTATTTCCTTCTGTCGAAATAAGTATGTACTTATATCCATATAAAAAATTTTTTATTAAAATAAGTTTACTCTTTCTACATAACGATTTTGTTTTAGGTAATTGCTGATATACAAAGTGCTATTAACAAAAAGAAGGACAAATTAAGGAAGTTTACTTTGCCTCACCATCCTTTTATTATTGTATAGAAGCCAGTGGTTTAAGAGTGGAGAAATTATTTGTATGTATTAATATCTAACGTTTTATATCCTGTTGTTATTATCTAATAAAGAATAATTTTACCTTAACTTAATGATCTATTTCGCCGTAGCTAATATCACTTTATTTTTAAGAAATGTAACTTAATTTCAAATATACAATTATATCTGCGAACTATATTTCTTAACATTAAATATATTAATTAATAATGGTAACATAACAATATTCCTTACTAAGAAATATTATTGCTCAGAAAGAAGAGTTTTGTAATGCCAAGAAAATATATTCTTATGACAAGTATAATTTCTTTCTGAGAAATGGGTTTGCAGTTTGCAAGAAAGTGATAGTTCAATCATGTTTAAGATATATTTCTTTGGGTATATTAAAATTTATTTGAAATATTTTAGAAAATTATATCTTACTCTTACATACAAAGATATATTTCTTAGGCAATATGCCAAGTCGATCTTTCTTAAATATTAATAAAGTTTCTTTATATCAAGAATTTTTTTCTCTCGGTGTATGGTTGTTGGTATTGTTGTTTATGTATTGTGTGTTGCATATGTATTGTCCGTAAGATTGTAGGTGATTTCGTTGTTGACGTCTTCTTTTGGTATTGGCAACCAAAACCTGCTGCATTCTGCTGAGAGTTTGCTACACATTTTTTCTTCGTTGAGTAGGATGAGAGCTGCGTCTTTGCTTTTTCTCTTTTTCTTGCCTGTTTCTTTCACGATTATTGATGCATATTTCCATTGGTTTCTGGGCTCTTTGTCTCAGACATATCTGGGCTTTCTCGAAGTCTATTATTAATTTTTGTGTTTCATGCTCATTAATCCTCACAGTTAGTGGTCCTGCGGTTTCTAGCATGTATAAATTGTTGAATTCACAAAGTAATTTGAGGTGTAGTTTTTGGATATTACTTGTGTGTATTTGAAATGAATGAAAGAACGTAAAAAAATAATAGACCTAGATCCCGCGTACCAAAAAAAAAGTTAACTAATAGCAAGCTGAAAATTTGTTAATAGCTTAACGGTGTCTAGTCGGACACACTTTGATGTATGGAAACACTGGAACAGGGGAGATTTTAATTTTGGAACAGGTTAAAAATTTGGAACGTCATACTAGGAAAACATTCCATGTATTTTGTCGGACAGAACTTCCAATTGATTTGTTACCATTTCATTAAACTTTCATTGAAAAAATCAGACTGGTGTTTATCACCAACTGGGCATTTTAATGAGTGGAACACGAAGAAGATTTCAAATGACAGGAATCGTGTTGGTCAGTAAGAGCAGTCTTGTTCTTGCATGAGAGTTTAATGAAAGGGTAACAAATCAATTGGATGTTCCGTCCGACATAATACATGGGACGTTTTCGTAATCTGATGTTTTAAATTTTTAAACAGTTCCACAATTAAAATTTCCCCTGTGTCAGTGTTCCCGTACATCAAAGTTTGTCCGACTAGACACCGTTAAGCTATTAACACATTTTCAGCTGGCTATTAGTCAACTTTTTTGGTACGCGGGATCCAGACCTATAAAGAAAGGTTCCGCTCTTGGACCAGATGCGATATCCTGGGGAAGTATGAACAACATTCTGAGAGAGTTGAACAAGTTGGACAACAAGTTTATTTTAAAAAATCATGAAAGTAGGAGAAATATCGTATGAATGAAAAAGCCAGTATATTAGTAGCTGATTAAAAAACAACGGATTTGTACAACAATGCAGAAACTAAATGGACATAAAATTAGTTATTCACACTATGAAAATATGGAAGAGACGGATACGGGAAGTAACCGAAATATCCGATAATCTTCTTCTTCTTATGCAATCCACCAATGGATGTTCGCGATCTCGTTTGACCATTTTTCTCTATCCCTTGCAGTATGTATTAGGTCTCCTATGTTTCTTAGTGCTGTCCATTGTTTGACATTACGAAGCCATGACATTTTCTTCCTGTTCACTCCCCTTCTTATTTCGATCTTTCCTTCAATTAATGTTTGTAAAAACTGGTATCTTTCGTTTTTAATTAGGTGATCCGATAATCAGTTTGACTTTATTCAAGGCGGATCACCATCAGATGCAATAATTTTCATTATAAGGCCATAAGTTTAGGAATGGCACCGATTGATGCCAAGATGAGACAGCATAGGTAAAGATGGTTTGCGCATATTTAACATCGAGACCCGATACAAAAATTACTGATATAAGTGTTTCTGGGATTAATTGGGGAGGAAGACCAAAGAATACTTGGGGAGACGCTTAGGCAGAACATTTTAAATATTGGTATCAACGAATATAGAAACTTATGGAGAAAATATTACTGGTGAAGCCGACTCCGCATACGGATAAAGGCAACGAGAATTATGATAAGGATAATACCATTCATTAGGCTATAAAAAGTCTTCAAAATGTATAAAATTATACAGAATTCAGGATGAAAATAATATTGAAGAAATTGAATTTTTAGTTGCAAGTCAGCTGAATATTGGAGAGTATAACTCTAAGTTTTATAAATGCTCCTCTTAATATTCGTGTATCTGTTTTAATTTCTTTATGATGATTAAGTGTGTCGTTTAATATTTCCTATTGCCACCTATGCTTCAGAAACTTGTGCGATCAAAAACGCTGATAAGAAACGTATAATGGCATTTGAAATGTGGGTCTACCGTAGCATGTTGCGCATTCCATGGACCATACATCTCACACATAATTCAATACTAGCAGAACTTAACATAAAAACTAAACTCACCACAGCTATCAAGAAAAATATACCGAGATATTTTGGACATATAAGTAGAAGAAGAGAAGGCACGAAACAAATGATAGTGAAGGCAACATAACGGGCATCTCCAGTACGATGATTGGACCAAACAAAGAACATGACTGGTTACTCATTCTCCGAAGCAAAACAACAGGCACAGGAGTGATATAATTGGACATAAATAGCCAAACAAATTACATGACGCCACTACATCCTTACGAAGATTCAAACATTCAAAAGATGCAAAGAGATCTCCCTGAGAAAGATTCAAAAACCATTATCTAGTAATCTAGAATATGGCTAAATTTAGTAAACTAGAAAATCAAACTACATTTGAGAACTGGTCCCTTTAGTTAACATTTTTCTCCATTTGTATTAAATTATTATTTCAAAATGAATGTTCCTTACGAAGATGTTTTTAAGAAAAAAGAATTTAGGCAGATTTTTAGCTTACCTAAAAAAATAATATTCAATTTTTCCATTTCGATTCAACTTCTTATTTTTAAATATTTTTTACCTTCTGGTTTCCCAATTTAAATTAAATTTGTTATTCAAATTTCGATACAGCTCGTTAATCCCTTTTTAATCAACGGGCACGCTCAAAAAATTATTCTCGAATTGATTGCAAAAAGACCGCCTGCGGGCACAAAGTCTTTCTAATGGGATCCTACTCGATTTTGACTGTCGAACGTAAAAGCAGTGATCCTTACGGCATGTCAAACATTTCAGGGATCTACGATTCGGCCAGGATAACGAGCTTTTTTGCGTAACATTTTGCGATTCTGCATGCGCTTAATGCTTTGAGTCGACGAAGGAGACCTTTCTTGATGGAGAGAAGGTCTTTGTGCATTCGAAAACATCCGACAAATTATTTATACCTCATTTCTTTGTGACCATATCAAATTTGAATAAAGAAAAATAAATTAGGCTATGAATAGGATTGATGCCAGACCCTGCGGAATGGAAGAGGGCCGGCGGATAGATAATGAGTTTTCTTTGGCAATAAATTGCTGGAATATATTTTCTCGAAACATATGCTTCTCTTTTTGTGAATACTTAAAATATTATTATAAAAGAGGAAATAATACAGGGTGTAACGAAAATACAGGTCATAAATTTAACCATATATTCTGGGACCAAAAATAGTTTGATTGAACCTAACTTACCTTAGTACAAATGTGCATATAAAAAAAGTTACAACCCTTTGAAGTTACAAAATGAAAATCGATTTTTTTCAATATATCGAAAACTATTCAAGTTTTTTTATTGAAAATGGACATATAACATTCTTATGACTGTAGCATCTCAAGAAAAAATTATAGGGAAATTTGGACACCCTATAAAAATTTTATTGGGGGTTTAGTTCCTTTAAACCCCCCAAACTTTTGTGTACGTTCCAATTAAATTATTATTGTAGTACCATTACTTAAACACAATATTTCTAAAACTTTTTTGGCTCTTAGTGCTTTTTCGAAAAGTCAGTTTTTATCGAGATATTTTGAATATTTGTCAAATCCACCACATATTTGTATATGGTTAAGTACGATTATGGATACTTGGTAATAATATGAAAAATTATTGTATGATTTACATTTTTAGGTATATTTTGAACCGTATTAAAAAAGAAACCATATCTCGATAAAAGGTGCCTTCTCGAAAAAATACAAAGAGGCAAAAAAGTTTTAAAAACATTTTGTTTAACTAATGGTATCGAAGTAATAGTTTAATTGGAGCGTACACAAACATTTGGGGGGTTTAAAGGAACAAAACCCCCATAAAATTTTTATGTAAATATATTAAAAAAGAAGCTGCAACTCGATAAAAACTGCCTTATCGAAAAAATATGAAGAGCCAAAAAAGTTTTAAAAATATTGAATTTAACTAATGGTATCACAATAATAATTTAATTGAAACGTACAGAAAAGTTTGGGGGGGTTTAAGGGAACAAAACCCCCATAAATTTTTTATGGGGAGCACAAATTGAACTATAATTTTTCTTTAAGATGCTCCTGTCATAAGAATGCCACATACCTATTTTCGATAAAAAATATCTAATAGTTTTCGATATATTCGAAAAAATCGATTTTTATTTTGTAACTTCAAAGGGCTATAACTTTTTTTCTGTGCATATTTGTACTAAGGTAAGTTAGGTTCATTCGAACTATTTTGGGTCCCAGAATATGTGATTTAATTTATGACCTGTATTTTTGTTACACCCTGTATACCGTATTTTTTTACCATAATTATTCAATTCTATTAAAAGCTTCTCTTATAATAGACCAATCAAGTTAGTAAAAATAAGCCGTTTTTCGACATAATTGAAAAGACGAGGTTTGACAGTTGAAATGTGTAGTATGAGATATTACAAAAAGGCTACCATCTTGGGATTCATCAATTTTTTAGTGGAACATTTTTTAAATAAACAATCAAAACGTCAAACTTAGTTTTTTGCTCATAACTTAAAAACTTGTTTATTTAGAAATTTGACGTCTACATGTAACTTTTTCAGAAAAAAAAAGATACATCGAATGGGATACACCAAATTAAAATCGGTTAATAAACAAAAAAGTTATTGCAAAACGGACGACAAAATCACTGTTTTTGAATATTGTTAATAACAATGTTATTGTTTATTAAAATATGTTTGAATATACCTAAACTTGAGGGCATTATGGTGTTTGAATGGTGTGCAAAAAATGGTCCAGATCTGTTAAATAGTTTTTGCAAAACTTAATTTGTTTATAAATCTTTTTTAAAAACGAGCTAAGTTCTGAGACTGGTCCAGATAATATGGCTGAATGTATCTCAATAATCAGCGACTCATTTCCTTCGTTAAGATGTATACTAATACCCTATGAAAAAAAAGTAAAAAAAAATACATGTACGTACACAAAATTTTTTGTTAATAAATAGCAGTTTTTAAGCTTATAAACAATTACAATAATTTCGTAGAAATTAGATCAAATTAAATGGCAATAAAAAATACTGAAAGCTGGTTAAAATTCACAACTTCTAAATAAAATTTTTAGTACCTACGATACTTGGGGTCTGAGATAGCCCCTTTTTTGAAAAAATCACTGTTACGTTAATTAACAACACTAAGATCTGAAATTAACCAATCTTTTATAAGAAAAGTCAAAGTTTTTAACAAAGTTTTTTGAAAGAAAAAATGTTAAAAATTGTTTAAACAGTATTGTTATAAAGAAAGAGTATTTTGCGTTCCGACTAAAGTAAAAAAAATGATGGGCGCAGCCGAATGAGAATAAATTCGCGGACTAGCATTCGCTAGCGCTAGACCGTTGCAGCCCATTTTTAACATTGACAGTATACCGGATTTGAAGCTTAATAATATATTTATATATTTTGGTAGAAACTTGAATTTTATGAATATTATTATGTTGCACATTTATTTAGTAAAATTATATTTTAAATAAATAAATTTAAAAAATAACAAGAAAAAGGCCACAAAGTCAAAATATGCAACAGAAAAAAAGTTTCGCGACCTTATAGACGAGTGGTACGTGGTACTCCCCCCAAAAAAAAAACGCTCATTTCTCGAGATATCAACCACAGTGTGGTGAATGGCTAATTTTGGTCTTACTTTATACTTTTTATGGTGCTGAAAACGAAAATGAGTTTTATTTTGAATTTTAGATGGGAAAACATTACCCTAAAAATAAAAAAAAAATGAAATCACGCTTTTCTTAAAATTAAAAGTTACACCACTTTTTTTCTATAAAACATTTTGTTCTCTGTACTCTAGATTTTAACTTAAAATTAATTAAGCAGCTAAATTTCAAATTTTGTTACTCAACTTTTGCGATTAAACTTTGCAATTCAAGAATCTGCACCTTTTACTTCAAACAATTTATAACTTTCTTTATGGCAAGACAGAAATATTAAAGCAGGTCCCATTGTCTTCAGAAAGGTGAGAAATATATACTATAAAAATATCAGAAAAAAATATTACAATGGAACAGAGTTGTAGTAAATTAAACTCAAAAAACGTGATTTTTTTTATTTTTAGGGCAAAGTTGCGATTTTGATAATGTTCCCCCACGTAAAATTCAAAACAACCCTAATTTTAGTTTTGAGCACCATCAAAAATATAAAGTATGACCAAAATTAGTATCAGTATCTCGAGAAATAAGCTTTTTTGGGGTGTGCCGCTCGTCTATAAAGTCACATAACATTTTTCCTACTGCATATTTTAAATTAAATTTTTTTGGAAAACTTCTTCATAAATTATATTTTATTTCTGTGTTAATAAAAATTATAAACTAAAGAGTTTGTCACTCAACTTTTTTAAGTAAACATGAAATTAACGAAATCTGACGACAAAATGTTTAAAAATTACCAACTTCTCTTTTAACGTGTTGAGTCATTTTGAACAAATCTCATTCTTATCTAAATGCTTCAAAGATAACACAGTAAAATTTTTAAAAGGAAATATTTACAGCGACCAAAAATACAGTGAGTTAAAATTGAAAAATCATCAAAATTGATTTTTCGCATTTTTGCATAAAATTTGATTTTTGAACATGTTCCACTAATTCTAGAAAAAAATTAACTCCATATTCGGATTCAGAGACCTCGAAAACATAAGGAATGACGAAAATTTGTCATTCACCTTAAAGTGGATTTTTGTGGTCGGGATAACGTAATTTTAATAGTTGCTGCCGCATGCCGGTCGCCAACCGCGCCCACTATTCAGTCAGTCGACTACGCCCGTTATTTTTTACTTTAGTCGGAACGCAAAATACTCTGTGTTTATAACACTCCTATTTAAACAATTTTTAACATTTTTTCTTACTAAAAACTTTGTTAAAAACTTTGACTTTTCTTATAAAAGATTGGTTAATTTCAGCGTTTAGTGTTGTTAATTAACGTAACAGTGATTTTTTCAATAAAAGCGGCTATCTCAGACCCCAAGGGTCGTAGGACCTAAAAATTTTTTTGAAAGTTGTGTATTTTAATCAGTGTTCCATATTTTTTATTGCCATTTAATTTGATCTTGTTTCTACGAGATTATTGTAATTGTTCATAAGCTAAAAACTGCTATTTATTTAACAAATAATTTTGTGTACGTATATGTATTTTTTTTTACTTTTTTTTTCATAAGCTATTAGTATACATCTTAACGAAGGAAATGAACCCCGGATTATTGAGATACATTCAGCCATATTAACTGGACCAGCCTCAGAAATTAGCTCGTTTTTCAAAAAATTTTATAAACAAATTCAATTTTACGAAAACTATTTAACAGATCTGGACCATTTTTTGCACACCATTAAAACACCATAGTGCCCTGAATTTTGGGTATATTAAAACGTATTTTAACGAACAATAAAATTGTTATTAACTATATTCAAAAACAGTGATTTTGTCATCCGTTTTGCAATAACTTTTTTGTTTATTAACCGATTTTTATTTAGCGTATCTCATTCGATGTATCATTTTTTTCTGAGAAAGTTACCTGTGAACGTCAAATTTCTAAATAAACAAGTTTTTAAGTTATGAGTAAAAAACTAAGTTTGACGTTTTGATTGTTTATTTAAAAAATGTTCCACTACAAAATTGATGAATCCAAAGATGGTAGTCTTTTTGCAATATCTCATACTAAACATTTCAACTGTCAAACCTCGTCTTTTCCGGTATGTCTAGTAAAAACCTAACTTGATTGGCCTATAAACAAATATCTCTATTCTCTTCTTCTACTGTTTATATATTGGGTAAATTATCTACACTTTTGGAATTTCTCAGAGCTGGGAATTCATATTATTAAACTAATAAGCGCATTACAAGAGAAAGTGAAGTATCATCTTCCCCTTTGCCTCTATCCATTTGTGGACTCGGATTCCCTAATTGCAATACTCCATAGCTTTCTATCTTCGGCCATACCAACATCAAATCCTCTTCACCAATGTCCTACCTAAGGGTAAGGACAGAACAAGTGGGTCGAGGTGGAGGTGTAGGGCGCGGTGGATGCCACTAGTTAAGTCGGGGTCGATGTCGTCAGCACATAGCAAGGAGGTCACCTCCGCTGTCAGTCGAGCTAGAACCACTATCAAGTGAAGTAGTTTAATAAATTTAAATGACAAAAAGACTGTGCTTTTGCAATGTTGTGTCAGTCAAGTGATGATAGTGATAAAATGTCAGCTGTAAATAATCAGATCCTCCTTCATATTTCAAAAATTTACTGAAAAATTACTTTAGAAACTAAAAAAATAACTGAATACAAAAAAGGGATTAACTAAAAAGTATCAACTCAGATAGCGCAGGTAATGACAACTTGGCTTCGAATGGACCCATCACAGGGAAGCATCTCAGATTTTGCCTTTTACAAAAATGGCGGGCAATCAAATTGGCGATTATACATATGTGACTAATAGCACGACAACTTTTGAACAAGACATCAGATTTCAACCAAGTTTGGTGTGTAGATTCTTTTTTTGATGTATAAAATTGAGATCTTGAACCAGAAGAATCGGTTTACCAGAAGTTGTATTTTTCCTGGTTTTTATGTAAAAATATGTTGTTTTTTTTTAAGTTATACTTGTTTAGGCACGAGGGTAAATTTTTATTTTTACTGGGCGCATGCGCACACTGAAAGTATGGTATAAAACGTTATACGGGATCTGATTAGGTGTTAAAATCATCTGTCAATAACTGTTCAAATGGAGATTCTGGATAAACAAAATATTGTGTATATTAGTTTTTATTGTTGTGAGAACAGAGACAAAAAACAAGTTTATAATAATTATTGTAGTGACATTTTAAATAGTTTTTAAAAGCAACAGGTACTTACCTTATTTTAAATGTTTCAGTATTGTAATAAAAAATTACAAATTAGGTAAATACCTATTTGGAAAATGTACCTACGTAGCTAGTAAGTAATGCTTTGAATTACATAATTTGATTACCAACAAAAATCTCCATCTAACATATTGCTTCTTTAGTTTATATTTTGTCGTATTTTATTTCCACAAGAGTCAAAATTATTTGATTAAACTAACAGAATAAGCAACGAACAGTCAAAAATTTTTTAAAACGTTTAGTTGCTAGGTATACCTTCCCACGTCATTCACAATGTCTGGATAGTTAAATTCTGCGTGGGGTGAGTTCAAAATAATCTAAACGTGATAGACACAGGTTCAATTCCCAATGGAGTTTTTTTTTTATTTTTTTTTATACATTTTATGATTTTAAGTATATTTATTATATTTTTTTTTCAGAAAATATGTATTTAGTTAAAATTTTCTCAACAATTGTTCAGAAATAATTTCTTTGGTTTCATTTTTCAATGTGTCTGCGTGTGTTTTATTCTTTTATTTTTTTAATTTTTCGTATTGTTTTAATAAAAATTTTTGGAAAGTAGTAAGTATTAAAATTAGTTTATTAATTAGTTTAATAATAGAAGTATAACTTCTTACGTGCGTACAAGGTACACACACATTCTTTTTTTTTCAATTCTTTCACCCTGTAGGTATTAATTTTTCAAAAAGCTAATACCGTCATTGAAAAGAGCGTTAGAATGTTCTTTAGGAAATGTTTTATACTTTTTAGTTATGTTAATTACCATTTAATAAATGCATAACGTATCTTCACATGTACCTATGTGCGGCAGATTCGTGCAAACATTATAAGAATGATTGTGCATTTAATGGTAGAAGCATATAATTTGGAACACATATACTACATATAAGTTCAAATTTACTTTATGAGGCCATGTCAGTTTTTGCTCCTTTTACAAAAATGGTGGGCGTTCAAAATGGCGACTATACATATGTGACTAATAGCACGATAACTTTTGAACCAGACGTCAGATCTCAACCAAATTTGGTATATAGGTTATTTTTTTGATGTATAATATCGAGGTCTTGAACCGGAAGAATCAGTTTACCAGAAGTTGTGTTTTTGCTGGTTTTTATGTAAAAATATGTTGTTTTTTTTTCAATTATTTCACCCTGTATGTATTAATTTTTCAAAAAGTTAATACCGCCATTTTTTAAAAGAGCATGAAAATATTTTTTAGAAAATATTTTGAACTTTTTAGTTATTAACTATTATATACACTGCCTTACTAATAAAACACTCGTATTATATGGTTATTACCTATTTAAATTTAGAATAGTTATCCTAAGCATAAGGTAGATATAATACGAAAATACTTCGTTACCAATAAACTCGGTATAAGTTAGTTATAAGTATTTCCACTTTATTCCGAAATAATAGTTTGGCAACGGCGCAATCTTCTACACAAATGCATAAAACAACGATATATTGGGTGAAATATGTCAATTTTGATTTTTCTCTACAA
Organism: Diabrotica virgifera virgifera; assembly: GCF_917563875.1. Taxonomy (NCBI): domain Eukaryota; kingdom Metazoa; phylum Arthropoda; class Insecta; order Coleoptera; family Chrysomelidae; genus Diabrotica; species Diabrotica virgifera. Next base: position 201,597,369 of record NC_065447.1, read on the forward strand.
CTGAAATACCAAATTCCGTAATTTTTATGAACTACCCGCAGTTGCTTTACCCTTTATGAGTCGTATAAACTCAAAAAATGTAGATTTTCAGCATCAAATTTTACTTCATAATATTTTGATGGGCTATGGCAGTTGTATTTTCTGCTATATTTTAATAAATCGTTATTTCATGTGTTGTATGTTGAGTTTAAGTATTTCATAAAATGTCTCCGAATAAAAGAGAACGTTGCATTAAATGGGAAAGTGAAGAAAAAGTAAACAAATTGATTCATTTTACTTATAAATGCAATGTAATAATGTTAATTTCAGCATGTTTTGAAGAATATTGTGAGAGATTTTCTACATATTGAAGAAAATAAAGACCTTATTTTTCTTGTAAAGTGGAGGATGTCTCCTCCTCGCTAGTTCGTAATAGTGAATCACCTACTAATTTTTCTAGAAACCTTAGATCATCTTTATTAAACCGGATTTTTATTCTGCATTCTTTGAAAAGGAATTTAGGCTTCCTTTGAATGTTTTCCTCTATCGTGTATTTTCCATCATGTTAATTAAATTATCAACTTCCTCGTAGCGACAATACCTCTTAACACATTTTTTTATTATATATCTACTCACAAAACAAATATATTTTTGTCTCCGATGACTTTTACAGTCATAATATAGGTTATACCAGACTTAACGACGTTATACACTTTCGTTGCGGGGTATGCCTCTCAGAAGAAAGGGTGGGAAACTTATATGCAAGCGAAAGTTGGTAACAATGCAGTATTTTCACTTTTATTTAATAATGGTACGGTAAACAATCCTCATTTTTTATATGTTATTCCTTACAAAAAAACCTTTAATTTAAGCACAAATAATTAAAAATCGTAAATTTGGATCAAAAGTTATTAACTTTTTAAGAATTCCCATAAGAGCCCATGTTAAAACTTAAATTTGAACCTTAATAGTAATTAAACGGCACGGTTAAACAATTTTTAAAAAATCAAGTCCTAGTTTTCTGAAGTAAACTATAACATACTAAAATTTCATGCAAATCCTTAATTCTTTGCCGAAGGTGTAGAACGTCGTTAAACAAGGGTATGGGTCGGTATAAACTTGGACTAAATTCTTATACCCAGTATAACCTATACCTAAGTAATTCCATGTTTATATTGGCAGTGATTTTGCCTATACCTGATTTATCCTCGGTATAACTTTTATACTTGGTTTATTAGTAACAGTGATAGATAGGTACATACATAGTTATTTTTATATATCGTAATTATTATGGTTGTTATAGCAACCGTAAATTTTTAATTAACAAATTAATTGTTGCTAAACTGTTCATTCAATTTCCATCGGCTTCTGGAAAGATAATCTATTCCATATTCCAAAACAGCTTTTTTACCAAGTTATTTAATTATTGATAAATAATTACTTACCTAAAATTTTAGTTGAAAATTAAAGATTTTGTTGGAGAACCCCGCATTTTCCGAGGAAAATTGTGGTCGAAGTAAATCGGGAAAAACGTATTATCACTATAGAGCATTTAATTAGGGTGAATTTTTTTTGGGTGTTTTTGGTGTAAAGTTAAAATCTTTGGAGTTATTGAGGAAAAATTGAAAAAAACACTATTTTGGGCGCCATTTTGTTTATAAAAAAAGTGGCACACTATCTGCGGACTTTGCATACCTATATTAATAATATATATAATCATAAGCTTCGATTCCAGCAATAAAATTGCTGGTAAATAACTTGGTTAAATAACCCAAAAAAATGGCCTATTCTCCGATAATCCGCCCAGACTAATTTTAAATCGATACTTTAAAGATTGTATGTATACAAATAAACTACTAGAAATAATTTTGTTCTAGCACAAATAGCTATTTTTAAATCATTATCCGCCACTGCTTTTGTGGATGTTGTCGTCCCACAAAATTATGTAAAGTAACGTCACTGACACCTTCTTATTGGAACCGAAGTCACAGACTGACAGGAAATTAATTCTCGCAGATGCAGAATAGACTGAAATATATTGATATTTGTACTACACCGTTTTGACACAAAAAGTAGGCGTCTCTAATATCGAACAAGAAAAATAAAATGATGTTTGTGCTCGGTTTTTTGAGTCTGTAAAAGACATATTATATTTAAGAGAGACTGATTTGAATTGATTAAATCCGAGAAAAAGAATTTAAATAAAAAAAAATGAATAACCATTTTCAATTTCGTTGCAAAACGAAAATACAGCCGAACCATATTCTAGTCTAATCAGAGAGTGCAGCAAGCACCTCTACCGGTTTTGAAACTTATTAGTCTCTCATCAGGAGGCATATATTCGGCTCTCCCTGATCCAACCAAAACAAACCCCAGCGTGCAGTCCCGGATTGCAACGAACGAAATGGCGTAGATGCCCTAGCGGCAACTGCTACAACAAGACTAAGTTTGGGGTTTGTTTTGGTTGGATCAGGGAGAGCAGCATATGTGCCTCCTGATGAGAGACTAATAAGTTTCGAAACCGGTAGAGGTGCTTGCTGCACTCTCTGATTGGACTAGAATATGGTTCGGCTGTATTTTCGTTTTGAAACGAAATTGAAAATGGTTATTCATTTTTTATTTTTATTTACTCTGATTGGAGTACGATGGGAACCATTCTCGTTGGAACTTTACCGCGCTGAGCAGATGGGACGTGAATTGTAAATTGTAGAATTCCCTCATCTTCCTTAGTCCCAGCATCCGTATGGCTTGCATATTGTAGAAGACTCGGAAATGTTACCAGAGAAAGTTTCCATTGTTTTCATTCTGGTGGGGTGTAGAATAGCATTATGTTTTTTTATATGCCATTAGAGTGAAAAATTAGTTTTGTTGTAGCAGTTGCCGCTAGGGCATCTATGCCATGTTGTTCGTTGAAATCCAGGACTGCACGCTGGGGTTTGTTTTGGTTGGATCAGGGAGAGCAGCATATGTGCCTCCTGATAAGAGACTAATAAGTTTTGAAACCGGTAGAGGTGCTTGCTGCACTCTCTGATTGGACTAGAATATGGTTCGGCTGTATTTTCGTTTTGCAACGAAATTGAAAATGGTTATTCATTTTTTATTTACATTTACTCTAATTGGAGTACAAAGGGAACCATTTTCGTTGGAACTTTACCGCGCTGAGCAGATGGGACGTGAATTGTAAATTGTAGAATTCCCTCATCTTCCTTAGTCTCAGCATCCGTATGGCTTGCAAATTGTAGAAGCCTCGGAGGTTTAACCAGAGAAGGTTACCATTGTTTTCATTCTGGTGGAATGTAGAATAGCATTATGTTGTTTTATATGCCATTAGAGTGAAAAGTTATTCTTGTTGTACTTAGTCTTAAATTTTTTTGTTCAGATTGCTTTCCATAAAATATAATAATTTTTGACTATACTTTTTTCTGTAGCGTCATGTTTACTTCTGTTCTGCTATTCTCTTTTCTTCCTCCAACTAGTCCTTGAACATATCCGTGTTTAACCCTTAACTGGTGAGATCTCATTTTTTAGCACACGAACGGAGACATGCCGTCTGACGGACTACCGGTTTTTCTAAGGAGATAAAAACGACCTACATCAATTACACTAGTAATTACATAATTACATTAATTACCTACATTATATACAGTGATGAGCACGCTAATAACCAGCAAAATAGCTCAAAAGATGGAAAGCATAATACATTGCGAAACAAAAGAGATGAAACTAGTGGAGGTGCAAACTATCATTATAAACGTAATAATTCAACATTACATTACATAGTTTCTCACCTTTAGACGTCTGTGACAGGAGTATTTTATAAAATTCTACTGTCACAGTGACAGTTGTCATACTCCTCTGACACGTCTAAAGGTGGGAAACTATGTAATGTAATGTTGTTTTAGACGTTTATAATTATAACGATGATTTCCACCTCCGCTAGTTTCATCTCTTTTTGTTTCGCAATGTATTATTATATTTTCCATCTTTTGAGCTATTTTGCCGGTTATTAGCGCGCTCATCACTGTATTTATATGTTTATTATAAGGAACAGTAAATAGATTTAAAATATATGTAAAAGTGGTTCTCCAACTGATTCTCCAAGCGAAGGTAAATGGTAAAAGAGGTCAAAGAGGTCCGGAAAGAACAGGCATTTCCTGGTTTCAAAATTTACGAAAATGGTATAAGGGTGGTTCGCCAAAATAAGCGGCATATTGTGTAACTCGCTTTTTTCTTAAGTCCTTTACACACTGTGTTTCAAATTGTGTTGCCAAAGTTAAGTTATAAAATAGATGAATGTACGCCACTTAACATTAATTTTAAAAAAAGTATTTTTTTGCACGATTGATCATTTTTGACTGTTTACCGTGACAGATTTTACGTCAGTAGGTGACATTTACTAGCAACTCGACGGTAAGTAATCCAACTCGACGGTAAGTACTCCAACTCGACGGTAAGTAATTCACTTACCGTCGAGTTAAAAAATCTCTTAATTTTAATTTATTTTTTGAAAGAATAAAGAAAACTAGTTTCGACCAACCCTGTATACTAAAATGAAAAGTTTAACTATACCAATAACTCTTAACAATAGTAGACTATATTAAAAATCATTTGAACATTAATAGAGTTTATTATACCAATCTACTACAATCCTACAGGGTGTTAATTTTGCTACGAAACCTACCTCTGCTACCCTTTGCTACTCTTTTAACATACCCTGTATAATATTACAAAACCTTATATTTTGAGAAAGAAGAAATCGAGGAGAATCAAAAAATGTAAAAATATACAGGGTGTCCGGTATAACCGGAAGTAGCAAAGAGAAGAAAATATTTTCATTAAATAGTTCATACCCCAAAACCCCTGTATTCCAATTTTCAAGATTCTCTTAGCTTTAGTTCTCGAGATATTTCTAATAGGCCCTTTATCTGCCTCACCCTGTATATTTTGCACTTTTTACAGCTTTGCAGTACTACACATAAATATACTGAAATGTTTCCTAATTTCAGCTTATAGAGGCTAACACATGGTGGACGTTTGACATTAATAGAGGGTCAATGAACTAAATTGACATAACACAGGATCTGATTCACTTAAAAGGAATTTGTAAGGACCTACTAAATAGTATCAACAATAAATAGGCAATATTTTGAAATAGTTCCGCCGATTTTTGCCAAATTTTATTAAATTATTGTACCTTAAAAAAGTAGCCTATAGCCTTCTTAAGCCTTTAGGCTAAAAAGTATCTGTAGGCTACTTTGTTAGCCTTCTAGGTGAACGTTGGCCTGAGCTATGCCCTCGAAAAAGTCAAAATGTCTGTTTTGTCCTATATTAAATTTGAAGATCGATATCTCTGAGCCAAGTGGACCTATTTTAGTGCATAAAAACATCAATTTTAAGCGTTTAAGGAAGCCTTTAGGTGGTCGAGAACCAAATTTATGGCAGTTTTAATTTTGGCTTTAATCTGGTGTATTAAATATGTGTATTTATTATTTGTCCCTCCTGGGGTAACTTTAAGCAGAGACACATACATAGTTTGGCGCTTTATACTACCAGCAGTACTAGATTCCACATATTTCATACATCGGATTAAAATTACAATTATTACAACTGCCATAACTTTGAATCTAAACTACCTAAAGGCTTGATTGACCGCTTAAAATTTGGGTTTTGTTAGTTGTAATATTGCAGACTAATCAAACAAAAAATTGGCTATTTTTAAACAGCTACATCTTCGAATATACTATACGGATTTTAATTTACATAATATGATCGTTTGAATGATATTTAAAAAAAATCTCTATTAAGGTTTCTACAGTTTTTCCTCGTTTACTTAAATTTTGAGAATTAGTTAAAAATCGTAATATTTTGTAACTTTTGATTTCGTTCTTCTTAATCTAAAATCAGTGATCTCGGTTCAGAGATAAAGTTTTTCAAATGTGGGATAAAAATGGGCTACTTTTGACCCTCTTGAGGGGCATACGTCAGGCCCAGAGCACCTGTAGAGTTCAAAAATAGCTTTAGGCCACTTTTTTAAAGTAAAATAATATACTAAAATTTCGTAAAAATTCGCGGAAACCCCCTACAAAAGTGGTCGAAAGGTAAAAATATTGCTCAAATAATAATACATTAGTAAAAACACTAATTATAATGTCATTTATTGGACACTCAAATATATTCATTATTATATATTTTAAAATACCAATTGTATTCTACTGTCTCTAATCCGCAGTCGCGATTATGTCGTATCCATTCTTAATTTACCATATTTCACCCTCCGAAAGCTAAAACTGTAAATTTATCCGATTTTGAACATATGTTCCGTACCCAATCTATTGAATGGTGCCACTAACCCTCTCCGAAGATTTCCTGCTGCACAGCTATAACGATATAGTCTGCAAGTCGTTTTCGATTTCGTATCCGGTTATTCGCACCATTACTCTCCCACCCGAACGGACCAAATAAATTGATCAGCTAGCGCCGGTCGGTCTGATAAACATGTAAATACAACCAAGTAAAGCATTGTCGTATCCAGGGGGAAAGTAAACATTTATATCTAGACCTTTTAAGGATGTTGCATAATTAATTGGACATTAGCTGGGAGTGATATATGACATCTAAATAATGCCCCTGAGAGGCTAGATATCTTAGAATATAGCCTGTTTTAGTCCTACAGTATGTTTAATTGTTAATTTTATTAATTTTTTTATGTATATCATAATAATTATATTTTTGGAATTATTAAAAAATATAACCATTTAGGAAAGCTAAATAAAATCTGAATGAGAGCGGCGCAAGATAGATGGGGTTGGAAACAAGGTGAGGAGGCCAATGTTCAGCAGTGGAGTTTTATGGCTGGATTTTGATGACTAAACGTTCAGAGTATTAGAGTACAGAACTGAGTATCAAGAATTTTCCAGACACAAACAGGACTCCGACAGGGAGATAGCCTATCCTGTCTTCTATTCAACATTGCCCTAGAGCAGGGGGTCACCAATTAGCCAACCGCGGTCCGCATCCGGACCGTGGGCTAGTTTTGTGCGGATCACCAATAAATTCAGAATATACCTAATGTTTGACAATTTTGAAAATGTTTGGCCATGAAATTGTGTACTAGGTTAGGCTCAACTTATGTGTGCGAAGCTGCTTTATCAAGAATGAACCTTATTAAAAACAGGTACAGATCTCAGCTAACAGATGAATATCTCAACTCCCTAATGAGAATTAGTTGCACTAAACTCACTCCAAACTTCAGACGTTGTACATAACAAGAATGTAATTTTTCTCTTTGATGATTTAATTTTATACAGAGTTTTTTCCCTTATTGTTATATCTACTTACTATAATCATTAATTTTAAATTATGGTAAACTGTAATATAAAATTGTCATGTGCGTCTTTTTATATTCTTTTTTCTACAACCACTATTCAAAGTGCACTTTTCTGCACGGTTTTATGTTAGCAAACTTGATATTTTCTCACAGTATAAGATATTTGATATTAGTGTGCAGGAAAGTGACGTTTCTGTGCCGCAAAGTGACGTTTCTGTGCCGCAAAGTTCTTTTTTGTACAGTTGACTACCTCATTTTGAGTAACGTTATATTCTGTTTACATCCGTGGACTACCGCATTCTGAGTAACGTTATTTCTGTTTACATCCGTGGTTAAACTTTAGACAAATATATAACCTATAAGACAATTATTATATTTAACTATAGCATAGAAACTAAATTATGGATGTTACAACTGTTTTATTTTACAATTTTATTCTTATTAAACATTTTATAATTATCAAATAACCAATAAGGATTTAGCAACCTGTGCAAGTGACGTCGAATGAAGTAGGTTTTGTGTAAATCCGTGACTGCATAAATATAATGTCAATAATGTGTAATAATTGTTTAAATTTAAACAAATTAAGGCAGTGCATTAATTTTTTAACTGACTTCTGTGCAATTTATTTAGGTATAAGGAATTTAAATTGATTAGTAGGTATTAATTAAATACAGTTTAAAATTTATCACATAGGTACCTATTATAATTAATCGTCGTTTGGAAATTGTGATTTTTATTTTTAGGAAAAACTGTGCTTGTAGAAAAAGTATAGTGTGAAACACGTGCAGAAAGGTAATTTCTCACTCGTTTGAATTGCGGCACTGGCTTGCGCTCGTACCGCAACTTTTCAAACTCGTGAGAAATTAGTACCTTTCTGCACTTGTTGCACAATATACTATTTCTGCCTCATATGTTAGGTGGGAGTACTTTTCAGCTGTGCATTTAATTATAGTTATTTTCCTAAAAAGTGCAGAAAGTCATACTTTTCGTATGTACTTTTTCGAGTCCGGCAAGCAGTCGAGTGCGGAAAGGAGACTTTCTGCAAGCGTTAGGAACAATATTTTTTCAACGAGTTTTTAAAAAATGACCAAATCTTAATCAATTAATTTAATTAATATGAAAATATATACACAAATTAATTTTTTGACAAGGTTGTCAAAACCAAACTTTCAGCATAATTGGTTAGCATGACGACGATCTTGGTTTCCATGACGACGATTCAAAACCACTGTTATTGTCTACTGATTTGACATTCGAATATTATGTCAAAATTATTTTATTTCATCGAATTCTCGCGTTAATTTCATTAAAACATGAAGACAATATATATTTGAAATAGATTAGTAAACAATATCTAAATATTAGTTTATTGCATGTATTATAATTACTTTAGGGCCATATTGACCTATCTAAATTAAAACGCGTGCGGAAATGTAAAACGCGTGCGGAAAAGTAAAATGCGGAAAAGTAAAACTTCCTAAACTAAAACGCGTGCGCGAAAGTAGACATTTTTGCACGCTCGTAGAAAAAAATAATTTTCAAATTTAATAAGTTTTCAATAAACAGCTTGCATTGAAACGAATGAATAACGTAAGAAAATATAACATATTAATTACCATTTTGTACTATTTTATTATTTTAAATTCCACAGTTTCAATAACTGGATTGCTGTATTTAAAGAGAGTTAATAACTATGTACAAAATTGAAGATGTCAAAAAATCTTCATTAGCATTTGAAATATAAATTCCTAACTTTTAAAATATTATTCGTAACAATAATTTACAATACTGCTGTGTTCAAAATATACTGATGATAATAACATCAGAACAATACACTATTAATTTGTATTTTATTTACTGTACCAGGAAAGCTTTAAGTCTGCAGTGACCAAAAAACAATCAGATATTATTAGTTTACCTTTCCCCATTAGTCCATATGTGAGGTCACATTAGTACGAAAAATGTTTCTGACTTGATTTCTTTGCGGATTCCTGTTAAAAAATGTCCCCTTTAAATAAATCAGAAGGACGCCGGGTGAGATTTTTTTAAACAAATTCAAAATTACCTTTTTGCCTTGAAAAAGGTATTTTTAGGTTACTTTGGTAATTTTAAACAAAAAAGGTCTCTGTCATATTTCTGAAAAGTTGATAGTTTTCGAGTTATAAACGATTTAATAATATATCTGAAAAATGCGAAAATACGTATTTTTGATGCTTGAAAACTCTCTTGATAAAATGACAGATCTTTTTTGTTTAAGATGTTTCAAAAATGCCTAAAACATATTCGGGGGCAAAAAGCGTGATGTTTTGAATTTGGTAAAAAAAAATTGTAAAACAATTTCTGCCCAAAAATTTCGCCCGGCACCCTTCTGACTTGTTTATAGGGGATATTTTTCAACAAGAATCCGCAAAGAAACCGAATCAGACTAACTAGTCACAGGGGCAGCATTAAATCCGGACCCCAGAAGTGTCATAGGTTTTCGAAACGGACCCTCAGGGAAACTAATTGGTGACCCGTGCCTAGAGGAAGCTATTAGAGAATTTGGAATAACAACAACAGGACCTAATATTAAGAGGAAACAGTAGCGATCAACAGGTAGCAAAAACGCGTTCCAAGATTGCGGCTGTAATTTTGAATATTTTTTCGAGATAATTGGCACACGTACACGTAATATTTAATAAATAATGGCGGTACAGAGCCCAATTTGAAAAATATATTAATATGTGGAAAATACTCTCTAATTAAATACAATATTAAAAAAACGAGCCTGTACCGCCATTAAGGAGAACAAAAAAATACACTTTCTTCAAATAAACTTTTTTATCCGATGCCTAGATTTTGTGTCATTTTGAAACTACTAAAATTTTTTATTTCATTAGTAGTTCCAAAATGACACAAAATCTAGGCATCGGATAAAAAAGTTTATTTGAAGAAAGTGTATTTTTTTGTTCTTCTTAATGGCGGTACAGGCTCGTTTTTTTAATATTGTATTTAATTACAGAGTAATTTCCACATACTAATATATTTTAAAATTGGGCTCTGTACCGCCATTCTTTTTTATATTACGAATAATTGTGCCAAATATCTCGAAAAAATATTCAAAATTACAGCCGCAATCTTGGAACGCGTTTTCGCTACCTGTTGATCGCTACTGTTCCCTCTTAATATGAATGTACAGATATTAGCGTATACAGACTATATCGATATCATAGCAAGAAGAAAGGCGGACCTTTTCCAATCGTTCACGGCATTGGAAGCAGCAGCAAAAAGAATTTTGCTACACGTTAATATACATAAGACTAAATATTATATGCAGGTGTCAAATAATAATTAAGTACCAAAACCCGAAGATCTAACGGTTGCAATATATACTTCCGAATGAGTGAGAGAGTCCATATAATTATCTAGGCTCACAAATCAACCAAAGTGTAACAGTAACTGCAGAAATTACTTACTTACTTACTTACTTGGTCCTAAGCCTTTCTGTCTTTAGGTGTAAGGCTGGTGGAGTTGAGTTTGGCATTGTAGTCTCCATGCTTTCCGATCTTGCGTTAGGTTTCTTGCACTTTCCAATATCAATCCCTTCTTCTCGACTTCTTTCCTGATTTCATCTACCCACATAACTCTTGGTCTCCCTCTTTTGTTTTTCCCCTGCACTCTCGTTTCGAACACTCGTTTTGTTAGCCTCTAGTTCGACATTCTACACACGTACCCGAACCATCTAAGTTGTCCTTCTACTATTTTTTCATTGATTGGTTCTAGTTTCAGGTTTTGTCTAATTGTTTCGTTTCGTATTTTGTCTGTCCTGTTTCTGTTTGCTATTTTCCTCAGGAACCTCATTTCCATAGCATTGACTCTGGATTTTTGTCTCCCCGTCAATGTCCATGCCTCGCTGCTATACATGATTGTTGGTCTAACTACTGATTTAACGACTGCCGTTTTTACTTTTTACGGTATCTCTTTTTTCCCAAAAAATGTTGTTTTCATAGTGTTAAATAAGCTTCCGGTTCGTCCCATTCTCTCGTTTATTTCCATGTTTTATTTACCATTTGATTCGATTATTACTCCTAGGTATTTAAAATATTCCACTTGCTCTAGTTGTTTCCCGCCCAATTCTATTGCGTGTGTCTTCCTCGTATTTGAAATTATCATTTTTTGCAATTATTGTGCGTATCTTGCGCATATTTCGTAATTTTTTTACTGCATATGTATGCGCATATTTCATCACAATTGCTCGCATATAAATGCGCTCCCGAATTATAAGTATAAAAATAAAATAAAAATTCCATTTTTATTCAGTTGCAATGCGAAGGCAAAACAATCTTATTTTTCAATTAGAATACGGAGCGCAGTCCAGCCCTCCAAATCGAAGATTTTCGTACGTAGGCCTGCTACTCCATACTCCAATTGACCAACACCGAGAGTTTATCCCCCACACCGCAACTGACGTGAATGGACTAGGTGACTAGAGTCATCTGGCAATTTAAAGATGAAGTAGTATTTAATCCTAGCAATATTAATCATATTTAAAAATATTAAAATATTACTAAAAGATTTTTAAATTGAAAACTTATTGGTCCATTTTCTTGGTAACACCTCCAAGGCTTCTAAAATTTGCAAGTCAGATGGATGCTGAAGCGAAGAAGACAAGAGGGAATTCAAAAACTTACAATTCGCGACCCCGTCTGTTCATCTGGTAAATTCCAACAGAAAATGGACCTAGTTACTCAATTATAAGTAAAATTATAACTATATTTATTATATAATTATTTTTTTAGGCAATACGTTTTTAGTTATAATTTTTGCATACAATTTTTGTTCAGAAATCATTTCTTTGTGGCAATTTTTAATGAGTTTGTGTGTGTTTTATTCTTTTATTTTTTTTACTTTTTGGTAATGTTTTAATAAAATTTTTGAAAAGTAGTAAGTGTTAACATTAGTTTAATATTTAAATAAAATGTAAATAAACGGTTTAAAGTATTCTCACCGGCACAAAATTCCGCCACCCAAAATTTTTGATTAGGTTTGACAATTTACAACTGTATTATTTGTGCTTCGATTTTCAGGAATTTTACAGCAGTTTGTAGGTATATGGATTGGTATCGTTTGGTATTATTCCGGTAACAAAAAAAAATTTGATTGCGTGTTATTATACAGGGGTGAATGGAAGCATTGTATTTTCTCTTAACTTTAAAGAATTCTGTGGAAGACCTGATTTTGTTTCATAGTCCTGTCATAATACCTATCCCGGAGGCATCACTAAAATTTTGTTTTTTGAATTATCCGAATATGTATCTCTTTTGATGTATCTCTTTTGATTCTGTAAATAAAAACACTGATTGACTCATAGAATACAGGTTGGATTGGTAAGAGTAGAATGACCCGCAAGCAGCCCAGATCTCAATCATATTTAGCATTTATGGAATGAATTAAAAAAAGTTATTCGCCGACATCCTAGGCCTTCAGAAAATTTGGTACAGTTATGGCTCTCGTAGAGGAATATCGGGCATTCCCCAGGCAAGGATAACACATCTTTATTCGATGGCAAACAGATTACGAGCAGTCGTTGCTGCAAGAGGTGGATATACCCGCTATTGAATTGTTTTGTTTGGTTGTTAATTTTGTTTTGTTTTGATAATTTTAGTGCGCTTGATAATTTTAATGAAATAAACCTTCAAAGCAAGTTTTTATTTACAGCTCTTAGAAAAGAGATATTTGGATAATTCAAACAACAAAACCTTAGTGATACCTCCAGAATAACACAAAAGAAGTATGAAACAAAATCAGCCTTCCAATTTTTCCACAGGATTTTTAAAGTTAGGAGAAATTACAACGCTTCCATTAACCCCCGTATAATACCATCTAAGCAAAAATTTGTTGTTACCAGAATAATAACACACGACATCAATACATGTACCTACAAATTGATGCAAAAATCTTGAAAATCGGAGTACAAATAATAAAGTTACAGATTGTCAAACTTAATCAAAAATTTTGGGTGGCGGAATTTTGTGCCGGTGAGTGTATATTTATGTCGTTGAAATAATAATAGAACTATAGAAGTATAACTTCATTACGTGCCTACAAAGTACACCCACATTCTTCTTTTAATAAACTTTATATTTGTATACTTTATTGTCTTTTAATCCTATCGCGAACGACAGAGTCTACAGCCCTGGATAGGGGTGTATAAAACGACGCGACGCGTGCCCTTATATTTATGTAGGCATTAAATTACAATAATTCATTAAGTAAAGACGCACGGAAATTCGATTTGTGACTTATCAGATGGCGGTAAAATATTAGGGAATGTTTCTATTTGCTCGCATTGTAAATAACAGTGTGATATCCTCTGGCATTAACATAAATACAAAGAGGGAGATAAGATAATCGTATTAAAAATAAGGATATAGCCTTTCACAAAGGAATTGGCACAATCTCTTGTTGTACATCATTATACGTGAATGTGATATATGCGGTGGTGCCAATCCCAAGTAGCACAATAAAAACATTTTAGTTTTATTTAAGGTTTATAAAGGTTTTATTGTGGTAAATAAGAAGATATTGGTTTTAAAATTACCTTATACATACTGCCAAAACTTTAAAACTCTTAAGCATTTGTCAGTAGTTTTAAAGTATCTAGTAAGAGTATCAAAATAGGACTAATTAATTTTAATAGATAGTTTATCTTATTGTAGTTTTAAAATGGTTTATTTTCAGTTCATTTTAAAACTAATCAGTTTTATGACGAACTTCCGGACTGTTTGGTTTTATTAGGTTCTAGTTTGTTACCTATTAGTTTTATTGCAGTTTTAAAGATTCTCCTGATATGACTAATAAAACCTATTGTTAAAACTACTTGATCTTAAGACTATTTTGTCAGTAAAAGATAAATATGCCTTAAAACTATTTTCTTAGTTTTCTTTAAAGTTGCTTACTTAAAAGCAATTAGTAGGCTATATTTAAACCAAAAGCTCTAAACTGAATCAATTTGGTTATCGTAAAGACTAAATTATGCTTCTTGTTAGAAACAATAAAACTAAACTCATCCCCCCTTCTTTTATGTCCAAAATGGTCGGCTATTTGTTTTAGAGTGAAACAGTGGTGCAGTGTGTTGTAAACAGTGGAAGTACAGCTAGTATGGAGGAAATAAGTAGCAAGTACTTAAAATATATACGAACTGGTCATTTTAAAAGAAAAATACAACACACACAGCACTACGACGCCTCGATTTTAGGTTAGATTCACATTAAAACCAAGTGGCATTATTGACAGCAACATTAAAACTAAACGGTTATAATGCCAAAGCAACATTGCTTTTATGTAGTATATATGCTCTTGGAAAGGTATAAAATAAAACCATTTGATCTTAACAATTCTCTGTCTATAGACCAATAGTTTTATTTGGATTTCGGCTATATTGCTTTCTGGAGATGCTGAATATAAATGACAATATAAGGCTTACATAAAAATTATAAATAAGCGTCGTAATGACATAAATTCGATTTATTTTAACATTAAAACTTTAAAATTGTAGATAAAAGGATTTTTTCTTTTTTCAAATTAATATTTTTCGGATTTAAATTTAATATTATTTTTATTTTTTAATCGCCGAAAGTCAAAAATTTTAGGGCGCGTGAGTTATTTAGACCTATTTTTGTTAACATTATCAATAAAGTTGGGTGCGCAAGTGTTTTTCTACCTTGACAGTCCGAAATAACCAAGTACTTTTTATTATTTTATGGTTACACATACGTATCTACCTATCATAACACATGTAAACATTTGTTGGCCTATATGTAGTATATGGGTTTAAAGAATCATTTAATATTGTAAATTGTCTTTAAAAGTCTCCATTTAAAAAACCATTTTAAGTTTGCTATAAAACTGCCTGCAATTAAAGTGTCTTTTAACAAGGTTAAAAGCACCTTCACACGAGCTTTAAAACCAGTTGCTTGAGAAAACAAAGTTTTCAGGAGGTTTTTATTTTTGGTAGTATTGACTTCTTTCAGAGTAGGCTACTTTCTTGCTGAAAGCGGTTTTATTGCAACCTTAAGGTTTACTTAAAAACCAAATAATGGTTTTAATTTTAGTTTTATTCTACAGTTTTACAGCATCCTTACAAGACTTATTAAACCCGTTCGGTGCTACTTGGAATGTTATCTAATTTACTTATATAAATTATAATAAATTTACATATTCTTATAATATAACCCTTCTTTCTCACAAAATAAGAAACATTTTTATTTAGATAGAGCAAAGATAGAATATAATGCAAAAGTTTTAAAGACATTCCAAATCAAGATGCAGTAGAAGTAAACAAACCAAGATACGTTAACTGCTACAAGGAAGTCAAAAATCACTACTGGGGGGTTTTGTGGGTCGCTGACGACGAATATGACATCGGAAGTAATCTACGGAATACCTGGTACCCAGGGTACCTACTGTTTACCACATTTTCTGGAGTTTTGTCTGTCAATATTACATTGGAAGTGATCTCCGGAGTACCTGATGCCCATGGTACCTACTGTTTACCTCGTCTTCCGAAGTTTTCGGCAAATTCATTAAAAAATTAGTCAAAAATCATTAGCCACGAGATAAACTTAGTTACTCTGGACACCAGGTAATCCGGAGATCACTCCCGTGATCTTCACGGATGCTTCGTCAGCGACCCCAAAAACCCCATGAGTAATGATTTTTGACTAACTCTTTAATGAATTTTCCGAAAACTCCCGAAGACAAGGTAAACAGTAGGTACCCTGGGCGCCAAGTATTCCTAAGATCACTTCCAATGTCATATTCGTCGTTAGCGACCCCGAAAACCACCCGACTAATGATTTTTAACTAGTTTTTTAATAAATTTTTGCCAAAAGCTCCACAAGACGAGGTGGGCAGTATGTACCCTGGACACCAGGTACTCCGTAGATCATTTTCGATGTCACATTGGTCGTTAGTGACCCTAAAAAAACCCCCGAGTACTGATTTTGACTAATTTTTTAATGAATTTTAATGACGAGGCCAACAGTAGGTACCCTTGACAGCAGGTATTCCGGAGATCACTTACGACGTCATATTCGTTTTCAGCGACCCCAAAAACCCCAGAGTAACAAAATTGAACACATTTCCGCCGATAATTGACGAGTTCTGAATTTTTTTATTGTCTGTTTGAGATGCAATTTAAGAATACATTTTTTGCATGCAGTTTTTTAATATTATATTATGGCTCGGGATCACAAAGTTTCCTGGCGCATTCTCGAATCGAATGCAAAAATAAATATTAAGATTCGTCTTGTCGTTTTTTTTATTTCAGAAGTTCGGTGCTTTATTGCTTCGACTAATAAGAACATATTCATTGGATATGCTTAAAACCTACGCTCCGTCGATAGCACCATCATTCGCTTGCTGCATGCTTTCAATGTGTTTAGCACTGTGGTTATTAATATTCACGTCTCACAACTCTATAATCCAATTGACCACACACAAATTTGGTTTACAAGTCATATAAAAGCCTTACATCATATTTTGATTCTGGTTATTATCTCCCATCTCCCATCCAAGACCTCACTAAATATTTCTTTATGGTACAGGTGACAAAACATAATTGTATCGTACTCCACGTTTGATAAGTAGTTTTTCAGTACGAACACCTCCAATTTGGATGGAGGGTACTTGATAAGTATTTTAACAGTAGTATATCGTAATAGTTAAAGTCCTGCTGCTTGTAAGAAAAAATAAAATAGAGTATCACATCGTATTTCGTCAAATGCCTTCTAGAAGTTGCTGAAACAAACAGAAATGCTCTTTCGGAACTTTACAACGTTTTTAAGAGAATACGTTTACACAATAGTGCCTCACTAGTTCGAAGACCATGTCTATGTAAATACGAAATTGCTTATCACACTGGTCAACATTAATTTTGAGTCTGATTTCTGTACCTCTGATTTTGATTACTTATGCCTAACTAAAGGAAGAAAAACTATTTTTATCTAATAAAATTTGGTTTTGTACTTACCAGATCGAAATTTTTAATTTTATGAAAAAGCTCTATTTTTTAAATAAAATTATTTTTAAAAGTAAACGAATTTTGAACTATATACAGGGTGTTTCATTAATAATTGTCCATATAGAAACTAGAGAAACCTTAGCATAAAATACGAAGATTTAACCTAAAACACTTAAACAAAATGTGGTTCCTTACTGAGTTACAGAGTGTTTTATCTAAAAATTTGAAAATTATTTTTGCTCAGCATTTTAAAACTATTCGACGTATCCTTTTCATACTTAGCAGAAAGTGCGACTACTAGACACCCTACTAAATTATGATCAACAAATGTTTCTAGCTACTACCAGAAGCGTACGACAGGGGATGGTGAATGGTTGACCCTTCTCAAATTCTACGCTACTGGTGGAATTACTACATAAGTACCATTTTTAGATTCTCTAATACTTTCTACGTAAATAATGTACTCTTTATTGGTAACGATAAAGTCATTAGTTTTCGAGATATTTGAAGTTAAATATGAAGCGGCACAGTTATTTTGATTAATTATTTATGATATGATTCATATGATTAAAATTTAAAAATTATTTGTACCCAGTATTTTAAAACTATTTGGCGTATCCTTATCATACTTGGCAGAAAGTGTAGGTACTGTAGACCCTACTAAATTAAGATAAATAAACGTTTCTAGCTACTACCAGAGGCGTACGACAGGGGATAGTGGCTGGTTGACCCTTCGCAAATTCTATGCCACTGACGAAATTGCTATTTTAGTGTAATTTTTTGATTTTGCAATACTTTTTATGTAAATCATAAACTCTTCATTCGTAAGGATAAAATGATTAATTTTCGAGATATTTGAAATTATGAATGAAGCGACACAATACATTAATCAAAATAACCGTGTCGTTTCATTTTTAACTTCAAAGATCTCGAAAACTAATGACTTTATCGCTACGAGTGAAGAGTAGATTATTTTCATAGAAGGTATTGGAGAATCCAAAAATTGAACTAAAATAGCAATTTCGCCAGTGGCGTAGAATTTCGAAAGGGTCAACCATTAACTTTTCCCCTCGTACGCCTCTGGTAATAGCCAGAAACGTTTGTTTAACATAGTTTAGTAGCTTGTCTACTACCTATACTTCCTGCCAAGTATGAGAAGGATATGTAGAATAGTTTTAAAATGCTGAGCAAAAATATTTTTTACATTTTTAGATAAAACACCTTGTAACTCAGTAAGGAACCACATTTTATTTAAGTGTTTTAGGTTAAATCTTTGTATTTTGTGCTAAGGTTTCTCCAGTTACTATATGGACAATTATTAATGAAACACCCTGTATTTGTATTAAGTTTAATGAGACAACTGAGTATGTAGCATGTGTGCTTTAAAGACATCCTGCAACCTATGACTTTGAAGCTGTCAAGCATATTAGAAATAAGCTCTTTGTAGTTTTTGTAGGTTTTGTCTTTGTAGTAAGCCTCCGAGAGTTTTGGAAAATTGATTTAAACATTGAAATGTATCAGAATCTTGACGAAGAGCCTTTACGAACTGCTTTTTAAACCTTAATTTCATATGCAATGGGGGCATTAAAGCATTATGGTGCCCCACATTTGAAACTCGCTCCGATGAGGCTATGAGTGCTGCTGGCAGTGAAGTATATCGTCTTTATTATCCCCTAAGCAAAGATAATATGGATATTTAGTGTGTCCATCTTGCATTCGCACCAAAAAAGCAAACATGTTGATATCCCCTATCACTAGCCTAGACTACAGAATGAGTCAGAGGAAGAGATGGAAATATATTTCCATTGTGAAGAAGAACTGTTCTAAGCTTCTTGTAGAGTTGTCAAACAAAATTTTTTGCCTCCCACTTGAATGAATTTGCCACAAGTATAACAAAAACAGTCCAGGTCATTTTTACACATTTTGGAAGACGTTTCTAGGCTTTGCTACACTAAAATAGGTTATTTGACTGCAATGCTCACGCTTGCACTACCATATTAGTATGCCACTTCTCGCTTCACATCATCTTCACACCTACAGTCCCCCCTCACCCTTATCTGGCATCCTAAATATAACGGATCCTCAAGAAATCTGCCAAAACGCCATATATTTAATTTTCATTATCTATAATCTATACATTATCTCATTTTTCATTATCAGATAAAAAAGCAAACTTTAATAAATATTGATTGAGTGTATTTGTTGAGCAGTGTTTCGTAAAAGTATCTTAACTGTGTGGCTCATGAAACTTCTTCTTCTTATATCTTCTTATCAGATATTTCCACCTGTTTATTACTCCAACTTCTCAGTGGTCAGCTCATACCTCTTCTACCCGCCGATTTGTATCTTGCTGTCTTGACTACCCAATTATTTCATATAACTGAGAAGCCTAAGATCGTTGCATTTGGTGGCTCTGATTTTCATTGGTAATGTAAACAGTGACCCCAATAAGTCATCAGGTATGTCCTTCGTTGTAAATCTTATTAAAAAATAGGTAATATTTTCCTCGTCCAAGAGTTTACGCTGATAAGTAGATAATAGGACAGATGATGGAGTTTAAAAATCTAGACATCACACTAAATAGCTACGGAAAGCTCTAAACAAAAGTGGGAGATCAAGTGAATAGAGCAAACAAAGACTCAAGTTAGCTGAATGAAATATAATGGAAACATAAAAATATCGAGAAATAAATGAAAGACAGAGTATACAAAACAGTCATCAGACAAAAAAGAATGACATGATATTTTAGAGAGTAGTAGAATAAAGTAATAAATATAACGAGAGACGGTTTTCCAATCGAAAGATGATCATTGGGAAGACCACGAAAACAATGGAACGACTTAGTTGAGGCACATTAAAAAACAGGCAGTCATTTCTACATAAAAAGAAAAAAAAACAAGAAAAAGATAATTGAGAATACTTCGATACATAAAAATATTCGTCAACAGCAAACTAATTAAGACTTAAAGTTTCCTTCTTCGTGCGAGTAAATACTCCATATCATAAATATCAGCACAAATTTCGCATAAATTATTTCTTAATATTTGTAATAATTACAAATACTTCACATAGCCTAATGCCATAACCACCTGCTATAAATTGCCAGTCATTATTGCTAATTTCTTGAAACCAGAAGACCTACATTTCGACACTTGGCATTATATTCGTCGTTCTTCTGCCTCGATTCCTGCTTTGAATATGCAGGTAATGATTAAAAAGATTATATTCTTTATACAAATTGGTCTACCTTGTATTAATTGATTTTCTTAAGTACCGACAATAACATTTATGTTTCGCAGATTAAATTAATTTGATAGTGGCTTGTCTACTTGTTGCCCGTCCACTCTATATAACGAGAAGATGAGGAGAAAAGACAGACAGTATCTGCAGTTACTTTGTGTCGCTTGGGTAGCGACATTTAACATAAAATATCAATTAAATATCGCAAGACGTGTAATGTTTAAAAATGTTTATGCTTGTTATGGTTTTTATGCAAGTTGTCCTTGAGAAAAAGTAGTGACTATTATTATAGCTTTAACGTTTTGATGGATTTTCAAAAAACCATCTTTTGTATTAATTTGTGTTCAATTGTAATTCTTAAGTATACGTATGCCTAGATATTTAAACTCCATGACTTGGCATCACATTATGCAGCTACGGAAAGCTCGAAACAGAAGTGGAAGATCAGGTGAATAAAGCAAACAGAGCCGCAGGTTGCCTGAATGAAACAATATGGAGAAATAAAAACATCGGAAAAGAAGTGAAAGGCAGAATTTACAAAACAGTCATCAGACCAATAATGAAATACGCGGCAGAAACACGACCTGATACAGAAAGGAAAAAGGAATGCTAGAAACAGCAGAGATGAAAACATTGAGAAAAATCGATGTTAAGACGCTGTGGGATAGAGCTAGAAGTGCAGATATACGAAGGAGATGCAAGGAGGACCACATTAATAACTGGGTGAAAAAGCAGAAGAGTAGAATGGAACGACCACATAAGCCGAATGACAGCAAATAGAGTAGTAAGGACGGCGAGAGACGGTTCTCCAATAGGAGGAATATCAGTGGGAAGACCACGAAAAAGATGGAATGATAACTTACTGGAGGCACATTGAAAAACAGACAGAGTAATGTCTATATAAAAAGAAGAAGAAGAAGAAGAAGAAGTATACGTATAATAGCTGCGAATTTTTTTAAATTTTTTTATTAACCACATTAACCAAGTAATCAATAATTTAATAACAATGCTGAAATATTTGCTAAGCTAAGTTAAGATTGCTATGCACAAAGTGATTAGGTAAATATTGTTTTAGTATAGGTATAACTTTCTTTTAAAAATAATTTCTTTATTATGTTACCTATATTTTACGGTACGTCTTGCTGACGTCTACTGTGCAGGGTGTTCCTAAAAGATTGGTCATTATTATACCACAGATTCTGGGGTCAAAAATAGGTTGACTGAACCTAGCTTACCTTAGTACAAATGTGTACATAAAAAAGGTTACAGCCCTTTGCAGTTACAAAATGAAAATCAATATTTTCAAGTATATCGAAAACTATTAGGGATTTTTTATTGAAAATGGACATGTACCATTCTTATGGCAGGAACGTCTTAAAAAAATTTATAGTGGTATTTGTGCACCCCATAAAAATTTTATTGTGGTTTTGTTCCCTTAAGCCCCCCTAAACTTTTGTGTATGTTCCTATTAGATTATCACAATGTTTTTAAAACTATTTTAAAACGTGACTCTACAGTTTCTATAAAAATGGCGTTAAATTGTTAACAATTAGTCCAATTATAATCAGTGTGAGATCGTTCAAGTTTTGTTTTCGACCATGAAGTACTATTCATACAGTTTACAAAGACTGCACATCAACGCAAACCTGTATAATGAAACTTTGAACAAGCTCCATCAAGAAATCTGACGAAAACTTCCAGGGACGCTTTCATGTGGTGTCATACATCTGCACGACAATGCTCGACCTCAGGTAGCCAAAAAGGTTAAAGAAAATACATAACGAAAGAAATGAAGGATATTAGAGCATCCACCTTAAATTCCCCATTTATTGTCTTGTCATTTTCACACAATTTCGGGCTACTGAAAATG
This sequence comes from Diabrotica virgifera virgifera, assembly GCF_917563875.1. Taxonomy (NCBI): domain Eukaryota; kingdom Metazoa; phylum Arthropoda; class Insecta; order Coleoptera; family Chrysomelidae; genus Diabrotica; species Diabrotica virgifera. The sequence continues at coordinate 201,619,791 of NC_065447.1, forward strand.
ACGTTAAAAGGTAATCGTTTTCAGTCGGACGAAGAAGTACAAAATTCTGTCAAATAATTCTTCGAGCAACAGCTACAGCAATTTTTTAAGCAATTTATACATCGGTTACTAAACCAATAAATACTCCAACGAATTTAAGACCACAAAAGATTTATTGCAGGGATGCACTACATCTCAGACACTGTTCAAGATATTCCTAGAACAAATATTAAAACCATGGAAAAGTAAATGTGAAGGGATGGGATTTCTAATCCGGAACAACTTTTGGTACACATTAAGTTTTGCAGGTGACCAAGTGGTAATGGCTCAAGATGAAGAAGATCTGTCCTATATGCTCCGAAAATTAGAAGAGGAATACACAAAAATGGACTGGAAATAAACCTAGACAAGAGCAACTACTGAACAATAGAACAAGAACCAGTGAGGAACTTGGAAATGGACGATGATAGGGAAATTAACGGCAATGAAAAATTCAAATATTTAGAATTCATACTCTCAAAGAATGGAACCACCGAGCAAGAGATAACCAGCAGATTAGCACAGACAAAAACATGTACTAAACAAATAAACGGGGTATTGTGAGAAAGACAGATTACATTACCAGAAATACAAAGAAGAGAACAAATATATTATAACACCTTGGTACGTAGTATAATGACCTATGGAGCAGAGAATTGGGTAATAAACTAAGGAAACAGGTCCAAAATTACAGCAACTGAAATGAAGTTAATGCAAAGAAGCTGCAGAGTAACACGAACAGATCGTACTTGAAATGAGGAGATCAAACTAAGAATTCACCAGAACAAGACATCGTTAGCTACATCGAAGGAAAATGTTTAATTTTATATATTGGTAAGGACATGTGAGAAGAGCAGATCATAAAAGGTGGATATCAAAGATTTCGGATTGGAGCCCAATAGGAAAGAGAAGAAGAGGTAGATCCCGAAGATCATGGGGGATGAAGTGGACGAGGCCATGGAAAGACGAGACCTTAGAGATGGATAATGGCAGAACAGAAAGGACTGGATACGTTGGTTGAAAGAAGGAAGGCGGCGACAGCTGTAAAAATCCTTACATAGATAGTCTAAAGCAATGGAATATATACATAGATACACTTTAATAATTTTGGCGGTAATTATTTGCATATACTTTGCCAATAAAGTTTTTCTGGACAAAAGATGCGTTTCATTTGATCAAGCCTCGTAATATAAAAGTAAGGTATGTTGCGCTACCTTCGACAGTGACACAGAAGATGTAGAATCTATCGCAGAATCGATCCCATGAGCTCCGCCACCCCCGATAATGTTCAAGACGTAATCGGAACACCGTCCCCGACCAAGAAATTGATTTCGCATGTTGACCCGTTCCGAGTTAATATCAAATCGGAGGCGGCTTGTGCCTGCGTACCTTCCGAGTACGATTTAAATGGGAATGGGATCGTATTTTACTGGCATCGGCATCTGATAGCGTCACAAATCGAATTTCCTCCGTTGCTCTGTCTAATGAATTATTGTAATTTGATGCAGGCATAATTATGGAGAGAAACTCAATCACCTCTGCCAATTTAAATTGGACTTTTTTGATACTTCAGTTGCTCCAACAATAACAAATATAAAACGAATTGAGTTCTATTCATTATTTTCAGTCAAATGTTCAATTTAAAAAACCAATATAAACTTTTTAAAGGAAAAATAGTGTGTTTATTTCTTCCTCTTCTTCTTTTGGAATCGTTGCCTTGGATGGGTCTTTGCCTGTCTGGCTGTATCGTTCCATGCTGATCTACGTAGATTGATGATTTTCCTTCATTGTGTTAAATTCATAGTTTTTTAGTCGTCTTCAATGTCATCCAACCCTCTGGTTCAATGTCTTTCCATGAAAGGAAGAAACTGTAGTTTGTATACTGCAGTAAATATTTTGATATTTTCGATTTTGTTTATGCCATAAAGTTCTTATACTTAGTGAATTGAAAATATTGTTTTTTATCATGGATCGAGGTCATTTAACTTTGGATGAGATAGCTAGGTTTGTAGGATTTTTTTAATATGGCATGCGGCAAGCTAAAGTAGCTGAGCGCATGGGTGTCTCCCAAAGAGATGTAAGTCAATTATTGTGGCGGCGTTTTTGTGACACTAGAAGTCCAACCGAATGTCATCTAAGAAGTAAGTGCTCTACAACTTGTAACGTGGTCATTGCGTTTGTTGCTCCAGGTAACAAAATTAGTAGAAGACAAAAATTCACTTTTTAAAACATTTTTATTTGGAATCAAAACATACAGAAGATAAGATAATTAGCCTTAATTACTCGTTGATTTCGTTAATAAAATATATTTATAATCTACGCATCCAGCTTTCGGTTCGAGTCGATGTGACGATATTTTGTACATGAATGAATGATATTGACGATCGCGTGGAGTAGGAATTATTTTTATTAATATGAAACGGACGTATAAGGAGAGGAAATCTCGCTCAGCCCGCCAGGGGAAAAGACATGTTGGGAAATACGATCACTGCTCGTATAAGGATAGGTAAAAGGGAAAACCGTCGGATTCGTTCAACGCACCAAAACGACGGCGGAAAATTGTCGGTATAACTCACCTCTTCTACCTCGTTGTTTATCTTTCTTCGATCAACGCTCCAAGACTAATAATTAACTAGGCTTTTTCGGATTTTTATATCGTCCGAGACGGTACAAAAACAGGTTTTACCTAATTCATTGGCGTACTCTAGACGATAAAATTATATTATCGTCACAAATTGTAGCTCAAGACCGATTTTTAGTGTTAACCGCTAAAAAAACACAGCACCCAACAATTACAGCACCTGAATTGGTCAGCGGGCATACTAGATACTAGGTAACCATAGGCCGTGACACTCTTAGAGATCGTGTCCATTAGGGTGTATCACAATTTTTTTTTATTATTTAATTTTTCAAATTGATAAAAAGTTGTTACTACCATCATAGATCTACCAAAAAAAATCTTTTTGAATTCCAACAATATTTAAGTCTCCCTGAATGTACAAAAAGTTTATAATTTTTTGTAAAAAAATACGTTTTTGAAAAAATAATTTACACAGTTTATAAATTACAAATGATGTAATCAAGTTAAAAAATGTGTATTTTTACATTTAATTTATCCATAGTAAACATTTTGGTTCTGAGTTAAATTATTTAGGTAACCCGGAATTACCCTAAATATATCACAATTTTCATATTTAATTCAAGTTTGACATGAATCAGAAACAGTAAAAAAAATTCTAATACAATCATTACAGTGCTGTATTTTAATGCAATGGGTCAATGAGACGGGCAGCTGGCACTGACTTGTGAGTCACCGGATGTCTGGCGTCTGGCTCCCCTCCACCACTCACTCATACCCTTTGTTTCTGTTAGTGACTGTTAGTCTGACTCCACCGTTCAATCTGACAGCACGTGGTTTGCGCGTTATTACATGTATTTCAGTGTGTTTTGTTTAGTGTGTGTGGTTTATGACTTGTGAATTCCGTGTGGTTTTGTTGTTTTTCTATCATGAGTAAAAAGACAAACACTATAACAACGAGGAAATACACTGAAGCTCCTATAGTCGCACAGCCTCTTGACATTAGTGATATTAATGTTTTACCTACTAAAAGTGACGTGCTGAGGTATTTTGAATGGGTGAGAAATCAGTTGAAATCTGAAGGATGCTACCAACCACAGAAAAAGTTAATTGCAATGCGAGTGACATATAAGTTAGAGTAAATTTGGAAAAAATCATCAATACCTGTTTCATCTACTAACAATACTGTTTTTATGATTCTACAATGGCATGAGAGGTGTGAAAAGATTAAAAAATCTTCAGGTTGTAATACAAAAAATGCCAAGAGTTTTAAAGTTGCAGTTGAAAAGTTTAGATCTGACAATAGTCTTTTTGATATTTGTTCATGCAAATGTAGTGAGCTAGACAAATGTTTGTGCCCAGCTCCAAGAAAAGTACCAAAATTAGAACATGCATTCTTGACAGACCAACGGAACTTGAGGATGATGATTATCGGAGGTATTGACTAAGCAGAGACTAAAAAAATTTAAAAACGAAACAAACGGAAGGAAAAGTCCCAACGATCTAAATTAAGTAGGAATTTGGAACTGACTACTCCACCTAATTTAATAAATGTGGATATTCTTAGTAGTGACTCTGATGATGAATCCATGGAAGAAGAATCAAGTAGGCCTGCTGAAAAAGTTCAAGGTTCTAAAATAACTCCTCTAAGAAACAAAATTGAAAGTCCAAGCGTGAAAGTAAAACAAGGCCTGCCAGTGAATCTGTCATTGTTTTCTAGGGCATGTGATCGCAGAGGCATTTCAAACAGAGCAGGTGCTCAACTAGCAAGTGCTCCTCTACAAGATTTGAATGTCATATCACCAGAAAACCAAGCCGCAGTTATTGACAAGTCCAAGATTTTTCGTGAAAGGTTAAAGTACCGCCGACGTATTAATTCAACTCGCACAAACGAAATAATTGCTCTTTACTTCGATGGTAGGAAGGATGAAACCATAATCAAAGAAATTGTACGTGGGAAATCTGTCCGTAAAACCATAAAAGAAGAACACATATCTTTGGTCGAGGAACCAGGTTCAGCATATTTCGGTCATGTAACTCCAAACAGTGGATCTGCGAAAGATATAGTATCATCAATATTAAGTTACATGAGTGATAACTCCATTGATATCTCAAATATCAAAGCGCTTGGATGTGATGGTATGGCAACGAATACTGGAACATCGCAAGGAGCAGTTTTGTTGTTTGAACGCGCATTGAAACATCCGGTCCATGTAGTAATATGTATGTTGCACTTAAACGAATTGCCTCTGAGGAAAGTTTTTGTTGCTCTTGACGGTCCAACCACAGGACCAACATCATTCAGTGGGCCAATAGGCAAAGGTTTGATCAACTGCCAAGACTTCCCGGTTGTTAATTATGACAAAATAGATAGCACCTTCCCAGAAGTCGATAGTAAAGACTTAAGTACGGACCAGAAATACCTTTGGGATATATGTCAGGCTGTAGTCAAAGGTGAATGTCCCTCTGAGTTGGCCAGTAGAAACCCCGGAAACTTTTCCCACGCCCGGTGGCTGACATTATCAAATAGAATCTTACGTATGTATATTTCAACTATTGAACCAACCCCACAACTTAGAAAGCTTGCTGAGTTCGTCATGAAAGTCTATGCTACCTCATGGTTTACCATAAAATGTCGTCCTAAAATTATCCACGCATCACAACACTTTTTCTTCATCGTACAGTGCACCAAGTTTTTAGACAGTGAACTGAAGGCTGTGGCTCAGTCTTCCTTGCAAAGAAACGCCTTTATGGCTCATCCTGAACACATCATTTTAGGGATGTTGTTTGACTCTCGAAAACATATAAGAGCTTTGGCAGGCAAACGGATAGAAAAAGCTCGACAGACAGAAACAAGGGCACATCGAGTCTTCAAACCATCACAAGTTAATTTTGAGGCAGAAGACTACATAGATCTCATTGACTGGCAATCCACCACAGTTACAGAACCACCACTTATAGCTGACTTCAGCAAAGAAGATATTGAGATGATTGTTAATTCAGGAAGCAGTGATAGAAAAGAGTTCAAAATACCACTTCACACTCAAGCGGTAGAACGAGTTATAAAGGAAGTTACTGCAGCTTCTAAGCACGTTTGTGGCGTTCAAGAACGAGCAGGCTTTATAAGATCAAGATTATTGGACAGAAAGTATCTTCCTAAGTTTGAAACTAAGCGACAGTACACATCTGCTACAGCTGTATTGCAAAAATAAATTACAGGTAAGATTTATTTCATACTTATTTAGGATTACATCACAGCATTCTATTTTGAATAGTAACTTAGTATTAGTACTATAATTACAATCTGACACTCGCCCTAACAAATTCCCTTGGTTACAGATCAAAGAAGCATTACAATACCTGTGGCTTTGAAGGCTAACTGAATTTGTTTAGCCAACATCTTTCAAGATGATATAAAGAACCATTTTAAAGATTTTTCTTTGTCAAATTTTTATCTGTAATCTTTAAGTAAACTTTTGTATTTCTTTAATAAATTTCGTACCTCGATTTTTCGTTGCTACAATTGAGATTTTCATAAAGATTCCGGGTGACTTTATGCTTAGTTACAGATATTATCCTAATTTTTATTATAAAAAAAAGATGAAAAATCGTGTTTCTGAGAAAAAATTCTAAAGTTTAAGTCGATTCCGGGAGACTTAAATATGTTTTAATTAAAACAAAACTTTTTTCCCTGAAATAGTAATGTAAGAGGCAACTTTTTATCAACTTGAAAGTTTGAATTTCGAAAATTCATTATTTGAGTATTTATTATAATACAAACTAGTGTCCATGAAGCCAATCAAACCTCTCTGCAAAGATAGTCGTACTGTAAGATTAGAGTGCTGTCAAGAATATCAAAACTGGGATGCAAATGATTGGGTTACAGCCTTTATTCTACGACTAATCTAGATTTGGATTTCATCCAGATTCTCGTCGTGTAAGAATGTGGAGACGATGTGGAAATGTAGGACGCTTAAAACATGTGGTGGTGTGAGTGGAATAATAGTCGTTGGCATAATGGACCTAAATTTTCTAAACAGCCTCCTTACAGCTCAGCAGTACCTCGACAACATTCTACAGCTATCTTTCGGCCGTTTGCTGATGCGGTTGGTTAGAGCTTTCACCTCATGCATGATAATGCGCGCCCACATGTCGCACCCCCAGCGACAGACTGGTGTACCAACGAAGGTATTGATGTGTTTCCTTGGCCAGCACACTCCTCCGACCAGAATCACTGCGAGCATGTGTGAGACATGCTTCAACGAAGAACTATTACTCCACATATGGGTAACTCCACACCGTTTGGTTTACGAGAGAGTCTGATAAAATAATTAGCAGATGTACCTCAACAGGATGTCGACAATCTCATTTTGTCTATAAACGACATATACATATGTAGAGCCGGAATAAACCAGGATGGACGCCATACTTTCTGTATTTATGTTGTTTTTTATTACGATCATATTTTTTGATGACCTAATCCTTTTTCAATTATACTTCTCCATTTTTTTTTTGACATGTCAACAAATTTTGTTGTACATTAAATACTAGGTATAGTATTTTTACTACAAAAACGTTATTACGTAGGTCAAAATTTTTGACGTAAGAGAACTGTCAAAACATTAGAATGTGACTTTTCATTATTGCTATGTTTATTATAAACACGGCAATAATGAAAAGTCACATTCTAATGTTTTGACAGTTCTCTTACGTCAAAAATTTTGACCTACGTAATAACGTTTTTGTAGTAAAAATACTATACTAGTACTAATCACTGCAAATTGATTAATTATTTATTCAGAATAATTCAAGAAAAAATTACATTTTTTCTAAAAATATCCCTAGAATTTTCAGATAGGTGTAGTTTTGTATACGAAATACACAATATATTTAAAATATTGTGTTCTACTTTCATTGGAATTTAAAAAAGAAAACCAAAAGTTATTTCAACTGTAACTCAATGAAATCAAACACAAAGAATGTTTAATTAAAACTGAAAAAGCAATTATCTTTCTTAAATTATATTTCTAAATCCAAATACACCAGTTGCAATCAACACAAAACAGAATTTATGTCCCAACGACAAAGTAAACACAAGATAATTTCTTACGAAATAACATCGGTAAAAGATAATTGTTTCCTTTGTGTAGACAGCACAGACAAAACATATACTCCATATTTTATTCCATCCTACACAACCGCCCGAAGGCCAACCCTTTTCCGAAACATCAGACTGGCTTGGACGTCCTTTGGGATTTCATAATGTACTAAATACTGAATATTAATAAATACCAAGTGTTGTCACAAAAGCAATATACATACTTATATTTTCCGTATTGTAGGTTCTATCTAAAGAGGATGTCAGCTTTGTGTAAGGAAGAGGACTAACACTCAAATTTAATATTACACAAAACGCAGGGAAGTATGTACTTATGTATATCCTCAATCGAGTAGAACAAAGAAATGTGTTAAATCTCATACAAGAACGATACGTAGGTTTCGTAAATTGACACTGTAAAAGACAGTAATTTTACAAAGTAAAGCAAGCCACAGTTTTAAATGTTCGAATACTTCTCCGAACAGGCCTGGTTAAATTGATACCATTTCATAATTATTACAGTTTATTCGCATGAGACATACACTGGATGCACGGTAGACAAAGACCGGTATGCCTATACGCACGCTAGCTCATCCGTGACGTCACGTGAGAAGCAAAGTTTCTATTAAAACAGTATCGCTTGCCCTGTTAGTCAGTTAATATCAAATATTATAAGCATGAATATTTGGTAGTTTATTTTATAAGGTGTGTAGGTTACAATTTATTCATTTTTACATGGGTATAAGTTTTCTGATTATTAAAAAATAAATCAACTTTTTCGACATTTCGGCGATACATTATAAAGTGTGTATATTCATATTAATGTAAAAATATAATACTGTATTTTTAATTAATAAGCATGGACATGAATTCTATTTTATACTTATAGCGATAGTCGGATTCATTACTGGATTATTTCCAAAATCGTGTATTTTGAACAAAGTACGTAAATGGTTAAATATTAAAAACACTTTAACTAACTTTAAAATTAGAGGTTATAAAATTTCTTCGATCTTTGAACTTTCACTTGCATTTTCCAACATTAGCTTAATTTACAATGTTACAATAATAGCCTTATAAAATAAAAAAAAGTCAAAATGTTAATTCGTACAGGTTGAAACAAATTTTATGTCAAAGTTTAGGTGGGTACAAAAGATATTTTCAAGAAAGTATCCAAATCGTATAAGTGTATCATGGTTTAAATAATTAAAAAGTGGTAATTTTTACAAAAAAAAACTTTTTTAACTGCTGAGGTAATTCACTTATTAATGAAGGCCTACAGGATTTTTTTCTGCAAAGTTAAGGGGTAAATCTTTCACATAAGACTTTCTAAATTAAATTTGACCCCCTATTTATTTCAATAATTGTATATAAAACTTTAAAAACAAATTTGCAAAAAATTATTTTTAGCGTTTTAAATAAGCACTATAAAATATCCCATTTTACAGACTAAGTTGCGCTATATTACCAGTATTAAGCAAAAAAAAATGGTCGAAAAATATTTAATATTTAATATTTAATATTTTTTGAGATATTTAATTTGTTTTTTAAATGTTACTATATTTTCGATTCCAAAAACGCGGTTGTTGCCAAAGAAATATTTACCTGCGTAAGATCCAATTATTTTTATGTATGTTTTCGATAAATGTATTGATAAATTCAAATTTTAATTAAACTCCCCCCTAAAATGGAATTTGAAAATTATTCAAAGGACATCGCACACATCTTATGGAAAATATAATGTCACTCAAATTCAATAAAATTTATACGATTAGATTCCTTTTAATATAACGATCAATTCTTATCATTGCGCTAACTCTTAATTATGATTAATTACGGCGCAAATTGCAATTAAAGTTTATCGAAAACACATTTTTGGAGTCCATAAAATGTTAGTTTACAATCTTTATTGCTCTGAGTGCTATTCATAACAGCTTAAATCCCGCTGGGCCTAAGCGGATTAGTGAAACTAATCCGCTGATTTATGGAGTACCGAAAATCTGGGTATTTTAAAATATTTTTTCTCTCTCTAACTTATGTACCTACCCATGTGATTTCAGATTTATTTATATCAATTTCTGCTCTTATTTTTGAAAATAGAGAGTTGGCGCAATGATAATATTTGATCGTTAATTTAAAACGAATCTATTGGTATAAATTTTATTGAATTTGAGTGACATTATATTTTCCATAAGATGTGTGCGATGTCCTTTGTTTATAATTTGTTTTTTTAATAACGTCGCGGGGATTAAGTATTTTGAAATGCCGTTTCGATAATTGGGTTTCTGGGAATTTTTTACTAATTAACAAATTTTCTTGTCGTTTTTTTCTTCTTTTTTTTCTTGGAGTTATATTACTACGGGCCCTTTTAGGGTTAAATTTTATTAAGAATGTCGAATCTCTGGGTTGTAAATTCTAGACCTAAAAATATTAAGATTTAACTAAAATCTCTTAAATAAAATGTGGCTACTTACTGAGTTACAGGGTGTTTTTTTGAAAATTTAAAAATTTTTGGTACCAAGTACTTTAAAACTACTTGACGTATCCTTATCATACTTGCTAGAAAGTGTGGCTATTATACACCCTAATAAATTGTGATTAATAAACGTTTCTAGCTACTGCCAGAGGCGTACGACAGGGGATAGTGAATGATTGACCCTTCCCAAATTCTACGCCACTGAGTGAATTACTATTTTAGCGAATTTTTTCCATTCTCCAATACTTTGTATGTAAATAACTTTATTGGTATCGATAAATTCATCAGTTAGCGAGATATTGGAAGTTTAAAATGAATGAATCAAAATAACTATGCCGTTTCATTTTTAACGTCCAATATCTCGAAAACTAATTACTTAATCCTTACCAGTAAAGAGTATATTATTTACAGAGAAAGTATTGGAGAATCAAAAAATTTCGCTAAAATAGTAATACCCTCAGTGGCGTAGAATTTGGGAAGGGTCAAACATTCACTATCCCCTGTCGTACGCCTCTGGTAGTTGATAGAAACTTTTGTTTATCACAATTTAGTAGACTGTATAGTAGCCACACTTTCTGCCAAGTATGATAAGGATACGCCAAATAGTTTGAAAGTACTTGGTAAAAATAATTTTTAAATTTTTAAATAAAACACTATGTAATTCAGTAAGTAGCCACATTTTATTTAAGTAATTTTAGACCAATCTTAATATTTTTAGGTCTAGAATCTACAACTTAGCGATTCGACATTCTTAACCCGGCATTGGTCCCTAAGTAGGTTGTTACGCGAGTGATCGCGCGTGAGATTTTCTCTCACATATCCAATTTTTACCTTTCTTAACAAAATTTTACAAAAAAGATGAGGTTAATCAACGATAAAGCCATTTGCTTTAAAAAGACACGACTTTTTTCTATTTTATTATTATTATCTTTATATAAAATGTGACTATTGATGCCGCCAATATTTAACATTGAAAAATATATGGTAAGTGATCATCTACAATTAACCCGTGAGACAGAATATAGGATTTTCATATCATCGACCACATCCATGGCGCCTTTTATTACATCATAAAAGGATATTATTTTAGGTTTTAAGGGGAAAAATAAAATGAAGTTTTATACACAGTTGGTGACGCCGGTGGTCGCTTAATGAGAGAATCTCTCACATGAAGCGCACTGACTCAACAATGTGGTGATATTAAGTAAACTGAGTCACTATCTGAGCGGACGAGTCTATTAGATTGTCGAGGGAGGATAGTTAGGAGACTAGAAGGAACTACAGCGCGTATAATTTCCCAGAAATAAATGTTTGCGCAATTTTCTGAAACCGTGAGAGAAAATCTCATATAGCGACCACTGGCGGGTTAATGAAACTTAACCCTAAAAGGGCCCTTAATACATGTAACTCCAAGAAAAAAAAAGAAGAAGAAAAAAAGTCAAAAAAATTTGATAATTAGTGAAAAATTCCTAGGAATCCAATTATTGAAACGGCATTTTAAAGTACTTAATCTATGCGATGTTATTAAAAAAAAACAAATTATAAACAAATTTGAATAATTTTCAAATGCCATTTTAGGGGGAAGTTTAATTGAAATTTGAATTTATCAATACATTTATCGAAAATATACATAAAAATAAAAATAATGAGATCAAATACAGGTGAATATTTCTTTGGCAACAATCGCGTTTTTGGAATTGAAAATAGAGTAACATTTAATAAACAAATTTAATATCTCAAAAAATATTTAATAGTTTCAGACCAATTTTTTTCTTATTAATACTGATAACATAGCACAACTTCTTCTGTAAAATAAGATATTATATAGTGTTTATTTAAAACGCTAAAAATAATTTTTTGCAAATTTGTTTTTAAAGTTTTATATATAATTATTTAAATAAATAGGGGTTCAAATTTAATTTAGTAAGTCTTATGTGAAATATTTGCCCTTCAACTTTGCAGAAAAAAATCATATAGATTTTCATTAGTAATTGAATGACCGCAGCAGTTAAAAAAGTACTTTTTTTCCAAAAACGACCCCTTTTTAATTATTTAAACAATGATCCCCTTGTATGATTTGGATACTTTCTTGAAAATATCTCTAGTACCCACCTAAACTTTGACATAAAATTAGTTTCAACCTGTACGAATTTACATTGTGATTTACATGTAGTGTAATTTTATTTTACTAGACTATAATGAATCCGGCCGACAATTCATAATAAAGATTTATTGAATATTTTATACATTATTAAAATTTATATCTTAAAGTTAACAAACTTTGACATTTTTTTGTCGAGTTTTCTTTGATAGTTCCTCAAACTAATCTTTCTGTTTACTTATCTTAATCTTATTTGTACGTGACCTAAATACCTCAAAAATGGTGTCGTGGTATTCTCAAAATGAGAAAATTTTTCTGTGTCAGCTGTTGAAATATTTTAATTTTTTTTTCTTATGGCTTCCATGTATTGTATAAAACCATGATTTCATTTTTAGTGCAGCTTCCCACAATTCTTCGTTTGGGTACAAAAGAGAGAACCTCTTTAGACTGTATGTAAATCTGGTTCCATATGTGTCATATAGGTTTTGTAGGGTTTTCTAAACTATATTTATGCTTTTATCACTTGGCAGACCTCGTTGGCCTAAGATGGTTGTTAGGGTTCTCGTTTAGGGTCTCATCATGTTCCTGGAGGTATTCTTTTAACATCGGCGTTTAGCCTTTCCAATTTCATAATACTATAATGTAGATTGAATTATAAGTACAACCATTGTTTGGTTCTGGGGCTAGTTAGCAAGTATATATGAATTCACTGATGATGAACTGATAGGTCCGAAAACGTTCTGAATAAACGTATTTTATTTAATCCATTGGGATTTTTAAAATTTTAATAAATATACCTTTTACATAGAAGTGGTTTTACTTCTTGTTAGAGTTTTTTATTTATGCTTAAATTTGTATGCAACAAAACCAGCAACATACTGCAACGAGTCCCGATGAATGTTTTCTTTCACCTCGTAATTGTATGCGACTTTCGAAATGTCATCGTCAGTTATATTATGATCCTCCTCCAAGTAGTTCTTCTTCTTCTTCTTGTGCCACTCCTATCGGAGATTGGAAATCATCAAGGCTACCCTGACTTTGTTTACAGCTGACCTAAAAAGTTCATTAGTGGTGCAGCCAAACCACTCTCTCAAATTCCGCATCCACGACATTCTTCTACGGCCTGGATTCCGCTTTCCTTCTATTTTTTCTTGCATTATATTTTGAAGTAATGCGTATTTATGACCTCTCATCAGGTGACCCAAATACTCGAGTTTTCTTCGTTTTATCGTTAATAAAATTTCTGGGTCTCTTCCTATCCTTCGTATTACTTCAAGTAGTGAGCTTCTATAAATTTATTTTGAAGTATTTTGTCCTCTTTAGACTGAGATTTTTTCGAAGCTTCAGTTTTTCTATCTAATTAGACAGCATTTTTTGTGTCAAGCAAATATCTTAATTAACGACTTTCTATTGAGCTATTACTTACGCAAGATTCACTAGTTTCAATAGTATTGCGATATTCCATAAACCAATCATTAAATAGCTGAACAATTACAACAGCTTCTTTCCAGTAATTATCTTTTGGCATAAGTCCATTTTCTCCAGCATAACTAATAGCTTTGACTACAGAATTTGACAATAATTGAACTGCAGGCCCCACTCTTTGCCTCATAGATTCTTTTAAACAGAGATGATGTAGTGTCAATCTATGCGCAATTGTCAATTCCGAAGTTGATATATTTAGTAATGCTTCAAAATAATCATTGTTGATTATTTTATTTTTAATGACAAAACCGTCATCAATTACATTATTTTAGGCAAGTTTAATCAAACGCGGTGGATCAGCTAAAACAAAAATATTAAAAACTTCTCACAGGGGTGATTAATAAAACAATTTTTGTCATATTCCACACTCAGCTGAGACCAAATGGCAGTATTTCCAGTACCCATGTCACCCATACAATAAAACTTAATATGAAAAATTCAGATACTATTTTTTGTTCAATAATACTTTTTAGCATTGGACGATCAAATTTATTAGATCGCATTTGCATTTCGTCACCCTATTATAATATTTACAATTAGCTACGGCACAACCCGGCATGTTTTTTGTTAATACACAAAAATTGAACTAAGCAGACTAAACAATAGAAAAAGATCGAAACTAAAGGTTTTGTAAAATCAGTTCATCTACCGTACGATATACTCTGTATTCTTGCTTAGTAAGTCACATCATGCGCGTCGCGGTACACATTTCGATTCGTTAACGAGCATACCGGTCTTTGTCTACCGTGCACTGGATGTAAACATTAGTTGACAGGGATGTCGTCATCGGCAACATAAGAGATGGCTATTTTCGGTCAGGTCTTGAATATTTTTTATCACAGTGACTTGTATAATCGCGTAAATTATTCGATTATTTAATTAATACGATTATTTTTTCGCTAACTGTGTATTCAGTAAATGCAGTAATTTATATACTATACAATAAAATCTAATAATCGAGAAAAGACACAAAGTGATAACGTGATGTTAATATACTGTTATTATGAAACGAGTAGATACGTTTTGAACACCTTTAACAAAACTGTAATCTTTGTTTACATGCACTGCATGTCTTATTTGAATTTAGTGAACTATATTTCTATTTTGCTGAGGTGTTCTTATCTTATTTTTCAATGCAATATTTATCATATTGGAGGTACACCCTGTATGATGAATATTTAATTAACTTACGCAAGAGGTAATAAATTAGGATTTATACGCCAAAGTTTTGACTGCCCATAAAATTCTCATTTTTTACTTAACAGCTGCAACCTTACAACCAGGAAAGAAGTCGGATGTGCTAGGCACTCAACTTTAGCCAATCAATTTTCGACTGATTTCGAAGTTTTAAAAAGTCCGCTTATTCTAGAAGCGAAAAAGTGTATTCTTTAAGCATTTTTCGAACTATAAATTGAAATTTTGTGTCAGAAACACATCCTGGTAATTATATTGGAGGTTGACGAGTACACAGTTTATCTTTACAAGTTTTATTAAAGTTTTACCGTTAGGTTGGTAAGAAGTTTTAAATTGATTAAATGATTGATACCCTTCGAAGAATATGAGTAACTTTTTTGGTTTTAAATATTAAGAAAAAATTTGAAGTTTCCAATTTAAGTTTGTCGGAAAACCCATTTATTTAGAGTAAATCGTGTATATGATGATAAATTTGTCCTGTAATATTATTTCTTGATTAATCTTACTCCTTTCAACCAAAATGTTTATTAAAAATTCTCCTAATAAGACTAATAGAACCTAATATTAAATAATCTACTTGATCTCAAGGCTATTATGTAAGTAATTCATATGAATTAAAGCTATTTTCTAGCTGAGTTAAAGCTATGGGCTGGTTGTTCGAACGCTAATCAACAATGATCACTATCAAATATTTAATAAGTGTCACAACTGTCAATGTCAACTTTGGTTGGTTTGCTGAAAACGTAATTGATTAAAATTATGAGATTAGTTAATCAAATAATAATTATTAATATAATTGATTAACTAATTTCATAATGGTAATCAATAATTATGTTTTCAGTAACCCAATCAAAGTTGATATTGACAGTTGTGACAGTAATTAAATATTTGATAATGATCATTTTTGATTAGCGTTCGAACAACCGGCCCTAAATGTTATTAAAACCGAACGCTCTTTGCTCCCCTACCATTGCCATATTATTATGACCACCTATGAATTTTTATAAAAATCAACTATTCCACTAAGTACATTTTGTTTAAAAATAATTTTTAAATTTAATATTGTTATGTAATTTAATGTTATGCATTAACTATATTATATTAAATAATAAACAGCAATAAACTATTTGAAAATATTACATATTTATAATTAACTATTAGACCAGGGTAGAAAAATAAATATGAGCGATTTCAGGGTAAAAATCAATACAGGTATTTGAAGGTGCTAAATGGTGGGATGGATATACCTAGTTAATTAAAAATACATACAGAGGTACTCGTAAATCGACCTCATTTTTTTATAAAAAAAATGTCAAAGTCAGAAAAGATGGTTTTTTGCCTATAGCATTTTTAGTATCATATTTACAGCAAAAGTTGTTTTATGAAAGTTTTGTATCATCAAAAATTATTAATTTGAATTTTTATAAATTAAAATCGATAAAGAATTAACCGAGATACTTGCAAAAAAACACGTTTTTTCACTATTTTCTAACTGTTAATAACTTTTACCAAAAAGGCCGTAAGGAACTTATTGTACCTTAATCACGAGGCAATTAAGTGCCTTTATTAGTGTACAAAATTTTAAGAAGATCTATTTGTTAGTTTACGAGTTATGTTAAATGTTTATCCCAGACATCGAATGTTTAAACAAACATTGTTGCCCTAGGAATATTTTCAGAGCTTTTGGCAAAGTGCAATGAGTTCATAAAGACCCAAAGTACTAAGAAAGTTAAAAAAAATAATATTATATTTGTTTTTTAAATGTTGTTTAACAAGTCGCTAAAAAATAGTGAGTTTTTTCCTTAAAAACAATTAGAATATCTTTGTTATTTTTTCTGATAAATAATTATAATTGATAGTAACAAAAAGCTGGTAAAAACACACATTAAAAAATAAAAACCAACTGTCTAGAACCAATTATAGTCAAGTTATTTTTTTTTTGAAAAATCACATCTCTATTGTTTATAAATATTAAGAGTTGAAATTTTTACAGAATGATAATAAATATCTATATTTTATATTTTAATTGATAAGTACGAAATATCCTCAATTTGAAACGAGTAATAACCTTTTAAAATGAAGTTACACACACTGACTGAACTGGGACCGGGTGATGGGGAAGATTGTCGGAGTCCAGTTTCGCGCGTCGAGATTTTGCTATTGAAATTTCAATTTGGAGCGCTTGAAAAATTTTACAATATCTCAGCTTCCAGAGAACGCAGAGTCCTCATTTTTTCTTTAAATTGGAGTAACTCGAGGAATGAATAGCAACTAGCTAATTTTCATTTACCGGAAAAATCGGAAAATTTCAGAACATGCACTTTTTTATTCAACATGCGTTTACAACGTTAACACATATAATTTCATCAATATTTTCATGAAATATTATAAATTTGTGAATAAATATTAAAATAAAATTATAGTATATACCTATTTAAATACAGGGTGGTTCATTTTATTCGCCTCGGGGTCTGTACGGAAAACGATTTGATTTAAAAAAAATTTCTTCATAGAAATATACCGGGTTATTAACACTGCAATCCAAAAATAATGTGAATTATACAGGGTGCTTCAAAAAAGAGTGGTATATTAAAGATATTTTTTTATGGAACATCCTACACCTGATGAAATTTTTAAATTGCCCTTAAAAAAGAAGCTAGACTATACCTAAGTACAAGATGTTTCGATTCATTTCAATTTTTAGAAAAATGTAAAGATTGAGAAAAAAAAATACATATATACAAATCTAAGAATCAGTGACAATTTTTTTCTTGTATCTTCATAATAGACTATTCAGCATAATATGCTTTAGATATTTAAATATTATTTTAAACATTATTTAAATATTATTTAAACAGATGTTTATTGTAACAAAATTTATAATTACTTAATCGTACATTTTTAGATTTAAAAATTAACTAAAAACAAAAACGTTCTCAAATTGAAAATTAAAATTAAAAATTAAAATGTACTTAGTGGAGTTGTTAATTTTTATAAAAATTCATAGGTGGTCATAATAAATATGGCCAGAGATATGGCCAGAGACTGTACGTACCGCAAAAAAATATTGCTTATCAGAAAGAAATAAATTGATTCGTTTATAATACATAATATTTTTATTATTTTTTTTGTTGCCTGTTAATTTTTATTTTTTAAACTTTGACACATTATTTATTTCTAAGGCGGTACGAAGTTCGCCGGGTCAGCTAGTTTGCCTATAATCAAGACGCAATACTCAACTAAATAAATTTCGTTAAACTATATTAAGAAAATCTATTTTTCATTAAAATTTTCATTAGAATGAAAATGCATTTTAATTAAAGTAATAACATGTTGTTACTAAAGCCGTTCGAGATCAGTTGAACGAAAATATTACAAATTCAAATCTGTCTACAGAACTGTATAAAGAAATGTAATATAAAAATGTAATATCGGTTCAGTAAATTCTATATTGAAAACATGTTTATTGTGGTTGCTCTATCCGGCAAATCGTGAAATACTTGAGCAAATACATAGACAGAAGTTTGATGATATTAAAGCTATACCGAAAGACTATCGCTCCGATGATTTCAATCGTACTAGCTACATCTATCAAAAGGAAAACTAGCTATAGGATAATCATATACCGACTTTGTTATTAAAGATGCTAAGGAGGATTACTGTTTGATCTGAAATTCAATAAAGTCTAACTTTACGCGACTCGAGAGAATATATACACGCAGAAAAAATACACAGGGTGTACCGCTCAAAAGAATCCACCATGATATTTGCCACTATTTATTGAATTTTCTTCGAAAGGGAGATATCCTATCATACCTTCTATGAAGATTGCCCTAGAGAAAGTTGTTAGAGAATGTGGCAAAACAAAACAATAAAAGGAACCATTATTAATAGAAGTGTTCATACAAGTACTAGCTTATGCAGATGACATCGATATCATAGTAAGAAGAAACGCGGACCTGGTCCAATCAATCACGGCATTGGAAGCAGCAGCAAAAAGAATGGGGCTATAGACCAATCAAGTTAGTAAAAAATAAGTCATTTTTCGACATAACGGAAAAGACGAGCTGTGACAGTTGAAATGTGTAGTACGAGATATTATAAAAAGACTACCATCTTGGGATTCATCAATTTTTTAGTGGAACAGTTTTTAAATAAACAATCAAAAAGTCAAACTTAGTGTTTTGCTCATAACTTAAAAACATGTTTATTTAGAGATTTGACGTCCACAGGAAACTTTTTCAGAAACAAAAGATACATCGAATGAGATACGTTAAATGAAAATCGGATAATAAACAAAAAAATGATTGCAAAACGGACGACAAAATCGCTGTTTTTGAATATTGTTAATATTAATTTTATTGTTTATAAAAATATGTATAAATATACCAAAACTTGAGCGCATTATAGTGTTTGGCTGGTTTTTGCGAAATTGAATTTGTTTATAATTTTTTTTGAAAAACGAGCTAATTTCTAAGGCTTGTCCAGTTAATTTGGCTGAATGTATCTCAACAGTCAGGGGCATATTTTGTTCGTTAAGATGTATACTAATAATGTATGAAAAAAAAATTTTAAAAAATTGCATTTATGTACACAATATTATTTGTTAATAAATAGCACTTTTTAAGCTTATAAACAATTACAATAACTCCGTAGAAATTAGATCAAATTAAATGGCAATAAAAAATACGGAAAGCTGGTTAAAATACACAACTTCTAAAAAAAAATTAAGGTTGTACGGCCCTTGGGGTCTGAGATAACCCCTTTTTTTAAATCGCTGTTACGTTAATTAACAACATTAAGAGCTGAAATAAACCATTCTTTTATAAGAAAAGTCAAAGTTTCTAACAAAGTATTTAGCAAGAAAAAATATTAAAAATTGTTTAAACAGGAGTGCTATGAACAATGAGTATTTTGCGTTCCCATTAAAAGAATAAAAACTAGTGAGCGTAGCCGAATGAGATGAATTCGCGCGCTACCATTCGTTAGGCCGTTGCAGCTCATTTTTGACATTGACAGTATATAGGATTTCAAGCTTAATATTATTTATATTTTGGTAGAAACGTGAATTTTATGAATATTTTGTTGCACAGTATTGAAACTTTTAAGTGCTTTTCTTATTTAATAATTGTAACAAATAATTAATGGTAAGTAAATATATCGTTAATTTTGAAATCAACTAATATTATATTACATACTATTATTAAAATTGAAATTTATTTCCATAATAAAATTAGTGTAGTATGTAAATGAATATTTAAAATTTACGTGAAAATGAAAGTATGATATTATTAACATTACTACACGTTAATACTAACCAAACTAAGTACACACACCCAAACTTATTTATGGAATCACCATGTATTTCAAAGTAATATTTATTTCTTATGAAAAAACTTATCATTGCAAAGAATTAAGGTTTTTATTGAAAATAAACAAATATATTAGACAATCGGAGAGTACAGCTCGGTACGGTATAGGTTATTAATTTGCTTGTGTTGAACGAAAATAAATAAACTAACTTTTGCGTCCAAAAACAAAAATATGTTTGATGTGGGGTTATAGAACTTACAACGAGAAAAGATTATTGGTCTTTTGGCGAAAGTAATGTTCTCAGAGGGACATAGCTGTAGAGCTAGGGGTAATACAGGGCGTTTTGTCCAAAACTTATGCTAGGTAACAGGAACTAGGAAAGCTCAAAAATATAGCAGGGGAAAGTCGCCAAAAGTAATAACGGCTCTCCAAAATCGTTTAATTCTCCAATCAGCTGGAAGACACCCAACCATTTCTCATCTGCAGCTCCAAAGGCAGTTTTTGGAAGCTATAGGCGTAACTGTTTCAGTTGAAACGATAAGAACAAAAGTTCGTACCAAGAAGTTTACAGCAGGAGACAGTTATAGGCTCCCGAGTGATCCATGCAGCACACTATTGATCGCATAAATTGGTGTCTTCACCACCAAAACTGGAACATTGGGAATTGACAAAATGTGCTATTTAAAAAAAACAGTCAAGATTTGTATAAAATCAGATGACCCATGAAGTCGTGTACTTAGAGGTCGAGGAAGGCAAGCACGAATGAGAACTGTCAGATCTGTTCACAAATATACAAGGGGAAGTGTAATCTTCTGGAGAGGAATTGTGATCCGTAAAAAAACTCCTTTAATTTTCATCCAATTAACTTTAATTGCTCACAGTTATGTTGATAACCTGTAGTCAGGCTCTGGATAGGTGCGACAGGAGAAAATTTAATTTTATTGCATGATAATGGACCTCTACATACCATTAGAGTTATTGCAGACATCATTGAAGCAGAAGGTATCTCTTGTTTGGAGTGGCCTGCTTGCTCAATCGAGCTTAATCCTATAGAGTATTTGTGGGATATGCTTAAAAGCAAAATTAGAGCTCGCCGGGGTAATCTACAAAACACCGCACCGCTAGAACAAGCTGCTCTTAAAGGATGGAACAACTTACCACAACAAAATATTGATAATTTGATTAGGAGCGTGCCCACGCAAACTGAAGCTTGCATAAGGACTAGAGGTGATAACACTGACTACCACAAAATAGAAAAAATAAATAAAAACAAATTAAACATTATTCGTTTTACATTGAAATTTTGTATGATATTGACTTTAAAACAACTACTTTCAATTTGTTTGTTAAATACTTCATTGTTTTATTTAATTGTTATGTATTTGTTAATAAATTGCTTTAAAATAAATATTGTTTGACTTCGTGTGTTTTTTTAATTCGCACGAAATAGTAAGAAATATCAGATGATTCCATATAAGTTTGGGTGTGTGTATATGAAGGTGACTAAACAATAATTATATAGCAAAACTCAAAGATCTAACGGTTAGAACAGATACTTTCGAAGGAGTAAGAGAGTTCATAATATCTTAGTCCAGAAAGCCACTGCGCATCCGCTAGGAAAAATATTCTAATTGGGATTTTTTGCACAAACTTACTCAAAAAGGACTCCTTTTAACAAATTTGCATGTTGCCAGGACCAAAAGGTGGTAAAAAATTTTTTAATTTGTTTTTTTTCCTAAAAATTATTTTTTTGCATGGAAAAAAGTTTTTTTAGGTTTTTTGGATCATTCCAAACACAAAAGGTTTTTAGTGACTTTTCTCTAAAAATGATAGTTTTTGACATATAAGAGATTTAAAATTGAAAAATTGCGAAATCGGCCATTTTTAACCCTCAAAAACTATGTGAAAAACTGAAAATTTGAATGTTGCCAAGGTAGGTGGATATTCTTTAAACATAGATTGATGAAATCGCGAAGAGTTTTTTGCAATATAGTAATCAAAACTCCTTTGTTTTTTAATTGCTAATCAAGCGTGCGCGACACTATTTTCCACCGACAGTATGGTGCAAATGAAAGGAATAAATTCGTTATATCGTAAACCGGCGACTTTAAGGAAAAATCCCGAAACCGGTCGATTTTTATTTTTAAGTTATAATATTTTGGCATATATGGTATACTAGTGACGTCATCCGTCTGGGCGTGACGGGCGTAATCGATGATTTTTTTAAATGAGAATAGGGGTCGTGTGGTAGCTCATTTTAAAGTTTCTTCAATTCTCTATTCAGTAATGTAAACATTTACATAATTATTTATACAGGGTGTCCTTATACTTCTTTTTTTGTCAAATAATTTAATTTAATAAAAATTTTTTGGACACCCCGTATAAATAATTGTGTAAATGTTTATATTACTAAATAGGGAATTGAAGAGCCTTTCAAATAAGCTAGCACACGATCCCTATTCTCATTTAAAAAAATCATCCATTACGCCATCAGGTCCAGATGGATGACGTCACTAGTATACCATATATGCCACAATATCTTAACTTAAAAATAAAAATCGACCTGCTTTGGGATTTTTCCTTAAAGTCGCCGGTTTACGAAATAACGAATTTATTCCTTTCATTTGCACCATACTGTCGGTGGAAAATAGTGTGGCGCACGCTTGAGTAGCAATTAAAAAACAAAGGAGTTTTGAATATTGCATTGCAAAAAAACTGTTCGGGATTTCATCATTCGATGTTTAAAGAATATCTACCTACCTTGGCATCATTCAAATTTTCAGTTTTTCACATAGTTTTTGAGGGTCGAAAATGGCCGATTTCGCAATTTTTCAATTTTTAATCGCTTATATGTCAAAAACTATCATTTTTAGAGAAAAGTCACTAAAGACCTATTCTCTTTGGAATGATCCAAAAATCCTAAAAAAAACTTTTTTCCATGCAAAAAAAAAATAATTTTAGGAAAAAAACAAAAAAAAACGTTTAAAAAAATTTTGACCACCTTTTGGTCCTGGCAACATGCAAATTTGTTAAAAGGAGTCCTTTTTGAGTAAGATTGTGCAAAAAATCTTAATTAGAATATTTTTCCTAGCGGATGCGCAGTGGCTTTCTGGACTATCTAGGCTCAGAAATCAACCAAAGTAATACAGTAACTGCAGAAATTAACAATCGTATATATCCAGCAAATAAAGCGTACCTACTATATATATAGATAAAAGAAAGTTTTATCATCAAACATAGTCACAAAAAAATGAAAATATTGATATAAAGAACTCTAATTAAGCCCGTCCTCATTTAAGCATCAGAAATGCGGACCATGAAAAAAAGTGATGAAGGACGTTTAGGCTGTTTTGAACATAAAATCCTCAGACATAATAATTACAAAGTCGTGAAGGAAAACGGATTATGGCGTAGGCGCTATAATTTTGAGCTTGACCACCTTTACAGTGAGCCTAGCATTGGTAGGTCCATCAAAATAAATAGGTTGCGGCGGCTAGGTGACTTATAAGTAACAAATGAACGAGATTGATCATCATCTCATTGTTTGATTTGCGTGTATAGATTAAATGCTATGTGGAAATGCTATCAATGAGAGTCCCCGTTTAGGATTTTGTCCTCTTCAGGGTTTGTAGTGAATGTATTGAGTTGAACAACGAAAAGTGGCCGCAAAAGCAAACAGTCCGAAAAACACACTGGGGCATGTGTCGTTTCCTGGTGTTCCTGCTGTTCCTGGGATTATGCCGGACGGTGGTGTCCAGAAGGCCAAAAGACAACAGAGAAGAAAGTTTGAGGGAGTTGTTGTTGGTTCCATAGACATTTACGTGTACTGTCCGTGCTTTGCCCTCGACCACCCCTCTAGAAACTATTGTACGCCAACTGGTAGAACCAGCGGCCCTCGTCGGCGGTCAAGAGGTGGTTTTGAGCGCAGCGTGGACAGTGAGCGTTCGAGTGGTGAAAATAGTTGCGGCTATTTTCTTGGGACGAACAGGTATAATTGTGCAATGAAGTTGGGAAACCGCAAAAAACCAACTTCTCCCTGTTCGGGGTAGGGAAGAGGATGTGTTATAGGTGGGTGCGGTAGGCTAACGGGGTAGCCTCGAGGATGTTTTCGTATTCTACCGGGAGTTCGTCAATGCATGTTTGCATTAGAGCAGACGGTGGATGAATATTTTTGCGCTTGGGCTTTGCGCGGTAGAATACGTGGCCAAAAGATGAACAGGAACATTTGAGAGATTCTTGTGTGTCGGAGGGGGGATCGTTGATTGCTTTGGTTGTGAAGTTCCTGTTCAGAGAGTTTATTCTCTCGATAATTGTGGGTATGTTTGAGAGGTTATGGATTTCGTTTGAGGGATATCTCCAGTGCTCGTAGTTGCATCTACGCAAGATTCTCCGTTCCACTCGCAACAACCTCTCTTTCTTTGCTCTAGTGCATAGAGAGTAGAGGCATGATTTGTACTCAATGACGGGTCGAATATAGGTCCTGTAAGTGTGTAAGAGAGTCTCCTTGTGTGTCTTGCCAATACGTCCTGAGAGTGGGTTGAGAAGTCTGGCTCTAGCCAGAAGACTTGCCTTTAGGTCTGCGTCCCAGTTAAGAGTCCTGGTAAACAGTACTCCCAAGTAGGTCGCAGTCGGGCTGAGAACAAGCCTTTCTCCCATCAATCTCAGTGGGTATTGGTCGTCATCATTTCTAATGATTTTTTCTGACACAGAAGGGGCGCGAAACACAATTGTTTTTGTTTTGTTCGCGTTCAGCGTGACTCTCCACTTACAACACCAATCCTCGACCGCGTCCAACAGAGCCTGGGCTCTTCTGTGGATGAGTAGTGGGTTGTATCGAGAAGTTGTCGTGAGTAGAGCCGTGTCGTCTGCATAGAGAAACAGACGAGTGCCTGGGATATTTTGGTTTGTGATGTCACTGTTGTAGATAATGTACAGCAGTGGTGCTAGGACTGAACCCTGGGGAACTCCAGCTTGTGGAGTGAAGGGGGTAGACTTTTGATCGCTTACTTTCACTCTGACAGTTCGGTTGTGGAGGTATGAGTGTAGAACGAGATTGAGCCGTCCAAACACATTTATAGCCTAAGACCGGTGAAGTGAGGAGAAGAGGCAGGTCCAGAGTACGATTTAGGATCCAAGTGAAAGACGACTTACGGGTGTTAATAGTATGAAATTGGAAAACCAAGGCGAGGGATAGGAAGAAATGAAAGCTAATTTTAGAACATGCCAAGACTTTTTTTATTGGCTTTAGGATTAGACCATGCGGCCAGAAACAAAGTAAGTAGTACATACATAAACATAATATATCTTATCTACATAAGTTATCTAATTAGTTATCTAAGTTAAGGTTATCTAAGCCTGACCGACCCTTTTGTTAATAATAGATATTATATAATAAAACATTTTTTTTTGTCAGGTGATTTTTTGTAAAATTAATCTTAATAAATATTTTGGGATAAGGACAATGGTCACACTTTTCTCATCCAAGGGTTTTTTTAGCATTTTTTATTAATTATTGATTACTTATATACCCACCCCACATAGTAGGGCGGGCATATAGGCAGTCAAAAGGAAAGCAATCGAAAGGAAAAAAAAATTGAGGATACAAGCCTAATCTAGTCATTTATAACTTAAGTTTAGAGTCATATAGGAAAAACAAAATAAAATCAAAAATACGTTTATCACTTAGTGCCAAAAGATACATAACAAAAGGCGAAGACTTACTATGGGTTATTGAGGCAATGGTAATATTTTATTGAGTTTTGAATTTATTGGTATACCTATTTGTCATTTGCATCCCCTCCCTTCCAGTAAAACGGAAATCGGAAATAATAAAAGATTTTGATAATAAAATGGTAAAAGACTACCCCAGTCAGCAAATATTTTATTTTTTTACTTGGCCCCACGGCCCATTGAGTAAATTTCTGATAGACATTAACAAAAAAAAGAATTCATCAAATTCAGCATGGAACAAGAAAACAATAATCACTTTAATTTTCTGGATGTGCTAATTACAAAAGAAAACACATGATATGCAACCAAAGTCTACAAGAGACCAACCTACACAAAAAGATATGTAAATAATACCTTAAACCACTACTTAAATATTATTAAAAAAGAAATTATCAAATCACTGTGTGATATGACTGACGCACCTGCTCCGGTGGAAATGTATTTCAGAAAGAAAAAACTTGCTAACAAAGGTTTTCCAAAAGATTGAAGAAAGGAAACAACAAAACACCCTAAGCATGTCAGAGACACTCACGTGAAGTGGCTCAAAGGTAACAGTAATACCATATTATGGAAATGGGTTATTAGAAAAATTGAAAAGGATGAAAACAATAAAGAAAAGGATAGAACTTCACAACATTCAACAGAACCAACACTTTGAGGTATAATCCCGTCCAGAACCACATCCAAAAACACACAAGACAGATGCAGAAACTTCATTTATCAAGTATCCTTTGAATGCAACAATTTCTTAAGTCATAAGAGACTTCTAGAAATCGCAGATATGCAATGTAATGTTACGAACGTCACATCTTTGCTATTTTGGTTTTAAATAATTATTTACTCTGTTTTCTTTAAGATTTCGTTAATAATTATCTTCTGTATTCATTTTAACTTGTTTTTCCGTTAAAAACCTGTTTCGCACCCTCTTTTGTTATCCTCTATTTACTATATCTCTTTTTATCTAACATCTAAGTCATCATACTGAATGTACTTCATATATTCTTACTCTATAAGTAGTCGAGGAAATGAAGCTGAAAAAATGGCAAAACCTCGCAATTTTTTCGTCCAGCATCGATTTGTACCAAAATTTGGGACTAGACTCATTACACCCTCTAGTTCATTTTCTATATTGGGCCGTTGTACGCTTTTGGTTTTTTAAGGGTGAAAACTACCCCTAATTGGAAAAAATTATAAAATACTATTTTAAACTTTAATATTGTCAACATTTGGTTCTTATTAGTTACATAATGATTGTTTTATGCTTTAAGATATACTATCATACTATTTCAACCCTTAAAACCACCCTTGTTGGAGTTATATATAAAAAATTTACTTATCCTAAAAGAATAATTTCGGCTTGCATCGATTTACTTAAAAATTTGGGATTAGGATCATCTTATCCTGTACTTCATATTCTATATCATGCTTAAGGGCTTTTGATTATTTTGAGGGATGTAAACTACCCCTTATTGTCAAAAATTATATAAAAACATTGTAAACTTTAATATGGCTAAAATTTGGTTTTGATTGGTTAAATAATGATTGTTTTATACTTTAGGATATAATATCATAATATTTCAACGCTTATAAACCACCCTTAATAACATTACAGTTTTTATAAGTAGATATTTTAATAGATCTATACCAAAAAAAGTAGAATTAAAGAATTACAAAAATATTTATTTACACAAAAATACGAATTTACAAATATATGTACAAATACAAATACAAATATGTAGTTTTTTAGTCATCTTCCAGTCTGCGAACCGGTTCTGTGGAATTTACATACATTGAAAATTATCCATAAGCGGACTATCCGAATTTTTCGATAAAAAAATTCGTTTTATAAACATAGCTCCTTCATTTTTGGCGATAAAAGGTTTGTTCAAAAATGACTGTAAAATTTTTGAAGAGTTATAAGACTGTCTAAACTAAATTCCGTAAGATCCCTTAGTTTTTAGTAAGGGTGGGTTTATAGGGCTCGAATAAGGGGGGGGGGTTGCTCGTAAATAGAGGTTTTAAATAGCTATATCTCGCTAACTGTTTACTGTAATGAAAATCTATGCACAAGAGAATTTTAGTTATTAAAAAAGCTGCAATTTAGTATTCCACCATTTTTTTCGTCCCTCCAGTATTTTCGGAGATATTTTGAAGTAAATGGTGAAAAATGGAAAATTCCAAAAAATTAGTTTTTCTTTAAACTCCAGTTTTTCTAAAATTAGTCCTTTTAAATAGGTCAAACTTAATGGGTGTATTGATAATACAAATATAAAAGGAATTACGAAAGGTGAAGACCAATTTTTAATTAGGAGGGTAGTTAGGGGGCTGTTTTCACTGATTTTTTCATAGAGAAAAGCAGGTACCGACTTTTTTGATCATAAGTCTCTTAATTTTCAGGCTAGAAACTTTTTGTTATTATTCTTTGAAAGGACTAACTGTATATTTGAAAAAAGATTATTTAAGATTTCCTCAAAAACTGCAAAGTTTTTCCGTTATTTTACTTTGAATATTTCATATTATGCATTTGACGAAAAAAGCTAACATTTAACATGCCGTATCTCGGTTTGTATTGGTTTTAAAGATATTACAAAAAAATAATTTGGTTTATGTTACTAAAAGATACAATTTTGGTATCTGCAGTTTTTTTGATTAAATGCATATTTTTCGAGGTATTCTAAAAAAACCCTCTAAAAAAGTCGATTTTTTCATCGAAAAACTGTTACTTTCAAGCGCGAATAACTCGAAAAATATTAGTTTTACGAAGAAAATGTAAAGAACATTTTTTTCTTATAATCAGCTTATACATCGATTTACATGGTGAAAATGTAATAAAAAATTCCCGCCCCCGAGATGGGGTGGCAACCACCCCCAAAGTTTTAGCGTACAGCGGCATGATATAGAAAATGATCCTTGCACTATTCGTTACCTTCTGTGAAAATTTTAAGTAAATCCATGCTGGACGAAAAAATTGCGAGCCAAAATGCTTCATTTCCTCGACTAAGGTGTCTGTTTTTTAATACGGAACATGCCTGCCATCTCCTACATTGCGCTGTCATATCAATGACACAATGACAGTGGCAATAATGGAGAGAGGGTAGAATTAATAAAATTATAAAAGCCATTTGCAGGCTGAAAATAAAACATTTTATTCATCAGACCAACTTCTCTTGGGGTAAGAATATTCCTAATTCTTTTCTTGTATTCACAGTTCAATATCAATAGTTTTTATAGTATTTTTTATACCTAACCTCCCATCTTTAAGAGGATATATTCGAATATTTCATTTCATCTATTAATATGCATTTAGTAATCATATCATTTAACTAGTAATCGTCACTAATAATTTTATCTTATTCCTTTGCCATTTGCTACTTTTTACGATTTTTTGGCGAAGGCCAAATGAGATATTTAAGGTCAAAAAATCTTCTTCTTCATTTTTCTCAAAATGTTATTTTATGCGATTTTACAGTGATTTGGTGTTTATTTATACAAATTTGCCTTTTCTATCGTCAAGTATCAATAAAAAACATAATATTTTAATAGAAGGGACTCAAAAAGTCATAATATTGCATTATAACAAGTTACATTGATTCAAAACAAGCTTTTGATCAAATTTTATAGTGTAGAAAACGTTAAAATACCATTTTTTTACATTTTTCTCCATTCCCAAAATACATCATAATCGATTTGGCTGAAAATTTGCCCACAGATAGACAAAACATAGGACTTGAAGTCGTGAGAAGGATTTGAATTATGTTACAATACCAAAAAAGTTACATGCAATATTATAGTCGAAATGATAGGCGTCTACTGTAAGTACAATTAACTCGAAAGTATCGACCTCACGACAACAATTGTTAAAAAGAAATTTTAATAATTGTAAATACGATTCATTTGGAACAATTTGAGTTTCTACCATTTTTGTCGAAAAGTTAAAAATGGCGGAGTTTTTGAGCAAAACAGGTTCTCCTTTAAAATCAAGATGGCGGCTAACGTAACGGAGGAATTCATTCGTGATTTTAAATTTAGGCCACTATTGACTCCCCTAAAGATCAGAAAAATCAAATTTTGGGTAGGTCAGCATTCAAGGTCAAATGTTATCCCGACTGGACTAATATATACTTTTTAGTCTGATATTACTGCATGCAACTTTTTTGGTATTATAATATAATTCAAATCCTTCCAACCACTTAAAGTCCTATCTTTTGGCTATCTGTGGGCAAATTTTCGGCCAAATCGATGATGATGTATTTTAAGAATGGAGGAAAATGTTAAAAACGGTATTTTAACGTTTTTTTACACTATAAAATTTGATCAAAAACTTGTTTTGATTCAAAATAACTTGTTATAATGCCATATAATGACATTTTTGAGTCCTTTCTATTAAAATATTATGTTTTTTATTGATACCTTACGACAGAAAATGCAAATTTGTTTAAATAAACACCAAATCACTGTAAAATCGCATAAAGTAACATTTGGAGAAAAAAAGAAGAAGAAGATTTTTTGACCTTAAATATCTTATTTTTACGTCCCGCAGAAGCTATATACCAATTTTCAGACAAATCGGAGATCCAAAATTTTTTGCCAGAGTGATTTGACATGGAATGTACCATATACGTATAAGAAACGGCTTTTACGAATAGAAATAATATTAACTATTTAGAATGGGAAATAAGCCACAATATTATTAAAAAATAGCTTCAGAACAACATTTAGAAATAATATATTGTTTTCATCCTATGTGGCTCAGCAGTAATGGAGCCTACCTTTGGAACCAAGGGTTGTGAGTTTGAATCTCACCTGGGTAGAGAATTTTACATTTATTAAAAATTAATAAATGAAAAAAATAGTTTCTATCCTTTTGCAATGGGTACTCACCGGGCGGACCGAAGACGTTGGGATACTATTAACGTCTCTTTGCAAAGCCAATAAGTGCTAAGTAACAAGACATTTACTCAACGCACACACACACACACACACTATATACACATTACACTAGGTACCTGACTGCAAAACTCCACTGTAATATGCCAATGGCCATTAGTTGTCGAGGCATTAGGCTAAATAAAAAAAATATTGTATACTGTTTAAAAACTTTGTTATATTCATTGTCATATATATTTTTTTTCATTTTGAATATTTCAAATCGAGAAATTTTCTTAGTGTATGCCGAAGATTGATCGATTGAATAAAGTTATTTCGAGAGTCCAATCAAGTACGCTCACCGAAACATTGTGTCTTATGATGAAATCTTTTTCCAGTTACGAAAAATATTATAGAAATGACAAAGATAGCAGAAACCAATATGTTTTATTCTGGCTACATGGTAAGATGTAGAACTTAATTAACAATCTTATCTTGAATCAAGAAGAATTTACGAGAGGATCGAATGATGAGGGTGAGTCTAAGATGTTGTTGGATGTTGGAAAAATATATTATGTTTAACTGCTGATAGAGTTTTAGGCAGGCATAAAATGTATTTTGTCTTCGACATTTTTAAAATAAAGCAATTTTTTAATTTGTCTTTTAATTAAAATATACTGAACACTACTATTACTGTACAAATCAATTTTTAAACCCTCCTCTCTCCACATGTTAAGTTTATTATGACTGGTAAATAAAATTTGTCTCAAATTATATTTTTTGTTTTCTAATATTTTATCATCTGCAGATGCTGTCATTGTTGCAGATTTTGTTGTTTTGTTATACCTCTTTCTCTTCGTCGATCAAAATCTGATATTCCGACTAAACATGATAAATCTATAGTTTTAAGGTCCATATATATCTAAATATTTGAAGTATTTCAACCTTCGGTTGTAACAAAAAAAAACAAGAAACTTCTGGTACAAGAATGAAAAGAGAGTGAGGTGGCTTCTACGTTGAGAAGCCGAAGTAGGAAAATACTAAGAAAAGCTGTAGTAACCAAAATACTACTTGTGCAGTAGTATTATGTAGGGGGAAATAATGATAAGGTGATGAAGTTGAGGAAAGGGGAATTAATAGGGATAGAAGTAGAAGTAGACAGAGGCAAACTGAATCGAGTGTCTAGCAAGAGATGCAAGAGAACAACTTGACACTCAAGGATGGATACGGCTCGTTTGCATGCCTGTCGAAGAACACTAGATCAAATTAGATAATGATGACTAGAAAAGGTATATACTAAGATAAGGATAATGTTCTAAAAATGTATAAAGATGAATAAGTGCTAAAGAAGCACCAATTGAATAAAACTAACAAATCATGGGCGCCAAGAAAATGGTCTTCGATCACTCTCCCAGGTACCTTACACTGCTGTCAAATATTAAATATAATAAATCAGTAAATTTTTTGTATTACATGGTGTACAGCCAACTACAGGAAAACTTTTTTCCTTGTGGATTTTTTAAATCAGTAAATGTGAACATAAAGGAATAATAAAAATAAATAATATACAAAATAAGTAAATATTTATTAAAAATAACTAGTAGATGTTTGACAATCTCCGAGTTAACCAAAGTGCATATTATGTGACTCTTAAATGACATATATTATACAAACGTTAAGTTAACGTTAAACATGATATACAATATAAC
This sequence comes from Diabrotica virgifera virgifera, assembly GCF_917563875.1. Lineage (NCBI taxonomy): Eukaryota > Metazoa > Arthropoda > Insecta > Coleoptera > Chrysomelidae > Diabrotica > Diabrotica virgifera. The sequence continues at coordinate 201,652,359 of NC_065447.1, forward strand.
AACAGTCCTGTTATATATATATATATGTGCAACAAGACATACCTGTTACTTATACATAGGGTACAACTCACATGAGACTATCAAATGGTTTAAAGTACGCTTGCTACGTACAATTAATTAAAACCCGAAAAATATGACTAATATAAATAAATAGGCAAAAGCCTGACTAAGAGAAAATACAATAATGAATAAGCAAAGTTAAATATACAAATGAATGAAATAGATTGAAGTTACGATAAATATCTACACAAACGACTTGAATTGACCGAACAAATTAAGAAAAGCTAATGAACACAAAATATTTGGGAAACAAGCAACTAATACAACCTAAATTTATATAATGACATGAAATCGACCTAAATAAACAATAAAATATAAAAAGTAATACCTTTTGGGCAAATACGCTGAGCTCAACATACGATACCGCAAAATTATGCATGTTTGGGAACTTGCTAAACTTATATATGTACCTGTATCAAAAATCAAATAAATGCAAGCTCAATCTTAAGACAAATAATGAATAAACATAATGCATTAACTAAATGTCTGTGATATAAAGACACAATAGTTACTAAAGGCACAACACTAAATGTTCCCAAAACAAACCCAAACGACTCCTAAAGGTTGCTGCTGTATCCTCGAAAATGAGCACTAGGATGGTGCCAACTTATGCCTCCTGCAGACCCAGGTGCGAAGACGAAAAGGAGCTGGAATTTCCCCAAAAATCTTGTTCCCCCAAGTGACTACTCCCAGTGACCTATGGTTGGAGATTGGTCTCTCGGTGTTTCGAGGTGTTTTTAAGTTTTCACATGGGTGGCTAGAAAACACAATTTCCGTTTATTTCAATTTCCCAAGCGTACGACAAATCAAAGAAAAGAAAGAAGAAAAACTAGGAAAGTGTTTTTTTGAATAGATAGGGATGTAAAAAAAAACAGTAGTTACAAACAAAAAGAGACCTCTAATTAATGAACTACTTGACCTTGACAAGGATTTATGTGAGAATTTCTAATTACAGACGTGGATTTGGGATTTAAATACAGAATAAGTATGCTTTCTTTAAACTAATTATAGGATATTTCTTCATCATAATCATACATCTCCAAGTGGAGCAAAGGGCACCTTGCGGTGTTTCAAGTAGCATGAGGAATGATGGTGAGTTTGCTAGTCCCACTCATCATGTGTTGAGTTCCGTCCAATTTTGTTTACTAGTTATAGGATATTTCTTAATACAAATAAATAGCTAAATAAACTAAACAGATACAGATAAATAGCTAAAAATTAGGGTTAGGATTTTCTCTGAACGAATATTACTTAAATATTTTGAAATAATTAAAGGATACCTACTAAATGCACTGAATAAATTTACACATATGACTTAATTGGAAAAATTATATATGTCACCATAAAACAGAGTGACAACAGGTTGTTATAAAAAATTAATATAACAATTGTAGTTACCATCAGACTCGATGATTTTATGCAGAAATCCCATTCTATTAATTCCTTATTTCTTTCCTAAATAAGTTTGGTGATCCATACTTCAAAATTCACATATTGGAACTATAACACGAGGTCTAACCTCTAAACTTGACCTAATATTGTCACACGCCACCCATACTAGTTGAACCTCCAACCACAAGTGACACGGAATTCTTCTGTTCCCCAAAATTAAGGCTCAGAACAAGAAATCAAATTCTCCGCTAGGTGCGTATATTACAAATTCAACCAGTGATACCAGCATAATTAGGTGTGGCATCGTTGCAAAATAATTTTAAATATAAAAGATAATAATCAGAAATAGTTAATTACGCGAAAATTAGAGAAATTAATTAAGAGATCAAGAGAAAATAATTATAAAAATAATTAAAAAGCTAATTTCGTAACGTGAACCGTTACACGGTCTAAAGGTATGTATTCATAAGTTAATGCTCCGTGCTCCGTGTAGCAGCTCGACATAGTGGATACGTTGGTGCTTTTTTTCGGCGCTCACCCTCTTCGATTCAACCGGTTTGCGGTTTATATGTAGGGGAGTGCATTTGAGCAGCAACGTATGGATACGTATCTTACGAGGTAGCTTTAATGATTTCATATATTTTAATTTAATATCATGGGAAAAATCCATTAAAACCGAGCTGGTAGAAGGAAAAATATAAAAGACTGAAACGATTAGCAACAACACCATAAAGCAATCAAAAGCAAGAACCTGGGAAGACTTTGGAGACAAGTTACAGGAAAACTATGTAAACAATCCAAATCCATATAAATGCCAATGAAAAAATACACGATAGAAATGAAAAATATCAAGACGACTAGAATAAAGAAATAGAAGAAATAAGTAGATAAAACAGTGGCGTAGCGATAGATCAGCGGGCCCTGGTTCCAGTTGGGATGCGGGCCCAAACGCCCAATAAAAACTCACACTGTATAACATGAGTATCGAGCCTCTAGCCTAGCCTATTTTATTGGAATTATTTTGATGACCCACCGTATAAAACTTGCATTGGATATCTCAGTTTCCGAATTTCTGCAACTTTGTAGTTTACCTACAACTTATTCATGGATCGTGCTATTATAAAGAATACAAGTGTTTGAGTTAGCATGTGTAGGCAGGCACCGGCGGTTAGTCTTTAAACAAGGACTTCGGCAAGCAGGTAAAACGATCAAGGAACCTTACAAAAGCGTTAACTGTGTTTCTTAAGAGGATCGGTACGTATTTTCAGCTGCAATGCTATTCAAATGGGGATTCATTTTTTTCGAATCCTGAGAAAACGAATAAGTATTTTTGAAAAATTTAAAGGCAGAATGAAAGATTACGTTATTAGCGAGGGCCGAAAGTCCCTGAGAACTTTTATAATGTTTATTTTAATAAGTTACAAGGGTGAAAAACTAAGAGAAAATGTAACGTGATTTTTAATTTCAAATATCTCATTCGAAAGAAACTTCTTATATATTCTAAGGGACTTTCGGCCCTCGATAATAATTTAGTCTTTCTTTTTGTGTTTAAATTTTTTTTAAATATTTATTAGTTTTTTCAGGATTCGAAAAAAATGGACACCATGTCCGTGGAAATTGAACATTTGCTATCTTTGTCATACAACGCACTCATTCGAATATAATGTTATGACAAGACTCAAGACAGTGACAAGTAGAGATGTGTCCGACCCGCTATTTTGATAAAGCAGTTCATTCTGCTACTGTTTTTTAACACTTTTACGATAATAAAATTAATCAAAGAGTTGTTTATTAAATAGTATTGATAGTGTATTTGAAAAATAATAATTGATTTAAGGCGTACAATTAATAAAAAGGTAATTATTGTTTATATATATTATTTATGGAAAATCCAAGTATTTCAAGTCATTAAAGTTCAAATAAAGAGTTTGTTCCGACAACCGTAAATAGGTACGAGTTTAGCTATAAAATAAAGTGCCCATGGTGGCATAAAATGTAGTAAATGCTAATGTTTCAAGTACGTACTACATTTTTGAAGATTTCACTACACTTAAAAAGCATTTGCTTTTCTCCGTAGTATTTGCTACTATTTACCAGCCTACATAGAATAATGTACTACGCTTTTGAAGTATGTGCTTGTTTAGTAGTATTTTGCTTCAGTTTAAGTAAACTTGGTGGGTGGACGTCTTCGGCGTAGGTATTTTTTTATTTAAATAAAATTTAATAATTGTAAAGGAGATTAACAAATAACAATTGTTCATTTTTATCCTCGCGTAACTCTTTTGTCGCTTCGGATCTGAGTCACTTATTTTTAGTCATGTACAATTCTAATAATTTGGTACGTAAAAATGTGAATTCACAAATCACAAGCACATGGAAAACTAATTCCATCACGATTGGTGTAATGCAGACACGGCTGGCGCTACGCTTTGTAGTATATACTTCTGGTCAGTAGTAGGTACTTCTGTTGTGTAGTATGTTCTTCTCAACAAAAGCACCTACTTTTACGCAAAAGAAAAAAATAGTGACTATTTGCTGAAGCAATAGCATCTACTACGTTTTATGCATTCCGCCCATTTTCTTGAGTGAATTATTAAATGCTGACTTCATATTTTAATAAAGATGATTTTAAGATTTTATAATTAAAGGCTTCGCTTTTTACGGAGAGTTTTAACGCTTTTTCGGCTCCTTTTCCTAAGTGACTTCTCTATTGAGGTTGGCAGTCAATATGGCAAATTTCTCTCTATTCTGGGCTTGATGAATTAAGTCATTTCCTGTTGCGTGGGTCCAATCTCTGATGTTTCGGAGCCAAGATTTTTTCTTCTTTCTGTAACCCCTTTTACCTTCGATCTTGCCATCTAATATTACCTGGAGCTGCTCAAATTCCCTATGGCGCATTATGTGTCCTAGATATGACGTCTATCTAATTTTGATAGTATTGACCAGATGAGGACGTGTGTTTTATTACTGTGTATTATTTTCAGTAATTTTTCATTCGTGTCATTTTCAATCCTTTTATTTATACAAATAAAGGTTATCCAAGAATATTCAAAAACTGAACGAAACCGAAATAGCCATCTCTACCTTTCTAATGACAATGTCACTGTCAACCTAATGTGTACATCTGCAGTTTCCATACCAGTGAGACTTTTACTACACGTAATTTGCCGTGTAAAGACAGAAAAAGTAGGGATAGCCGTAAAATATTTGTGAATTATGTACCCATAGCCTTAATAAATTTTGATTTCAAATATTTTGATGAATAGTTATTCTTTGTTTTTATTAATAAGTACCTACACAAAAATTAAAATTTATTAAGCAGTTACATTTCGTAGTGTGTACTTGTGTAGTTCAAAATATCCCCATAAAATTAGAAACAAATGAAGCAAAAAGCGCTTTAGAGCGGGGGTTCCGCGGAACCCGCGGAACTTTGCTCAGTACGCCACTGAGATAAAAAGTAATGTAGGAAGTATTAAACATAAAAACAGGCAAAGCTGGACTATGAAAGACGCAGAAAGCTGGGGATAATAAAATACATGGGAGAAAAAGGAATACACTTGTTATGGAAAATATACAAAGAGGTAAGGAAACAGCAACAAATTCCAAAAGACTGGCAAAATAACGTTATCGTGCCAATATACAAAAACGATGAATAAGTCAACTGCGAAAATTATAAAGCAATATGTTTGTTATCAGTATGTTTTAAAATAAACTATGTACCTACATGAAAATACTAGAGAAGAGTCTAAGACACGAAGGAGAAAAAGAACTGGGAGTAGAACAAGCAGCGTTTAAACCAAAAAGACATAAACGCAAGAACATTTGCATCATTAGAAATAAAATAGAAATAAGTTTTGACTCATAGGAAAATCTCATTCTGAACTTTATAGATTTAAAAGCAGCGTTCGACTCTATAGAAATAACAATTATACGACACTGCTTGCAGAAAATGAAAGTACCCATTACAGTGATAAAAATAATTAAAAGTAAAGTATTTACAGAGAAGTAAAATGAGGTGTAGAGATAGCAGGATAAATATATGAAGAATTCAATTGGAAAAGAGGTATCAAACAAGGAGAGTGTCTTAGTCCGCTACTCTTCATAAAAGGAAGACCGATAAAACATGAATATATGAAATAATAGGTGCGGGAAAGAGTAAATAGAAGACTCTTGAAGAAATGAAAATAATAGCATAAGATAGACAAGAATGGAAGAGATGGGTGAATATGTAGCACAACTAAACCCAAATCCGACACCTGAAATGGTATGCGGAGGGAAAATAAAAAAAGAAAGTATTTTACTTCAGAGGAAGATCATTCGTCGAAACATGACGTGAAAATGTGTCTGTATCTTAAAAATAGTAACATAACTAACAGTTGTTATAGATCGTTTTTATTGTCAGCTACACTAAAACTCTATCTTATTCGTATCAATAAGTAGTAATCTCATTTTTCCTTATTTTGGCCTTATTTTATTTTACTCAATTTTCCTATTCACCCCGGCAGTGGTCGCTATATGAGATTTTCTCTCATGGTTTCATAAAATTGAGCACAACTTTTTTTCTGGGAAATTCTACGTGCTGAGGTTCCTTCCAGTCTCTTATCTATCCTTTCTCGACAATCGAATAGACTCGTCCGCTCAGATAGTGAGTCAGTTGACGTCGTATCACCAGATTGCTGAGTCAATGCGCTTCATGTGAGAGATTTTCTCATCGAGCGACCACCGGCGCCACCAACTGTGCATAAAAATTAATTTTATTTTCTCACTTAAAACCTAAAATAATGTAAAAAATTGTAATTATTTTCATCAATCAATTTGTCAAGAGGACTCTTGTTATACTTGTTTACTGTGCCGTAAATTGTGAAGATACGAAGATTGATTAACATTGGTTTAATTCCGATTACTTTTTTGTATTTTATCTTATTATTATCTATATTATGTTATATTTTTTTTATTAAAGAAAATTACCGCATCCACCAACAGGTTATTAGCGGCATTACTTGATAAACAAAGGTTAACAATTATTTTAACAAGTAAAAAAAAATAACTAGATTTGATACAAGATACTGATAGATATTAGATAGTTGAGTAAGTCTTTTACTGGACAGTTTTCTCCTAATAAAGCTAGTAGAGTGTTTGGTAGATTGTTCATTGAACGTTCACGTTGATATTTTGGACACTCGATTAACAGATGGGTGACGGTAAGAGGCGTAGCACATAGGTCACACATGGGACGTTCACTGGCCGAGAGTAAATATGAGTGTGTAATCTTGGTGTGCCCTATACGTAGGCGCGTTAGAACCGTTTGAATAAACCTCGAACTAATACTTGTTTTCCACTGTCGTGTATCTGGTTTTACCGATTTTAGTTTAGATTGCGATAGAAACCATTCGCGTTGCCACTGACCGATCACTTTTTGTTTAAAAAACGTTTTGAGATCTTTAGATACACACTCGCGCACTAATTCGGACATCGCACTTGTTGCTGCATTACGAGAACTTCTGTCTGCCTCTTCATTGCCCATAATCCCTATATGTGATGGGATCCATATAAATTTCGGAGTTGTGTTGTTCTCTTGGGCAATTTGTAGCTCAATTTTTATTAGTTTCTCTAAAGGACTTTCAGGATACAGATGCTGGATTGCGAGAAGAGAGCTGAGCGAGTCGGTGAGAAACAGAGGCTTTGAAATATTTGAAAGGTTTGCATGTTTTAGGGCGCGATACAAAGCAAATAGTTCAGCGGTGAAAACGCTTGAACTAGGCGGTAGTTTAAATTGAAAAGTAGACGTTGGAGTTACAAATGCACAACCAATACCTTCAACGGACTTAGAGGCATCGGTGAAGATGTTTGTGCAGTTTAGGTAGTCTCGTTCAAGAATCTCGTTCAATTTGTTTTTTATAAGTAAGGTGTTAGTGTATTTTTTGGAGAACTCTAGTAAAGAGGTGTTGCAATTTGGGATGTCTATTAACCATGGAGTGGGATATTGGATGTTACAGTGAAACACGTCTGGAATTGTTGCATCGAGTTCATTTAAAATTGATCTTATTCGCATGTAATAAGGTTTTCCGGTACGAGGTCTATTGGAGAAAAAGTCGTGATTATTTTTGGAAAAGGTATTTTCAAATAGTGGATGATCCTTATTGGCAGCTACGGAAGAAGCATGTGAAAGTGTTAAAATTGTCCGCCTATACTGCAATGATGGTTCTCCAGTTTCGGAATATATGCTTTCTATTGGTGAAGTGTGAAAAGCTCCGAGAACGATCCGAAGTGCGGCATTGTGGATTGTATCTAGTGGTTTTAAGGTAGTCTTAGTTGCGGAGGCATAAACAACTGAACCGTAATCGATTTTGGATCTAATTAGTGTTTTGTACAGAAGCAGCAGCGTAGAAAAGTCGGACCCCCAGAAACGATTTGATACGGTTTTAAGCAAGTTGAGTCTTTTGTTGCATGTTAGCGCCAAGTGTTGTATGTGCTTTTTCCAGGAAAGTTTTTGATCTAACCACATACCGAGGAATTTCACAGAGTTTTCGAAGGGAATGACGCTGTTGTGAAGATAAAGGACTGGAGCAACGGGTGATTTTTTCGAAAACAGCATCCCAGTTGTCTTTGTAACGGAGAATTCGAATCCTGTACTTGCTGTCCATTCTTCTAGCTGAGTTAAAAATGACTGTATTATTCGGCACAAAGAGTCTTTTTGTGCTCCTTTAATGTACACCACTAAATCGTCTGCATAGAGGCGAGCTTTAAGAGGTTTAGGTAATTTATTTAATATGTTGTTTATGGCAACTAGGAATAGGGTAGGACTGAGTACTGAGCCTTGTGGAGTACCATTTTCTGCAGTATGAAAATCTGAATAAACGTTGTTGACTCTTACTTGGAAGGAGAAGTTTTTTAAGAAATTTTCGATATAGGCTAAGCAGTGTCCTCGAATATTGGATGCGTGCAGTTTTTCGATGATGCTGTATCTCCAACACGTATTGAAGGCTTTCTTTAGATCGAAGAAAATAGCTATGCACATTTGATTCATTGCTAATGCTTCTTGGACATCACTTTGTAGGTCTACAATATTGTCGACTGCTGACCGGTTACGTCTGAAGCCGTTTTGCTCTGGTAAGAAAAAATGAGTGTTTTCCAGTGTCCACATAAGCCGGGCGTTGACTATTTTTTCCATTAATTTAGCCATGCCACATGTTAGAGAGATGGGCCTGTATGATTCTGGGTCAAGTCGAGGTTTTCTGGATTTTAAAAACGGTAGAATTGTAGCCTTTGACCATGTAGACGGAAATTGCCGACGTTGCCAGATTTGATTGAAAATTAGCAAAATATGTTGTTTTGCCAATATTGACAGTTGCTTAAGAAAGAGAACAGGGATATTGTCGGGTCCCGGACTTGAGTTTTTCATGTCCTGTAAGGAGCTATTCAGTTCCATGATAGTAAGAGGTTTAGATAGGGGGTTTTCGTAGGATTCTTCTAGAGACAAGATAGTGCGTTCTTTGTCTTGTTTGTAGTCTCTAAAGTTACTGTTGTAGTTTTCGCTAGAGGAATGTTGTTCAAAGGTGGAAGCAAGGGTTTCAGCAATGCCTTGTGAGGTAGAGACTATAGTATTATTACTTTTAAGAATTATGTTATATTATTATGTTCATACTATTAGTTAATAAAAAAAAAAAAAAAAAAGTTTAAGCACTGTTTTAAAAATTTTATTTTGTAAAAAAGGCAAAATTTGGATATGTGAGAGAAGCTACCAATGCCGGGTTAAATTGTCCATGCTAATGTTAAGAGGAAAGCGGCTCAATGCGTCTCCAATAGGTGGTTAAAATGTGGTAAGGGACTTGGGTTTTTGATGCTCATTTTCTAACCATATAGCCACTAAATACATGGCGCGCTGTTGTTTTGCGTTATCTAACAAAGTACATAGGTTGAAAGGTAAATTTCCCGGCGCCTAAAATCAGGACTCTATTAGCTAACGGAATGAACTATTGCAGAAAATTCTGCTTTCCCAAGTTAAAGTTTCAAACGTAGGTCAGAAACAACTGCTTTTAAAAAATATAATGTTCGAATAAATGCATTCGTACATATACAGGGTGTAACGAAAATACAGGTCATAAATTTAATCACATATTCTGGGACCAAAAATAGTTTGATTGAACCTAACTTACCTTAGTACAAATGTGCATATGAAAAAAGTTACAACCCTTTGAAGTTACAAAATGAAAATCGATTTTGTCCAATATATCGAAAACTATTAAAGATTTGTTATTGAAAATGGACATATGGCATTTTTATGATAGTAGTATCTTAAGAAAAAATTATAGTGAAATTTGGACACCCCATAAAAATTTTATGGGGGTTTAGTTCCTTTAATCCCCCCAAACTTTTGTGTACGTTCCAATTAAATTGTTATTGTAGTACCATTAACTAAACACAATATTTTTAAAACTTTTTTGGCTCTTAGCACTTTTTCGAAAATTCAGTTTTTATCGAGATATTTTGAATATTTGTCAAATCCACCACATATTTGTATATGGTTAAGTACGATTATGGAGACTTGGTAAAAATATGAAAATTTATGTATGATTTACATTTTTAGGTATATTTTGAACCGTATTAAAAAAGAAGCCATATCTCGATAAAAGTTGCCTTCTCGAAAAAATACAGAGGCAAAAAAGTTTCAAAAACATTTTTTTAACTAATGGTATCGCAGTAATAGTTTAATTGGAGCGTACACAAACATTTGGGGGGTTTAAAGGAACAAAACCCCCATAAAATTTTTATGTAAACGTATTAAAAAAGAAGCCGCAACTCGATAAAAACTGCCTTATCGAAAAAATACTAAGAGCCAAAAAAGTTTTAAAAATATTGAATTTAACTAACGGTACCACAATAATAATTTAATTGGAACGTACAGAAAAGTTTGGGGTGTTTAAGGGAACAAAACCCCCATAAAATTTTTATGGGGATTACAAATTTCACTATAATTTTTATTTAAGATGCTCCTGCCGTAAAAATGCCACATGTCCATTTTCAATAACAAATCTCTAATAGTTTTTGATATATTCGAAAAAATCGATTTTCATTTTATAACTTCAAAGGGCTATAACTTTTTTTATGTGCATATTTGTACTAAGGTAAGTTAGGAACGAAGTTCGAACTATTTTTGGCCCCAGAATATGTGATTTAATTTATGACCTGTATTTTTGTTACACCCTGTATAAAACTACACCTAGATTCAAAAGTTATGCATCACTTAAAATTATGCCCATTTTCATGTTGATTTTTTCGAGAAGAGATTAACGGATTCCATTATTTTTTTTTTAATATTTTAGATTTTTCTTTCGTATTTACACAGTTGGGCAAAGGTTTACTCAAACTTCTCTTTTAAACTTATACCGGGTGGAAGAAAAGATATGTTTTCTGATGTTAAGTTTGAGACATAGTTGAAATCTTATTATAGCCTTATGTTTTATGAACATTTTGTTTTTTGAATGTCCCTATTATTTTTAGAAGCAAAGAAATTAGACGGTTTTATTCTTTAACATGACGTGTTTTAACTGAAACAAAACTAAATTAACAATAAAAAATAACACTTAATAAACCTTTTCCGTCGACCGTCCATTTATGATCAATTTTAACACCCTCAAAATCATTGATTAATTACCCCTATTAATGAATGATTTTCTATTAATGAACGATTTCATTATAGGCAACACAACATACATTGCTTGCATACTTTAATTAAACGCTCTGTGATTGGCAGTGACCGGTGGTGTAAGCAACCAAACATATACCTACTTATATTCCCACTAAAAAATTTAAAATCAAGTAGCCGCTGTTAGTACTATCTGTCATGATACTATAAATAAAGAGATAGTATTTTCCTTTAGCGCAAATACGTCCGAGCTCGCGCTTGATGATGTAACTGGAGACCGGAAGTTGAATTTGAATTCTTGTTAAAATTAAATGGGATTTGTATGCATTATGTGATGAATTTATTCAATTAGCAAAATAAAATTAAACTTCAATGTATTCGAAAAAAATTTAGTGAAGAGATTCCAGTCAAAATAACTGTCAAAGATAAAATATAAAATACAACCGCGAACAATTCAAAGTAATCGGACATTACGAATGATTACGAACTTGCCGGTCTCCAGTTACGTCACGACTTCCGGATGTGCAATATATTATCTTGTTATTTATAGCATCATGCTATCTGTCATTGAATGTCATTATGTACTTTATTGTTTAAAATTCTGTGTATTTGAAAAATCAAAAGATTGATATATCTTTATATCCCTCCACTCGCGCGTTAACGATAAAAAGTAATAGAAACAAAATTGTAGGAAATTTAATTTGCTACATTTTACGTTTAATTATATTTTTCGTAGAGTTGATAGTTTACGAGATATAGCGCGAAACCCCTTTGCACCCCATTTCCAAGATGGCGGCCGGGGGACAAGGCAAAATTTAACATAAGCTTCTACTGATCCCCCTACACACTAAAGAAATAAAATTGTCTCCTCTAACAAATGCAAGGTATGGCTTAAAAAATGTAACATTTTAATGGAGTATAACTCCGCTTTTGACAAAATTTACCAGCGTAGCAAAACAAATTAATATGTGAACGTGAAAGTTATCAATATTTGCGAATTAGGAGTTTACATTATTATACAATTATTTCAAATGTCACTTATAAGTGTTTAAATTGCGAACATTATTGTAAAGATGGATAAAACACATTCATATGAAGTCATGATAATTCTCATAGAAAACGAAGTCCCGCCAAAAGAGTAAAATCGGAAATTTTTCGCAATCTTTTCTTGAATTTTATAAGAGATTTTTGTAGGTCCGATAAACAAAATTTAACAGTAACTGAATTAGTGAGAAGAGAAGCCCAAATTTGGGAATGTATTAGCGAAAAAAATATATATTTGATTCGTTTTTGTAAATTTTAAAATAAATTGGTGTTGTTTAACAATTGAGGGGGTTTGAAGTGAAAGAGTTTAAGTACACTTTTTTAAAATTGTACTCTAATACAGAGTCGCACAATTAGATGGCACTAGAAGCATATTTCGCTATACAGTCGCCATCAATTGCAAATTTTAAAGACTAATAAAGTATTATGCAACGTGCCAGTTGTAGTAACACTGTGGATAACAGCTGGGATAAAAATGATTAGTAATATGTAGTTAACATCTGCACTTGAACCGTTTTATCAGTAACATTTATCAACACCATGTACCGATTCAAGTACATTTTTTTTAATTGAAAAAAACGAAGGATATAGTAAGAGCAATAATATACCCTCATATTTTTATCATTTTATATTATATTTTACACTAGACATATTTAACCCTTAAGTACTAATACACCGTCTCTCAGACGGCATCGTTTGTTGAAAGTGGGATATTTCCCTTCCTAGAAAAATTTGAAGGTCATCCGTTTATGACTTTTCAAGTTGGGTTGTTATTTACTAGTATTGAATTCAGCAATTTGCTGCAGGTTGTTATTCGAAAGATATTTAGACTCAAAGTGTGATTTCCGTCTAATAGACGGGGTGTTAGTGTTTGTGCCCAGTTCGTCATTTAACATAATGTGCCCCAGTTCGTCAAAAAGTTCAAATAAGGGGATAAAGACTATGAGGAAACTCTTTTGAAATGACTTGATGAGGTAGAAGACGATGTAAGCGAAGTGGGATCAATTTGTGATGAAAATGTTGCCACTGACTACCATTGCTACACTGTACAAATTTTAGTGCCTGTTAGTTTTTTTTTGTTTTAATATTTTTTAATTTTTTTTTTATTTTCATGTTTATTACTCTTTGTTTAACTCGATTGTAAATTTTTATCAAAATTCTTTAATTTGTTTCATTTTTATCCCACTTTTTTTCAGGAATAAAAAGTCACACAAACAATCCTTCCATTCTTGTTATAATGTTTTGTAGTTTAATAAATACAGAAAAACTAGATCAATTACTGTGTTTTTTAGATAAGTAATACTTTCAGTAAGTCATCGAAATATTTTTTTGCATTATAATATTTAACAAAAGAAAAATAACCAGTAAAATGTGAAACCCGTCTATCAGGCGGTTAGTTAGTGTTTGCGCCATTGATTTAAGATATTAGTACTTAAGGGTTAAGTTTAATGACTCCTAGAATCTATAAAACTCAAACAACTTTGAAGATAATTATCTCAGAACTATCCAAAACTGCATTTAAACCCTTTTTCGTCTGGCCCCCTCAATTATAATAAAAACCTAACCCTCACGTATACAAGTTGTAGCCCTTGTGACACACAACTTTTGTGAAAAACTGGGTTTATTTATATTATGTACAATTATTTGCCACAATTAAACTCTATTATTATTATTATTTTACATTAATTATATTATTGGTGGTCTAAACTGTACCAAACTTTCTCCTTTTAAAATGAAGTGAAGTAAGCACCTGTCAAATTGGTATAACAAAAACCCAATTAATAAACATGCCCATCTTAAATAACCTCCTTATTTCATAAGGATCATCTACATAAAATATACATACGTTAACCAAACGAGCTAAATTAGAGCTGGGAAAGCCGAAAACGGCAGGTCCGTTGGGAAAAATATTCCCATGAGATTTTTCTGCATAATCACATTCGTGAGACATCCCGGAATAAGGTTCAAGAAATCGCCCACGTGAAAAGTGGTTCAATTTTTTTTTAACATTTTTTTTTCATCAAATTGCAAAAATCAATATTTTTGGCTCGGATCATTTTTTTGTAGATTTTTTGGACCATTCTGGATAAAAAAGGTCTCTTATAATTTTTCTCTAAAGTTGATCGTTTTCGAGTTATAAGCAATTTAAAATTGAAAAAAAAACGAAAAATGGCGATTTTTAAGGCTTAATAACTCGGTTAAAAGTTATTATGAAAGTCAGAAAGTGACTAAATCAAAGTTTAATGCCCCCCTACAAGATACTGAAGAAATTTTTGTCATTATTTTATTACTAAGCTTATATTTTTAAGTATTAAAGTTATTAAGCCTTGAAAATCGCCATTTCTCGTTTTTTTTCAATTTTAAATTGCTTCTAACTTGAAAACGTTCAACTTTAGAGAAAAATTATAAGCAAACTTCTTTATCCAGAATGGTCCAAAAAACCTACAAAAAAATTATCCGGGCCAAAAATATTAATTTTTGCAATTTGATTAAAAAAAATTGTTAAAAAAAAATTTGGCCCAGTTTTCACGTGGGTGACTTCTTGAACCTTATTCTGGGATATCTCACGAATGTAATTATGCAAAAAAGCTCATGAGAATATTTTTTCCAACGAACCCGCCATTTTTGGCTTGTCTAAATCTATTTTTAACCTCATTGATGCGCAGGGGGAAACGATATTACCCCTGTAAACAAATCTACAAATTGGCAAATTAGGGATTAGCCACAAAATGGTTTTACAAGTTTAGAAATTACTGGGAAGCCTTAAAATCGAAATGTTTGAGTTACATAATACATCCGGTAAAGTGAATACCTTAAAAGACAAACTAATCAATCGACATGCACGGGTTCTTTTGTAACAGCGGTCAAGCGTTATTAGGAAACCTACGCTATTCGCTATAGTTGCTTGCAAAACAGATTTTGTAGTCTCGAATTGAAAATTTTGTGACGAAGTAGTTTTTAATCCTAATAGTAAATTATTAATATTGAAAATATTAAAAATATTACTAAAAGGTTTTTAAATTGAAAACTTATGGGTACACTTTCCTGGTGACACCTCCAAGACTTCTACAATTTGCAAGTCAAATGGATGCTGCAGTGAAGACGAGAGGGAAGGAATTCTACACTATGCAATTCACATCCCCCGTCTGCAGCTGGTAAAGTTCCAATGGAAAAATGCACCTAGTTACTCTACGGAGTAATACGACTATAAAATAAAAATGTATAGCATTTTTATTCAGTTGCAATGCGAAGGCAAAACAATCTTACTTTTCAATTAGAATACGGAGTGCAGTCCAGTCCCTTGAATCGCGATTTTCGGCTCTTATTGGAGCCTTCATCGGAAGGAACGTAGGCACTGTTCTCCATATTTTAACTGATTCGTATCGAGAGGTTTTCCCAACCATTGCAACTGAAGTGATGACAGTAGGTGGCTAGCGCCATCTGGCATTGAAAGACGAAATCTTATTAATAATTTACTATTAGGATTGAAAACTACTTCGTCTTTCAATGCCAGATGGCGCTAGCCACCTACTATCATCACTTCAGTTGCAATGGGTGGGAAAACCTCTCGATACGAATCAGTTAAAATATGGAGAACAGTGCCTACGTTCCTTCCGATGAAGGCTCCAATAAGAGCCGAAAATTGCGATTCAAGGGACTGGACTGCAATCCGTATTCTAATTGAAAAGTAAGATTGTTTTGCCTTCGCATTGCAACTGAATAAAAATGGTATACATTTTTATTTGAAAATTTTATATATTATTATATACTTCTTAAAATGCTTACAACACTTATAGTTTGCAAATGATGGAAACGTTGCAAGTGTGAGTCCATGATGTATAGATTTATGAAAAAGAGGGTCAATACTCACAATCGTATTTTTTATTAATAAGATGTTATAGGGGCGACCTGTTTCGAGGCTAACTGCTAATTTATGTCTCTTCCTTAGGCCCAGTCAAGAGTTTGTACTTATAAAACAATACTATAAGATAAAATAAACATAGATGATTACAAACAAATAATAAACCAGGTTCATATTAAAATTGGAATAAGCTAACAACTATAATATCATTATGGTGAAGTATTGACTGAATTATGTAATGTGCATATTGGTCAACATGTTTCATTCCACGAATATACGACTGTTTTGGATTATCGCGGCAATGAATATTTTAGTGTACAACATAAGAAGTACGAAAGTAAATGACTCTAATAATTATTCCAATAAACAACAATGTAATTTGCAATTTACTTTCGTTCTTCATATTTTGCTCAATAAAATATTAGTTGTCGAGATAATTCAACACAGTCGTATGTTCGTGGAATAGGGTATAGCACTGTTAGATTGCATCCAATCAGATTATAACTGTAGTATATAAAATTCAACTATGGTTAATTTTTTAAATAGGAGCAAACTTGAACGACAGAGTCACACCTAATAATGTTACTAAAAAATAACCAGATTCATCTTCTTTTTTGGTTAATCATATCGGTCTGCTGCGATTGTAGACAATCCATAAATATTATTTTATACTAATATTACGTCGCTAAAAAGTTCTAAAAACAACTGATTTTTAAATAAACGCAGATTAAAAATCTAAAAATTAAAGAAATGTGGCAGAAAATACAAAAAAATCGCCGATATATAACTTAATAAACCTATGAATTTTAAATATCATTAGTGTCAAAATTTCATAAATGTCAATAGTGACAAATTTTTATAATTCAGTTGAGTAAACTTGCCTGTGGTTGGACCAATTACAAACAAGCATTACGGCTCGGTAAATTTTAATTGCTCTTCCTATTTAAAAAACGAATTAGAGTCGATGTGAGGTTGGTGAACAAAGTACTAGTATTAGACCACGATATTATTAATAATTGAATATTAAAAATTAAAATAGCTTACATATCAATTGCAAGAAGTTTTCCGTTAACATCAAACGTGCTATCTTCCTCATCCTTTCCTAGGGACACTATCTATTTAGGTATTGAGTTGTGTTGATTTCTCTATATGTATTTGTAATATTTTGAAACAATGAAACTTGGAATTGTGTTTGAAGATTGAAAAATGTATAGGTGTTGAGTTTTTTTTTTCAAATACATCCATGACGGTCTAGTTGTTTTTGTCAAAGGCTTCTGTTTGTTCCAAGTTGTTGGATAAGTTGTTAGTTTGAAATACATTATAAAAGTAGACGGTACATACATACATACATATTATAAGTTTTTTTTTGCTTGAAAAATGGCTTTGACAGAGCCAATTAGCCAGACTTGTTTGTGATTGATTGCAGATTCATACTCACAAAGGGCACCCCCCGTTAAGATAGGCAAAATGCCCTCACTCCCAGAATTCAATTGTTTTAATTTTTTTACGTTCTATGCATTTAAAAAATGAGATAACGCGGATTTTTAGCTCGCCACCCCCCTTACCCCTCCCCCCACAGCCAAAAACGTAGATTTTTAGATTTAATTTTTTTTAGTTGGGTTGCAATCGATTTAAAAATTTTAAAAAATTCACACGTGTAGCTGAGGCTTTTACAAAACATGTCCATTTTTTATGGACCCGTAGGTCGAGTGTACATAACCTCAAATTTTTTTTAACTTTTTTAAAGCTTATAATTTTTTTTTGGAGGGGGCTGCAGGTCCAATTTTTTTGCATTATGTGTATTTTATCAAAAGCTATCTCTCTGATTTTTTTCAGATTTTTCCGTCAGGTGCGCCATCTTGAAAAATCCAGAAAACTGGTTTTTTAGGGGGTTTTTGGGGATTTTCTTCATTTTATAGACTGCAACATAGATCAACTCGAGGTTTTGTTAATAGATTATGCATAATTTTAAATAACTAGAGTATTTAAGGATGTTAATTGCGCGAAACACTTTTAAACCCCCCAAAACCATGTTTTTTAAGTTATATAAGGGTTTTTGCGGGCTTAATGATATTTTTTGAAATCGGTACAGCCTTAATATTTTTTCATTTTTTTACGTTATATGTGATTAGAAAATAAGACTTATCGCATTTTTAGCCCACCACCCCCTCCCCCTGCCCCCACAAAAACGTCAATTTTCTTTTATTTTTTTTTATTTAATTAAAGTTTTGTAAGTTTTTCGGGGGTAATCATATTTTTTGAGGTCGATACAGCCTGAATATTTTTTTTATTTTGTTCCGTTCTATGTGATTAAAAAATTAGGACGCCCCGCAATTTTAGCCCACTTCCACTATTACCCCTCCCCCACAGCCAAAAACGTCAATTTTTCGATTTTATTTTTTTTAAGTTGGTTTGCAATTAAATTATAATTGTTGTTCTAAAGCTATATTTGTGGCATTTTTTTTAATTAACTATTCTAAATTCTATAATATTTTATTTTCCATCTGTAATGGGTTAGAAAGAATTCGACAATCTGTGACGCACTGAAAAAAGGGTTTGGGACGATCTATATAAATAAGTCAGAGTAAATTAAATTATTAGAAGATTTTTTACCAAGCAACATTTTTGTTTAATTTATTAATATTTTGTATTTTGACAACGATGTCCGTGGTGGACGTCGAAATGTTAATAAAATCATTTTTTAGTCAAATTGTGACTTTTTTCCCATTTAGACTAGTTAATAATTATTAAATTATAAATTACAGAAAATTCACACGCACACGCAATAATCAATAATTGATTTTAAGAAATTGAATTTAAGAAAAATACATTTTAATATTTTATCATGCTTCTTGTAGTTTTGTGAATCAAAATATTTTGTTCTTTGTTCATTAGTTTGTATTTAGTAGGTCCCCTTATATTACCTTACATTATACATATTTTAATTATTCAAACATGTGCTTGTACCATCTACATCTACATAACCTATATCTCTGCCTATAATGTTATTTTGCTTCACGTTTACTGCCACGTAAAACACCATAAAAAGAATAAGGAAAGTATTACCAAAGAATATATTTCTCCGTATATATTCGTAGAGTATTCGGAGTGTTATATTCGTTGGTATTACACTTAACAGTTCTAAAGTCTTCATCGCTGTCTTCGTCTATTACAGGTATAACATATGTACTGTCAAAGAGTTTTGTAAGATATTCTGCTGGCTTGATGATTTTTGTAGAATATCTTCCATGCCATAAATATTATATTATAGCAGCTACATACGAACAATAGAACAGCCTATGGTTATGTTGCCGTTTGCACAACTTGCATTTACAAGATATATACAAGACATAGATATCTATCGTTTAATGTTTTCCAAACCATCTACGTTTGGCTCATAATGCAAATAGTCCACGATGTATGCTTGTCCCTGTTAGGTAAATTATTCCGATTCGTTTTTTTGCACAAACTTAAAAACAGGTCTTTTAAATAAATTCACAAGGTGTCAGGCTGTACCGCGGTCGGAATATTGTTTAAATAATTTTTTAAACGAATTCAAAAAACCAATTTTTTCACTTCGGACAAATTTATTTTAGATTCCCTGGATCAACGTGAACAAAAATGGTTTCTTGTGATTTTGTTCCAAAATTGACTGTTGTCGAGTAACACACGATTTAACATTTGAAAAACGCGAAAATGGCAATTTTCAAGGCTTAATAACTCGATTAAAAATTATGATTATGAAAGTCAGACAGTGGCCAAATCAAAGTTTAAAGCCCCCTACAAGAGCCTGAAAAAATTTGTCATTATTTTATTACTAATCATTAATTTTAATAATTAAAAATGAGTGCTAAGCACGTATTGAGGCGGCCGGCCGCGAGAGAGATGTATAATTCATTGGACGTTTTAAAAAAATATCGATTGGAAGTCAAAAATACGTTTTAAAAAATCAAAAAACGAATTTTCAGGTTATGTGTACACTCGACCTACGGGTCTATAAAAAATAGATATGTTTTGTAGAAGCCTCATAAAATTTTTAAATTAATAATTGCAACTTAACTAAATAAAAAAAAATAGAAGAATTGACGTTTTTGTGGTGGCAGGGGGAGGGGGTGGTAGGCTAAAAATGAGTCTTATTTTTTAATCACATATAACGTAAAAAATGAAAACAAAATATTAAGGCTGTATCGATCTTAAAAAATATCATTTAGCCCGCAAAAACCCTTATATAACTTAAAAAAAACATGGTTTTTGGGGGGGTTTAATTGTGTTTTGTCCAATTTTTTATAATCCTAATATACCCAGTTATTTCAAATTATACATAATTTATTAAAAAAACCTTGAGTTGACCTATGTTGCAGTTTATAAAATGAAGAAAATCCCCAAAAATCCCCTCAAAAAACAGTTTTCCGGATTTTTCAAGATGGCGCACCTAACAGAAAAATCTGAAGAAAATCAGAGAGATAGTTTTTGATAAAATACATATAATGCAAAAAAAATTGGACCTGCAGCCCCCTCCAAAAAAAAGTTATAAGCTTTAAAAAAGTTAAAAAAAATTTGAGGTTATGTACACTCGACCTACGGGTCCATAAAAATGGACATGTTTTGTAAAAGCCTCAGCTACACGTGTGAATTTTTTAAAATTTTTAAATCGATTGCAACCCAACTAAAAAGAATTAAATCTAAAAATCTACGTTTTTGGCTGTGGGGGGAGGGGCGAGCTAAAAATCCGCGTTATCTCATTTTTTAAATGCATAGAACGTAAAAAATTAAAACAATTGAATTGTGGGAGTGAGGGCATTTTGCCTATCTTAACGGGGGGTACCCTTTCGTATTTAATAACGTAAGTACTACAATATTATTTTTTTGATACAACATATTATTATATTATATTTGTTTTATTATACATTTTAATTTGTGGTAATCACTTTTTTGCTTCTATTTTTTTTGTAATTTTTTTACTTGTTTTTTTATTTTTCTTTTCTTTTTTTTGTTTCTATTTTTTTATTTATTTAGTTTTTTTTGTTATTATTATCTTATTATATGTTCTTTTTTTATATATTATTTTTTTCTTTTTAATTTTTTCTTGTATTTACATAAGTTAACATGTTTATAAATGAGATGAAGAATTTCCATATCCATATCATTTTTTGTAAATATACATATAAGTTAAAACCCATATTAGACGCAATTTAAAATATCATCTTTGGTCTTTTTTGGCAGAGAATTCTTTGAAGGTCACTGTCATATTTGATGGTTAATTAGGTCTGGTCCCGCCTCTGTCAATGAAGTGTCTTCTTCTATAAGGAAATCCAATTACTTTTAGGGTTATTTAAGAAAAATGCACTTTTTTTAAATTATAATAATGTCATTTTCGATTTAATCAACTATTTTTTCTAAACTAAGCATTGCAGACCGGTCGAATCACATGCATCGTATCAATTATAAATAATAAAGTTAATTTCAAGTGAGAAGCTATTCCTTATTCATTTCTATTAGGATCGTAACGACGAGGGTTTAATTTTTATATTTCAAAAAGAAAATAGCAGAGAGCGACATTATTTTCGTCATAAGTCAGTCAGTTTTTATGGAAAAAACTTTTGTCAGAGCTTATTTGAAAGATTTTTTAATAGAGTTTAAAAGATGTTTCTTAAGTTCTCCCAAAAAATTGTACCACATACGATGTTATTTGAGATTTAAGGTTTTCCATTTCGAGGTTCTTCGAAAATAACCATTTTTTAAAGACCATTAACTCAGTCGTTATTAGGTTTACCTAGGTCTTTCCGATGCGAATCTCTTTGTTTTTTTATTAGTCACAATTTTATTCTTAATAATTTTTTCTATAAAACTAATTTTTTTTTAAGTTATTCATGAAAAACGGTTATAACACTTGAGTTTTTTCAATGAAAACTGCATAGTTTCAATCGCAAATAACTTGGAAAGTGCCAATTTTGCAAAAAAAATTTATAGAACAAAATTTACTCAGAATTAGTCACTCTATCGATTTCATTACCTAGATCGGGTTGTTTCCCCCTCCCCCCAGGCAAAAGCGAAGTTCGGTGTAGGGTAGATTTTGAAGAAGAGTGTCAACAGAGGTTAAACCCAAATTTTCATTAAAATCGGTGTTGATTCTCAAAATTCCACGGTTTTCAGTTTTTTACCGCTGATAAGTGGTCTAGAAGTTTATCATCAGTTCTACATTCTCAGTTTAATATTTTCATTACTTTTTGCTAACACAAAAATATAGTCAAAAAAAGTATGTTACAGTTTTTTAACTGTCAATAAAACAGTATAATTTTTTTCATTTCTGAAGAAATATTAGTCGGAGAGATTTTTAGAAGCGGATTTTGTGCGTGATAAGTAATATGGAAAAACTATAAGGGAAAAATATATGTTGAATTAGTTGTGTACGTGACTTTCCCCAACGGCCGGAAACCAGAGTGGGGGACGAGGGTAGTTATAAGGGGTCAAAATCGCGGTTTTTATTATTTTTTTTGTGACGCTGATGATCGATATAGTACACCAAAATTTGGGAATAAGTAGGTAATGACGTAACTAAGTAAAATCTCCAGGCGTGGCACGCTGCGTGGCCGACAAAGGGGTGGGGCAGGGGTGAATAGAAAAAATATAAGGGTTTTTTTGCGACGTTCGTGATCGAGATATTGAACCAAAATTTGGTAGTAAGTAGATCATGACGTAACTAAGCAAAATCTTCAGGAGCGGAAACCAGAGTTGGGGATGAGGGTTGTTTTAAGGGGTCAAAGTCGCAGTTTGTATTATTTTTTGTGACGCAGCACAACATTTGTGACCCACGCAGCGTTCCGCCCCTGGAGATTTTACTTAGTAATGTCATGCTCTACTTATTCCCAAATTTTGGTGCACTATCTCAATCACGAACGGCAAAAAAACCCCTTATGTTTTTAGACTCACCCCTGCCTACCACCCCTTTGTACCCCAAGCAGCGTTACGTCCCTGGATATTTTACTTAGTTACGTCATGACCTAATTACTCCAAACTTTTTGTGCACTATCTCCATCATGTTCGTCACAAAAAAATAATAAAAACCGCGAATTTTACCCCTTATAACTACACTCGTCCCCCACTCTTGTTTCCGACTCTGGGGATTTTACTTAGTTATGTCATGGTCTACTTATTCGCAAATTTTGGTGCACTCTATCAATCAGGAACGTCGCAAAAAACCCCTTTTATTGTTTATATTCTCCCCTGCCACACCACTTTGCCGGCCACGCAGCGTTCCACCCCTGGAGATTTTACTTAGTTACGTCATGACCTACTTATTACCAAATTTTGGTGTAGTATCTCGATCATGAACGTCACAAAAAAAATAATAAAAACCAGGACCTTGACCTCTTATAACTACCCTCGTCCCCCACTCTGGTTTCCGGCTCTGCAGATTTTATTTAGTTATGTCATGGTCTACTTATTTCCAAATTTTGGTGCACCATCTCAATCATGAACGTCGCAAAAAACTCCTTATATTTTTTATATTCACCCATACCCCTTTGTCGGCCACGCAGCGTTCCGCCCCTAGAGATTTTACTTAGTTACGTCATGATCTACTTATTCCCAAATTTTGGTGCAGTATCTAGATCATTAGCCTCACAAAATAAATAATAAAAACCGCGACTTTGACACCTTGTAACTACCCTCGTCCCCCCCTGGTTTCCGGACGTTGGGAAAAGTCATATACACAACTAATTCAACATATCCTCGTATAGTTTTTTCATATTACTTATCACTCACAAAATCCGCTCCCAGCTTTTCGACTATATAATATGTTCCCTATAAAATCTACGTTTGTAAATCGCACACCTAGTTCAATTGTGCCACAACTGCAAAAAATTCGAATTTTGTGTTAAGGCTGTAAAATATTGCCTATATAATGCCCCATCTTATGCAATACAGCCTGAACCAAAATATTGTTTTGGATAAGTATAAAGTAAGTTACTTCGGCATTTCACTGTAGGGTTTTTGGAGGTTTTGAAAATGCAATATGGCCATAACTGGAAGATGTGGCGATAATATGCACTGCCACAATACAACCGATGTAATTATTATTCAATACGTTCAATACGGCCACAACTGCAAAAATCAATTGATTTTTTCTTTATATTGCCGCCGTATCTCCTAGGTATCGTTTTATAAATGACTTTTTTCACAATTTTAATAAATTGTAATAAGATCCAGCGAATAACTGTATAATTTGCTACCTAAATTGTAATTTTGAAGCCAGTCATTCTCAAAATAAATTATTTACAGGTCATAACGCGTTTGCTACAGAACGTTTTGCTCATTTATCGAGAATATTGTGTTTTGCACTTGTGGCACTATTGAACTAGGTGTGCGAAATCCTCCTGCAAAACTACTTTTAAAAGGCAGAAAATTTATGGATTGTTTAAGTTTATTACCAATCGCACATATCGTTTGCATTGAATTTATAATAGCAAACTTTAAATTTAAACCTAATTCTGGACTGAAGCGAAAACCAAATATCTTCATAAAAGTTCCGTTTACTTAATTTATGCTGACAGCTATCGCATGCTCAAAAGTTAAACAAGGTTTTGAGTGCTTTTTATATAGAGTGGGATTGCGTTTCAGACAGAAACAAAATTTAATAACTCTCGAACATGCCAAGCATTTACAAATCTAGAAGCAACAAAAAACCGTGTTGGGAGCAGAGGTGACGCTCAAGTGGTTAATAGTGTGCTAATTTGTAATAAAAACTTAATTTAACGTAATAAAACTTTAATCTAACGTTAAAATTTCTATGAAAATATAGGACAAGCAGAATCACTATTCACATACAACAGAATTAGTACTTCGAAATGGTCACAATTTTTCTTCTCTTAAAATTTCTCAGGGAATTAACAGGACAAGCAGAATCACTTAGAATTATTACTTCGTGATGATCACATCTTTCTTAACGTCAGTAGTTATAATAGTCGTTGGAATACAACAAATCGGCATATTTATGTTTCGTGGACCTTAAGAAAGCATTTGACAGGGTCACATTAAAGGACGTCATCCACTTGTTATACTCGAAAGAGGTACCTCTGGGAATAATTAAAACGATAGAAAACATCTACCAGAATAACACAATAAAAGTAAAAGTGGAAGATGAACTAACTGACCCAATTGAAGCCGGCAATGGGATAAGACGGGGGGATTCCTTGAGTAATTTATTGTTCAACCTGATCATGGACGAAATAATAAAAATAGTAAGAACTAACAAAGGATACCAAATGGGAGAAAAACAACTTAAAATAATCTACTATGCGGACGATGCAATACTAATTTCTCAAAGTGAAGATGATTTACAACGTATGCTGCACCAATTGAACATAATCGCCAGACAATTTCACATATCGATGGCTTAGTGTGAAAACCTCGTATCTCATTTTTTTTCGAAAATGACATTTTGGTGGTTTTAGTTTGAAAACCTTGTATCTCACGATTTACAACTGTTAGAAAAAATCCAAATACACTAGACTATTTTCTATAGCCGAAAAAAAGAAACCACGTATATCAATTGCTCTCTTGATTTAGTGTGATTACCACGTATATTTATAACCAAGACTTTGGTACTTAATTTGGAGTATTTGTTTAAGAGATTCGACTTGCAGAAATGTTTTTTGTGAACAGTAAAAGGTAGTCCTGCATACAGAAACATTTTATTAACCTTAAATCAAAAGATTTTTACTGTATCAATCTAGTGGTCCAAGAGCTGTGAGACATTTTTGAGTAGGTATTTTAGGCAACCTGAAAATTTTTCAGGGGACTCTTCCATGATAGCCTAATACAAAAATGCCGGTCTGGCTGGAGGGTAGCGGTTATTTTCCCCAAAAATCCCCCCCAAAGTTAAAAAAAAGGGTAAAAATTGTTATTACAAAAAATATCAGTGACGTGACTTTAAACTAAATTTAAATATTCAAATATAAAGAAAATAAACAAGCCAAGCGATTTGAGGGCGATTTTAACTCTGCAAGATACTTGCATGGGCGTCACAGGATTATTTTCAGGGGATGCATCTGAACTTCAGAAGATTTCATCTGAATCTGTACATACTATTAACGAGTATAAAATATACAACTATACATACATAGCTATGTATATTTCTTCCGGAGAGGGAGGTGCAATTGTTATTTTGACAGGGTATTTTTTAATATTAAAAATAAATATTCTAAAAACACAGGTTTTTTTGGTGAAATTTTCCAACTGCCATGTCATCAAACAAATTACGCGTGCATATAAATGAAGAGCGCTATAGGTAAGCAGCACTGTGAGAAAGGGCGTATACCGATAGCTGTTTGCGTCCTCTGTTCTAGCGGAGCGAGTCCGTTTGCTCGAGAAAAATCACGTGACCTGGCGATACCCATGTTGTTGTGCCTCGAAACGTTAGAGTAATTATTATATATTACAGTTTTTTAAGTAACTTT
This sequence comes from Diabrotica virgifera virgifera, assembly GCF_917563875.1. NCBI lineage: Eukaryota > Metazoa > Arthropoda > Insecta > Coleoptera > Chrysomelidae > Diabrotica > Diabrotica virgifera. The sequence continues at coordinate 201,678,820 of NC_065447.1, forward strand.
TTCTTAATCAAAAGAAAATAATACGTACTATACAATAGATTTTGCAAATATGATAGAAAAAGACAAATTTATTATTATAAATATATAGGTAAAAAAGTTTAAAACTATAAGCTAAATAAATTCGGTGTCCGAATCTTGTACTTCTTCTTCAAACTCCTCATCTGAGCTTAAATATTCATTCTCTTCTTCTTCCTCAGACTCGTCAGTCGAAGCCTGCACAATCACGGGCGCATCTGAAGAAAGACTTGCCATTGTTGAGATGTGGTGTTATCGAATAATGTAAAAAATATCATGGACACAACATGTAGCAAACACGGAAACATTAAGAAAGATGAAAAAGGAAAAAGAAATACTCAACAGTATGAAGGAAAAAAACGAGCTACTTTGGTCATATACTAAGAAATAAAAAACCTGATGTGATTGGTTATATAAGGAAAAGTATTAAGTAATGGTGTCGGTCTTGACGGTCCAGTTAGCTGGGGCTCAGTCGATCGACAAGTTTAGTGGATTTGCGATTTGCGGTCGCTGGTTCGAGCCTCAGCTAGGTCATGAAATTTATAAAAGGCCAACGCCGTAGTATAAAACTCAATAGAGTCTACGGCTTGGTCTGGAATAAACTGGCGTCTGATCGGCCTATGGAGGAGCGGTACGGGAAGGGATAAGGGCTTCCGGCTTGGTGATACTCCTCCATAGATCCCTACCGAAGGGCGTTGACGCCTAAGAACGGTGTATAGATAGATTAAGTAATGGTTATATTATAAGTAAGAATACGTAGCAACTCAATTAATTAATCACTAATTAATTTTTATTTAACTCTAAATACATATTACAACTATTTATAGATCAGGTAGAAGAGGAATCTGAGTCTCGAGGGGAGTCTGACGAAGAAAAAGAGAATGAATATTTAAGCTCAGATGAGGAGTTTGAAGAAGAAGTACAAGATTCGGACACAGAATTAATTTAGTTTATAGTTTTATACTTTTCTACCTATATATTTATAATAATAAATTTGTCTTTTCTTATAATATTTGCAAAATCTATTGTATAGTCCGTATTATTTTCCTTTAATTAAAAAAAGTTACTTACAACAACATGGGTATCGCCAGGTTACGTGATTTTTCTCGAGCGAACGGACTCGCTCAGTTACAACAGAGGACGCAAACAGCTATCGGTATACGCTCTTTCTCACACTGGTGCTTACCTATAGCGCTCTTCATTTATAATGCACGCGTAATTTGTTTGATCACGTGGCAGTTGGAAAATTTCACCAAAAAAACCTGTCTTTAAGAATATTTATTTTTAATATTAAAAAATACCCTGTTAAAATAACAATTGCACCTCCCTGCCCGGAAGGAATGTACATAGCTATGCATGTATAGTTGTATATTTTATACGTTAATAGTATGTATAGATTCAGATGAACTCTTCTGAAGTTCAGATGCATCCCTTGAAAATAATACTGGGACGCCCATGCAAGTATCTTGCAGAGTTAAAATCGCCCTCAAATCGCCTGGTCTGTTTATTTTTTTATATTTGAATATTCAAATTTACTTTAAAGTCACGTCAATGATATTTTTTGTAATAACAATTTTTACCCTTTTTTTAACTTTGAGGGGGATTTTTGGGGAAAATAACCGCTACCCTCCAGCCAGACCGGCATTTTTGTATGAGGATATCATGTAAAAGTCACCTGAAAAATTTTCAGGTTGCCTAAAATACCTACTCAAAAATGTCTCACAGCTCTTATACTATAGTATTTGGAGGTGTGCAATAAGCTATGAAAAATGAAAACCTCGTACATAATAATAAACACAACCTCATTTAAGATGAAAAACACGTATATCAAGATATACGAGGTTATCATAGTTACTTGGGCAAAGTTTCTATATACTGCAAGGATATTTACGTGTTTTTCATAGTTAATATTTGTATTTCCAATTTAATAGCAATATTTAACACTTTTAGCTCTAGTCCAATATCAGATATTTGTCTCAATGTGATCGAATTAAAAATATGTAACAGTAATTTTTGTTTTTAGAAATATTATGCAGAAAATCAGTTTTTTGCCTCTCCTGTAAAATTGTAATTTAGTGAGATACGAGGTTTTCACACTAAGCCATCGATATTAATTTCCTCAAAAAAGACAAAATGCATGAAAAAAACTAGCTACGGAAGGCTCGAAACAGAAGTGGAAGATCAAGTGAATAGAGCAAACAGAACCGCAGATTGCCTGAATGACACAATATGGAGAAATAAAAATATCGGGAAAGAAATGAGAGGCAGAATTTACAAAACAGTCATCCGACCAATAATGATATACGCGGCAGAAACACGACCCGCAATAATGACATACGCGGTAGAAACACGACCCGACACAGAGAGGACAAGAAGATGGCTCGAAACAGCGGAGATGAAAACCCTTCGAAAAATCGATGGTAAGATTCTATGAGACAGAGCTAGAAGTACAGATATACGAAGGAGATGCAAGGTGGATAACATTAATAACTGGGTAAGAAACAGAAGAATAGAATGGAATGACCACATAAGGCGAATGACAACAAATGGGGTAGTCAGGACAGCGAGAGACGGTTCCCCAATAGGAAGACGATCAGTGGGAAGACCACGAAAACTATGGAACGACAACTTACTAGAGGCACATTGAAAAAACAGACAGAGTCAGGTCTATACAAAAAGAAGAAGAAGAAAAAGAAGAAGAAGAAAAAGAAGAAGAAGAATAAGAAGAAGAAGAAGAAGAAGAAGAGTAGTTATAATATACAATCATCGTCATCATCATTAAGAATTACAATTCTTAAGGATTATAGCTGACGACATGGCGTTCAAGATCTTGTTTTTGTGTGAGGTGGATTACTCCTTTATGTCATTTATAGCTCTGTGTGTCTTTGCTGCTGCCGTGACTATTTTTAAATTCTTCCTGTTAGTGAACTGAACTTTCCAGTCTTTAACATTCATTGCTCTTATATCTTCTTCTACATTATCCAGCCATCTTCTTTTAGGCCTTCCTCTACATTTGGGCCATAGTGAGTGTGAGCGGTGCTGTATAATATACAGAGCCGCTCACACGCACTATTTTGTTCTTAATAATTTTTTCCATAAAATTTATTTTTCCGCAAATCGCCAGGAAATTTTGACATTCCTGTCAAAATTTCTTTAAGAAAAAGTCAGGACTTCCTTACTGTAAGGAAATGTCATTTCCTTACGGATTCGTTAAAATCTTAGATTTCTTTGCCCTATAACCTTGAGCTTGCCGTTTCAATAAAGAACGAAGTTTTGAGTATATAGATATATCTACATTGTGTTTAAGTGCAAGGGTTGACTTCAGCATTGAATAATTGGCCCATAATGTTGAAGATTTCATCTTTAAACAAAGGTCTAGGAAGTATGCCATTACAATATTTTCTGAGAAAGAACTCGTATTTTTACTCATGCGATAATCCATAAAACGTCTGTATGCATTTTCGTACTTTTCTCTTGATTTCTTTGGCAATAATTCTAATGAAGCAGTATTCACTGCCTCAACCAGCTCTGGAGGAGTCCCAGGAATGGAAATTTCATCATCACTTATCATTTTACTTTCGAGAACACCAGCAATTAAATTTATAAGCGTCAAGTTTGACAATTCAACCTCAATACGTTTCCATAGTAACCCAAGTAATTTTATTAGGAATTTCAAAGCACCATTTATTTGGGAATAAAATTATCGCGTTTTTTTTTTAAATCAATCAATATCTATCGAATTTTAAACGATTTGCGGAAAAATAGTATGTTTACCTCGTAGGAAAAGCCACATTCCTGGACTCTGTGTTGCTAAGTCTCGGCTTGCGCCTCGACTTAGCAATCTTCACAGTCGTCCAGGAATGTTAAGCTTTTCCTACCCGGTAAACAATGTACTATTTTTTAAGTTATTCATGAAAAACGGTTATAAAACGTGAGTTTTTTCAATAAAAAATGCCTAGTTTCAATCGCAAACAACTTGGAAAGTGTCAATTTTGCAGAAAAAAATGTGTAGAACAAAATTTACTCAAAATTGGTCACTCTATCGGTTTCATCCCCTAGGTGGGGTTGTTTTCACCCCCAGGGCAAAAACGCAGTTCGGCATAGGGTAGATTTTGAAGAAGAGTGTCAACAGAGCTTAAACCCAAATTTTCATTAAAATCGGTGTTGATTCTCACAATTCCACGATTTTACAGTTTTTTACCGCTAATGAGTTGTCTAGAAGTTTATCATCAATTCTACAGTCTCGGTTTAATATTCTCATTATTTTTTTGCTTAACACAAAAATATAGTCCCTGTCATTTCTAACTATCGAATGTGAAAAGTGGTAATTTTCAGGAGAGCGAAATAACTCTTTTTTAGCTAAATCAGCGCATTGACAAATGGGAAAATTTTTATACATTTTGTATGTAATGTATATTCCTTGTTAGGTTGATAACAAATTTGTACTGCTTATTATTTTTTTTCCAAAAAATCACATTAGTTACTTTGCTATTTATATTAATCAAAGATTTATTTCGGTCCGATAATTCAAAGTAGCAAATTTATAGTAGCGAAAAACTGTATAATCAAATAATGAAAATCCGTTAAGATGAAATCATAAACTGCCTCACAAGAATTTTTTGGAAGCGATACTGAAACAAAATTCGCACAAATTGTAAACACCAGCGTTTTATTCTTCTCAGCCTGTTTAGCATTTTCGACAGTTTACAGTTAATAATTGAATAACTGTTGAATAAATTACAACACAAACTAACGAATGTGACACATTCGACATTTAGCGTTGTACAAATATACCTTTAGTTATATTTATATAAAACAAAAGTATCGCATATAACCATTTTCGTCAGTTTGCATTCAACTACATAAATGAAAAAATGTTTATACTCGATGGTTTAAACAGCATATTTCCCGCGCTCCAAATCAAGCTACAGTGGAACCTCGATAAGTCGGATTAATCGGGACCCCGGCCGATCCGGGTTATTGAAAATCCGGGTTATCGGGACAATATGGTAAAAATTAATAAAATACGGTACTCTTACAGATAAACTTAATTATAATTGCCAAAAAAAATGAAATACGAGTACTTAGGTCCAGTACATCTAAATTACGTACAGTTGTATACATTATTGTTTATTTCTTCGTAAAAAAACTCAGTCAAAGTGAAAACATTTTTATTTTATCTGATGAAAATCGGTCCGGGTTAGCCGGACTTCCAGGTTATCAGAGGCCGACTTATCGGGGTTCCACTGTACGATAACCAGAATTTGCCACAAGATGTATCACGTACAATGCGAGGGCAAGGTATCGAATCTGATAAACCCGATTTTTCACATTCGATATTTGGGAATAGTAGGGACGAATGTCCCATCCATTCTACGCGAAGAGATTTTATGTATCTGAGTATATTTTCTTCATTTAATTCTTCTTGAATTTTGGCGTTTGTTTTTATTCATATTTCTCCCTCTCTTATTACATTGTGGCCCAGTAACGTTGTCATTATTTTCATTCAAATTTCAGGACATCTTTCTCCTTTTTGTTAGTTGTCGTTGTTTCCATCCCATAACTAAAGATAGGTTTTATTAAGGTCCCTTATAGATTTATCTTTGTTCTCCAACTGAGTCTTTCTTAGCAGATTTCTACATATTTATTCGATATGTTTTTTTGTCTTACAGAATTCTTTCCTCTGTTCTCTCTTTTTTTTTCCTATTGTTGCTCCCAAGTAGCTAAAAGTGGATACAGTTTTAAATATAATAGGTATGGTTCTGTGTTATTAGATATTTTTGAGTTGTGTCATCCTTCCCTACCGTCATTTGTATTTTTTTGTGCTAGTTTAGCTCTAGCCGTTTTGTCTTTGCTTCCTAATCTAATTTCTCAATTAAGGGGGCCAGACGTAAAAGGGTTTAAGTGCAGTTTTGATAGTTCTGAGATAATCAGCTTCAAAGTTGTTTGAGTTTTGTAAATTCTAGGAGTCATTAAACTAAAATATGTCTGTTGTACAATGTACTATAAAATGATAAAAATATAGGGGTATATTATTACTCTTACTATATGATTCCTTTTTTTCAAATATTAAAAAAATGTACTTGAATCGGTACATGGTGTTGATAAATGTTTCTGGTAAAACGGTTCAAGTGCAGATGTTAACTACATATTACTAATCATTTTTGTCCCAACTGTTATCCACAGTGTAGCTACAACTGACCAGTTGCATAATACTTAATTAGTCTTCAAAATTGCTCACAAATCTAATATTTATTTACTTGAAATCAATCCTGTATTAACATGTGTTTACACATTACAGAATACTAAATAGTTTTGTGGTAAAAATGGTTCAAGCGCACTTAAACCCGTTTATTACTATTGTTTTTATAGAATATTAAAAATAGTTTTGTGGTAAAACGGTTCAAGCGCACGGTTAAACCTGTTTACTACCAAAGCAAAATGCAATTGTTTTCACTGAACTAAATGTAATGGCGATAGATGGCGATTGTAGGACGAAATATGCTTAAATCGTTTTACCACTAAGTTCTAATGCCATTTAAGTATACGAGTCTGTACTTAGAATAAAATTTTAAAAAAGTTCACTTAAAACATTTCACCTCTAACCCCCTCAATTGCTCTTATATGTATCATCATCGTCTTTGCTATGATGACTAGATCATCTACATAATATGCTACTATTGCTTCCAATATCAGGTTAAACAGTGTCGGATAGATAAAGTCACTGTGTCTCACGCCCTTGTATACTTTAGTCTCCTAGAAATTGTTCTGTTGAAACTGATCTGTTCTGTGTTGACCATATATCTTAATTATTATAAGACTCCGAGATGCTGTAGCACTTCCATCATTTTCGTCCGATTAATTGTATCAAAAGACCTTTTGAAATCTATGAATATTACCTGCATTTATCTGTTGTATTCTCAAATTTTGACAGAAACAAAATTCCATACTTCTGGAGCATGTCATACAAATCTAGAAACAACAAAAAAACGTGTTGGGAGCAGTGATAATGCTGAAGTGGTTAATAGTAAGCTAATTTGTCATAAAAGCTTAATTAATGCAATAAAAGTCTAATCTAACCTTAAAATTTTTCTGAGAATGTAGGACACAACACATGCCCACCTGTAATAATGGAAAATGAACGAATACCAACAGTAACAGATGCTAAATACCGTGGCCTCCATCTTGACCAACGTTTTATTTGGAAGAAACATATCCAGACCAAAAGAAGACAACTAGACTTGAAATTCCGGCAAATTTATTGGCTCCTTGGACGCAGATCAAAACTCAACATCCAAAACAAAATTCTTCTGTACAAAGCAATACTCAAACCTGTTTGGTACTACGGACTACACCTCTCATTTTTTTCTTGGTCTGTCAATACTTCTCCGTCGATTTCGTGACTTATCTCAGGCTGTCCGTAATTTCATATCCTCTGTCATTCTACTAATGTGTTCGTTTTACTCCTGTTTCCGTTTTGTCACCCATTCATTAATGTCTTCTACATTGCATGATCTTCTTATGTTTTTGCTTCTCTCCCTACCCAACAGACTTTTCCCTGATATTCGTCGAAGTATTTTCATCTCTGTTATTTCTAGTAGTCGACTCGTTTTAGATGTGTCAGGTTTTGCCTTCGCTGTATATGTCAATAGAGATCTACTTCTTTATAGATTCTTGCTTTTGTGTCTTGTTTTAGGTGTTTGTTCTTCCAGATTGTGTCATTCAGAGATTCCGCCGCTTTACTTGCTTTTAAGCTTTGTGGTCGTACTTGTTTTTTAACATCTCCATAACTGGTTATATCTATTCCCAGATATCTAAACCTTGCTTCCTGCTTTATAGTTTTCCCATCAATTTCGATTTTGCGTCGTAGATTTATTTAGACGTATTTAGATGTTGTCATATATTATATTTAATCTCCAATATTATGACAGACGTGAGTTACGTCAGTAATTCTAGCCAATGAAATGCCCGCTGTAATAGGATTGGCATGTCAAAAAAATCCGATTATCTATATACATATATTTTTTTTAAATTTCAAATATGGCAATAAGAAAAAAATTACGTGAATTTCTTATTGTTTGACTTTTCCTATAATGTACACTTGTACACGCCTTAATTGTATAAACGCATACCATTTGTTTTCTAAATGCTCAGATCGTAATCGTCTCTTACATCGATTAATCTACGGTATGTACAATTTCTTCATTTAGTCATTAATATTAATTAATAGATTCCAGATTGCTTTATCCAGCGCAAATAAATTACCTCGTTATAATATTTTAAATTACGGCTATGTTATTTACAAAAACGAACTAAAAATAGAGTAGGAATTTGAATTTATAATTATTACACTCATATGCACTCTGTTAGCCAGGCGGAAAATGTAAATTTTGATTAAAGAAAATATATTTGCCCGTCTGCTATATTCGTTAATCCTTTACCCGATCCAATTTGCGCCTCTTTGGTTCATTACACTCAGTAGATATTTATTCAGATACTGAATATAAATTAAAACTTCGCTCCTCAGTGAATAAACTACTTTATATGAAACTGGATAGATAACTTCACTTTTTTAAAAACTGCGGAAAAAATGTTACTCTTTTTGTTGGTATTGTACGATGTCTTTTTAAGCGGGAAAAACCTGTATTTTTATATTCCGTCCTCTTTGACTCTATGCATGTGTTTTTCGTTGAAAGTATGCCTAAGTTTTAATGCAATATTTAACACCGGAGTGATTCCCACAGATTGCTCAAATCCATCTTTGTCGCAATACCTAAAAAACACAATTCGAGAAAAAGCTCAGAATATCGATTCATTCGCCGAATGAGCCACACTATTAAGACAGAATTAGACGGGAATATGAGGAAGATCTCGAAGATACCCAATTTGGTTTTAGAAGTGCTGTGGGAACCAGGGAGGCACTTTTTGCGCTAAACATCCTATTACAAAAATGCCGTGAAAAGAAAAGATGTATTTGCATGCTTCGTGTACTTCTAAAAGGCAACCGGTAAAGTAAATCGTGTAAAATTTATGCAGATACTGAATAGTACGGTGGAACGAAAGAGATAAAAAAAAATAAAGGAAAGTAAAAATTCTTGTGACTATCGTTTAAAAGTTGTGTCAGGTGATGAAAACAATCGGTGCGAGAGCATTTTGAAAGAAAAAGAAATCGTGAGGTTCCATATCGGATTTGAAAAAACAAAACACAAAAAAAAAAAAGAATGTGTGTGTACTTTGTACGCACGTAAGAAGTTATACTTTATAATATAATTTCAACGAAATAAATATACCTACTTAACAGTTACAATACAAAAAATTAACAATAATTACCAAAAATGAACCAAAACTTAACAATGCCAAATATTAAAAAAAAAGAAAAAAATATGAATCGTCCGGGATTTGAACCCGCAATCTCGCGATTTTTTGATCTCTGGTCCAATGCTCTACCAACAAGGCCATCAAGCCGCATGCTACTTACCTTTCAGATATACATAATTATACATCACGGTGACAAGTGAAATATAAAAATAGATATTTTATTATTTTACGCCCAAGGAAGACAAATCCCAAGACACAAAATTATAATAAAAAAAAAACCTTTTAAACCACCTTTTTGAAATTGCACTAGTTGTATTATTAATATTAATGTTAATAAATGAAATATAAATATTTTGACGTTTCACAATTTGACAATTAACTTTTAAATTGTGCCTTAAAAATTTTAAAGCAATAGTGATTTAAAGTAGCATTTTCAACGCTCCTATGGAGTCCTAAAAATTGCATGTTTAACACGTTTGTAGAAAAATATATTTAAAAACACTAATATATTCTTTCCAAACCTTTTCTGGACTGATACATACATAAATTAAAACATTTGGAAGTATAACTTCAAAAATATAATATGAAAAATATTTAAAAAGGCAGTATAACTATTAACTAACCTTTGTTGTTTCTCTTCCCACAAATTTTAAAACGCAACAACCATACATAACCAAACCGTCAACCGTCCAAACCACAGCTCCGCTACAACTGACATATTGGATAATTTTTGACATGTCATTTGAACATCCAATCAGAACAAAGTTATAATGCGCATGCGCCGGTATCGTAGGTTTTAACATATAAAAATTCACCCTCATATCGCGCGTAAAGAAGTATAACTTCAAAAATATTTTTGTCGAAAAAATCGATATAGCTGTTATCAAAAGTCGTCTTTAGGATTGAAAAGCATCTTATTTAAACTCATTTTGAAATTAAGCGATGTTTGCAGGTTCCATAATATCATTGAAGCTTGATGTAGTATGAAGTACCTGTTCCAAACGACGCTACTATATCAAATTATTCAAAGTTTAACGTCAAGTAAACCACAGGATATTGCAGCATCTGCTGCAATAAGGAAGAAAATGGAAATAACCATGAAGGCAAAGGCAAGTTCTCAAAAATATAATACTGAAGAAATTGTCCTTAAAGAATCTACCGTTAATTCCTCTAATCGTTTCATAAGTAGCAGCTTGTCTGACTCAAATTCTTCTGATGCAGATGATCATGAAGAAGAATTCGTTACTACTTTGTCAATAATTTTACAGTCCAACCATCTACGTCACAAATGCTGATTTGTTTGCCAAGTTTAGCTTCGGCGTGCGACAGAAAAGGTATCTCCGATGGTTCTGCTGCAATTATAGCATCAGCGGTCTTAAAAGATATGGTAAGTTATAATAGTGACTGATAAATAGAAAGTAATCGATAGGATGAAAATAAGGCAACAGCGTGCATCTCATAGACGTTATCTCCAAAAGCGGAAGGAAGGACTGTCAATCAGAAGTATATTTTTTGATGGCCATAAAGACAAGACTGTCTTGCAACAAAAAAAGGTAATAAGTTTTATCGAAAAGTAGTTACAGAATAATATGTAACAATTATTGAAGAACCAGGTTCTCGATATGTAGGAAACGCATTTCCTTTATCAGGATCGGCAGCAAACGTCGCGAGTAGCATAAAGACATTTATCCTGAAAAATAATATTGATATATCAAATTTAAGCGCAGTTGGATGCGACGGTATGGTAGTGAACACCAGCCCTCAAGTAGGCATTACAAGGAAACTGGAAGAATACTGCGGCACCTCAGTTCAATGGCTAGTATGCTTATTGCATTGCAATTAACTACCTCTACCTCATTTAATACAACAGTTAGATAAACGCAACAGAGAAGGCTGTCGTCGATTTCGGCGCAATAGAAAACAACCTACTAATATTATTAGAAACAGACCTTAGTACAAATCAGAAGTACTTGTACCAAATAAGTCAAGCAGTTGCTGCGGGAAAATGTCGTAATGATTTGAGCCTTAAAAAACCTGGGAAAATATCACACGCAAGGTGGCTGACAGTTGCTAATCGATTGCTTCGATCATATGTTGCAACTGAATGTCCCAGCCCTCAATTAATTATGTTAGTAAGTTTCATACAAAAAATGTATGCACCAGTTTGGTTTTATATAAAACTGTTTCCTAGCTGGAATAGAAAACGCTTATTTTGCCCATCCCGTAAATTTATTACATACTCAGTATGATGAAAGATGAACAAAAACATATACGGGACCTAGGACCACGCAGAGTGCTGAAAGCTAGAGAAAGTCAGAAAGAAAAAAAGATCCGAAGATTCAAAACACCACCATTAAATTTCAGTGCTGCAGATTATATTGACTAAATTTCTATTTCTGAATGCAGTGTTACGGCTCCTCCTTTGCTAAAACATATTTCCAATCAAGAGGTAAGGGATATAATTGATTCTGGGAATCACAACAATATAGAAGTCTTAAACTGCCCTTATCATACCCAATCACTGGAAAGAACTGTTAAGTTAGTAAGTAAAGCATCAGCTGCTGATTGTAGACCAGAAGACTTTATTCTTTCAAGGTTGCAGTCTAGAAATATTATGCCGTTTTTAGCACAAAATCAGACTACCATTTCAAAGATTTCAATTTAATATGAAACCTGAAGGTAGGGTCCAATACAAAAAAGATTTCTTACAGTTTTATTCTACATCAAAACGCAACTTTTTCGCACTAGCCCCATAAAAAAGTGACTTCGAATTTTTCGTTCCACCCTACTGAATAGTAAAAGAAGAGATAACAAGTATATTCGTGTTATTAAAAATTTGTACTGGAATCAAACTGCTATCGTAAAAATTGGAGATAAGTACACAGATGAAATCTCCATAAAACGAGGAGTCAGACAAGGTTGCATTTTGTCACCAACATTGTTCAATGTTTACTCGGACGTTATTTAAAAAGGCTCTGGAGACACTACTTAATTAATGTGATTAGATACGCAGACGATACAGTAATTCTGTCAGATAATATTGAAGGCCTCCAAATTCTGTTTGACCGTATTCACGAGGTAGGAGAGGATATGAGCAATAAAATAAATTCAAACAAAACCAAATTTTTAGTTTTCAGTCGCGATCCACATCCAGGTGCAGAGATTGCAATAATCGTCTCAGTTTAGAACTACGACAGAGAATGGTTAAGTGATACGTTTGATTTGTATTTTTGTTTGGTACAGAATTGTGGACGCTAAAAGTATCGATCATGAACAGATCTGAAGCATTGGAATTGTAAATTCATATACGGATGCTGAAGTGACATTGGACAGCAAGAAAAACTAATGAAGAAGTACTAAGGAGGGCCAATAAAGACACAGAACTGCTAAAAACTGTTAAACACAGGAAAATGTCTTATCTTGGACAAATACTGAGGGGAAATCGATATAAAATAGTACAACTGATGCTTAAAGGCCAAATAGAGGATGGTAGAAGTGTACGAAGAAAACAAGTTTCTTGGAAAAACATCCGTGAAAGGACTCAGATATCGAATGCAGGACAATTCGACACACCAATCGAACAAGGTTGTAACTCAAGTTGGATCTATTTACAGATTTCAACACAGAAGAATTCAGCAAAAAATTGCTCACACATCAATATAAATAACAGAGTCTAATTCTCAATAGTTTGGCTAATAATCCATTGAAAAAAGTTGTATTTTAACATACGTGTGCCATTTTAGCGTGAAAAAGGTAGCAACACTGGATACTTCCTATGTTAAATATTTACTTTCTTTATACTTGACGAGTAACAAGGTTTTTAAATAAGTTACAACTTTGTTGCACGTATGTTTAATTTATAAATAATCAAACATATGGTGCATCTCATAAGTCAATTTATCTAAGTGAAAACAAAAAAGGATTTACGGAGTTTTTTCCTTTTTGATAGTTGCAGTGGACAAAATAAATACTTATAGAATAGATTTTGCTACGTACTTCTATGTAGTGAAGAAGTTTAATATTAACATTACACATGTATTTTTTGAAACAGCACATTCACAAAACGAGGGTGATTCAATGCATGCCCCTATAGAAAAATGGATCCACGATACGATGTGCCAAAGCATCAGGCAAGCCTTTACCCTTAAACGCCCAAGGGTGGGTAAAATATGTTCACCTAATGCGTATTCCCTTGTAACATATTTATTACGTGTTTAAAAAATTTTCAAAAATTATTTATTGTTAAAAAGACTTTATCGAATGTTAATTTGATTCTGCCGATATTTTTGAAAATAAAAGTAATACCTTGAGTTAAATATGGGTGGGCACAAAAAGTATACCCTTGGTAGAACTTGCTACTAAAGGTTTCTATATTATTTCTCGTTGGTAGCAACATAATCCATATAATTATCGACGTATAATTATATAATCGACATAATTATCCGCCAATGAGGAGGCTGAAAGGAAGAATGTGGAGAAAATGGACAAATCTGAATTACTGGCTTTTACTGGTATATTAATTTTGATGTACATTGTAATTTTGTTGTAAGGTTTGTAAATTGTTTATATTAATATTTTAGAAGGTGATGTGTTTATTAAGCAAAAGATTCTTAAGTTTAATAAATTTACAACATCTCTCAATAAATATATTAACTATTTTCGAGGTGGACATTTTTTACCCACCCTTGGGCATACATGGAACCTAAAAAAGGTTAGGCGTTTAAGGGTTAATCCGTAACTGAATTAAATCAAAAGGAAATTCTAAATTTTAACCTATTTAAGGACACACCTGTTAATTTTGAGGTAGATATTAAGAGTAAAAGAGTAAAGTAATAGAGTAAAATGGTCTAAAATTAAATATTTACAGATACGCACTAAGAATGCGAAAAATTTGTGATATTTTATACCATGTTTTTTTTTTCATAATGATACAATATTATTGTTATTGTAAAATTTATAATCTCCAATTAAAATTGAGAAATTTGTGAGTTGATATTTTGTTTAAATATACCATAAAAACTAATTTTCTGCTAGCTATATTGCAAATAACTCAAAACATACAATTTCTTAATAGTAAAACAGGAAAAATAATTAACAAGGAGAGTGTAAAATGGTTGTTAGGCGAATTAAACCCTTTTTCTACAAATACTCATGTTTAATCTCAAGGTTGTATCTTAACCAAACTCAAGATTTTCAATATTTAATAAAATTACAAAACATACATCTCACAGTAATCCCTTATTATGTTATAAATATCATATCACATTAGTGTAAAAGAGTCTAATCATTTCGCTACAAATTTTTAAAAATTCATGTTTTCGTTTTTGGCCTCTCCTGTAAAATCGACAAAAATGAGTTACAACCTTGTTCGATGGGGGTGTCGAATTATTCCATATTGCAGAAGATTGAGAAACCTTCGCAAGCGTGATCGCCAACGTCGGGTAATTCTGATATGGCACCACAAGAAGAAATGCCTAAAATATTTTTCCTTCTATTTTCCCATGCAAAATTAGGTGAATTAGTTTTTGATTTTCACAGTGTGCACAAACGTATTCTTCTATTAATCGCTTTGTCAAAAATTGCAGATCCACTTGCGATGACTACTTGATCATTCGCGAAATGAAGGGTATATAGGGTTGTGTCGTCGTTTAATGGTATACTCATTCCAGAGCATGGTCACCATTTCATCAATTCCTTATTCAGGAAGATTTTGAAGAGTGTTAGAGATAGACTGCATCCTGGTCTTAGACCGTTATTGACCATAAAATTCTCGGAGAACTTATTTACTTACTGATATATCATTTAACAAATGGGCTAAAACTCAATAAGGTCTACAGAATTATTTTTGTATTTGGCACATTTTAATCTTGCTGTTAAATACAAACAAAAGAAAAAAGTAATAGTATATGCCACGATTAAGTTAACTAAAAACAATATTTATAGCATAAAATAGCATAAATGTAAAATCAATTAAGTTTATTTCATTGAAATAAGAACAATGCAGTATAATAAGTATATTATAGTTGCTGTATTGTTGTACATTAGGAGCTTTTAAAACTATAAACTTTTCATAATAGATATTTGTTTTTTGTGCGACTAAAAATTCCACGATTATGAAAAAAAGTAATTCAAAAGCCGCCTGTTTGGCTCATTGCATCCAACTAGGCCGGAACAAATATTGCACCCATCAACGTATTAAAACAGTGTTGAAAATTGTGTTAAAAGTATAGTATTAATAAAAAGTAAAGTAGTCAGTTAAAAGAAACATGTTGAAAATACTCTGAAAGGAAGTATCCATAGTTCACAAGTGTGGTCTAGAAATAACAAAGTATTTAACTCCAAGAAACTACCACAAAATTTTTAATAAAATGTTAAATAATTAAAACATTGGACGCGTTTCGGCTCAACACGAGCCATCATCAGTAAAATACAGGAAACCAAAGAACTGACCCAACAAGAAAGAGGAAAAATCGATTAGGTTCGATTAACAGATTGCACGTACACAAACATTTTAATAAATCACGGTTTGTAACGATTTACATTATGTTTTTGATAAAAGGTGGTTCTTTCGTATAGAAGACATCAAAAGTAAGGTATTCATCGGGAGGAACCATCTTGCGAACCTAGAGGTTCGCAAGGTTCGCTTTGGTTCGCAAGATGGTTCCTCCCGATGAACACATGTCTGGATATCTTCCACGCCAAAGAACCATATTTTTATCAAAACAATGTAAATCGTTACAAAACGTAATTTTTTTAAATATTTGTGTACGTGCAATTTGTTAATGCAGTTCTTTGGTTTCTCTTGTATTTTACTCAAGATGACTCCTGTTGAGCCAAAACGCGTCCAATATTTTTAATATTTAAAACTTTAATAAAAATTTTGTGATACCGTCTTGAAGTTGAGTACTTTGTTGCGTTGAATATAAATATTGACGTAATAACTACTATTTAAATAATAATATACATAATGAATTCTATAAAAGAAATTGGTTTAGCAATGGGCTCTCCTCTATTTCCATTATTGGCTAATATATTTATATACGATTTCTAAACTAATACCATTTCTAAACAAAATTTAAAACTCACAGCGTGGTGGAGATGTAGATGATGTGTTCACAATATGGCTTCATAGATCAGAATTGTTGGACACATTCCTAAATATTATAAACGATCACGAATAGACAATAAAATTTACAATGGAAAAGGAATTTAACAACATCCTGCATTTCCTCTATGTTTTAGTCTCAAAGAAGGATACGGAATATGAGACCCAAGTGTATAGGAAACCAACACACACCAACAGATATCTATTGAACGGAATCACTATATCCTATATGGTAGAGCCAGAATTATTTACATAATTAGTTATATTAGTCTTAACCATAAAATATTTAAAAATCTTACCTTGCTGCTAGGTATGCAGTACACCAAATCATATACAAAACAAATTCCCAGTACGGTTATTCCAGTCTCCTTACTCAACATAGCAGCGATGGCCAAAAGCAAACACAGCACCAAATAAATCCACAGTTTTAAATTATTCTTCCAACAACACGAACGGACATTATCCCGTTTCTTCATAACAACACTAACAGAAGAGAGTTCAGTATTTTCTAAATCTCTCAACTGTCTTTTAGGCCAGTTGCAGCTGGTTACACTTTTATGTAACGCGTATACAATCTTTTGATACTGCTTCGAATCTGACTTTATCACAGAACTTTTCTTGCAGAATCGGTGACAGTACTGTGTTTCTCTACATCTAACATGTGCAACGTAGGCCAGTAAAGATAAAAAATAAAAGTTGCAGGCTGCTAAATCCGCTCGACCTACTACTCCTGCCACAGCTTCGGTATGAATGGGATGAGTAGCAAATACCAGGCCTGTTACCATCGAGCCAACTGATGATTTCGCTTTTGGTAGAATGAGTCTGGCCACTCGGATGAGGAGAACCGTGGCCAGGCAATGCAGGAGCACGTTGACTAGGTGGTAGCCCCATGGCTGGAAACCTCCCAGAAGGTAGTTTAGACGGAACGTCAGCACGCACAGTGGGCGGTATGATCCATGAGAACCGCTGTCGCTGAGTGGAGTTCCCCAAAAGTCGTTTTCTAGAAGACGGACCCAGGGTGTTTTTGAGAGAAGGTCTGGGTTGCTCAAGATGGCACGTCTGAAACAAGAAATAAATTTATTAAAATCGGGAAAATAAATTCTGTTTTTCTTGTTAAATGTGGTTTGCACTATTTGACAAACTATTTTATAAATTGGAAAACACGTGAAAAAAAATAGTTCCAGAGACATATTGCACTGTTATTTTCTAACACCCTATTGGGTAATCAATATTTAGTACTCAATTCCATTTATGATATATTTTGCTTACTCTGATATCTAGTTGCTGTCAATCTATATACAGGGTGTTTCATTAATAATTGTCCATATAGTAACTGGAGAAACATTAGCACAAAATACGAAAATTTAACCTAAAACACTTACATAAAATGTGGTTTCTTACTGAGTTACAGGGTGTTTTATCTAAAATATTAAAAATTATTTTTGCTCATCATTTTAAAACTATCCGACATATCCTTTTCATACTTCGCAGAAAGTATAGGTACTGTACAAACTACTAAATTGTGTCAAACAAACGTTTGTGGCTATTACCAGAGGCGTACGACGGGGGAAAGTGTATGGCTGACCCTTTCCCAATTCCACGCCACTGGCGAAATTGCTATTTTAGTTCAATTTTTGGATTCTCCAATACTTTCTATAAAAATATTATACTCTTCATTCCTAACGATAAAGTCATTAGTTTTCGAGATATTTGAAGTTAAAAATGAAACGACACGGTTATTTTGATTAATGTATTGTGTCACTTCATTTTTATTTTCAAATATATCGAAAACTAATCACTTTATCGTTACGAATGAAGAGTATATTATTTACATAAAAAGTATTGCAAAATCAAAAAATTACACTAAAATAGCAATTTCGTCTGTGGCGTAGAATTTGGGAAGAGTCAACCATTAACTATCCCCTGTCGTACGCCTCTGGTAGCAGCTAGAAACGTTTGTTTATCTTAATTTAGTAGGGTGCACAGTACCTACACTTTCTGCCAAGTATGACAAGAATACGCCAAATAGTTTTAAAGTACTGGGTACAAATAATGTTTAAATTTTAATCATATGAATCATATCATAAATTAATCAAAATAACTGTGCCGTTTCATATTTAACTTCAAATATCTCGAAAACTATTGACTTTATCGTTACCAATGAACTGTATATTATTTACGTAGAAAGTATTGGAGAATCTAAAAATGACACAAAAATAAGAATTCGTCCAGTGGTGTAGAATTTGAGAAGGGTCAACCATTTACCATGCCCTGTCGTACGCCTCTGGTAGTAGCCAGAAACCTTTGTTTATCATAATTTCTTAGGGTGTCTAGTAGTCGCACTTTCTGACAAGTATGAAAAGGATACGTCAAATAGCTTAAAAATTCTGAGCAAAAATAATTTTTAAATTTCTAGAAAAAACACCCTGTAACTCAGTAAGGAACCACATTTTATTTAAGTGTTTTAGGTTAAATCTTCGTATTTTGTGCTAAGGTTTCTCCAGTTACTATATGGACAATTATTAATGAAACACCCTGTATAATCATGGTAAGTGAGCATTCTTTAGTTTATATTTCTGGCTTTTTTATAGCACAATAAATAAAACCACAACAATATAAGTTTAAAATTAAATTTATTTGGCGTTTTTTTCTCTTTTTTTTAATTAATAAAATAATTAATTTTTATATAAGAAATAAGAAAATTTATTTTTAGTTAAGAAATGCGAGTCATCACCATCACACAAGACATTAGTTTTAGGAAGCTGTCAATTTTAGACCTTTAAATATCATAGTTCATGGAATATTCAGGGTGGAAACTACTTACGAAATGAAATTATTTCTGTCCTTGTTTTAAAATTATAGTGAAAACTAAGACCCGTCGATTTTTGTATACAAATGTGTGCTTTTTAAACGTAAATTTAAATGTACAGGATGGTTCACGGACAGATGGGACATTTCAAGGCTCGACCTCAGGGCCGTAACTACCATTGGGGCAACCGGGGCAGTGCCCTGGGGCCCCGCAGGGGCCCTCGTTTGGTTGGCTGTACATAGATTTTAACGAGGAAAATAAAAATATCCAAACGAAATAGTTTCAAATGACAGAATTTTAAAAATACCTTACAGATGCACCCTAGACCTTAACATAAAGTTCAGGGGGCTGAGCTGGGGCCCCCCAAGACCATAACATAAAAATTTAAATTATTACCTAGGAAATAAGATATTTTGGCGTAATAAAACCTAAAATGACATTGGAAGAGGAGGCCCGGGCTAAGCTGGGGCCCCGAGACCTTTCGTAAAAATATAAATTGTTACTGAGAAAATTAGTCATTTTGGCGAAATAAAAACTAAAATGCAACCGGAATATGGCCCCCCCGCCCCAGCTATGTTGTCTTAACCAATTTACCGCAGGCCACATAGTGGTACGTGAAAGGAACCACATTGTAGCCGAGCAATGTACCTACTTGCATAAAACAGATAAGATGGTACTTGCAAAATTATTTAACTTAAAATAAGGTGATTTCAAAATTTTTTGTGTTGGTCAACACAAAATAGCAATATGTAGGTACAAGAAACTTTAGTCAATGAAATGCATTAAAATGAGTTTTCAAGGGGTTAAATCTCAAGCATTTTCCTATAGGGAAAGAAAGGAATAACAAGAAGAAACCCAGTGGTTCGACCAGGAGTGCGAACAAAGCTTGCAGCAGAAAGCAATCAAGAGACTGGAGTTACTAACACGACCTACAGAAGAGAACAGGGAAGACTACAACAGAGTAAGGACTCAAACGAGAAGACTTTTGAGAAGAAAAAACAAACAGTACTTAGAACCTCGAATACACCAACTAGAGGAGGAACATAGAACCGGTCAGTCTAGACAGTTTTATAGGGACCTAAAAACAATGAATGGCAACACGACCAACAACCCAAGATTTATAAAAGACGATCCAGGACAATTGCTCACAGACGACGAGGAGATAAGCTGTCAATAAAGAAAGTATTTTGAGCAACTCTTAAATACAGAAAACCCACAATGACAGGGCAACAAAGACAGTACCAGTTAGCCGAACCTGAAATACCAGGGCCCACACTAGCTGAGGTATGGTTTATTCCACGAATATACGGCTGTTTTGGATTACCGCGACAACAAATATTTTAGTGTACAACATAAGAAGTACGAAAGTAAATAGATCTAATAATTATTCCAATAAACATCAATGTAATTTGCAATTTACTTTCGTTCTTCATATTTTGCACAATAAAATATTCGTTGTAGAGATAATCTAACACAGTCGTATGTTTGTGGAATAGGGTATAAAGTCGGCAATTTCGTTTCTAAAAACCATAAAGCCCCAGGCCCAGACGGCATACAAGCGAAACTACTAAAAAAGAAGAGGGAGAAAAGCTCCACCTTGAGATATATCATCTGATAAGAGAAGTCTGGGAAAGAGAAGAATTCCGAAACACTGGCATGAAAGCCATGTAGTACCTATCCACACAAGGGAGAAAAACAATTATATCGGAACTATAGAGGAATATCGTCAATCAATATAACACACAAAATTATATCCATAATACTGTTTAGAAGAATAATTCCACACGCAGAGGAAATAATAGGCGACTACCAAAGCGGATTCAGACCGGGAAGGTCGACCATAGACCAGATCTTACCTGGAAAGCTGGTACGATTAGCACAGGTAAGCATTGAGAACGCTTCTGCACGGATCAGAATTGGCAGCACCACATCGGAGGAATTCCTTATTGACACCGGGCTTAAATAAGGAGATCATCTCGCCCCCCCCCCTGCTGTTTAACTTCGCACTGGAACATGCAGTAAGGAAAGCTCAGCCACAACTGACAAACGGATTTGCCGCCCAAAGATCAAAAATACTATTGTCCTTTGCGGATGACGTGGACACAATTGCACAATACACCAGAGATGCAAAAGAAGTTTTCCCCCTATTCGTGAACGGAGCCAAGGAAGTTGGTCTTAGGGTCAACGATGACAAAACCAAGTACATGGTGGTTACGAAGAACCCAAGACAAAGGGTTAGACAAAACGTAACAATTATTGAATACCACTTTGAAGTCGTCAAAGAATTCAAGTACCTGATAGTGATCATAGCATCTGAAAATATATATGAAAAAGACGTGGTCGCCAGGATCATTGCAGGAAACAGGGCATATTACTCATTTGTGACCTTACTTAAATAAAAAATACTCTTAAAACTACCAAAAATAAGAGTAAAAAAATTAATTCAACCCACAATAACGAATGGAAGCGAGACATGACTCTGAAGCAGCGGGAAACGACAAAATTACTGGTATTTGAAAGAAAGATATTGCGGATAATCTATGGGCCATGCAGAAAAGAGACAACAGGAGAAGGGAGAAGAAGTTACAGTGATGAACTCCAGACAGTATATGGAGATGAAAACATAATACGCTACATTAAGGCAAACCGAATCAGATGTGCCACGTGCTAAGATCAAGTGACGAAAGACTTCTGAACGCCACATTCTAAGAAAGACCCGATCGCAAAAGGTCAGTTGGCCGTCCAAAAAAGATATGGAAGGACGCAGTAGCCAGTAATCTACGCAAAACGGGAGTATGGCAATGGAAAATAGTTTAGGACCAAAAACAATGGAGGGAAAGAGTAAACGCGGCCAAGACTCACATACGGCTGTAGAGCCAAATGATGATGATGATGGTTCACGCAAGTCTAGCGTAGTCGATAAGCATTATTTTTAATGGGACACCCCGTATATTTTTAAATTTTTAAAAGCTCCTTATGCTATGGGTACATAAATCGCAAATATTTTACGTGTATCCCTACTTTTTCTGTCTTTACACGGCAAATTACGTGTAGTAAAATTCACACTGATATGGATATGTAAACATTACTAAAATGTCATTCTACTTGAAAATGTCACCATTAATTTAAAGAGATGGGTTTTAGATGTTCTTGGATAACTGTTATTTTTATAATTGCAAATTATTAATTCAGTTAATAAATGTGATCATTTTTTCACTAAATATGTATTCAGTGATTGTAATAATTTATTTGTACAACAAAAACTAATACTCAATCGAGAAAAGAGGAAAAGTGTTAAAGTGATTTTTTAATAATATATTGTTATGGAACGCTTACAATTTTGAACATCTTTAACAACAAAATACTTGGATCACAGAATATATTATCCTGATGTATTCTTTGCTTGGATCTTCCACAAATAATACACAATAAATAACTTTTTATTAAGTTCACGTCTTAAATCAATTATTTATCAAATACACTATATATCAATAATATTTAATCAAAACTCAAAATATTCCCGATGCAATGTCAAATATTTAAAATTGTCACTGATTTTCAGTGTCTGACTGACAATATATGCTGAAAATATTATATTCGGCTGAGTGCGTTGTAAGACAAAGATAGATTTGGAAAATATTACCACGGCATTGCGTTAATTTTTTTCGAATCCTGAAAAAACCAATAAATATTTTGGAAAAATTTAAAGGCAGAATGAAAGACTAAATTATTACCGAGGGCCGAAAGTCCCTTAGAATAAATAAAAAGTTTATTTTGAATGAGATATTTGAAATTAAAAATCACACTAAATTTTCTCTCAGTTTTTCACCCCTGCAACTTATTAAAATAAACATTATAGAAGTTCTCAGGGACTTTCGGCCCTTGCTAATAACGTAATCTTTTATTCTGCGTTTAAATTTTTCAAAAATACTTATTAGTTTTCTCAGGATTCGAAAAAAATGAATCCCCATTTGAATAGCATTGCAGCCTAAAATACGTACCGATCCTCTTAATAACCTCACCTCAACTAACTATATCATGTAGGGTCTACATATTATAATAAATATTACAGGATGAAAGTTTGAAATTATACAGTGTGAAAACTACTTATCAAATAACACTATTTGTGTTCTTATTTCAGAAAATTCCAAAAAACTCTGATACCCGTCAATTTTAAATTAAATTTGTGCATTTTAATTATAAATTTTAATGTCCAAGGGGATTCACGCAAGTCTAGGATAGAGTATCATCTTTATTTTTATTAAAACCTGGGTATTTTGGTTTTTAAAAGCTCCTTAAAACCTGAATTAACAAACTATATTATGTAGGGTCTACTATAAATAATATAAGGTAAAATTTTAAAATTATATACAATTTTCTTCCAGAAATTAAATACAGAACCCAATATAATTGATAGTTAGTTTAGAGAATTGATGTCTCTATAGAGCCAATTTAAAAAATACCATTATTTTTAAAGTGTTTTAAATTATACTTTTCAAAATTCTATGTATTTAATATCGAAAATTATATAAAATTTCAATATTTCACTTTATATTATTATTTATAATAGACTACACAATATACTTTTTTGAGATGAGGTTGATAAGAAGCTTCTAAAAACATAAAAATTTACAGGTGTTTAAGTGAAAATATACATGATGGACTATGTTAGACTTGCGGGAATCACCATGTACATTTAAATTTATGTTTAAAAGCCCACATTTAAATTTAAGTTTATTTTAAGTTATTGTGCCCCGAGTTTTTTATAATTTTGTAAAATAAGGACAATTTTATCGATAAGTGGTTTCCACAATTTATAATTTCAAAATTTCACCATGCATTTTTTAAACTAACCCCTATATGACATACATAGTTCCTTGACATTTGACTATGCTAGGCTTGCGTGAATCACCCTGTATGTACGTTTAAATTTATGTTTCAAAAGTACTCAATACATAAAAATTGACGGGTTTCATTGCCGTGTCAATATTTTTTTAAAACAAGGACATAAATAATTCTATTCCATAAGTGGTCTCCACCCTAAGATATTGATTTATATCTAGCGATATCATCCAAATGTTCAAATAACAACATCGACTGAGTACACCATTAAGGTAATGATAACATACAAAAAAAGAATGGTTCAAACGTTATACGACATGCTAATATTTACATATTTACTTCGATATTTAAACGTAATAATAATAAAAAATTTTGGTAAAATATTGATGGCTAAATAATGGCCATTTATTGTTGAACACTAAAAAATAATAACGATAATATAAAAATAAAAATGTATACCATTTTTATTGAGTTGAGTTGCATTGCGAAGGCAAAACAATCATTATTCTTCACCTTCACTTAGCACAGGGAGCGCAGTTCAGCACTATGAATCGGCGATTTTCGACTCTTATTCGAGTCATCATCGGAGAGGCGTAGGTCTGCTTTGCTCCATAATCGAAGTTACCAACCATGAAATCTTATCCCCACATTACAACTGGTGTGTATGTATTAGGTAACTAGTGTCATCTGGCAATTGAAAGGTAAAGTTTTCAATCCTAATAACAACATTAATAATATTGAAAAATATTAAAAATATTACTAAAAGATTTTTAAATTGAAAACTTATTGGTCCATTTCGCTGGCGACACCTCCAAGGCTTCTACACTATGCAAGCCAGATGGATGCTGCAGTGAAGACAAAAGGGAAGGAATTCTACACTATGCAATTCACAACCCCCGTGTGCAGCTTGGTAAAGTTCCAACGGAAAATAGACCTAGTTACTCTATAGGAGTAATACTAATATAAAATAAAAATAAAAATGTATACCATTTTTATTCAGATGCAATGCGAAGGCAAAACAATCTTATTTTTCACTTAGAATACGGAGCGCAGTCCAGCACTCTAAATCGACGATTTTCGACTCTTATTGGAGTCATCATCGGAGAGGCGTAGGCCTGCTGCTCCATACTCCATGATTGGTCACTTCGAGTATGGAGCAGCAGGCCTACGGCTCTCCGATGATGACTCCAATAAGAGTCGAAAATCGTCGATTCAGAGTGCTGGACTGCGCTCTGTATTCTAAGTGAAAAATAAGATTGTTTTGCCTTCGCATTGCAACTGAATAAAAATGGTATACATTTTTATTTTTATTTTATATTAGTGTTACTCCTTCCTATAGAGTAACTAGGTCCATTTTCCGTTGGCACTTTACGAAGCTGCAGACGGGGGTTGTGAATTGCATAGTGTGGAGTTCCTTCCATTTTGTCTTCACTGCAGCATCCATCTGGCTTGCATATTGTAGAAGCCTTGGAGGAGTCACCAGGAAAATTGGCCAATAAGTTTTCAATTTAAAAATCTTTTAGTAATATTTTTAATATTTTTCAATACTATTAATGTTTCTATTAGAATTGAAAACTTTACCTGCCTAATAACGATAACCTTTGATTATTATTATCTTAATAATAATATGTTATAATTGTTTATAGTAATAAATTAGGAAAAACTATATATTTCAAAGATTGCAAAAACTTTACAATTTACTGCTTAGAAACAATTTGAACGAATAACCTTTTTCCTATTGCCCAGGGGAAAATGATCTGCCATATTTGAAAAACGGACAGTTTTAAAAAGAAGTTGTTGTCATGCGACTCTTATCTAAGTCCCTTTTTTAAAAAAATGAAATATGAGCTTCAAACTCAAGGCCTAAAATTACTTCGGTTCTTGTTGATGGATTTTGACATTTCTTTTTGTAATTTGTATTACAACACTTTGATACATTATGAATATACCGTTTGTTAATAAATTTAGTGTTAAATTATTCTTGTAAACTTTTTGTAAAAAATTACGATATTTTTGTAGGACGATTTTAGTTGACCATACATAGGAATATATCATTTTCAACAGTTAAAACTAATAATTGTATTAAATTATTAAAATTTTACTTATTTAACTAAGGTAAAATTAGGAAAATTTTTTATTACATATGGTCAACATGTTATTTGATAAAAATATTTACTAGATAAATATTGTATTGAAAAATTATGAATAATTTAAATTTCATCAATTATTTACAACAATATATTCTAGTGTAAGTAGTTATACTCGTATATTTTGATGTTTTCCAATATAGATCTAAAACTGTTGTATTACAGAAGGTTAATTATTAACATCCAGTTTATTAACAAAAGGAACATTCGTAATGTATAAAAAGAGGACATACAAATTAAAAAACAAACTTCAAAATCCATCAACAAAGACCGGAAATATAATTTATATGGCAAATTTTAAACTACTCCCTCCACTTTTAAACTACTTCTAGCTGAACGAATTGGAGATCCACATTTTAAAGCTTTATAGACGAGTGTGTTCAAAAGGCATATTTTTTTAAACGTTGTGCGTTAAATAGTACATTATATACCGCGGGACTGAAGTAGTACATTTAATCCTGAAGGTAAAGTTTATGGCCCGACCGCAGGGAGGGCCATAATTTACCTGAAGGATTAAATGTACTTCAGTCGCAAGGTATATACGATACTTTTCGTACTTCCGGTATGATTTTATTAATTATTTCAATAATTTCAATCAGTTTTTTCTCTCTTCAACTCATTTAATAAACTGTCTTTAAAATAAGTTACCATAGTAACATTGCGTTGTGACAGTTATAATTTAGAAACATTGTCATTACTAGTGTCATTGTAAAGAAACATTGTTATTGATAATTATTGGTATCATGAGTGAAGAAGGTGTATCTGATATTGATAAAAGAGCAGCCGAAGTAGGTGAAGAATTGTTACCACCGAAATCTAGAAAACTATACGAGCAGCAGTACGATGCTTTTAAAAAGTGGTGCCGCTTAAAAAATGTGAGACAACCTACTGAAAATGCGCTGTTAGTCTACTTCGATGATAAATCAAAAGCGGTTTGTGCCTCAACTCTCTGGGCACATTACTCAATGCTGAAATCGGTTATTAACATTAGAGAAGATATTGATATAAGTAAATTTCCAAAATTATTAGCTTTTTTGAAGAGAAGAAATGAGGGATTTAAGCCAAAGAAGTCAAGAATTCTCACGTCTGAGCAGGTAGATCAGTTCTTACGGGAGGCTCCGGATGATAAATATTTATAGGAAAGACTGGTCAATATGACGAACTGTCACAATATTAATTTGAATATTAACGTTAATTACCATTCTAATTAATTATATTTTTCAATAAAATATCCCTTAAATTCGTTTGTTTGTGATTTAATCGTTCCGGGAGTTTCGTCAATATTTAATCCCGGAGGGATTAAATGTGACACTTTAGTACCTGTCACAAGGGAGTGAAGTTGTCACTTTAGGCCCGGAAGTACGAAAACTTCAGTTTTTAATCTTTCGAATGTCATTAATTAGTTTTCCTGATTGTCATAAACAAACAAGCTATGAATTTTATAATAGTGATTAACTTAGCCCCTAGTTGTGTTAATTTATTATTGTCCCTAATAGTATGTTTAAACTTGTAAAAAATTTCAGCTTTAGAATATGAAAATAGTATATTAATCAACGAGCATGTAATGATGGCTACTACTCACGATGATGAAGTTTGCGACACGAGCAATAGGCGAGTGTCCTAATTCATCAGAGTGAGTATAAAAAATATAATTATTCACTACTCGAGATTCAAATTATAATAATTTACAAAAATACCCTAATTATGTTTACCCCTAGTACGTGGTAGAATAATTGGTTGCCTACTTTTACCAAATTCGTATGTGTTGTAAAAATACAACAAGAAATATCAAGTTCTATTCGTTTCCGAAAAATTATATGCATAAATTTGTACCTACTATCAATGAATCTAATACCTAAATAGGAAATGGCTATTATCTGCGGATGTATTTCATTCATAAAGTTTTATGTAAGTATATGTATATTTACATTTAACTATATATAATATAGGTAATAATATATTATACAGGGTGTCCCAAAAAGATTGGTCATCAATTATACCACAGATTCTGGGGTCAAAAATAGGTTGATTAAACCTAACTTACCTTAGTTCAAATGTGCACATAAAAAAAGTTACAGCCCTTTGAATTTACAAAATGAAAATCGTTTTAGTTTCATATATCGAAAACTCTTAAAGATTTTTTATTGAAAATGGACATGTGGTATTCTTAGGGCAGCAACATCTTAAAAAAAATTAAAGTGAAATTTGTGCACCCCATAAAAATGTTATGGGGGTTTTGTTCCCTTAAACCCCCCAAACTTTTTTGTACGTTCCAATTAAATTATTATTGTGGCACCGTTAGTTAAACACACTTTTTTTAAAACTTTTTGCCTCTTAGTACTTTTTCGGTAAGCCAGTGTTTATCGAGATATTTTGAATATTTGTAGAATCCGCCACATATTTGTATATGGTTAAGTACGTATATAGAAACCTGTTTAATCTGAAAATTTATTTATAATTTATATTTTTAGGTATGTTTTGAAAAAGAAGCCACATCTCGATAAAAGGTGACTTTTCAATAAAAGACTAAGAGACAAAAAAGTTTTAAAAACACTGTGTTTAACTAATGGTACCGCAATAATAGTTTAATTGGAACGAACACAAACATTTTGGGGGTTTAAAGAGCAAAACACCCATAAAATTTTTATGTGAACATATTAAAAAAGAAGGCGAAAAAATACTAAGAAAAAATAAAAACTGGCTTATCGAAAAAATACTAAGAGGCAAAAAAGTTTTAAAAACGTTGTGTTAACGTTGTAATGGTACCACAAAAATTAATTAATTGGAACGTACACTAAAGTTTGGGGGGGGGGGGGGTTTAACGGAACAGAACCCCCATAAAATTTTTATGGGGTGGACAAATTTCACTATAATTTTGTTTTAAGATGTTCCTGCCATAAAAAGGGTACATGTCCAATTTCAATAAAATATCTCTAATAGTTTTCGATATATTGAAAAAAATCGATTTTCATTTTGTAATTTCAAAGGGCTGTAACTTTTTTTATGAGCACATTTGTACTAACGTAAGTTAGGTTCAATCGAACTATTTTTGACCCCAAAATGTGTGGTATAATTTATGACCAATCTTTTCGGGACACCCTGTATATAATGTGTTATAACACAAACAAAATATGCTAATGTCACTGTCACTAAAATAAATGATAAACGTCAAAATTATTAGTAAACAAGATATAAATGTAAAATATACTGACATTGTTATACAGATACAATAATTATTATACAGTTAAAATACAGTTAAAATTCCTTGAGTATTCCGTGAGTAATGAACCGTGAGTAACTTCAGCCCGTGAGTAATAAATAATTAATCACGGATAAAGTAATGGGTGCTATTATCTATTAAAAAATAGCGAATAATAAGTAGGTTTGTTTACGCACATTTATACTGATATCTGACAATACGAACCAGTACGCCAATGCGGCTAATATTAATACATATATGGTTCATTTTTTACTACCCCACGCTCTCAAGCAGAGGGGATTGAAGTTCACCAAAGGCAGATTCCAGAACCCTATTCGAGTCAAAACATTCAGAGAAGCAACACACATATTAACCTTTTATTTTTTAATACTGTTATATATCTAGTTTACTCAATATACGTTTAAATTCAAAAATATTAACAAGTGCGAAGTGATTTACGACCACCCATCAACCTTTTTTCTTCAGCTTCGTATAAACAAACATTTTGGTTCTTCGAGCAAATATATAATTAATTACCAGTGTCCTAGTGATCGCAGACAGGCAGACAGACACGCCCAGTTTAAAAAAGGTCAGTGTTCACATTTTCATATACCTACCCTTAAAATATCTTGATTTATAAGTACTGAAATCTGATAACAGAAACGTGGTATTTTATTTACGATAAGACATTTTTGAGTTTATGTTAAAAGATTTAATTGCTTCACGGGCAAACTGCATTTTTATCTTTTTTATGTCATAGACGGGGTGTCATTTTTATCTTTGACATTTTAAATATTTATAGTTTCGAATTTTGAACATTTTTAAGGGTTATTTAAACATTTATTTCACAAACTTTACAAACATTTTTTAAGGGTTATTTAAACATTTATTTTACAAATACGTTGGGCTCGAATCATTACACAATAATACATTTAATTACATTTATATTTTTCTTTAGACGCTTCTTCTTCTTTTATCAATTATTATAGGTAGTAGGTATTTTTACATTTTATAATTGTTGCATTTTACAATTTTTACATTTTTTGACATTATCTACATTAGGTACATACTATAATTTATTTTACATTTTATTTTACACCTTTCTTCTTCTTTAACAAATATTATAGTAGGTATTTTTGCATTTTACATTTCCTTTTACATTTATCTTTTTATTTGAATATTGATCACAATGTCAAAACAAAACAAAAAGGAATCAGAGCGTTTACAAACAGAACAGAACAAACGAACAACTATCAAAAATCACCTTACGAGATTTAGCGCATACTTTAACACCATTAAAACACAAGATCAGCCTGATTTAACGGAGTTAAATGCTAGGCTTGTAAGGGCTGAAAAATTGATTGACCAATTTGAAGAAGCTCAACAAATCATCGAAAATTTGGACAGTAAGTGTGATGAAAATTATAGAACTGTTCATGAGCCAGAACGATGTAGTTTTGAGAACATGTTTCATGCGCTAATGGCCGAGGTAACACACTTTTTAAACACTAAAGCTCCTGATAACCCTGTCGACCATCAAGACAGTGCTAGCACATCAGGTTCTCGGGCGGGCAACCTTCTAAATTCGGTAAAGCTGCCTATCCTGAATTTGCCTTCGTATGACGGGAGCCTGGAAACCTGGATGTTTTTCCGTGACAGTTTTTCGTCCATAATACATGAAAACGATGCTCTAGCAAATGTCCAAAAATTCCATTACCTACAGCTCTCCTTGAAAGGGGAGGCTGCAGAAACAATCAGCTCGTTGCAAATATGTGATGCAAATTATGAAGTAGCATGGTCGCTTATTAAAGAACGGTTTGAAAACAAGCAACTTCTAATAAATTTTCACATCAAATCGTTATTTGACCTACCGGCATTACAACAAGAGTCACACACTGGACTTAGGCAACTTCTAAACGGGTTACAAAAACATTTAAATGCTTTGGAAGTTTTGGAACGTCCCACCAAACACTGGGACGATATTTTAATATACTTATTGACCAGCAAATTCGATAACGCTACCAGACGCTCTTGGGAGAACAAAATTAATGCTAGCGAAATTCGCACACTCTCTCAGTTGACTGAACTCTTAAAAGATAAATGTCGAATGCTACAAACGTTGGAAACCGAAACCAAACAGTCAAGTAATAAATCTAATAGTAACTTTAAACAAAGGGAAAAAACAAAGACCTTTCTTACTAACACAACAAAACAATGCGTTTTTTGTAACAATGACCATAACATTTATCATTGTGAATCATTTCTAAACTTAACACCTTCTGAACGTTTAAATAAAGCTAAAGGTTTACGATTGTGCATTAATTGTTTAAACAACAATCATTCGACAAAACAATGTCGCTCTTCCGGTTGCAAGAAATGTGGTAAGGTCCACAACACTCTATTGCATTTTCCAAAGCAGCCAGTTCAACAAACTTCTGTAGAGGCTGACATTCCTATTGACATTCCACAGGCCAACGAGACTTCTTCTAACTATTCTTCTTTAACATGTCATTCACCTGCCAAATCACAAATTTTACTCTCTACTGCCATGGTTAAAGTAGCTGATAAAAATGGCAATCTACACGATTGTAGAGTTTTACTTGACAGCGCTAGCCAATCTAACTTTATTAGTCAACGTTTACACAACATTTTACAATTGCCTAAAACAAAGACTAACACATCTATATTTGGTATCGCTCAAATGCACAAAAACATTAACTATTGTGTGTCTGTTGAAATGAAATCGACAATAAATGATTTTAACAAGAAACTGACTTGCTTAATACTGCCTAACATCACAGGATGCACGCCACAATTTTCATGTGACCCTGCCACTCTGAATATCCCAAATCATATTACTCTTGCAGACAAACTTTTTTACAAACCCGCCAATATTGACCTACTTATTGGTGCGGACACGTTTTGGGACTTACTGTGCATTGGTCAAATTAATTGGGAACCAACTATGGTCCCATGTTACACAAAACTAAACTGGGTTGGATTATTTCAGGCCCTATTTCTGCTACTAAGTCTTCTAATGATGCACAGAATTGCTACGTTTCGACTGAAACTGACTTCAACGAAACACATACACACTACGGCAAATTCTGTGAAACTTATTTCAAGGAGACGACTTCACAAAACAATGACGGTATATTTACTTTATCAATTTCTTACAAACATCCCCTTTCCTCTTGGGGGGACTCTACCAAACAACATATTAACTTACACCGCTTTTCCTCTTGGGTGGACTTTACAAAACAATTTCTCAACTTACTACTATTAATATTACTATTATTATTTACTATTTTTACCACTACTTCTAAAATTATACTTCAAAAACTTTGGAGATTAAAGATTTCATGGGATGAGTCTTTGCCCCATGACCTACACATTTTGTGCTCAAACTACAGCTCACAGTTGTTGTCCATACTTAACGATCTTAAAATACACACACCTTTCTTTACCAAAATCATATCTCCATTCAACTGCATAGATTTTGTGATGCATTGGAGTATGCGTTTGGCCTACGATGTACTGACACAACTTGAGAAAATTAATCTTAAACTTATTTTGCTCCTAAATAAAGGTAGCTTCAATTAAGAGCGTCACCGTATACGAACTTCAACTATCCGGTGTTCTTTTTCTTTAATACTACTACTTAGAGTGTATATAGTACTCTGTATTACTTTTACTTTCTGTAATACTTTTACTACTTCATTACTTCCTTTACGCTTTACAACTTACACTTTACAATTTACAATTAGACTCAATTTAGAGAACACGTACAATGGGTACGACTCTACAACAATTGTACTTGCTTGGATATAATACTTATCCTCACTTATCAATTGAATCTAAGAGACAAATCTCCTCTCATGGAAATCAATTTTCACGCTTAACTTCTTCTGGGTATTTTCTACATCCGGCATTGACTATGCTGGAACATTTCCTTTATCGTGACAGGACGGGAAGAAACTTCAAAACTACCAAAGCATATATTTTATTATTCGTTTGCTTTGCAACTAAGGCCATCCATTTGGAAGTTGTAAGCGACTTAAGGACTGATTGTTTCTTAGCAGCCTTACCTACGTCGGTTTATGTCTAGACGAGGTAAATGCACAACAATATATTCAGACAATGGAAGCACATTTGTTGAAGCAAATAACGAGATAAAAAAACTTCTTAAATTCTAACACCCTTGATGTCTAAAATCACAAATATTTTACCGCTTTTCTGTGTCAGGTGGAAACACGTTTAAATTCAAGGTCCATTTGTCCTCTTTCCTCCGATCATAGTGATCCTACTGCCTTGATACCTACACATTTCCTTATTGGAGACCACCCTCACGTCAATTCCTGACCCCATCAATTACTGCGACATTAAGGAGAATAGACTTTCTCAATATGAACGAATGCAGCAGCTACGCCGACATTTTTGGACCAGGTGGTCCAAGGAGTACATTTCCACTTTGCAACAACGAGTAAAGTGGAAGCAGAGCTGTCAACAACACTTACATATCGGAACATTGGTTCTGATCAAAGAAGATGGTCTACCACCTTTGAGATGGAAGCTCGGACGCATCCTCGAGACTCATCCCGGTAAGGACGGCGTTATCCGCTCCGTGACGGTGAAGACCGCATCCAGCATTTCCAAGAGACCTGTGGTGAAGCTGTGCGTGTTACCGTCTCAAGGTGAATCGCAGTGAGACGTTTATCTTAAACAATCTTAATTTTTTTATTTTATTTTGCACAATTTTAACTTTACTGACTCTACGTTTTGTTACTATTTAGCTCGGACAGTGAAGCGTAGTGAGCAATTATTTGAACAATTTTAATTTTACTGTTCGTCGAACAATTTTGATTTTACTTTACTTTGAACAATTTAAATTTACTTTATTTTAAATACCTTTAATTTGCTATTTTACTTTCGTTTTTGTATATATCCTACTTTATTACTATTTTACTTACATTTACATGCTTTATTACTAGTACAAAGAATGTAAAGGATCTGACTGTTTTTGGTGACTTTACTGTAAGTAACCAATTGAAACCCGATGGTTTCAAGGGGGGACTTATGTTTACGCACATTTATACTGATATCTGACAATACGAACCAGTACGCCAATGCGGCTAATATTAATACATATATGGTTCATTTTTTACTACCCCACGCTCTCAAGCAGAGGGGATTGAAGTTCACCAAAGGCAGATTCCAGAACCCTATTCGAGTCAAAACATTCAGAGAAGCAACACACATATTAACCTTTTATTTTTTAATACTGTTATATATCTAGTTTACTCAATATACGTTTAAATTCAAAAATATTAACAAGTGCGAAGTGATTTACGACCACCCATCAACCTTTTTTCTTCAGCTTCGTATAAACAAACAAGGTTATTAAACGGTCGTAGAAAAATAATATTTTCTAACCTTATTGGGATAATAAGGACACTTTTACCGAAAAGTTCAACGAATAGAATGAACCTCTTCATTACAATAAGGCATTGGATTCCATAGAAGTCTGGGCCGTATTAGAAAGAACTAATAACGTAGGGACTGATTACAGACAGATAATACTACTAAAATACATATGCGACACAATGCAACTAATTCAAATAAATGTATCGGAAAATGTAACAACAAGCAAAATAAGAACGGAGAGATAAGTTAGACAGAGAGACACTATCAGCTCTCCAAAATTATTTACTCTTGAATTAAAATATGTGTTCAAAAAGTTAAATTGGGAATAACGCGGAATTAAAATTGATGGCAGACTTTTAAGTCATCTAAGATTTGGCGATGACATAGTACTCATAAGCAACAATACACAGGAAATAATCTACATGCTAAAAACAAGAATCTGAGAAAGTCTCTTTAAAAATGAATTTAAATAAGACAAAAGTGATGACAAATCAAAATAAACTGCTCGTAAAAAGTTAGGAATATAGAAAATTATGTTGATTTTCATAGTTGATTTTTTCGCGAAGAGATTAATGGATGCCGCAATTTTTTCAAGTGTTTTCTTTAGTATTTACACAGTTGTGCAAAGGTTTACTCAAACTTATTTTTGTACTTATACCGTGTGGAAGGAAAGAATGGTTTTTTTATGTTAAGTGTAAGACACTCTGTAGGGAGAACGAGGTACAAATGTGAGTATACATCAGAATCATATTATAGTCTTATGTTTTGTAAACATTTTGTTTTTTGAATGTACCTGATATCTTCAGAAACAAAAAAATAGACAGTTTTGTAATTCAGAAAATTATCTCTAATAACAAAGAAACTCGACGGTATTACTCTTTAATATGTGTTTCTATGTTTAACATGTATGACGCATGTCGTTAGTTAAAACACATATTAAAGAGTAATACCGTCTAGTTTCTTTGTTATTAAAGATATCAGACAAATTAAGAAAAAAAAATAATCACAAAATATGATACTACAACATAACATCGAGGTATACTGTACACTCGCATTTGTGCCTTTTCCTCCCTACAAGGTGTCTTAAACTTTTGTTTCGTTTAAAACGCATGTTAAATTACAATATCTTATATTTTTATTGTTTCCAAACACATCAGGCACATTCAAAAAACAAAATGTTCACAAAACGTAAGACTACAATAAAATTTCGATGTATACTAACATTTGTACCCCGTCCTCCCTACAGGTGTCACAAACATAACATAAGAAAAACATTTCTTTTCTTCCACCCGGTATAAGTACAAAAAAAAGTTTGTGTAAACCTTTGCATAACTGCATAACTTTGCGTACTAAAGAAAAATCTAAAATAATAAAGAAAATAGTGTAACCCGTTAATCTGTTCACGAAAAAATAAACGATGAAAATTGAGCATAATTTTCTATATCCCTAACTTTTGACGAGCAGTTTATCATACTCGACTTACATAAATGGAAGTGAGATCGAAAGTGTCGAAGAGTATAATTAGACCAGGGCACATCTGTAAAAATATTAGTACATTTGGACGTTGAGAGGTGACTCAATTTTTTTTGCAGAAATTGCTTGAAAATAACTCAAATAATAATATTTGAGTTATCCTCCCTCTCAAAAAGGTCCGGAACATTGTTTAAATAATCAAAATATCAAAGAATAAAGGAAAAATTCGATTTTTTTCTCGGTTTTTGATTATAACTTTAAAAGTATTCATTTACGAGAAATGTTGTATTGGTTAGAAATTTAAAAAATAGTCACCCTTGTTGCAAAATAGCAATAATTGCAAAAAAAACCATACAAAAACAAGTATTTGCTTTTTACGTTTTTCAACCATTTATGCTACACTTAGGACCTTCATGTTTCACCCAGAAAAACTTTATGATATAGTAAAACAAAACTGTAAATTTCATTAAGATCGGTTTAATATATTTTGCAAAATAAATTTTGCAATCCAGCTTTCGCAAAAAAATTCATTTTTTCAAAATATTACAGGACTGAAAATAAAGCAGAGAGCAAGTTGAAATTTTTTTTTGCGTATAGAAGTGTACTGTACCTTTCATTTGCAATTTGCAAAATTAAACTCGATTAACTATCACGGCGTCAGGAATTTTTTTAAATAAACATTAATTATTGGTGCTACGCGCCGGGCAGCGGATAGTTTGCTCTGATTGGGCATTCCAATGACCTTTGAGAATGATTGATACATTTTAATTTTTATTACATTTCGATATAAATAAATAAATTTGTTTATTGCAAAGTAAAAACCCAAACTCTACCCTTTGAAATAACACTTTTTTTAGCAAAAACTTTCTTTGTTCATATATTTTAACTTAGAGAATAAAAGTTTATTATTTTTAAACATATGCAATTGTTTAAACAATATTTCACAAACATTAATAAAATTAGTTTGATTTTTGTGGAATTAAAATATTAAAATACAACAAAATATAGAGTAAGAATATAATATATTAGATAAAGATTGGAAGAAATTTTGGTGGAAATCAACTTGTGTGAATCGAACACCGCTGTCCTGCACCAAAAATTAAGGTTTATTTTAAACAATTTCCTGACGCCGTCGCAATTAATCGATTTTAATTTTGAAAATTGAAAATGAAAGGTACAGTACACTTCTATAAGCGAAAAAAAATTCAACTTGCTCTCTGCTTTATTTTCAGTCCTGCAACATTTAAAAAAAATGAATTTTTTTTGCGAAAGCTGGATTGCAAAATTTATTTTGCAAAATCTATTAAACCGATCTTAATGAAATTTACAGTGTTGTTTTACTATATCATAAGATTTTTTTGAGTACTATATGAAGGTCCTAAGGGTAGCATAAATGGTTGAAAAACGTAAAATGCGAATACTTGTTTTTGTATGTTTTTTTTGGCAATTATTGCTATTTTGCAACAAGGACGACTATTTTTTATATTTTTAACAAATTCTATAATGTAGGAAATTTAATTACGCAACTTTTATGTTAGCACAACTTTTCTCAGAAATGAACAGTTTTAAATTTATAATCAAAGAACCAATAAAAAAATCGAATTTTTCCTTCATATTTTGACATTTTGATTATTTAAACAATGTTCCGGACCATTTTGAGTGGGAGGATAACTCAAATATTATTATTTGAGTTATTTTCAAGCAATTTCTGCAAAAAAATTTGAGTCACCTCTCAACGTCCATCTCAAAACAGATGCGTCCTGGACTAAATATATACTTAGTTATATAATATCGCTGTGTCTAGGTACACGCTAACGTGTACGCAAATAAAAAAGTTAGGTACACGCTTAAACGTCATCAAGTCAATGACGTCACTATTTAGCGTGCACTCTGACTGGGTTTTTTGGTACACGCTAATTTGAGCCGCGTGTATGCTGTGGTAAGTATCTGTAATCGCAAGTGTCAGAGTGTGGTTAGAATTTGTCTAATCGCGTTGTGTTTACACTGTAATATTGATTAGTAAAGAGTTTTCTTATTTTTTATTTGTTTAGTGTTTTTTTAAATTACCTATGGAGTGTGGACAATTATTTAGTTCTTTGATGAGTTTAACAAAATTTTAAAAGAGTATGAAAAAGATAAGAGCTAAAAATTCGTGATTAAGATAAAATATACAGGGCGATTGATTAGTGGGATAAAGCTCAGTAGATCCGCTGTGGTAATAGATAGCAATAAAAGTTAGTAACAAAAATTGAAGCAAACTTTGAGCTTCATATTACAAAATTAGTTAAAATGTTACAGGGCGTTTGATAACATAGTAGCAGACCATGGTTTTTAAATGGAACACCCTATATTTTATTTTATGTTTGAAATCTTCTTAACTTCCCCATCACAAAAATAAAAAGGTTTATTATGTTATACAGGGTCTTTAAAAGTTTTAACCAATTTTCTATGAGAATCGTAACAAGTTCAACTCCCTCTATAAATAAAAATAAACACAACAGCATTGGTTTATAAACTGGTATAATTAACTTACGTATAAAAATTATTTTAACAGTGTTTTGTACATATATATCATGTCAACTAAATATTTATTTTGTCTGCCTGAATATATACTTTGATACAAATAGTTCTGCTTCCCTTCCCCTTCCCCTAATAACAAAAATATTTTTCTATCAAACAAACACTAAACATATCAAAATATAGAGTCTCTGCGCACGCTAAATAATGACGTCACTCGCTTGATGAAGTTGAATTCGCGTGTACCTAACTTTTTTATTTGCGTACACGTTAGCGTGTACCTAGACACAGCGATATAATATATCAAACCAAGCAAACAGGATCAAATGGCAGAGATAACTATAATATTCCGAATCACTTGGGCAGCAATAGGAAGACTCAGTGATGTGTTGAAAAACAAAAAAATACCAATAATTCTAAAGAAAAGGGTATTCAACAGTTGTATTCTACCGGTTATAACCTATTAAATGAAGAGCATGACACTTACACAGTAATCAGCCAATAGATTGAGAACAACACAGGAGGCGATGGAACTAGCTATATTAGGAGTATATCTGAGGGCACATTATGAAATGAGGACGTGCGAAGCAGGACAAAGGTGGAAGATGTAATTGGAAGAATTGCGAAGATTTAATGGAACTGGATAGGACACGTGTCAAGAGAAAACAACGAAAGGTAGACGAAAAACATTGTACATTCGAGACCACGCGAGCACAATCGTTGTAGAAAAAAACCACAAAAACGATAGTTAGACGACACCAAAGTACCAATGGGGAGAAACTGGCACCAAATGGAAAACCACAAAACTGTAGAGGAAAACCACAAAAACGATAGCTAGACGACATCAAAGTACCAATTGGGAGAAACTGGCACCAAATAGCACAAAACTGAAAAGAATTAAGAACTAATGTGGAGGTCTTTATCCAGGAGTGGATGCAAATACGCTGAAGAAGAAGAATTTGTTCTGGGGCAATAGCGAACAAGTTATTCTAAATGTTTTTAAGCAAAAAATTGTAATATATTTGTAATTAAATTGGAAATTGTGATTTCAAAATAAGGTAATAAATAACTTATTATTAATGATCAATAATAAATGCACAAATAAAGTTTAAATAGGTGAAAATGCCTTTTTTAGATGTTTCTAGTGGCAGGATATTTTATTTCACATCGTTAAAAAGTACGTTAAAGGTCTTAACCCCTACTTCAAACGAAACTCATCAAGCGGCTGCCATAAAAGACGGGCTATAATTAGCAACTAATTCTCTAAACAATTGGTGGCTTAATTAATTTTGTTTGGTTCATCTGGGGGCGAATTAACCGTACCAGAGGGGTCAGCTCAACAGTCGCGAGTCAACGACCTGGCGTTGGAACATTCGGGCTTTAATTTAAAAGAATGAAAAAGAATGTAGTAATAATAGGGATAAAAAAGAGGAAAAGATAACGCGGGTACGTTTATTCACCAAACCATAAGAGATAAAGGCTCGTCTACTGAATAATGGTGCATTGGTCAAGAGCGTTGTTTCAAAAATGTTATGTTTTTATGAAGTCAGGATTATAAAGTACAAAGATATAAAAACTGAACAGTTAAAAAAACTGCTAAAGCTGAATATTTAATTTAAATTTTTATTATATTTTGCGAAATTTAATTTTTTCGGGAATTGCCAATTGCGTGTATTATTTTATGCGGACGTTTTGTTTTAAATATACAATATTTCCCGTTATTCGAATTATTGTTATGTAAAAACAGAAAAAAAAAAAGGAAACGTACTGGAACAATTCAAAGAAACCACTTGTTATCTCAACATTAAAATGAAAGATGGAAAGAGGCATTCAGGCTGCGATCATAAAAATAGCTCAAAATGGATGAAATAAGGACGGACGAAACAATTAGGTATATGGAACTAAACGTTGATGTCAAGGAAAGTACAATAAAGATGAAGTAATTTTTTAAGACATGGACAGTGAATCTAATAGAAATGAACCAAAAAACTAAAAGTAGCACTGCATTGTGAACAAATCCCCTTCTTCTTCTTCCTCTTGTAGCACTATAACCCAGGATGGGTCTTGACTGACTGCACGTGCACACCTCGCTTTAATCTAGAACGGTCGTTCATGATAGTTGGGTCAGTGGGTAGGCACAATGATCTTAAAACTGACCATATATCGCCGGTCCGAACTAAGAATGACGTATTTCTCAGGAGAGCAAAAAAAAAAACGATTTTTAAATATTTAAAATAGGAATTAAATGAGGAGCAATCGTCCAGGAGCATCGGTATGGCGTTTATTGTTACAATGCTGGCTTTTCTTTTTATCCCTAATGGTTGGAATTTGTTTATATTAATTTAATCACCCCATTTTAACACTTTTTACAGTTACGTCATTCTTCCTCAAAAATTTTTAAGTATTTAAAATAGTGATTAAATAAACAGTAACCGTTCGGAGCGTCGGTATGGCGTTTATTCTTTCAATGATGGCTTTTAGTTTCATCCCCATTGGTTCGAATTTCATTATCTCAATTTAATACCCCTATTTTCAACACTATCTACAGTTGCGTCATTCTTGATTTGAAAATTTTTATGTACAAAAAAACTATTTTTAAATATTTATTATGCCATTTATTCTTACAGCGATGGCTCTTATGTTCATCACTATTGGTCCGAATTTCATTATTCTAATTTCTGTGCTCTGTGCGTAGAGTGAGTTAAGTCCAAAAATGGTCGAAATGAGGTAATGCACTATCTGTATGTTAGAATTTGATATCTACATGGTGTATAATTTGTAAAGTCCAATTCCATTCCTAAACTGAGATATGCATTTTACACAAATGAAAAACAGTCAATACTAACTGTGTAATGCGTGTTAAGTCCTGAACTTGGACATATCACACTTTACACTAAACATTATTTAAGAAATAGGAAGACTCAGTGTGTTAAGTCCCACAGTTTTGAGACTTAACATACTGTACACTAATAAGTTATTGCGTTGACTCTTTGTACGCTGCGCGCCGTTAAAGCTGATTTGGCTATTTTACTAATCAGTGGCATATT
Source organism: Diabrotica virgifera virgifera (assembly GCF_917563875.1). Taxonomy (NCBI): domain Eukaryota; kingdom Metazoa; phylum Arthropoda; class Insecta; order Coleoptera; family Chrysomelidae; genus Diabrotica; species Diabrotica virgifera. The sequence goes on from NC_065447.1 coordinate 201,720,716, forward strand.
GATTAGGTCCTTTCAAACGAGCTTGTACTTTAATGAACAACATAACGATATTAAGATTTTAGTTGGAGTTTTCTTCTGTGATTATTTTGTTGGTTTAGTTGAAGGAATTTAGTTAAAAGTTTAACCTTCTGTGATTATTTGTTGGTTATTTCAAGGAATTTAGTTAAAAGTTTAACCATGTCATCCAGAGCACAACGCATATTGGACATGTTAAAAAACGATGAACTTGAGTCTGAAGAAAGTCTAAGCATTGGTAAGTTTTATTTAAATTTTTAATAGTGCTGTAGATTTTGGGCCGTGCTACCAATGATCTATTAAACTTTTATTTTCAAAAACATGTAATACATACTTTCGATGGTAAGAATGAGCCGTTTCACTTTTAGACAAATAAATATAAAGCTCCCTTTGTTATTTTTTTGATAGATCGTTCATAATACGGTTGTTTTTCTTAACACTAACATACTGTAGTGAGATATGTTTAAAAGTTATTCATCATCATTCTCTTTTCCTTATCCCTATGCAGGGTGGGCTTCACTAATTGCATTTTTCCACACAATTCTATCTTGGGACATATCAATGTTAATACCCTTTACCAACATGTCCTACCTTATCGTCTTCCCCCCAAGTCTTCTTTGGTCTTCCTCTCCTACTCCTTCCAAGAATCCCAAGAATCTGCACTTCAGCTATTCTTTGTATTGGGTGATTAACGTCTCGACATTGAACATGACCAAACCATCTTAAACTATGCTCTTTCATTTTGGCATCAACTGGTGCCACACCTAGACTTCCCCTAATATACTCATTTCTAATTTTCTCCTTTTTTGTCACACCTCTCATCCATCTAAGAATTCTCATTTCCGCCACATGAATTAGTTGTTCCTTTTTCTTTTTCACTGCCAACATTCAATTCTGTACCTACATCATAGCCGGTCTTATGACTGTTTTATAGAATTTTCCCTTGAGCTTCTTTGGAACTTTCTGTCACACAACACACCACTTGCTTTCTTCCACCTCATCCATCCAGCCCTAATTCTACTGCATGCATCTTCATATATTTCTCTCAAATACTCCAAATACTCTGTCTTTGCCCTACTGTTTTAAACCTTTTCCTCCAGAGCTTGTCTCCACTGTTCCAGTTTTTGTTCTAAGTCTCTTTTCACTATTTCCTATTAACACTACGTCATCAGCATTGACACGACAACACTGCATCATAGGTAATAGTTATTGCTTAACACTAATCTTTTTTTGCTTGAAATAGTACAGAGGGGGAAATGCAACTTTCCTCCTGAGTAAAACATGATTTTTTACGGGTAAAGTTCGAAAAATTTTATATTGTACAGTGGCTGAAGTTTGTCAAAAACGAGCCTGGAATAATTTACTATAAGAATTCCTTAGACCGTAATCAACCATTTCAATGCATTAGTTTCAAAAGAAGAGGCAAAGAAAACATTAGCAAAATGAACCCTAGTTTACGTTACCTAGGAAAAAATCCTATATCTAAGAAGAAAAAAAATTACCTCCTCGACCTGCTTCCATACATTTCACCAGTATATCACCAATTCTATAAAGACTTAATTACCTCAAATGAAGCAGAGGATACCTACCCTGATGACATTCCTGATGAAGAAAATGAAGAGATAGTAAAACCAGTTGACAAAAAAAAAAGAAGGTAAATGTGAAACCCACGAAAAAAATGACAGTTTCCCAAGAAAATAAATTAACGAAGCAAACTGGCAGGAAGAAGAGAAAAAATGTAAATACTAAATAATAAAAAAAATATTATTTTGTTTTCCTTTATACCGGGTGTCCATTTATATTTTTCCCCAATTTAACTGCCTATAACTTCTAAACGACTCAAGATAGAAATATGCGGTTTTCGCTAAAATGTTTTATTTTAGTAAAAGTTTTGTCTGAATGGATCAAATTTTTTATATCGCTTTCAAATACGAAAAAAAATGGCGGATTTTTGAAAAAACTTTGTTGACTTTTTTTTAATATAACACCCAGTATATTTTTTTGTAAATTGAAAGAAAGGTCATTCACCTATCCAACGATATAAAGTTTTTCAAAATCGGTTGTCAAATGACTGAGTAATTAATTTTTAAAATGAGAGGTGCAACTCTCTAACTAAGCAAATTGATATTATGTTATGTGATTTCCACATTGCATCTCTCATTTTAAAAATTAATTGCTCAGTCAATTGACAACCGATTTTGAAAATTTTTATATCGCTAGATAGGTAAATGATCGTTTTTTCAATTTTTTAGTTAAATAGCCATTTTTCATATCGCTTTTAAATAAAAAATGGCGGATTTTTGAAAAAAAAAACGTTGTTGACTTTTGTTATTAAAATAGCCAGTATATTTTTTTGCAACTTGAAAAAATGGTCATTTACCTATCCAGCGATATAATTTTTTTTAAAATCGGTTGTCAAATGACTGAGAAATTAATTTTTAAAATGAGAGATGAAATGTGAAAATCACAACATAATATCATTTTGCTTAGTTACATGTTATTTAGGTATGTGATATCTACGCTGCACCTCTCACTTTAAAAATTAATTACTCAGTGATTTGACAACCGATTTTAAAAAACTTTATATCGCTGGATAGGTGAATGATCGTTCTTTAAATTTACAAAAAAAAATACTGGGTGTTCCAATAAAAAAAAGTCAACAAAGTTTTTTTAAAAAATCCGCCATTTTTATTTTCGTAATTGAAAGCGATATAAAAAACTCAATCAATTCATACAAAACTTTTAGTAAAATAAAACATTTCAGCGAAAACCGCATGTTTCTATCTTGAGCCGTTTAGAAGTTATAGGTAGTTAAAATGGGGGAAAATATAAATGGACACCCGGTATTAGGTTTTCTTTATTTTTGGTATTATTTTACTTACTTAGTATTATTACTTACTCGGTTTATGATGAATAAACAGAAGTTTTTATCTTGCGTTTTTGTATTTTTCTATTTTTATTAAAACCTGTTACTTTGGTCTTAAGCGTGTTAAGTTCATCATATTTGTGCAAATTGTGTTAAGTCCATGTAAGAAAAAGTTTATTATTTTTTTTATATAACCTATATGGTTTATTTATATTATTTATTGACTATTCTATTGAGAGAAATAAATATTTAATTGATCAAAATTATTTAGAAAACTTTTTAGGGATACGTTATTGTAAAAACTCCAAAAGTATAACTCGAACAGACGATTGCAAACTTTAAACGCGTTTATCTCAAAACAGTGTTTTAGGACTTAACTCTCTTTACGCACAGAGCACAGATTTAGTCCCTCTATTTTCAACCCTATTTGCAGTTACGTCATTCTTATTCCGGACCGGCGATATACAGGGTGTCCAGAAACTCTACCGACAAACGAAGACAGGAGGGAGATTCCTCAAATAATTTTGAGACAACTTAACCAAATTCACCTAGTGCAAAAAAGGTTCCTAAGGGCGCTAGAGCTCTTTGAAGATGGCGTCATTTAACTAGTTTTTCTTAAATACCTCCAGAACGCTTCTAGCTAGAAAAACGAAAATGGGTACACATATTTATCTTCCAGAGTTAAATCCATTCCATCTATTGTGAATTTCTAGTACCAGTCATAGGCGTCCGTTTTGGGTGGGGCAACGGTTATCTTATCGCATAACTTTTTTGTCTTTAACTTTTAAGCATCCTTGATACTAGATTATTAAATTGTGAGGTATTCTAGTACTAAAAGGTACTCTTACTTTAAGTCGGTAGGACACACCGTTTTCTAGAAAAATCGATTTGAAAATTTTTCGTTTCCTGAATTTGATAAAAAAATTGAAAAATCTTTTCAAAAAATAACGGTGTACTTTACCATCTTACAGCAAGAACACCTTTTGGAGCTAGAATACCTCATAATTTAATAATTTAGTGCCGAAAATTCTTAAAAATTAAAGACAAAAAAGTTATGCGATAAAATAACCGTTGACCTACCCAAAACGGACGCATATGACCGGTATTAGAAATTCGCAATTAATGAAATCGATTCATCTCTGGAATATAAATAAACGTACCAATTTTCGTTTTTCTAAATAGTTTTTTTTTGAAATTCTTTTTTGATATTCAAAAAACTAAAAATTTTCAAATCGATTTTTCTAGAAAACTGTGTGCTCTGCCGACTTAAAGCAAGAGTACCTTTTAGTACTAGAATACCTTAAAATTTAATAATCCAGTATCAAAAATGCTTAAAACTTAAAGACAAAAAAGTTATGCGATAAAGTAACCGTTGCCCCACCCAAAACGGACGCCTATGACTGGTACTAGAAATTCACAATAGATGGAATCGATTTACCTCTGGAAGATAAATATGTGTACCAATTTTGGTTTTTCTAACTAGAAGCGTTCTGGAGGTATTTAACCTTCGGCGTACGAAGACTGGGTCAAGCGTGACCCGAAATTCACTTATTTCTTAATATTTTATGAAATAATTTTTTTACAAATTCGATTGATCGTAAGTTCTCCTTATTTGTTTCAGTCTATTTTTTCGTATATAATTCGTGAACATGCAAATTACAGTTTTTCCTCTACGTAACATCTATGATGCCGGGTCAGTCCTGACCCGGTCTTCGGATTTCGAAAAATATTTTTAATATGTTTGTAGGTACACATAAATCGCAGCCGTCTCTGTTTACGGGTATACGTATTCAAATATATGGCTGGAGCGAATTTACCTATGCCCGTTTTCTGTAAGGTATTAAAATCTGGCCGCCGCAGCGAACTAGTGTATACCCATGGGAAACCATCTTAAAAAATTTAAATACAATAATTTAGGATTATAATGGTTATGTTTGTTTGTTTTTTGTTGAATTAAAGATACTGTTTATTAATACTGACTATTTAAAACATCCTTATAAATAAAATGAGAATGGGTCACGCTTGACCCATCTTCGTAATCTAAGTAAGTCAAATAATCTCCGTACTCCGAAGGTTAAGAAAAACTAGTTAAATGACGCCATTTTCAAAGAGCTCTAGCGCCCTTAGGAAGCGTTTTCGGACTAGGTAAATTGGGTTAAATTGTCTCAAAATTATCTGAGGAATCTCCTGTCTTCATTTGTCGGTAGAGTTTCTGGACACCCTGTATATTATCTCTCCATCGAATTCGTGGACGTCCTAATGCTCTTCTTTCTGTTGGGGCTTCCTTACAGATTGATTTGGTAAGGCTGTTATTAGGGAGTCTATGGACATGTCCAGCCCATCTTAGGCGCTGAGATTTCATTTCTTGGACGGCGTCGCTACCATTATGCAGTGCGCTGGAATAAGTATTACCCCCTTATTAACTTATTTATTTTTAGCACATAAGCAAATCGCTTGAACTAGTCGATTTTTAAAACAATCATAGTATATTATAGCATCAATGTTTCGAACTTTACGCGATCCCTCTTCACGTGATAAGCATAACTTTGATTTTTTTAAATGGGAAAGTACATCATGTAACACCTCATTTAAAAGCTTTACAAAATACTGATTACAAAAATGTATAATACTTTAATCCTGTTTGAGAGGGTAGGTGTAAAATTTCGGTCGAATTCTTTATAAATGTAATAATTTTTTCGAATCCTAAAAAGCTAATAAATATTTTTGAAAAATTTAAACGCAGAATGAAATATTACATTATTCTCTATGGTAGAAAGTCCCTAAAAACTCCTACGTTGTTTATTTTAATAAGTCACTGGGGTAGAAAAAGGGAAAATTTAGTCTTTTTATTTTTAATTTTTAATTTAAAATATATCGTCAAAGGAAACTTTTTGTTTATTCGTAGGGATTGTCAGCCCTCGGTAGTAACGTAGTCTATCATTCTGCGTTTAAATTTTTCAAAAATAGTCATTAGTTTTCTCAGGATTAAAAAAAAAATAATGCGTTTAAAAAGAGTTCGGCCGAAATTTTGCGCCTACGCTCTCAAAAAGGAATAAAGTATTATACATTTTTGTAATCAGTATTTCAAAAGCTTTTAAATGAGGTGTCACATGATGTACTTTCCCATTTAAAAAAATCAAAGTTATGCCTGTTACCTGAATAGGGATCACGTAAGGTTCGAAACATTGATGCTATAATATACTGTGTATATTTTAAAAATCGACCTGTCCTAGCCTTGTGCGTATATACCAAAAATAAATAAATTAATAAGGGGGAGTAACACTTATTCCACAGCGCACTGTATATCTGTTTGATATCAGCATTTTTTCTCATTCGATATTGGTTGGTATTTGGTTCATAATAAAGTCCAAAGATTTTTCTGAGGATTTTTCTCTCCAAACATCTAAGTTTTCTTTCCATTTCTTCTGTTACTGTTCACGTCTCACACCCATATATGAGTACCGGTCGAATTACTGTTTTGTATCCTAATTTTTTATGTTCGTGTTAGGCTCTTAGATTCAATAGTGTTATGGAGGCATTTGTTTGCTGCCTGAGTTCTTCCTTTTATCTCTTCTGTGATATTACTATTTGCGGTGGTTGTCGCTGAGATATTTAAAACTTTCCACCCTTTCAAAGTTATATGGGTCTATTGTAACATTTTGCCCTACTGTATCTCGTAACTTTTGTCTTGTGAACATAAAAAGACGAAAAATACAAAGACTAAGATCACGACTATAAGAAGCTAATGATAGAGAGGAACAAATAGAGCAAATAAAAAATGATAAAAATTAAGATCCAACCAACCAAAAATAGCCGCGGGAAATGTTGTTATGAAGAAGAGGGAGTGACAACTTAATCAATATCGTGAATCAAGACGAACTGAAATTTCTTGGTCTCCAAGAAACAAAACTGAAGACAACCGGGATATTAGAAGTTGATAAAGCAATCTTGTTAAATAGTGGTGGGGCAAAAGTACTGCTGAGTTCGGTCTTTTTAATGTCTGAAGTGAAGTGTAGTAGACTTTAAATCGATCTCGGAAAGGAACTGCTGCCTACAACTGAGATGAAAGTACCGATAGTACCTACCGGAAGTACGAAAGATCCCGATATAAAAATTTATTCTCGATCGATTCTATGAGGCTTCATTTTTAAGGTATATTAAAAAACTCAAACTTTTGTTCCCACAGGTCCTAAAACGCCTGAAATCGAGAAAAGAAGAATTTTTAGGTATTATTTTGTTGTGAGCGCAATTTTACTTTAAAAAATCTGAAAAATTTCAAGAGGTTATATCTTTTGAATACAAAACAACCTAATTTTTTTTTCAGATTTTTGTAATGAAAAATGAGCCCAGGAAAAATTTTTGAAATTTTCAAAAAAATTTTGGGTTATAATAATATAATTTGGCCAACTTTTAAATAGTATTTTTTTATGTACTTTTTGCCGTTCTTTTGAATGGCAGAGGCAGAATTTTTAATATTTGAGCGAAAAGAACGAAAAAATCGAAAAAACCGTTTTTGGCTTTATCGAGATGCATATCGGGACAGTTAATTTTAGGATTTAGGATCCTGACTACAACAACTGAAAAAAAAACTAAAAGTGTGAATTTTGTCATAAAATTTGGTATGTGGGGTTATAATAATATTTGAAACAACTTTTCCAAATAACTTTTTTCGATATCTCTAACGTGAAGCAAATCGAATCGCACATCGAAGATTCACCCTGTTTGTGAATTCGCAGTAGGCCGCGTTTCAAATTTAAAGTTCAGTTGACTATTTTAAAAATTGTGAACCATCACCCTGTATAACTGTGCAAAATTTCAAATCTGTATATATTTTGATAGCCGAAACATAGGGGTGTCTTCATCCTAAATTCGACACTCTGTATCTTATCAATTTGATAATTTATTGCAACTAATATAGTCGTATTTTTTATATATTCAAAATATACAATCAAAATACTGACTAATTCACTAATTTTATCATAAAAAGTTCAAATTGATGGCATTGAAGTATTGAACCAATTAATGTGTAATAATATAATATATTATACAGAGTGAGTTTTATGTATGGAAACCCTCAATTACCTCGGAAACGGCTTGCACGATTTTTATAGATTGTGATGCGTAGGGGTTTTCTAATGTGGCTGATATTATCGTAATACTTACATTGTTGTCAGATCTTCCGTTTTTCTGAAAATTAACTAATCTTAAGTTTCTTATTTCAAATGGAACACTCTGTATATTTTTTGCGTTTTGAAGTCCTTAAGAAATACTAATTACATGTTATAATCCCTATACCTAAAGGCCATAATTTCGGAGTTATTGCTACATTTATTTAAAAAACTTTTTAAACAAATTATAAAAATCAATTTTTTTGGCCCGGGTAGACATTATTTTACGTTCTTTGAACCATTGGGAACAAAAAAGTTCTCTTATAATTTTTCTCTAAAGTTAATCGTTTTATAAATAATTTAAAACTGAAAAGAAATCGAATAATGACGATTTTCAAGATTAAAAAACACAAATCAAAAATATTATTTTTTAAACTGCGAAGTACAGAAATTCAAGGTAAAGCCTTATTTTATCAGTTAACAGTAAGTAATTTGAGCTTGTTTCATTCTAAAATATTATTTTTTGGTTGTTAATGCAGCCCCATCGCCCGTCCTCTCATATGCGCTTCATTAACATTTTTTATTAAAAAGCAATGTTTTAGAATAAAACGGGCCAAAAAATTTTATAGCGAGCCCCTGGAAGAAGTAGTGTTTAGCTTGAATTTGGGTACTCCGCAGTTTCAAAAATAATATTTTTTATTTGTGTTTTTGAACCTTGAAAATCGTCATTACTCATTTTTTTTTTCTGTTTTAAATTGTTTATAACTCGAAAACGATTAACTTTAGAGAAAAATTACAAAAGACCTTTTTTGTTCCCAACGATCCAAAGAACGTAAAATAATATCTGCACGGGCCGAAAAAATTGATTTTTATAATTTGTTTAATTTTTTTTAATAAATGTAGCAAAAAAATGTACAGGGTGTTATATTTGAAATAAGAGAGTTCATTAGATTTCCAGAAAAACGGAAAATCTGACGGAACTCAATGTAATTATCCCTGTAATATCGGATGCATTAGAGAACTCCTACCCACCAAAACCTATAAAAATCGTGCAAGCCGTTTCCGAGATACTTGATGGTTTCTATACATAAAACTCTATTATAATATAATTATTATAATAATATTATATTAATACGCATAAATTGGTTCGATACTTTAATGCAATCAATTTGAACTTTTTATGATAAAATTAGTGAATTAGTCAGTATTTTGATTGTCTATTTTGAATCTATAAAAAATACGACTATATTAGTTGCAATAAATTATCGCATTGATAAGATACAGTGTGTCGCATTTAAGATAAAGATCCCCTATATTTCGGCTATCAAAATATTTTGCACAGTCACACAGGTTGATGGTTCACAATTTTTAAAAAAATTAACTGAACTTTAAATTTGAAATGCGGCCTACTGCGAATCCACAAACAGGGTGAATTTTCGATGTGCGATTCGATTTGCTTCGCATTAGAGATAACGAAAAGTTATTTGGAAAAGTTGTTACAAATATTGTTATAACCCAACATACCAAATTTTATGACAAAATTAACACTTTTAGTTTTTTTTTCAGTTCCGAGATGCATCTCGAGACAGCCAAAAACGGTTTTTTCCAATTTTTCGTTCTTTCTGCTCAGATATTAAAAATTCTGCCTCTGCCATTCAAAAGAACGGCAAAAATTATACAAAAAATACTATTTAAAATTGGCCAAATCATATTATCATAACCTAAAAATTTATTGAAAATTTCAAAAATTTTTCCTGGGCTCATTTTTTATTACAAAAATCTGAAAAAATCAGGTTGTTTTGTATTCAAAAGATACAACCTCTTCAATTTTTTCAGATTTTTTAAATTAAAATTGCGCTCACAAAAAAATAAAACCTAAAAATTCTTTTCTCGATTTAAGACGTTTTAGGACCCCTGGGAAGCTAAAAATTTGCATGAGGGCATAATTTTATATCCTTTATCGAAAACATAAATAGGGCTGATCGGTGCGGGGGCATTTTTGACCATCTTATCCCGCTATCAATCTGCGAATTGCTAAATTGAACCTTAGCTTTATCATCTTTAAACGCTTGCCTTATAGCAGACTCAACAGCTCTGCAATACTGATATTTCAACATATCAATAAAATCGACTACTATTAATCCTGATAGGCCTCTAAGGTTCACCTGTTTTGATATTTCAGGTGCTGCTTCCATGTTGGTTCTATAAGCTGTTTCTTCTATACTATCTTCTCCTGTCATCTTTCCTAAATTTACGTCTATTGAAACAAACGCCTCAGTTAAAGTTATTATCAAAGTGTGCGAATCCATAAACAGGGTGAATTTTCGATGTGCGATTCGATTTGCTTCGCGTTAGAGATAACGAAAAGTTATTTGGAAAAGTTGTTCCAAATATTGTTATAACCCAACATACCAAATTTTATGACAAAATTAACACTTTTAGTTTTTTTCAGTCCCGAGATGCATCTCGAGACAGCCAAAAACGGTTTTTTTTCCAATTTTTCGTTCTTTCTGCTCAGATATTAAAAATTCTCCCTCTGCCATTCAAAAGAACGGCAAAAAGTATACAAAAAATACTATTTAAAAGTTGGCCAAATCATATTATCATAACCTAAAAATTTATTGAAAATTTCAAAAATTTTTCCTGGGCTCATTTTTTATTACAAATATTTAAAAAAAAATCAGGTTGTTTTGTATTCAAAAGATACAACCTCTTGAATTTTTTCAGATTTTTTAAAATAAAATTGCGCTCACAAAAAAATAAAACCTAAAAATTCTTTTCTCGATTTAAGACGTTTTAGGACCCCTGGGAAGCTAAAAATTTGCATGAGGGCATAATTTTATATCCTTTATCGAAAACATAAATAGGGCTGATCGGTGCGAGGGCATTTTTGACCATCTTATCCCGCTATAGCCTTTGGTAGGTATCAAAAAAAGTAGGAAACAAAAAAGCATTTTTATAGCAGCTCGTGCCCACGAATTTCTATGACTGGCTGTGAAGAACAGTCAATCTTCAACTAATAGATATTTCTTTAACTAATAGATAATTCAAGATCCTGTTAAAATTAGTAAAAATCAAGTTAGTTCATTAAGAATTGTATTCCCTTTTTGTTTTGATTATTATGGTCTTCTTAGTTGCGAGAAATAGTCGACAAATTTTAATAAGTAGAATACAAAAGTATATAAAAAAGCAACCCCAAGCCAGTTTTGTGTTCTAATTAGGCTTTTAAACATGCAGTCCCCAAATTGGTTACCGCATTGGCCTTTACAACGTAATTAATTTCGAAACAAAATTAATTAATCCTTTGATTGTTTGGAGAATTAGTTGGCAATTATAATTCGGCTTTTATGGCGGTCGTTTGATGGTTTTGCGCTTGTAATATATTTCGATATTTCGATAGGTAGAAGGAGAAGGGCTTTGCGAAGGTCGTAATATACATAAAAGGGAATCAACAGCTTATGAAATGCTGGAGATAAGTTAAAGTAATATTGTTTAATCTAGTGTATAATTAATAACTCAATTGAAGATCTATTTTACAGACAGTTATTTTGTAATAAAACAACTTTTATTGTATTATAAAGAAATACGCTACACTCAACGAAAAAGGTACGTAATATTAATAAAAATGTTAATTCAGACAACAAAAGCAATACTTAAAATTTGTCCAATTCTTGGTTTTATTGGAACAACAAAGCAATGTTCATCAATTCAGTATTTTCGTTAGTCGGTCCAATGTATTACGTTTATTGATATTACGAACACTTTTCACTGAGTCGACGAACACTATTCATTGAAACAAGAACGTCTTTAATTCACCGACGAAGACTATTCGTTGTGTCAATAACAGTGTTATTTCTCCTAACGTATACTGGTTCATGCGCCCAATAAATTTCGTTTATTTCTACAATTATTTCCGTTTATTCTTACAATTAATTCGGTTCATTCCCACAATAAATACGGTTATTCTTACAAGTAATTCTATTTATTCCTACAATCAGTTTCGTTCATTCCTACTATGAACGTATTTTATATTAATAATTTACTGAATGCATTAGCTCAATGTATGATATTAATTGATTAATAATAATTTTGCAAATCCCCCTATTTTGTCCTTAACCTAATGAAATTTACACTGTGCGTTGGAATAAGTATTGCCCCCTCCCTTATTAACTTATTTATTTTTAGCACATAAGCAAAACTCTCAGACAGGTCAATTTTAAAAATAATCAAAGTATATTACAGTGGAACCTCGATAACTCGGATTAACCGGGACCGCGGCCGATACGGGTTATCGAAAATCCGGGTTAGCCGAAGAGCATGGTAAAAATTAATAAAATACGGTATACTTATAGATAAAGTCCGTTATATGCAAAATAATATGAAATATATATGCACAGTTACCTATAGTTGTATAGAGTTTAGTATAGACAATATAGAGTATTATTCATTTCTACATAAAAAAACTCAGTTTGGTTGTGTCAATTTCGTCTGGTCTGCCATCGGAATGATGTTATGTAATTTAAGAACAGTGACTCTTTCATTGTTTAAAAGACCATTGTTTAAAAAACAATTTTTAAAACACAGTTGAAAATAAATAAAGGAATAACAGGTGCCTGTTGTTTGCGATAATGAACGCCGCCGTGTGCATGAGTCATTTTTACTATCATATATGTAGTTCAAATTACACAGATACCCATTATCTCTCAAATATTATATTATGATTGAAGGGAAGTTTTATCAATGAAATTCGATATTTTTAAGACATTCCAGAAGCGGCTGCAGATAAAATGTTTTAACAGAATGCATACATTTTTATTCTTGAAATGTTTGTCCGATGAAAATGGTCAGGGTTAGCCGGACTTCCGGGTTATCGGGGGCCGACTTATCGAGGTTCCACTGTATTACATTATTGTTTCGAACTTTACGCGATCCCTCTTCAGGTGACATGCACAAGTTTGGTCTTTTTAAATGGGAAAGTACATCATGTGACAGCTCATTTAAAAGCGTATGAAAGAGTAATTCCAAAAATGCATAACACTTTAATCCTTTTTGAGAGCACAGGTGCAAAATTTCGATAGAATTATTTTTAAACGCATTAATTTTTTTGAATCCTGAGAAAACTAATATGTATTTTTGAAAAATTTAGACGCAGAATAAAAGATTACATTATTACCGAGGGCTGAAAGTTCCCTAGAATAAACAAAAAGTTTATTTTGAATAGTGTAAATTTTCTTTTTTTCGCCCTGTGACTTATTAAAATATGTAATCATTATAGAGGTTTTCAGGGACTTCAGACCCTCGATAATACTGTAATATTTTATTCTGGTTTAAAATTTTTCAAAAATACTAATTAGTTTTCTCAGGATTCGAAAAAAATGAATACGATAATAGACACACGAAAATTTCCTTCCAGTACGGACTAAACTTAGAAACGAAATGAAATTATTCGGCACTTCGGCAGAGGTAACAGAGAAGCTCGGGGTATCACGATAAAGAAAAGCTGGTTCATTTCAATTGGTCAAGCAAAACATTTATTGTTTCAACAACTGAGTTTATTGTTGAGTAATCATTATGTAAACTATACAAATACAAACAAACATGAAACATATGAAAGAAGAACTTATCGAAATAAAAATAGAAAACAAAGAATCAGAGAAGCACAGCAAGCTCAACAAAGTATAATAAACAAACAATGGACTCAGGTGACTTACAATTACCGTGAGCAACAGAAAAATTCGGTGCATGATGCAAATTTTTTCGGGAATGTATGCAAACAGATAGGGATTAACCTTAAAGGTTGATAATTAAGTCATGTGTGAGGATGCTAAGAGGAATGTCTAGGGTGGTAGTTCAGATCCCACTCGATTGAGTCCTGCATATCTAGCACGACAATGGATTGTTTACATAATGGAAAAATAAGCAAACGGAACTTGGAATTATGGAATTAGCATATATTTTTTTGGAAATAACGCTGCAAATGGAGGGATTTTTTTGCCCCGCGCCAAGGAATCTACTAACTACAGCAGATTATATTATTACACTTCTCTTGTAATGTAAACATTATACAACTCTTGTATACAACTACAGGGTTGATAACTTAATACTTCAATTATGGTCAGAACAAAAGAATAAGACAAAAAGGTGACCAATATAATTAATTCATAAACACTTAAAACACAATGCTCTAATAATAAAAATCACATTACCCAAAGAATTGTTGACGTCGATCTTTATTTGCCTCCCTAAAAAGAAAAACGCAAGAGAATGCGGCGACTACCGCACCATTAGTTTGATGTCCCATGTGCTAAAGTAGCTCCTGAAAGTCATCCATAACCGAATATATTATCATAAACTAGACATAGATATTAATGATACGCAATTTGGGTTTCGCAAAGGCCTGGGAACTCGTGAAGCTCTTTATTCACTTAACATATTTATGCAAAGGTGCCTGGACGTCAATCAAGATATATACGCGTGTTTTATTGATTATAATAAAGCATTCGACAAAGTACGACATGAACAATTAATGCCTGTCCTGGAATCAAAGATGCTGGACTACAATGACCTCAGGATTATATCGAATTTATATTATAAGCAACGAGAAAAAGTACGTGTTAACGACCAGCTGTCAGAGGAAATTGAAATCAGACGTGGAGTGAGACAGGGATGCGTGATGTCGCCAATTCTTTTTAATGCCTACTCGGAAGAGATCTTGAAAAAAGCTCTTGAGGGTGAAACAGCTGGAATAAAGGTGCTCAGAGACTAACCAGTAGCCAATAATGAATTGAACCTTACACTCGTCAACAAATTTAGTAGACAAGCAACGCTGATAAATATGAAGATAAATACCAAAAAAATCAATATAAATGTTAATACAATAAGAAAATTATCAAGAAGACAAATATCTTAAGATATAAATGAGGATTCAATGAAAAATTAAAAGTATCAACATGATCCTCTCAAATACCGAAGAGTCATCTAGGGAACATCAAACAGTTAGGCTTGGTGGACATCTTACAAGAAAATTAAAAAGGGGTACTACTCGCCAACTAATATGTGTCAGAAAATTTGTGATAAACTACAGTACACCAGGTCACCGACGGCTCAACAACATTAAAAGAGTCCTCATCTCCAGAGCCCAATCCTTATAAGATGGTAACTATGTGGGTCAAGTGAATTATCTCTCAGAGAAAGAGAAGTATGGACTTATGGATGTAGTACTAATGAAGTGATGATGTCTGAATATTAATACTAGTCATATAATTCTGTATTTACTATACTCCAATCACTATTTTTTCGACTCTCAAACTACAAGAACTGAGGAGATTGGTCTTCTGTGGTTTCATAATCTCATAATGATACCTGCTCCTAGGTGAGGATCTAGCCACAGCTAACCTCCACGTGTTTTCCAAAAAAATTCTGAAAGCTGTCGTTTGGTATCCAAGGAATTTGTAGTTTTGTGGTACCAGAAGACAACAGAAGAAGAGGAGCTAGGTCATAAAGGTGATGGTAACACAAGTTAATGTTGAACCGAGCCCGCCCCATCAACTGCCCCCTTCCATGAAGATGCGGTCGCGGTCTAGGTTTACATCGATAACGGACAGACCATACTGAAGATACCTTCCTTTCAGTATTATTTGTGTTTTCTAAGGTGACTGACGTGGGTTCCGAGAAAGTTCGCTTTTTTGAATTATAACATTATATTCATGAGCAACAGTAGTCACGACAGTGATTGCATGTCTTCAAGTGAATAGTGGCGGATAATTTATAAATGAGTGAAAAATAATTTCAACCACGTCCAACTAATCTGTTAACCGAGATATACTAGTACCAAGCGCCGCCGCTAGGAGAACACTCCAATAATGCGTCGCAGATTACTTATAT
Organism: Diabrotica virgifera virgifera; assembly: GCF_917563875.1. Lineage (NCBI taxonomy): Eukaryota > Metazoa > Arthropoda > Insecta > Coleoptera > Chrysomelidae > Diabrotica > Diabrotica virgifera. Next base: position 201,736,589 of record NC_065447.1, read on the forward strand.
GAAGCGTGGTTATTTTGCACTCTAAAACCGAGTAAGGTATGACAAAAAAAAATAATCGTTTCGTTTTGATTCAATTCGAGTCCCTTGCCATCCTCTGACATCTGATGTTTCGGAATCTATTCCTTGTCGAAGAGGCTTTACAAGAAGACTGAATTAAACCATAACGAAACGTAGAGGAAGTGCAAATATTTGCACCAGAGTATGGTTAGACTGTCCTCTAACGGGGAATGATGAAATGAGTGAAAAATAATTTAATATATAAGTAACCTGCTAAGATAATTTATAATTCTTTAAATGACCAGTTTTCGGATTATACCGCCGGTCCTGAATAAGAACAACGTAACTGCAAAATGCCAAATTTCTCAAGAGAGCAAAAAACGATTTTTAGATATTTAGAATAGGGACTAAATTATGAGGAGTAATCATCCAGGAGCATCAGTATGGCGTTTATTCTAAAAATGATGGCTTTTATTGTTATCCCTATCGGTTCGAATTTTATTATCTTAATTTAATACCCCCCTTTTCAACCCCTTTTTCAGTTGCGTCATTCTTCATCTAAAATTTTTTTAATATTTAAAATAGTGATTAAATAAAGAGGAACCGTCTGGAGCAACGGTATGACGTTTATTCTTATAATGAGGGCTTTTAATTTCATTCCTATTGGTTTGAATTTCATTATCTTAATTTAGTCCCCCCATTTTCAACCCTATTTACAGTTGCGTCATTATTCATCTGAAAAAATGTCTAAAATGGTGCGTATTTCAATAACGAAGCAACTACCCTGTCGTGGATCAGCATATAGTTACAGTTCTGTCGCTTTTGTATCATCTGTATAAAGTAGTTTAGAATTTAATTACGCAATAAATAGGAATTGACAAAATATGCAGTTATGTCGTTCTTATTCCGGACCGGCGATACTATAAATAATCAAAGACAGTATCTAGAGAATACCATCACTTCATTAAAGAGTTTAAGAAACGAGACTCAGAAGCGAATGCCACGTGGTTCGAAGCCAACCGCGTGGTTCGAAGCCGACCAATAAACTTGTAATTTACCACACTATCAGCAGCTCTATCGCGATGTAAAACAAACTATTTTGTTCTGGCATCGACAATCCCTGTAAACCGAGATCACAGATCGCGAGGGTGGACGGGTTAACATCCTTTGTAAATGCGCTCTCATAAGAAAATGTAGGTTTGTTTTGACATAGATATAGCGACCGCGATTATAACCTCCACAGCCCATGACCATACTCTTAAGTCGCGTTTACACGATCTCAATTGGCGAGACAATTGTCATTGGACAATTGTCATCACGTGTTTGCGGATTGTCGGAGGCCAGTCCAGTTGAAAGAGAAGATGTTTACACGGGGCCAACTATTGCATTGCAGTAGACAGCTAAAACATGGCCGACTGCTCGCCACCTAGAGGGAACTGGCAAAAAACAAGACAGCACTACTGGCCTACACCGTTCACGCGGCGCCAATTGTTGCGACAATTGAGATTTCGAGTGGTGGGGGGCTCACTGGGCGCAGCTCATTGTCCTCAGTCTACTCCCGGAGACAACTGAATTTTGGGCCAATTGTGAGGGCAGTTGGCAAGGCAATTGGCCTGAAGTGTTTACACGAAGACAATAATTTCATGCCAGTCAGTTGTCTTTTGACAATTGTCTCGCCAATTGCCATCGTGTAAACGCGTCTTTAGAGAGGGTTCATAACGTTCAGGATTCGATTACTATTGTTCAAACTAATGATACTATGAGTCGGTTTCTGTAATTTATAAGAATTTGCTGTGGATTTTGTTAAATCACCTATCTATATAAGGATTTTTACAGCTGTCGCCGCCTTCCTTCTTTCAACCAACGTCTCCAGTCGTTTTTGTTCTGCAATTCTCCGTCTCTAAGGTCTCGTCTTTCCATGGTCTCATCGACTTCATCCCTCCATGATCTTCGGGCTCTACCTCTTCTTCTCTTTCCTATTGGGCTTCAATCCGAAATCTTGGATATCCACCTTGTACGAGCTGCTCTTCTCACATGTCCATAATAAATTAAATCAATTTGTCCATTATAGCAATACATTGTTAATCATGATAATTTAGACAATGGTCCAACGATTTTATCCATCAGACCAGAGAGGAGAGGAGAGTAGAGCATTAAACGTTTATATTATGATAGTGTGTGAAATATATCTGCATCAAAATTTTACAACAATTTTACAACAAATTTTGCTCTATATTACAATATTGAAAATTTTCCTAATTTATTACAAAATAAATAATAATTGATGGCTTCTGATCCAATGTTGTGTGTGGTTTGGTCGTTTAATTGAAATGACATTTGTTATTAGTTATAACACGCAGTGACACGCAATGAAATATGCAATGCCGTTCTATCGGCACGACATGGTAATTCTGTAATGTAAAATGTAGACTCGCTAGTTGATATCGATTAGTTTAGCTTGCGATATTATCGTTTAAAATAATTAACCAACAAGTAAATTGCGGTGATAAATTCTGAATAGGTAAAGTGTCAACATTTTTATCGTCCTTAAAATTAAGTATACAATTTGATAACTTCTTCTTTCAGTTCGCTCCTATGGGAGATTGAAAATCGTTCTGACAATATGAAATGGTATATTTAGGTTGCATTTATTAGAAAACTCAATTTAATTTTTTTGTGTAGTAAAAGCTTAAGCTCAGGTTTTTGGAGTCTCCATCTTCATCCCACGGTCCCCATCTTAAAAAAGGGTTACAAAAGGTTATCGCGTTTTATCTCGTAAATTAGCAACCAAAAAATAGTTATTTTCCTAACTAGTGCGGAAAGTGATACTTTCACGCACGAGACTGCCGTTGACCCGAACGACGCGATAGCGGAGTTCGGGCAAGCAGTCGAGTGCGGGGAAGACACTTTCCGCATGAGTTAGGAACAATATTTTTTCTAGGGCCGTACGTTTGGAAAAAAAGGCCACAAAAAATATAGTTACATCAATTTTTATTTAGAAGTGAAAATACACAAATTAATTACTTGACAAGGTTGTCAAAACCAAACTTTCAATATAATGGGTTACCACGACGACGATATTGGTTTCCATGACGACGCGACGATTCAAAACCATTGTAAATGTAATTGTGACTTTTAAATAATATGTCAAAATAATTGTATTTCATCGAATTATCAGTAGTAAGTGCACAAGAGCTCTAAAATTCCATATTAATTTTAGAGATCGAGTGCAATTTGTTGCGATTATTTCATATATAAAACTGTTCAAAACCAAAATTTTATTGTAATTTATTTATATAAGTACAAATTAGTACAATTAAACACACAGTTGTTATAAATATTAATTTGACGGTTAAAAGTCATCACTTTTATAATTTTTAAAACATTAATTGTCATTAATGTCACTGAATGTATTTTTTCGTAGCAACGAAGGGCATCTGACGTAATATACTTGACGACGAGAAACTATCAAAAATTATCAGTTTAATTTAGATTTATGTAGCTTTCTATTGGTCCTATGAATTGGTCTACCTCCTATGAATGAAATAATCAGTAGTAATTGCACAAGAGCTCTAAAATTCTATATTCATTTTAGAGATCGGGTGCAATTTTTTGCGATTATTTCATGAATAAAACTATTTAAAACTAAAATTTTATTGTAATTTATTTATGTAAGTACAAATTAGTACAATTAAACACACAGTTGTTATAAATATTTGACGGTTTAAATTCATCACTTTTATAATTTTTAAAACATTAATTGTCATTAATGTCACTGTATGTATTTTTTAATAGCAACGAAGGGCATCTGACGTAATATACTTGACGACGGGAAATTATCAAAAATTATCGGGTATAATATCACAAGAGAGTGAGAATAAATTGAAAATAATGCGACAGTTTTTCGAAAATTTGTTGTCTGGCAATAGACACGAGAGCCCGCAGGGCTCGAATGGCTACTGCCCAATGACAAAAAATTTGAGTAAAAATGAAGCATTATTTTCTTATTTATTCTTACTATCGTGTGATATTCGTAAGATTATTTTTTAATACGTATATTCTGGATATTTTCTTAAATGTGACAGTTGCCAAAACTAGGAAACTGGTTGCTATTAAACAGAAACAATGTACTTAAAAATTCTATCGGTAATTTTCTACAGTAGATAATTCTCAGTATAATTTTAATCTGATTGGACAGAATTAAACACGTGATCAAATATCTTACTATACGATTGGGAGTTAAAATTATCAAAAAATAATCAGTTTAATTTTTATCTCTGTAGCTTTCTATTGGTCAGAATCTCCTATGAATGAAATAATCGCGCTAATTTCATTAAAACATGAACACAATAAGATAAATTTGAAATAAATTAGTAAATAGTATCCAAATATTAGTTTATTGCATGTATTATAATATATTATATTGCCATATTACAAGGTATTTTACTTTCCCGCACGCCGTGCGGGAAAATTTAATCCCCCATGTATTGTTTCATATCCTGTCTTAGCTTGGCCCACATGTGCATTGAAAGCACCTCCTATTATAACTTTCTCCTCTGCTGGAATATCACTCAGTACGTCTCCTAATTGGTCATAGAAAACTCTTCTTTCATTCTCACCCAACCTGTTTGAGGAGCATATACACACTGACATCATTCTATTACCAATGAACTGTCAATACTGATGGAGATGGAATGGGCATGAAGCGAATTTAATGCGGCCAGGATGAGAGAGTAGTCAGGGAGGGATAGAAGATAATTGCCATCTTTCGTAAACAATGAAATTGATAGTGGTAGTCAGGGTTGCCAAATTGGGGTATTTTCCCACAATTTTGGAGTAATTTGAAAGCGTCTAAGGAAATTTTTCTAAGCAAAAATAGTTGGGGGAATTTTTTGGGAGGGGGGGAGTTATGGAAGGTTTTAAGGGTCATGGGAAATTAAATTTACGAATGTACATAGAACTGTATCCTATACTCTCATATAATCGAAGAAAATAGGACCAATGAATTATTTCCAGGGCCCTCTGTTGATAAGTAGTATAATTTTGGTTTACTGTTCTCTACATTTAATTACTAATTTGGGAGATTTGAGCTTAATTTCAGGGAATTTCGATTTCTAAGTGAGGGATTTAAAAAATCACATCTTGAAACTCTGCTGGTAGTTGCAGCAAATTTTCCCTGGCAAGCTCTGTTTCTCTCTAAGACCTCTCGCTTGTATGTTGGCCGCAATCCCGTTTCACTATTTGGATGGGACGGTGCCATTCCATCCGTATTGACAGTTCGTTGTTCTATCACTCGTTCTTACAACTTCTACTACGTTATCTTTTATTTCACTATCAGCAATTATACCAACTCCATCTCTACTGTTACTACTCCCTACATACCACAATTTGTATCTTTCACCTAGTTCTTTCGACCTTTGTCCTTTCCACCTACATAGTTTCTTGAATACAAGCAATTTGAACTCTCCTTCGTTTGAGCGCATCCACTAACTCCAGACTCTTACCTGTAAGACTACCAAGATTCCAAGACCCAATCCTGATTTTTATAACCTGTAATGGTGTTCCCGAGATAGTCTCCACCCGGAGATCCGAACGGATGCCATCATTTCAGTATAAGTTTGTATTGCGTTGGAGAAGGTCTTTTCATTATTATGGCCTGAAATGATTTTTTTTTTGGATATTTGATGCCTGAATGACTTTTCTACCAGCGCCATACCCTGCCTTGCACGTTTAGTCAATACACCACCAATGCAACCAAAGTGCAGTATTATTCAGTATACCAATAATCTGTATACCTTAAAAAACAAGAATTGTTGCTGAGAAAATTTTGAACACACAGCTCAAACATTTTCCCTTCCAGACCCAGAAAATCTAAATGAATACTTTGTTAATGTGAGTAAAAGTATAACATCAACTATTGTGTCACAACAAGATCCCATTTCCTATCTCCCTAATTCAGGAAAGGTCTCGAATTCATTCTTTATAAGACCGGTTGATAAATCTGAACTGATTCAGACAATCAATAATATCAAAAGCAAATCTTCCTGTAGTACCGATGGACTATCCACAAAAATTTTCTCAAATCTCCCAGACAGTGTGTTGGAAGTCCTCATCTCTCTAATTAATGATTCTTTTAAGAAAGGTAAATTTCCAGAGTGCCTAAAGACGGCCATCATTATTCCTCTTCATAAGGGTGGTGAAAAAAACAAATGCCTGCAATTATAGACCTATTGCATTACTACCGGTACTCTCCAAAATTATTGAGAGACTCATAAAAGCCCGACTTATGTCCTTTCTCGTTGATAACAATATTTTATCACAAAATCAGTTCGGCTTTTTAAATAATAAATGTACCACCGATGCCATGTTTTCTGTACTACATGAGGTTTATCAAGCATTAAACAATAATCTGCACACTGCCACTGTTTTTTGTGATTATGCCAAAGCTTTTGATTGTGTGAATCACGACATTTTGATAAAAAAACTAGATTTCTACGGAATTCGAGGTATTTCTTCGAACTGGTTTCAATCTTACTTGGATAATAGGAAACAACTGGTTAGAGCAAATGATACAGACTCTAGTCTCAAAAATGTTGTATGTGAGGTACCACAAGGTTCAGTATTGGGTCCTCTACTTTTCCTTCTCTTTATTAATGACATCACTAGCTTAAAAATCGATGGAAAAGTTTTTCTTTTTGCTGATGATACCAGTATCACTTGGAGCAACTCAAATATCGCAACTTTTCATGCTACTATAACTTCTGATCTACTTACAATAAAATCTTGGTCCAATTCAAACTTACTCTCTTTTAATGTAGATAAAACAGTAGCATTGTCCTATAAAGGAGCTCTTCAACCCTTACCTCTTCATAACAGCCAGATCAGTATCGTTGATTCTGTAAAGTTTCTTGGTATTTTTTTAGATAGCAATCTAAAATGGTCCCTTTATATTGATGTGTTAAGCAAGAAACTATCCTCAGCTTGCTTTGCAATAAGATCTGTTTCAAAGGAAATGAATTTAGCCTCTTCCAAAATAACATATTTTTCTTTGTTCGAGTCACATCTTCGATATGGTCTCCCTTTTTGTGGTTCTGGTACGGCTGCCCAATCTGATGTTATTTTTAAATTACAAAAAAGAGCAATAAGATATCTGTTTGGCCTCAGAAGAACAAAACATTGCAGAAGCTACTTCAAAGATCACAGGATTCTAACACTACCTTCTTTATATATTTTAGAAACTGTTTGCTTAATTCGTAAACATCTACATGTCTTTCCAGCAAGACCTAGACATGACTATTCCACCAGAAATTCTACCTTTGACATCTATTTACCGATCCCGTCCAGTGAGTTAGTAAAGAAATCTATATTATATTCTGCAAAAAAACTTTACAACCATCTCCCTCTACAACTTAAATCTGCAACATCTTTCCCCAAGTTCCGTAAAATGACTAAAGCCTATTTATCTGAAAGAACATATTATTCAACAGCAGAGTTTCTTAACCAATAACTAAGAAAGTACAGTATTCTTATTTATAAGTATAACCTTAATCTATATTTGAGTGTCATATGCAGCAGCTTAACTTAACTTATTAAATTTCTTAAGGTAGATTATGCAATTTGCAATTTTTTTTTTAATTTTGCAATAGATTTTTACTGTTTTTTTTGTTTATCTTCATTATTTTTATTTATGTAGACGATTTATATCATTTTAGTAAATTGTATTTGTTATTTGTTATTGTTCTTATTTATGATTCTTGTAAGCTTTGTCTATAAAACAGTTAAATTTTTCATGACAATAAAGCATATTTCTATTCTATTCTATTCTAACAAAAATTGTAATTGGCATTTTTTATGTAGAATGAACCATTCTCTCAGAAAAAACCCTTGAGACGACCGGCGATTTTGAAATTAACAATTCTAATTAGGAAAAAGCCACACTTTAAATTGAAAAAAATAATTTTATTAACGTTTAGACTTCCACATCGGACGTCGTTGTCAAAGACATATTTTGTATTTTGACAACGACGTCCGATGTGGAAGTCGAAACGTTAATAAAATTATTTTTTCAAGTTAAATTGTGGTTTATTTCCCAATTAGAATAGAATTACAAAAATGACACAAATAAATAGCTTCAGAACCATATCGATTTTAAACGTGTTCGAATATTCTAGAATTTTTAAATGTTTTTGAATTTTCTACGACTACAGATTCTGAGTAAATTGATGATTTCTTTCCCTTACCGTGGGGTTGTAGGGAGCAGCAACTACGAGAGATAGTAGTGGGTAGAAGTAACAAACATTTTTGCAAAACTATTGGGGTCCCAAAATTGAAGGTCTCAGCAAACAACTTCAAAAATTCAAATATTCGCATGATTTTTAAAGGTTTAGTGGCATTTTCGTCTTTGACTGTATGTAATTACCTATTTTTTTTATATTTTAATTTTCATTTTAATTGCCATTCAAAATGGTAAAATTAAGTCTGGTCGACTCGTCTCTATGCAGATGAAACATGGACCCTTAAAACATAAACCGTAAATAAATTGGAAGCCTTTGAAATGTGGATCTATCGGAGAATCCTCAAAATATCATAAACATCGCATACCTGAAACGAAGAAGTGCTGCATAGAATAGAGAACTTTTTAACATAGTGAAAGTTAGAAAAACAACATACCTAGGACACATACTGGAAAATAGTAAGTACCAATATGCTTAACTAATAGTGAAATGAAAGATCGAGGAAAAGATGGGTTTAGGAAGGAAAAGACTATCGTTGCTAATGGACAGGAAAGAGAAGAGTTTGCAATAATTATAATAGCCAAACTCCATTGAGGAGAGGGCACTTTAAGAAGAATAGAAGCCATAACAATTTAACTAATAATTATTTATAATCTCTTTGAAGAAGATTGTCAAATAATAATTGTATTTTTCCAAATTATTTTAATATCTAACATAACCAACTCATTTTTCATTATAGCAACACAACACACAAAATAAATTTTCAATAATATAAATATTATTTCTGCATCAAATGTCAATTATATTGAACGATATTAATATAATACACAATCACAATAACTGGTTTTGATAGATATGTGGATAAAGTATTACTTCTGTTCGAGTTTGAACAAACGCAATGTTTTGTGACGATAAATTATCGATTTAAATCATGCCCGATGGTATATGTATCCGAAAATGAACTGGAATTTTAAAAATTTTTGTTTATCGGCAATATTAATTTCGACAGAATCGAAATTACAAATTATATCAAAACAAATAAAAGATTGCCCAACCGAGTTGATATAGTATAAAAGCAAAATAATGTCAATGTGGTAATGGACGCGAGTTACAATTTTCACGGATGTATAATTTTAGGTTATAATATAATTTATGTTCTGCTAAGGGCTACAATAGTCTATTTCACGATATTTGTATACGTTTAAACAGCATAATTTATACTATTCGTTGTTGCTTGAACAACATACACTTGAGTCCATGATTCTTTACCCGTGCGTCATCATTTAAGGGGGAAGTCTACTGTGACAAGGGAAAAAACAGGCCAATTTTCTCCGGATTTTTTTTTCCAACAAAATATGACTCGTACATTAAATTAAATTAAACTGTCATTTTTATTATATAATAAGTATTTGCAAAAAAATTTTAAGTCGTAATATTCAAAATTGCCGTCGTGGCACTCCTTCAAGCGCAGGTCCGTTTTTTAGGTGCCCAAACGGTGTACATGAAATCTCACGTCTGGGTGATCTGAAACAAAAAACAAAATATGGTTATCATCTACATAGTATTGACTCTCGTCTGACGGAAAATTTTTTTGATATCGTTTTTTGTTTAATTGTTATAGACAATAATAACGTCAAATTTTTGGCAAAAAAATAGAAAATAATTTCAAGAATTTTTTTTGGCACCAAAATTTTTTATCGACAAAATCCTCCGTCGGACGAGAGTCAATACTATGTAGATGATAACCATATTTTGTCTTTTGTTTTAGATCACCCAGACCTCAGATTTCGTGTACACCGTTTGGGCACCTAAAAAAACGGACCTGCGCTTGAAAGAGTGCCACGACGGCAATTTTGAATATTTCGACTTAAATTTTTTTTTTACAAATACTGAATATATAATAAAGATGACGGTTTAATTAATTTAATGTACGAGTCATATTTTGTTAGAAAAAAAATCCGAAAAATCCCTTGTCACAGTAGACTTCCCCCTTAAAGCATACGAAGTAAGTCGAAAGTTTATTCCACGCAACAGCAAGTGACAGAAAGTAGATACTGCTCCGATCACGGATTATATTAAAAATATTGACGTTATCAAATAAATAGAATGTAATAGTCCAGAAAGCCACTGCGCATCCGCTAGGAAAAATATTCTAATTCGGACTTTTTGCACAATCTTACTCAAAAAGGACCCCTTTTAACAAATTTGCATGTTGCCAGGACCAAAAGGTGGTCAAAAATTTTTTAAACGTTTTTTTTTTTGTTTTTTTCCTAAAATTATTATTTTTGCATGGAAAAAAGTTTTTTTAGGTTTTTTGGATCATTCCAAACAGAAAAGGTCTTTAGTAACTTTTCTATAAAAATGATAGTTTTTGACATAATATAAGCGATTAAAAATTGAAAAATTGCGAAATCGGCCATTTTTAACCCTCAAAAACTATGTGAAAAACTGAAAATTTGAATGTTTCCAAGGTAGGTAGATATTCTTTAAACATCGATTGATGAAATACCGAAGAGTTTTTTGCAATAAAGTATTCAAAACTCCTTTGTTTTTAATTGCTAATCAAGCGTGCGCGACACTATTTTCCACCGACAGTATGGTGCAAATGAAAGGAATAAATTCGTTATTTCGTAAACTGGCGACTTTAAGGAAAAATCCCGAAACAGGTCGATTTTTATTTTTAAGTTGTGATATTGCGGCATATATGGTATACTAGTGACGTCATCCGTCTGGGCGTGATGACGTAACCGATGATTTTTTTAAATGAGAACAGGGGTCTTGTGGTAGCTCATTTGAAAGGTTCTTCAATTCTCTATTCAGTAATGTAAACATTTACATAATTATTTATACAGGGTGTCCTTCTACTTCTTTTTTTGTCAAATAATTTAATTTAATAAAAATTTTTTGGACACCCTGTATAAAGAATTATGTAAAAGTTTATATTACTGAATAGAGAATTGAAGAACCTTTCAAATGAACTGGCACATGACTTTTATTCTCATTTAAAAAAATCATCGATTACGTCATCACGTCCAGATGGATGACGTCACTAGTATACCATATATGCCACAATATCATAACTTAAAAATAAAAATCGACCTGTTTCGGGATTTTTTCTTAAAGTCGCCGGTTTACGAAATAACGAATTTATTCCTTTCATTTGCACCATACTGTCAGTGGAAAATAGTGTCGCGCACACTTGATTAGCAATTAAAAAACAAAGGAGTTTTGAATATTGTATTGCAAAAAACTCTTCGGGATTTCATCAATCGATGTTTAAAGAATATCTACCTACCTTGGCAACATTCAAATTTTCAGTTTTTCACATAGTTTTTGAGGGTTAAAAATGGCCGATTTCGCAATTTTTCAATTTTTAATCGCTTATATGTCAAAAACTATCATTTTTAGAGAAAAGTCACTAAAGACCTTTTCTGTTTAGAATAATCCAAAAAACCTAAAAAAACTTTTTTCCATGTAAAAAAAATAATTTTAGGATAAAAACAAAAAAAAACGTTTAAAAAATTGTTGACCACCTTTTGGTCCTGGCAACATGAAAATTTGTTAAAAGGAGTCCTTTTTGAGTAAGAATGTGCAAAAAATCCGAATTAGAATATTTTTCCTAGCGGATGCGCAGTGGCTTTCTGGACTATAAAATATTAGTTTTGCTTTAAAATTTTGGTGCAGACCTACAGCTACATTTAAAGTAGCTTGATAAATTCTTTTAATATCATTAGTGTAACTAAATATTTGTTATAATATTAGAGGATAATTCCAATTGGAATTCCCAGAATAGTACTATCTAGTGCATTGGCAGGGAAAAGGCGAAGAGGAAGACCGAGGTCACGATGGAGTAATGGAGTTAGAGAAGATATGAGAAGACTTAACGTAAGGAACTGGGAGAGAAAAGCGACTGAAAAAAGGGAGTGGAAAAGAATAGTACATCAAGCCATGGGTCTACTAGGCTCGTAGTGCTTACATATTATTATTATTATATAAATATTTGAAAATAAAATGTTTTCTTTTTGTTATTTATTTCACTTTTACGGAAACTTAAACAAATCCATTCTTTAACTGTGAATGACGTTAACTTTGTATGCAAATTAAAGGAAAAATAGAATACACTTACCGTACTTATTCAAACTCCAATATAAAATTAGTTGTGAAAACAACAGCTTGTGTAACATAAATAACTTCTAAATGCAAAAACAAGACAAAAAACAGCAAAAAATTAAACAGATTGAAAGTGACAAGTAAACAAACCAGAAACGTCACACAAATTGTACTTAAAATCTGAAAACGTTCCAAGTGTCTTTTTTGTCTCTTTTCGATATACTGAGTAGAGAGCATTTATAAAATAACATGTGTCTTTACTTAATAACAGGCGGTAGCTGGTTTGTCTTTAGTTTCATGCGTAGTAGACAATGATGCTAGATAAAAAGTATGTGTTTTATCTCTGCAGGTGTTAATGACGCACGGGTAAAGAAACCTGGACTCAAGTGTAGGTTGCTTACCATAGAAAAAATGATTTACATACAAAAAACAAAAATTATCAACTGAAATTAAATAGTATATTGTACAACAAGTATTGAGAAAAAAGACATTTTTCTCATGTGTTGTACACTGTAATTTTCCTATGGATGCTGTTTCGTCAAGAGTTCAAACTTCAAAATTAAATAATTTAGATGCTTTTAGGTATATTATATGCATAAACTGAAATAATAGTTGTTTTCCTAACAAGTGCAGAAAGTCATACTTTTCCGCACGCGACTGCAGTTTGCCGAACGACGCAAAGCGGGAGTTCGGCAAGCAGTCGAGTGCGGAAAAGAGACTTTCTGCAAGAGTTAGGAACAATATTTTTTCTACGAGTCTTTAAAAAATGACCAAATCTTCATCAATTAATTTAATTAATATGAAAATACATACAGAAATTAATTCTTTGACAAGGTTGTCAAAACCAAACTTTCAATATAATTAGTTAGCATGAGACGATCTTGGTTATCATGACGATGATTCAAAACAACTGTTATTGTCTACCGATTTGACTTTCGAATATTATGTCACAATAATTTTATTTCATCGCATTGTCGCGTTCATTGCATTCAAACAGGAACACAATAAGATACATTTGAAATAAAATATTAAATAACATCTATATACTAGTTTATTGCATGTATTATAATTATTTTAAGGCCATATTAAAATATCTACACGCGTGCGGAGAAGTAAAACGCGGGCAAAAAAGTGAAACTTTCTAGATTAAAACGCGTGCGCGAAAGTAGATATTTTTCACGCTCGTAGAAAAAATACATATATGTACATGCAGGTATTTAATGTTCTTGAAATTTGTATACCTTATTTTTTAAAATTCTAAGTAACAGTTATTTTTGAACAGTTTTGAAAGGCAATTCCTGGTAAGTTTTACTTTAACACATTTCTTTGACAATATTAATTGTGTTTGTATTGTGCATGTTACCATGGAAACGGCGATCATAGTATGAAAGATTTTAGGAAAACCCGTGAGAAAAAATATTTCTCACTGCAATGGCCGACTTTTATCACTAAATGAGGAATTATTCGTTTTGAATATAACTATGTAAGTAATGACAGAAGTTGCATATTGTACAGCATCCATAGAAAAATACCTATTTTCGTTAGCGGCAACTTTATTTTCAATAATCTCTCTAATAAGGCAGAATAGGTGGTCAATAAATTGATCTACCTCCCCTGAATCTCGTATGTTCTTCGGCTTCTATATTATAATATGTGTTCATTATCTGTTCTAACTTTAATACCTATTTCGTATATTCTTCTGACTCACTTTGTTATCGCTATGCCTTTACAATTTTGTCACTGTCGTCTCATCTATCTTTCTTCTGTATTGTAGATAATATGAATGAAGATCTCTTGCATTCATCTGGTATTTCCGCTTAGTTAATACAACTAGGTGCCTTGTCATTTGTTTTTACCGATTTGCATATTATTTCTTCTCATTATTTTGACGTTATTCATATAAGCGAGACTAGGATATTTTTTATACAATGAATTTAGTTGTTACCTTCGGGTCTGATCCAGTATTCATTTTATCTTTTAATAATTAGTAATCTGCGACAAGTTCTTGCTTAGGATATAGGACACCAGCGGACAAAGTTTTTCTTTAAGACTGAAGGATGAAGATGTTCTGCAGTTGCTTTAATTATTTTTTTATAAAATCGTGAATTAAAAGAAACTTTTTCGAGATTTCAATTCTTTCTCTGCATGAGAGACTGGGATCAAAGAGGGAGTGAAATTCCGGAATAAGTTTTATTCTTTTTCGACGAGTGCATACATGGAGCATCACAATTAGAGCCTTAAAATAATTATATAATAATTATTTCTTCCCAACAATTTGTTGCAACCACAACCACATAGGAATAATTTTATAATTAAAATTATAATTGAAAATATAATTAAACATTTATAAATGTTCTTATTTTGTTAAATACGATGAAAACAAAACTTAGTAAGTCTATCTCATGATTAAATCGTAGTTGCTTTACTGATACTGGCAATTTTAGAAGTACAATGATATTTCCAGTTAGTTATTTATTATTTTGTGAATGTGAAAATATTTAATTAGATAAACCGTCAAAACAGCATTAAATATTCGGAGAATTTAACAGAGAATTTTAGGTCAACCTCATTTTTCAACACAACAGAAGTTTTGTGGAAAGCCACTCATTTTGATAATCAACTTGATAAATAGTAAACAATAATCAAGGGGAAAAGCAATAGTGAGCATGATGATTGTTTCGTTCCGATCTATTGCCATTGTTTTGTAGTATGGTCAAAGTAGAAATTATTACAGTAGGTTTATTGTGAATAGCCTAAATAACGAATAATTTTTTAACACCTCTTGCAAAATAAAAATATAACAAGCTTAAAATAAGTTAAATAATCCAAATTAGTGCAGTCACTGAAGGTTTTCACCTCCGATTTCGTTGAACCTCCATCGATTTTTATGAAACTTGGTGAGTAATTAGAGGATACCTGAAGTAACAAAGGTGACATGATGCCAACTTGCGCTTTTACCCTGGAGGTGGATGCCACCCCTTCTCAGGGGTGAAAATTATTCTATTAAAAATAATACAATAAGCCGATAGAGGGACAAATTATAAGCAAAATTTGTTATATAAAGTCATTAAAATAAATCAACACTTTTTGAGTTATTAAAGACCATATATTTTATTTTTTCCTAAAAAAATGCATGTTTTAAATCGGTTTCTCACGTATAAATCAAAAACTATAAGCTTTTACAAAAAAGTTATAATTACTGAAATTGAAGATAATAAAATATTGAATACATTCCTCATAAAAAGAACTAAACTAATGTCAGTTCAAAGTGAGTCATTGGCAATTGAATGTGTTTTTTTTTCGACGAGTACCCAAATCTAAGTATTCAAGTTTAAATAACGGGAAAACGATGCAATGTATAAAATATTCCTGCTTAACATTTGCCAAAGTACTTCAGAATACCTATTAAATGATCTCCAGAACAAGGCAATAGCGTCAAAATAAAGCAAGTTATAATGAAAATAAAAGAACCGTTTCGAATTCTTTAGGAAAAAGTGAAAAATTAAACATTCCATTTCCAGAAAAATTTAAATTTATAGTAATCCTTACAAAAACTTCTTTATATTAGAATAACTAATGTTTTCGATAATTTTGACTGGTTTAGAATGCATATTTTTGAAAAAAAAAGTATAATTTAAAAAAATCATAATTTTTAAAATTACTGTAATTCTCATTTTCTTTTGATAATAACTCCAAAAATACTCCATATACGTAAAAAACATATAAAATCCAATTTTAGTTTTTTCTATGCCAAATATTTTACCTGTTTTACTATTTTTATAGGATAAAAAATAACCGAGATAGAAACGTTTAAATCTTAAATTTTGCTGTGGGAACCATGCAACCGGGGTCATTTAACCTTTTATTTTTAAAAAAAGTAAGGGGTTTAAAAGACTACGTTCAACGTGTTTAAATAGAAATTGCAATTAACTTTCAAACAGTTTTTAGATGAACCTGATATCGTAAACAAGAACTGAGTTATTAAAAAAAAACAATAACATTTTTTGGAAAAATTTTTAAAAGATAAATTTTGAAAAGTTTTGGAGCATAAATTTTAACGCTATCAACATTTTCGGGGGCTTATTTAATATATATTTTTAAGTACTTTGACAAATGTTTAATAAGTTTATGTTATCAAATGCATCAGTTTCCCGTTATTTTAGCTTGAATACTTACAGTTTTGTACTCGCCGAAAAAAATATATATTCAATTACCTATAACCCACTTTTAGTTAAGACTAAAAGGTTTTTGTAGTAAGGGGTATATTTCACTTTTTATTACTTCAATTTTGATAATAATAACTTTTTTGTAAAAACTTACACTTTTTGAATAATTGATGAAAAATTTGTTCAAAACATGCATTTTTCTCAAGAAAAATTAAAATCTTTGATCTTTAATAACTCAAAAAGTTTTGATTTATTTTATTAACTTTATATAACAAATTTTGCTTGAAATTTGTCCCTCTATCGAATTATGAGGTTATTTTTAATAAAATAATTTTCACCCCCGAGAAAGGGTGGCATCCACCACCAGGGTAAAAGTGCAAGTTGGCACCATGTCACTTTTGTTCCTTGAGATATCCTCTAACCACTCACACATTTTCATGCAAATCGATGGAGGTTCAACGAAATCGGAGGTAATAGCTCATATCCACCTTCAGTGACTCCACTAAATGGATTTTTGCTTAAAACATCGCATTTATAATTAATAAAATTAAAAGGCGGATTTTTTAGTTAAGTGAATAAATGGGAACAAATAAAAGCCCGCAAGAGAAAATCAATAAAAAGTCAAAGAACCAGAAGAGAATAATGACAAAAATGTGCTGATATATCATCCACCATTAAATTGGCATTACCTATTATACCTACCGGGTGTGCCAAAGCCTAAATTAAATTTGTCCCTCTATTTATTTCAATAATTAAGTGAAGCTTGAAAACCAAATTTGCAAAAATTAATTAATTGCATTATACGTAAGCACTATATTATATGCTTTTATAAGGTATAATTTTTGTTTGTTTTATATATTTCGATATATGCACTATGCACTGAGAAATCAAAATTTCTATTAAGCAGTAAAAATTGTGTAGGTATAGATTGAATAAATTTTTATTATTTATTATTAATTTGTACATAGAAATTTGATTCACAAAAAATACATTTCTAAAAAAATTTATATTTTTTGCAGACGTTTCACTCATCTGACTAAAGATATTATTATTTTCGTCGGTAGATACCATATCATCATTAATGCCATTATAATTTGCCCAAATCATTTTCACCTACCTATATTATCTCAAGTTTCCCCGTGGGAACCAGAAAACAGTTTTTACCACCTAAGCCGTGCCTGCGACAACGATATTTTTTTAAATTTGTATAAAAATTTATAAATGCACATACATAACTTTTAATGTATATATCTGTTATAAAGCTTAACCCGTTAAAACTTTTTGAGTTACGTTTTGTGTAAACTGTAATTTTATTTGAATACTTACTAAAATATTTACTAAAAAAGGTTTCTTTTTTTTATATTTGTAAATGGCTTTGGCATAAACCAATTAGCCAGACTTATTTTTTATTTATAAAATATAAAAGGAACATTTTTTTGATCCAATATAAATAAATTGATTGTTCAAATTCTCACACCCTAGGATAAATGTTATTATATTAGTAAAATTTGTGTGTGTTTCTGTTTAGTGCATTTTTTATGTGTATTTTTTATATTTTTTTTAATTAAATTTTTTGGTTTTTTAATGCTTTATTTAAGTACTCTTTTGTTTAGTTTTAATTCCTTTTTTTTCTTTGTTTTTTAATTGTTTATCATTGTTTTACTTTTTTAACATATTTGTTTTATTTTTTTTATTTTTTTTTTATTTTTTTTTATTTTTTTAATGTAAATTTTTTCGTAAACACACTTACAATAATATTTTGTATCGCAGAATTGCTTCCAATGGTGTTAGTTTTTTACAGTTTCGTTTTGCAACGAATTAAAGGTTTCTTTTAAATAGCCTAAATAACGAATACATTTTTAAAACTTCTTGTAAAATCAAAATATAACAGAGTTAAAATAAATTAAATAATATAAATGGCTTTTTGCTTAAAACATCGCTTTTATAATTAATAAAATTAAAAGGCGGATTTTTTAGTTAAGTGAATAAACGGGAACAAACAAAAGCCCGCAAGAGAAAATCAATGAAAAGTCAAAGAACCAGAAGAGAATAATGACAAAAATGTGCTGATAAATCATCCACCATTAAATTGGCATTACCTATTATACCGGATGTGATTTGAGCTCGATGTCCTTTCCATAAACCCCAACTTAAACTCGTTAGTATTGATTAGTTATTTGATATTCAAGGGGCCCCTCCGCCAAGAGGGCTGATTCTGATAGGGACCTTTTTGTGAACGATAGCACGGAAAGCGGCTTTCTTGGGATAGTTAAACCTTTAAACAACCTAAAAGGTTTTCTTAAACAAAGTGTTTTAAATTTACATACAAATTTGGAATTGTCGCCCTTTCGATTTTAAGAGGGTGCGATAAAACGAAGAAACTGAAATAGATGCCGATCTGCCTGCATATCACATTCGGGTCCTGCAGCAGATCTATTTTTATTTTTATAAGAAGGTTGCGACATAATGGGAGGCTGTAAGAGCTTTGTATCAAATTTGTTATATAAATGGGCTCAATTTGCATTTAATCAAGTTTATTCATACGTACATTAGTAAAGCAAATGTTCCGAAATGGAAATACACCTAGAAAATACATGCGTTTACTTTTTCTAATACTCATAAACAATATTATTTATTATCTAATATTTACATGGGATTATCCACAGTTATGTTGTAATAGCAATTACATATTTTATCTAAAAATACGTAACGTTTCGATTTCCACTCTGGAAATCGTTATTAAAAGAGAATTAAATTAAATTAATTTTGTTGGAAACTGCTGACAACCGGTAATTTTTTGATATTTTGATATTAAGGTTAGGGTCAATGTCGACAAATAAAGAGTGAGTTTTATGCATGCACACCCTCAATTATCGCGGAAAGGGCATTGACGATTTTTATAGATTTTGGTGGGTAAGGGTTTTCTAATGCAGCCGATATTGTAGTGCTAATTACATTGTTGTCAGATTTTCCGATTTTCTGGAAATCTGATGAACTTTCTTATTTCAAATAGAACACCGTGTATATTTTTTACGTTTTAAAGTCTGAAATACTGATTATCTTTCATGTTATATTCCCTATTGCTATATTTATTAAAACAATTTACCTTTAACTACACGCGCTGGCGTATTTTGTACGCCAGATATAAGAATTCTACTACAAATATATTTAAAAATTTAATTTTTGACCTTGTTTATCTATCTAAGTTATCACTGAAATGTGCTTTACAATCGGTTTTACTTTCGCTATAATCGGGGTTCTGGAAAGATCGTACTTTACAGTTTATTATTTGTTGTTTCCGGTGGTGGACAATATACGCCACGATTATAGTAATATGAGTAGTAATATAAGTACATCTGGCATTTGTTTTTAGGCATTATGGCATAAAATATACTTTTCTTTATAAACAATGCTTTTCCTCATGTAAAAAATCAGATTTCAAAAAATTTTTTATTAGTAATTTTATTTATCATGGTATCAGATTCCAGTTATAAATCCACATTGGCTTACTGAGAAGGAAGTCTAAGTATTCGCTGATGCCGAATAAGGTTTATAACAAACAACTAAGTATATTTTTTCAAGAAAAAAATATAGAAATCCGCTGTTTTTAAGTGGATTTTCTTGTGGCGTATAAAGTACGCCACGCGTGTAGTTATGTTATAACTTTATGCGCGGGTAGTTAAGGGTTAAACACATTATAAAAATCGATCTTTTCGGCCCGGGTAAACATTATTTTAGGTTGTTTGATTAAATATTATGAAAAATTGTTCCAAACCTTTGTAAGTAACGGAAATAAGGCTTATCGGTCTATAATTATTGAGATCTTATCTTAACTTTTCTAAATATTAGATATTATTCACGTAATTAATAACTATGTTAGTATGTTTCCTGTAGAGACTCAAAAATACTATTTGTAGCGTACTGAACAACCTTTTATTTTAACACACAAAGGGTTGAATTTGTATTATTGAAATATTAATATAATGAAATTTCCGTACCAATCCAAACATTATAATGAGTATTATTCGATAAAAAATATTTTGTGAAGTATAATATATATTTGGATTAAACTATAGGCATCATTTAAACGATTTCATTTACAGTTTTACTAATTCAAACAGAATAACGCAACTTTGCAATTTTGGAAATGGATTATCCAATTTTAATTGCATTTTCGCTAAATTTGTTTAATTACTTAGTCAAATAATTATTATGTTTAATGATATTATTATCCGCTGGTTTAACCCCATTAAACAAATTATCCGAATTCTGTGATAATCAAGCTAATAAGATAAAAATAAATATAAATCTTTTCATAAATAATAATACCCGCTAATTTATTTATTCCAATTTGGATCTATACGAATTATATAATACAATGAGAAACATAAACACTAATTATTATTGTGTCAAAAAATACAAAAATTTTTAAACTTGATTTTGTGAACTTTGATACGAAATGCTTATTTATATATTTTATTAGAAAGCTCAGTGTAAGTGTGATTTATTTTCTACTAAGATACAATATTTATATGTATTTATCAAAACAACAGGATGGAAGTCTGAGTCGATGGACAAATTACAGAACCTATAGACGTATATAGCGAAATAAAACTCATTGAGTTCTATGCTCTTCAATTTTTTTTATATAGCTAATGCCTCAACAACTAATGGCCATTCGCATGATAGGTACGGTGAATTTTTGCAGTTAGGTAGTGTCATGTGTAGTGTGTGTGTTAAGTGTCTTGATACTTTGCAAAGTCGACGTCATTTTCTTTGCAAAGAGACGCTAATTGTATCCGAATATCTGCGGTCCCTCCGGTGAGTACCGATCCCACAAGGATAGAAACTATTTTCATTTATTACTTTATAATAAGCGAAAAATTCCTGACCTTGGTGAGATTCGAACTCACGACCATTCGGACCTTTCGATCCAAAGGTAGGCACTCTTACCACTGAGCCACAGAGGGGGTAAACTCTTCAATTTAATTATGAATGAAATCATCAAAAGCGTCGACAAAGGAAGAGGATACAGCATCGGAAATAAAAATACTCTGTTATGTAGACGACGTAATATTGATAGTCCAAGATGAAGATAGTCTGCAAAGATTAGTCTACAAATTTAACATAAGAGCAAAAGAGTTCAATATACCAAGTGCACCTAACAAAACTGAAACTGTATAAATCATTGAAGAACCAATCAGATTTAAAATATAAATTTATGGCATCAGTATCGAACAAGTAATGGACATAAAATACCTGGTAATTTCACTATCAAGCTACGGAGGCCTTCACAAAGAAGTGAGAAATTAAGTACAAAAAGCAAATTAACTGGCAGAATGTCCTAATAACACTATATGGCGACACAGATGATATATTAACACTGAGATAAAGTTAAAAATTTATAAAGCCAGTATAAAGCAATCAGAAATAAGATCCGATGCAGCCACCTTACAATGATTATCTACTGGAAACGTCAAAGGTGAAAGTACCGAAAAGAATTAGATAACACAGACATTGTAGAAGAAAAAGAAAATGAAACAATGTGTAAACGAATGGACACTAAATAGAAAAGAGAATGGCCTAACCGTATACCTAAGTAAAGTGTGGTAAACTAGCAAGAGATAAATCACCAATCGGTAAAAGAAGTATCGGTCGACCGTGCAAGACATGGAGTGACAACCTTCCATAGAGGTATCAATCCGCTAGTGAACAAACAGGATAGCTTAAATAAGAAGACGATAAAGAAGTAAGAGATGCAATATTTATGCAGAAAAGCTTATTACTTTCTTTAATAAATTAAACAATTACTTTGTTATCGGCGGAGACGTCAACGCTAAAATATCCATTGGGACTCATGACTTATTATCTCTGGGGAACGTGAATGGTATGCAGCTACTACTAGATAACAGTGTGAATTCCTTTCTACTTTTAAGCGGACAACGGACATACTAGACTGTTGGTGCCAATAAGACAGCAGACCTGGTAGATTTCTTCGGTATTAAGAATATAGAATTTTCTATGTGGTACAAAAAAAATGGAGCAAGCAATAAATAGACAAAAAAGATCACAACTTAGCAAGTGATAATAGCAGTATATGCTCCTAAAGACAATGCTTTGAAAGAAAAGAAGTAACAGTTTTATGACGATCTGACAACGTTGGTAAGCTTCAAATAATTAATACTAATGGGTGACTTAGAGATGACTCTCTAGGTGGGCAGTATGGTTAAGAATTTCATTAGTTGTCTCCAAGGAAATTACTGATGGGATTAGAAACAATCTCAATTCGAAGAAAGCATCAGAATATGATCTGGTAAATCCATAGTAAACTGAATTTCAAAATAGAGCCTGTGGTGGAATAAACAAATTAACAATGAAAAGAGCTAAAAGGTTCCAAAACCTGGTCAGAACTTAAGCATGGTGGAGTTATGCCGACCCAACTAAAGATTATCATCAACTAGATGCAAGTTATGACTAATTTGCTGCTGCAGCAGCTTTATTTACTATGGATTTACCGGATCATGGACCTAGCATGGACCTATCATGGACCTAGATTATGGATCTAGCATCTAGATCTAAATATTGCTATTGATGGAATGGACATTGAGCAGTCTTCGCCATATAAGAACTTATAAAAAATACGGTTGAGCAGAGATAACCATACATGTGAACTCCCACGTCACATAGGACGACCTTGGGCAACTTTTGTTATATTAAACTATGTATTTACATTGAACCTACACATATGCCTTACAAGGAATCCGACCAGCTTGTGTTATCTCACTTATGGAGCAGAAACATTAACACTTACAAAAATGGTAGTAACCAACATTCGCGTGACTCAGAGAGCTATAGAGCACCAGATGTTGGATGTCTCTCTGGGAGACCGAATTTCAAACGAATATATACGTCATAGATCAAAAACAACAGACGCTGTCAATGTTTTGCCAAGTGTTGCCAATAGTTTGATAGTTATGTTACAACGCAAGAAAAACAGGAAAACACGAGTTTGGGTTAGAGATTGGATAAGGTGTCGAAATAGTCTGTGTGTTCCATAACGACTGTTAAAGGAGATAGCAGTTGAAGATCTCCATTCTTATAAGAATTGTATAAGGTTATCTTACCAAAAGTTTCAAGAACTGTTAAAACTAGTTAAACCTAAACTTACAAAGTCTGAAATATGGCCGAGAAGTCCTATTTCCCTCAAATAAAAGTAGGAGTAATTCGAAAATCCACAAGGAAAATAAAATTCCTGTAGCTGGCTGTATAACAAATCACAAAAGTATAAGATCCTTTGTAAAAGGTCTATTTAGAAATCCGTAAATAAGGGGTTACATCACATAACAGAACGTTTTCGGATTAAAAAATTCATCATCTTAATTATATAAGAAAAACGTGATTTGAAATGTTGACTAAGGTTAAAAATGCAAGAGGTTATATTTGGCATGCGTAAGCCGCACAAGACACAGACAGATGAAAAGAGCTGAGGGAGATATTTGTTCAGCAATGTACGCGTATAGGTTAATGATGATTATGATAATGACAGCAAAAAAAATAGCTACTCTTTAATAAAAAACTAAGTAAAAAATAGAATGAGAATAAATTATTACATACTTATTTTCGGAGTAAATGATAGCACAAAATCGAACAATGGAACTTTAGACATCAGCACCAAGAAGCACGACAAGAACACCAATATCTTCAATACACATTAATACAAAAAAGACCTCCTATTTGAAAAGGTAGTTTTAGGCACAATATTAATAGTAAAAAAATTTAAATGATAGATCCGAAAAACTAGATGACATAGGTCGAATAGAAATAAAACTAAGAATTATGTCTTTGATATCCTAAGTTATTAGGAATTGCAACGAAAACGAAGACAAAAGTATAACAAATAATAATCCATTGACTATTTATAGACGTTAATAAAATTGTTATGAAATTAGACAGTTAGACTATAAAACAGTTACTGACTCATTATGGTAGGGGAGCCCAAGCGGGGATTTTTTCAGTTACTCGAGCGCGTCAGATTATCATATGGGGAGAAACCTGGTGCCCTGCAGATGTACCTCTACCATATATTGGCTTTTAACACAGGTGAGTTCGTTAAGGGGGACCCGAAAAAAAAAAAATCTATCCTTAAAAAAACTCGAAATGGTCAGATTAAGATAAGGTAAGTTAAGTACATGCAAAAGAGTGTATATTTCGAAAATCTGACGATTTGAGCCGGGCGTAAGGAAATGGGCGAGTCCAAAAGTTTCACAAGGAAAAAGGGAATATATAAATCGCGAAATGAATTTTAATATTCTTAAATATTCTTCAAAATTTTTGAAAAATTTATCGAATGGCACCAAACACCCCATGGAGGTGGGGTGGGGGGTTAGTTTAAAATCTTAAATAGGAGCCCCATTTTTATTGCAGATTTGGATTCCTTACGTAAAAATAAGTAACTTTTATTCGAAACATTTTTTCGAATTATGGATAGATGGCGTTATAATCGGAAAAAACGATTGTTGGAAATGGAAAATTAAATTAAAAAATGTCAAGCGCCCAATAAAATGGAAAACTTTACTTACTTTACTTTTTGGTTTTAGGACCTACTCTTCACAACCCAATAGGTCCCCATAACGCTCGAGTGACTGCATATTTAGCATACTTTGCTCCCTTACTATTATACTATTTTGTTCTTCCGACTAGCTATCAAGCATTTTCGCAATTATAGTGTTTGTCTTTTCTGTAAATATCAAACATAGCAAAAAACACAGACGAGAAAACACTTAATCATTTATACCATGCCAATAAAATCGATGGTATAACGGAACTGGGTCAGTTCACATAATGAGACAAAAGGCGAATACTGTAGTGAATAAGAATAAAAAGGGAACTTGTCGGATAGATATCAAAAACTGATTCAGATTACAAAAAACATTGGCTATCACGATGGCAGATTTAGAACCAAAATAAGAATCAAACTCTACAAACAAGGTAGGGGATTGACTCCTTAGTCGGGGACTTTTGCAGTTATTCGAGCTCGTCATAAAATCACATGGGGAGAAACCTTGTACCCTATAAATGTACCCATACCATATATGGACTCTTAAAACAGGGGAGTTCGTTAAGGGGGGTCCGAAAATAATATCTATCCTTGGACAAACTCGAAATCGTCAGAATAAGATAAGGTAAGTTAAGTACATGCCGAATGGTATATATTTAAAAAATCTGACGTGAGTGGGGCGTAAAGAAATGGGTGATGTAAAATTTTTCACAAAATGAGCGAATATTTCGCGGAATGAACGTCAGATCGAAAAACTGAAAAATGCGTGTTCAATATTTTTCAAAAATCTATCGAATATCATCATTCTTATACAGATGAGGAGGGTGCTAGTCTCCGAGGTGTTCAATTTCATATACAATTTTTCTACCTGCTTTATGAAATGATCCCTTGTTTATACTTCCAACACTACCATCCCGCTCAGCTGAATATTAGTGAGTCACTTAGATAACTTGTTATACTATACATAGTATACCAAGAATACACATTTCAATAAATTTGACTTTTAAATTAACTTGGGAGATATACACACACCCAAACTTATATGGAATCATCTGATGTTTCTTACTGTTTTGTTCCAGTTTTGGTGGTGAAAACACCAGTTTAGGCGGTCAATTTTGTGCTGTCTGGATAACTCGGGAACCCATAACTGTCTCCTGCTAGATACTTCTTGGCACGAACTCTTCTTTTTATCGTTTCAACTGAAACAGTTGCACCTGTAGCTTCCAAGAGCTGCGTTTGGAGCTGCAGGTGAGAAATGGTTGGGTGTTTTCCAGCTGATTGGACAATTAGACGATCTTGGAGAGCCGTTATTACTTTTGGCGACTTTCCCTTGCTTTATTTTTTAGCTTTCCTAGTTCCTGTTACTTAGCATAGCTTTATAGCTTTATAGCTATGTCCCTATGAGAACATTACTTCCTCCACAAGACCAATAATCTTTCCTCGTTGTAAGTTCTATAACCCCACATCAGGCGTATTTTCGTTTTTGGACGCAGAAGTTAGTTTATTTATTTTCGTTCAATTTGCAACTCACGCAAATAACCTATACCGTACCGAGCCGTACTATCCGATTATATATTTGTTTATTTTCAATAAAACCTTTATTCTTCGCAACAATAACAAGTTTTTTCAAAAGAAATAAATATTACTTTGAAATACATGGTGGTTCCATATAAGTTAGGGTGTGTGTATATTATATATATACAGTTCTTAGCTTAGGCATCAACGCCCTTCGGTAGAGATATATGGATGAGTATCACCAAGACGCAAGCCCTTATCCCTTGACGTACCGTTCCTCCATAGGCCGATCAGACACCAGTTATTCCAGACCAAGTCGTAGATTATATTGAATTTTCTACTACGGCGCGGCGTTGGCCTTTTATTAATTTCATGACCTGGCTGAGGCTCGAACCGTCGATCGCAAATCCACTAAACTTGTCGATCGACTGCGCCTCTGCCAACTGGACTGTCTAGACCAACATCTTCTTCTTCTTCTTAAGGTGCCTATCCGTTCCGGATGTTGGCGATCAGCATGGCTATCCTAACTTTGCTTGCTGCTATTCTGAATAGTCCGGTTGTCGATGTATTAAACCACTTTCTCAGGTTTTGAAGCCAAGATATTCTTCTTCTCCCTGGTCCTCTCTTTCCAAATACCTTGCCTTGAAGAATGAGTTGCAACAAGCCATATCTCTGTTCATTCCTCATAACATGGCCAAGACATACCCATATTAATCTCGTTACTTTCTGGTTATTTATTTTTTTTTTCATTTTATGCGCAACAGATAAGTATAGGAGTGGGACAGGGATATGTACTTTCACCATTACTATTTAATGTATATTCCGAATAGTTATTTACATAATCACTTAAGAAGTGTACAGAAGGGATCAAGATAAATAACATTAACAAAATGTCGAAACCCAAAAGACTCCATCTTTAAACAAATAAATGTTTAAAAACAATAAATCTTTGGATTTCTTATTTCGGAAACAAATTCTCTCTTATACCTATTCCCATACTTCTAAAAATTGCAAGGAAAAGGGTGATGAATGTAGAGACATGGGGAGTCTACATAGTTGCACTCCACAACATATCAATTCACCGAAGTAAAGATCAACAAATCTGCTTCCTAATACTCGATACGTGAGTAAAACCGTGGGTAGATAAAAGGCATTATATTGAATTTCGATTCAGAGATCATTACCATCTTTCTATGGACCATTTCGAACTCTTTTGTTCTCGTCAGGAAAGCATATGTAATGATGCTCTTATATGTAAATATATGCTTTTATATGTAAATAACATTCTTTATACTGACGATACAGTCATTATCGCTGAAAGTGAGAAAGACCTGCAAACGCTACTAAACACAATTTGTGAAAATGGGGAACAGTTTGGTTTAACAATGAGCATAAATAAAACAAAAACCGTGGTTATCAGCAAGAGTTGTAAAGTCGCAAGGGTTTAGATAAAAATGAAGACGTTGAACAAGTGATCTAAATAGAAGACATTGATCAAGAATAGAGTACTTAATAAAAAAGCAGCCTTTTTGAAGGTGAGGTAATTTCTGAGTAACCAAAGGCTCAATTTGCAAATTCGATATCGGATGGTAAAATGTTATATCCACTCTATTCTTCTTTGTGATGCTGAAGCTTAGACTATTATCGTTGACTTAATAAGAAAGCTGGAAGCTTCTGATATGTTAGTCCTGTCGCCAGGGGGGGTACAACGGCCTCGTTAATTCAGATGGACTTACCCAAGTTTTTTTTATGTATTTTGACCCGTAGAACCCGAATTTTTTGGGTAACAGTTGATCCGGATGTCGATAAGATTGTTATAGACCAAGAACTTGAGGAATCAAATAACAGCGATTTTTGGCAAAACAAAACAATATTTTGTATTTTTTGGGTCATTTTAAGCAAAAAATATTTCTACAAGTTTTTTAGTAGGATGCACAGTTTTCGAGATAAACGCGGTTGAACTTTCAAAAAATCGAAAAACTGCAATTTTTAAACCCGAATAACTTTTGATTAAAAAATAAAATAGCAATTCTGCTTAGCGCCTTTGAAAGTTCAAGTCAAATTATGTCGGTTTTGATTATTTGCATTGCTAAAAATTTATTGTGTTATTGTTAAACAAAGCTACAAACAACTAGTGCGTGAGTGATGTTTCTATGATTTCTCATTTAAAATCGAACGAGTAGGTAGAATAGGTACTAGTGCAATCAAGACTATTTCTACGTTACATGCGTTAAAACGCATGTAAAAGCACGGGAAACCCTACGTGTTTATAGCTTTGTTAAACAATAAAAAAATAAATTTTTACCAACGCAAATAATCAAAACCGATATAATTTGACTTAAACTTTCAAATGCGGTAAGCAGACTTGCTATTTTATTTTTTAATCAAAAGTTATTCGGGTTCAAAAATTGCAATTTTTCGATTTTTTTAAAGTTCAACCGCGTTTATCTCGAAAACTGTGCATCCTACGAAAAAACTTGTAGAAATATTTTTTACTTAAAATGGCCCAAAAAATACAAAATATTGTTTTGTTTTGCCAAAAATCGCTGTTATTTGATTCCTCAAGTTCTTGGTCTATAACAATCTTATCGACATCCGGATCAACTGTTACCCAAAAAATTCGTGTTCTACGGGTCAAAATACATAAAAAAAACTTGAGTAAGTCCATCTGAATTAACGAGGCCGTTGTACCCCCCCTGGCGACAGGACTATGTGGCTTTAAGGAGAATTTTAAAGATACCATTGTGTTGCACGGAATGGGAAAAGACAGAGAACGTTTGACCACCATTAAAATATGGAAAACAACATATTTGGGACAAATACTTAGAAATGATTAGTACGAGTTGTTACAGCTGATTATGAAGGGTAAAATCGAAGAAAAAAGGGGTCTTGGTAAACAACAAATATCCTGGTAGAAAATCATTTGCGACTGGACCGGGTTAACCCTTTCGTTCACAAATTAAATTTCTTTAAGAAAACTCTGAAATTTGCAACATAGGGAGAATTATTTTCTGCGAATTTTTCAATTTCTCATATTAGTTTTATATTTTAAAAATGCACATTTTGGACACTACAGAATGTCCTCATTTGAAGACATCGTTCGCAAATGGAGTAAAAATAATAAATTGTCTTTAATTACTGACAAAAATCAAAAAACAAAGTATTTTATCCAATAAGTAATATTTGGTATCTTACAAAACAATTGTTTTCATTACTTATACAGAAATGAAAATTGCATTTGTTGCATGTTACTAGTGAGTTGCCCTTACATCCAGGCAATTTAGGTCTGGTTGCTTTATGTTTATCATCGTGTATGGACCAGTAATGAAATCCATCTAATCATACTTCTTAGACGCGTTTTTATATTTACTTAAAAATTATTTTTCCGTTGACTCACAATGTCCACAAACGAGTGCATGCTTTTCACAAAATGCTTTTGCATGCTTTTTGCATGCTTTTACCTAATTTTAAGCAAAAACACTACTAACAATAGTTTCATAACCACATAAAACACATTCAATACTATTTGTTCACATTTAAAACGAAAGAAATTCAAATGAATTGGCGCTGTATACACCAGTCAGAAGTAACTAATAAATATTGTTCTGAAGCTATTTTTTGCGGAAGTTATGTAATGTATTATTCTAATTGGGAAATAAGCCACAATTTAACCTAAAAACATATATTAAGTAGAATATATTGTATTTAGATAACGACCTACTCGGTGGAAGTTTAAACGTAAATATAATCATTTTTCTACGTTAAATTGTGGCTTATTTCTCAATTAGAATAGTAAAATAACTATAGAAACCTATATGTCAACAAATTAAATATTTTTTTCAAAATCTGTGAGATGACAGCACAAGTACTCATCGGACGGAAAACGATGTCCATAATCGGGGACAATGTGTTACAAGAGTAAAAACACATGGAGCTACATACAAAAAATTATTGAATAGGTTGTCCTCAATGGAGGACACAGTAAACGAAAGAGATTTAAACACACAGACGCTTTTATGAAAAGCAAATTCCCTAAGACATTTTATAAATACGTATGACATATCAACATCTAATTCTAACATACTACGGATACATTCTCGAGCAATATACAACATTTTAAATAAACATTTTTATTTTAGAGCAACTTTAAACGGAAACTCTATGAAATTTAGAGTCCTATATCGAAATGGAGAAAATAGGGTGAGCCGAACGGCCGTGTGGAAGATTTTATGTTATGTTAGCAGAATGTTTTCCTATTTTTCGTGCCATAAAATCCAAACGCCAGATAGGGAATGTCAGTAAATGAAAATTATTCACATTCCCTTCATGTTGTTGCAAGTCAATGAACTGGATGTTACAACCTCATCTGACGTTATCGCATAACTTTGAAAATTATCATATTAATTGAATTTTATATACATGTATTGCGTAGTGGATACTACAAATATGCATGTGGATTTATATAAATATATACTTCATCGATTTATTAAAAACGTTTTGCTTTATACCTAAAATCATCATCAATTCAAAACAAAAAATTATTGATAGAAGTTTACAAACAAAACCCAACAATAGTGGATTGATACTTACAAAAAATTTATAGCTTTTATTAGTGGTTATATAAACTTTATGGTTGCAAAACATTAAAACAGAAGACAATGAAAATCCAAAAAGACTTCATTGATATATTTGTTGCTTAAGTCCATACATACACAAAAACGACACTAAGTAGTTACATTTGGAAATTTTTCGTTGACAAACAAGAAGATCATGCAATGCGCGTGTCTATTGTATTGAGCGATTGTAAAGGAGCGATAGAATATGGTGTTTATTCAACAATCTGTTCAATATGGAAGGTTTCTGTAGGCCAAAGTTTGACTATTTGTGTAAAAAGAAATATTAGATAAAAAGTGGTATTTGTTGTGTATAAGAAGAGAATGATATTCATCCCTATTCTGTAACTTTTAACAAATCGAATAGAAATGACTAAGTCGAATCGTAATTACCCAAAATCGGAATGTTTGATATCTATCGCGTCATTTTTGTGTTGGGATTGGTATTCTGTAACTCATATCGTAATCTAAATCTCTGACTTCTATTTCACGCGGTTCTGAGGAGGTGGCAACCGCGCATTAACCAGCGAAATTAGTGTTCTGTGACCTATTTATTACTTGAAATATGACACCGTTGCCATATGCTCAATGTTTTCATACTTTCTTCATACTATCCTCAAAGTTTTGAAAAGTAAATAAAATGTTAGTGTGAATACTGGATGCAAAAAGCTCAAAAGAGGATAAATGGTTTTAAATTAGAGTTAATTAAAATTTATATGAAAAATAAGATAAACTGATAAATAAAAACGATAAGTGAAGATAAGAAGTATAAATGCTTTAAATCAAAGATATTTAAATTGATGTTATTAATTCATTATTATTAATAAATTATTTAAAATTAATATTACTAATAATATGCAATCTTTAAGATTCGATTCCAGCTGAAATAACTGCTAAACAACTTTTCCCAAAAATGGCATTTTTCTATAATTTGTTCAGACTATGAGCGTTGACTGATATACAAGTATACTGGTATAATATATTTATCAATTAACGCATAAGAAGTCTACCGTATGCTATTTTTGTGCATTATACCATTGATTGAAATTGTACAAGAAATATGCGAACAAAATATGGCAACACTGTGAATGGTAAACATTCAGACGCCAAGTAGCAAATAAATAAGGTTAGGTCCAATTCATACTCGTACAACATGTCTAAATGAAATATATATAGTTCTCTAAACAAATAACACCACAGACTAAAAATTAAGCAGCTAAAAAAAGGTACAAATATTATAAATAATTAGTAATTAATTATTTTTATATATAAAATATAAACGTCAAAACAAAACAAAATTCGCTTGCGTCAACCACAATTCCGATAATCGAAATCTCATCTCGACAGGGTAAATGTTGTCGAAGTGATTTCTATTCACATTACGATTGTAGAGATTCCAAAGTAGTTATGGAATACGGATTTGGACTATTTCTATTCGACTTGGCCACTTCTATTCGATTTTACTGACTTCTATCATCGAAATGAGTTACAGAATAGGCATGAATATATCTGGCTCAAATTATCAGTACCAGTTAAGCAGTTCTTTTATTCAAGGCTATTGGATGTTTTAGGATTTGGCATATTTCAAGGAAGGATCTCTTCTGATCATTCTGTAGTTTGCAAATATTTTGATATTTGTGTAGTCCATTTGGTGTTTGGTTGAAATGGCATGATGTGCGAGTTCCTTTTCATTCTCTATCTTTTCTCCTTCGTAAGGCTGTAGTGCATTATGTAATGTCTTTGACTAATTATGTCTAATTATCTCCCTTTTGTACTTGTTGTTTTGCTTCGGAGAGTAAGTAACCAGTGATGTCCTTTATTTGGTCCGACGAGCGTGCTAGAGATCTTCCTCTGCATCTTTTGCCCGCTACGTTGCCTTCAAGTATCATTCGTTCCATGCTTCTAATTCTAATCAGCCCTAAACATCCATCCTTGGATATAATAGGCCTCCTCTTCCTTCTTTCATGCCTCTCTATCTTGGGCAATTTGCATCAATTTTGACCCAGTGTGTTTCTTCAGGTCATCTGACCATCGCATCTGTGACCTTCCCATTTTCGTTTGTGGTTCCATGGGCTCCAATGTATAATCATCTTAGTCCATCTTTCATCCTTCTGCCGTAGGGTGTGTCCGGCGAACTTCCATTTAAGCTTTGCTACTTGGGTAGAGACGTCTTTCACTTTTGTTTTGTTACGGATCCATTCGTTTCTTTCCCTGTCTGATAATTTAATGTTCAGCATTTGTCTTTCCATGGCTCCTTCTGTCTTTGCTATTTTTTCCATATTCTCTTTTGTAAACGTCCATGTCTGAGAGCCATATATTAAAACAGGGAGTATGAGTATTGATTGAAGACTTTTGTTTTTAGGTATTGCGGGTAATTTCTGTTCTTTAGAATATAAGACAGTTTTCCGAATGATGCCCAGGCCAATCTTATTCTTCTCTTTAATTCTTCGTTCTGATTTTCGTTATTTAATCTAGTGATTTGTCCTAGATATGTATACTCTTTTACTTGTTCTATTCTTGTTTGTGCCACTGTAATCACTTAAATGAAATGCTTCTAATTATATTTCTAAAATATCTCAGTATATTTTGGTTGATTTTATGGTGAGTCTAGTTTTTATGTTAATTTCTTCTATTATTGATACAAGAGGGTTTAGAAGTCCTAATGTCACTTTTGTAAGGAGTTGGTCTACATTGAAGATAGCGGCTGGTCTGTCCAATATAGCTGGAGTTGTACTTTGCAGAGGTCATGTGATAAACATTAGTGTGTTCTAAATGGAGGTGCAATGGAGTTTTGGTTTTCGAAAACAACTTTCTTACAGTTCTGGTATTTTTTAAAGATATTTTAACAAGAAACTTATTGAATAGTAAACCTTTTTAGACGGCTCAATTGGCTGAGGCGCAGTCGATTGACAAGTTTAGTGGATTTGCGATCGAGGTTCGAGCCTCAGCCCGGTCATTTGAAATTAATAAAAAGGCCAACGTCGTAGTATATAATTCAACAGAATCTACGACTTGGTCTGAAATAAACTGGTGTCTGATCGGCCTATGGAGGAGGAGTACGGCAAGGGATAAGGGCTTGTAGCTTGGTAATACTCCTCCCTACCGAAGGGCGTTGACGCCTAATAACGGTGTATATATAATTATTGAAGGGTTAGGCAAGTATATTGGTGATTTGTAGAAAATACTGAAAAGAAGAATATTTTATGACCAGTTCTGGGGTGAACCAGGAGTTGTTCATCACTATGTTGCTTGAAATGGACGCTGATTGTACGATATTAGGTCGTTCTGTAATAGAATGGTCATCGCTTTTGGAAAATTTGTTGATAATAGAAATAAGATAGGGAGTTATCGATGATAATGGACAAAGGTAGGTTTAAGAGATTCATCTGCATAGGACATGCGTCAACGTATGAACTCTAAGACTAATAGTTGTACAAGGTTATGTTTTTATCTTGTTCGGGGTGAATAGTGGTGATTTAAGAAATGGTTATTGGCCATTTATTTCCAGTAATAGGTAGTACTCAATGTGCGAATAATTCGCATATCTAAAAACGGGATACTCTCAACCTCAAAATTCACATGTGATGGAGGTTCAAAGCTGTTGAACACTGATAACGTGCCAAAAACCTTATCAGATGGTGTTGCTAGGATAAGATCGTCGACATGAGTCGGCATGTACGTACAATTTATACACTCTTTCAAACTATGCATACATAATATTGGCATAATTTAGAGTATACTTTATTCAACCCTAATAATTTTCAATTTGTAATTTTAAAACTTAAGTGACCTTCTCGGAAACCTGACGATGAACAGCAAAGTGTAGTGTTCGAAATCGGTCGTCCACGGTACAACAAACTAATCGTGACTAAGTCTAAAATTTGTTTCTCTTGAAAATACATTGCAGGCTATAAGCCAAAGAAATTAAAAATAGTAGAGACAAATCAATATTATTGTAGTTTTCAATTAATAACGATCTAATAATTAATATTATACTCTAACTTCCCCTATTTAAGAAGAGTTAAATATCTACATTGACCGCTACCTGCATCACCATAGGCAAGTACGTCGGCGGTTATATATTTTTTCGTCACTTTTCTTTACGAATCTTTTTGGAAAACGAGTGAAAATGGAAACGTCAAAACTTTTTAGAGAAAAATGTAATTCAAAAAATGGTAAAATCCTTTATAAAAAATATTTTTAAAATCAGTATAAAGGGCTACATCACAATCACATAACTAGTTTGGATTACTTTTATAGGGCTTTGACCCTAATATTTTTGTAAATTATATCTTGGTGGTTAGCATGTAAACTTCACGTAAGCACTGATGATGACTGGTAAACCAGTCGAAAACTAGTTATGTGATTGTGATGTAGCCCTTTTTAGGGATTTTAAATATACCTTTTATACAGGATTTACTGTTTTTTTGTATCACATAGTATACAGCCAACTACAGGAAAACATTTTCCTTGTGTATTTTTGAAAATGTAATTCTTATTACAATCAACTGTGTCTAATTCCATATAAACATAATATTTAACTTAAGACATGCCACAAGAAACCAATTTTAGAACCTACGTTGATATTGCTTACAACTGCGTGAATACATCATAATGCATTATCTTATGTTAATTATCTTATATTATTATAGATAAGTACATATTATAGTATGTTATAAATAGACTCAAACCCAGACATCCAAAGTGAAAGTTATCCTCCAATACCAAATTGTTCTCTAAGGTCCACATAATGTTCACAAAAAAGTCACATCATTTTGAGCGTCGGGTTTGGGAGGGGGGAGAGGGGACAGAAATCGGTAAATTCGTAGTATTTTAGGTTTTTGGTCAATATTTCTAAAACTATACGATTTATCATGAACAGCCCTCTATACAAAAATGGTCTACATTAAATTTTAAATAAAAAAAGCCCTACGCATAATCCTTCTAAAATGAATGGTTACGGAGGTAGTATATTATAATTGGTCCAAAAAATGCCAAACCCAAACATCTAAAGTAAAAGTTTTCCTCCAACACCAAAGTGTTCTATCTGGTCCACATATTGTTCAGTAAAAATTTACACCATTTTGAGCTTCCGGTTTGGAGGGAGGAGATGGGGGAGAAATCGGTAAATTAGTAGTTTTTTTTTACTTTCTTCGTCAATATTTCTAAAACTATGCTTTAACGTAAACAATGTTCTATACAAAAATGTGTTACATAAAATTTAAAACAAAAAAGGTTCTATACATAATTGTTATAAAATCAACAGTTCCAGAGTTACGGAGGGTGAAATTGGAGGTTTTCGATACTTGTATTTTCTGGGCAATTTGTAATATTATTACTGATGAAAGAAATTTTCTTCAACAGGTTTGTGTTTTGTAAATAGAATTTGCTATTTCAGTGGCCGATGATATGTTAGTGATAAGTCCTTGACGAAACGTCAACCTCACCACCCAAAATCATCATCAATTGTTCAAAAAATATAAAAAGTTTTGAAAACCTCCACTTTTCACTCTCCGTAACTCTGGAACCGGTGATATTGTAACAATTATGTATAGGATCTTTTTTGTTTTAAATTTTATGTAAAACACTTTTTTATAGAACATTGTTTACGCTTAAGCATAGTTTTAGAAATATTGACGAAAAATTAAAAAAAAAACTACTAATTTACCGAATTCTCCCCCATCTCCCCCCACTCCAAACCGGACGCTCAAAATGGTGTAACTTTTTACTGAACAATATGTGGACCATATAGAATAATTTGGTGTTAAAGGAAAACTTTTACTTTGGATGTCTGGTTTAGGCCTTTTTTTGGACCGATTATACTATACTACCTCCGTAACTTTGGAACCGTTCATTTTAAAAGGAATATGCATTGGGCCTTTTTTATTTAAAATTTAATGTATAACATTTTTTACAGAAGGTTCTTCATGCTTAACCGCTTAGTTTTAGAAATATTGACGAAAAACTTAAAAAACTACGAATTTACCGATTTTTCTCCCCTTTCCCCCCAAACCCGACGCTTAAAATGGTGTGACTTTTGTCTGAACATTATGTGGACCGTATAGAACAATTTGGTGTTGGAGGATAACTTTCACTTTGGATGTCTGGGTTATGCCATCTTTTGGATCAATTGTATCATACTAATAAACCAGAAAATAATATAACCAAAAATATTTCTTTCATTAAATGGTGTAAATTATTATTGGAAAAACCAAATTAATATTCATAATATATATAGTTAAATATATAAATATAGTAATATATAGTTAAAAGCAAATCACATTGAATGGTATTGTGATAATTAATTGTGATAATTATTAATTTGTCTAAATTTTGTTAGTGTTTAGATAAATTTAAGAAAAACAAAAAACAGAATACCGTAACATCTAACAAAGCTTTAGTATGCCCTTAAAGGAGCCTCGATAACTTTATTCCTGAACTGCAGACGACAATTATTTGAAAAAAGATCATTAGTGAGTTCTTCCAGTTCCCTCTTCCGAACAAACTTTCTTACTTTAAATTTAAATTGTTCCCATTTCTTGTAATTTTTGTCTAGCTTAAAGAGTATATTTTTATTTAGAATTGCTTTGTGCTAATTGCAAAATTAGTTTCTTTGAAGTTTCCCGAGGTCCTGAAATTAGATGAAGAAGATTCTTTACTCGCATTGGAAGAGATTTAATCTGATTTTAGTGGAGGTTGTTTAAATATTTCCTTGTTTCCAATTTGACTTTATTAAAGTTTGCAGATTTAGGCAGGAAAGTCAAAAGCATTTAGAAGTCAATATTTCTTTTATTCGTAGATTGTGGAATGGGATTCGAAAAACTAGTTTATCCTGATATAAATACACACACTTCAGGATAAACTAGTACGGCCTAGTCTAAACCAATTTAGCCGAGTCGAAAGTAATTTAGCGAACACGTAAGGACCTCTACCTCTACATGTGGGGAATTCCCAAATTACGTCCCAACTGGGATGGCAAAAAAATATACATCGATATATTTTATCATATGATACATCGAATAAAGATATTAATACATAATATAAATCAATATATTCTCGTATAATTAAATAGTATAAAAAAGAATGTGTGTGTTTTTTGTACGCACGTAAGAAGTTATACTTCTATTATATGATTTTATGATTATAAACGAAATTAATATACTTTTTATTTATTATCATCATCATCATTCTCTTTGCCTTATCCCTATGCGGGGTCGGCTTCCCTAATTGCATTTCTCCACACAATTCTATCTTGGGCCATATCAATGTTAATCCCCTTTACCAACATGTCCTGCCTTATCGTCTCCCCCCAGCTCTTCTTTGGTCTTCCTCTCCTACTCCTTCCAGGAATCTGCACTTCAGCTATTCTTCGTATTGGGTGGTTAACGTCTCGACGTTGAACATGACCAAACCATCTTAACCTATGCTCTCTCATTTTGGCATCAATTGGTGCCACACCTAGACTTCCCCTAATATACTCATTTCTAATTTTATCCTTCTTTGTCACTCCACTCATCCATCTAAGCATTCTCATTTCCGCCACATGCATTCGCTGTTCCTCTTTCTTTTTCACTGCCCAACATTCAGTTCCGTACATCATAGCTGGTCTTATGGCTGTTTTATAGAATTTTCCCTTCAGCTTCATTGGAATTTTTCTGTCACACAACACACCACTCGCTTCTTTCCACTTCATCCATCCAGCCCTAATTCTACTGCATGCATCTCCATCTATTTCTCCATTACTCTGTAATACCGATCCTAGGTACTTAAAACTATTGCTTTTTACAATCATTTCACCATCCAAAGATACCATTTTATTTGTAGTAGCTCCATCTTTAAATGAACATTCCAAATACTCTGTTTTTGTCCTACTAAGTTTTAAACCTTTTTCCTCCAGAGCTTGTCTCCACTGTTCCAGTTTTTGTTCTAAGTCTCTTTCACTATTTCCTACTAACACGACATCATCAGCATACATTAAGCACCATGGAATGTTACCCTGTATTTTCGCTGTTATCTGGTCCAAAACTAATGAGAATAAATACGGACTAAGCACAGAACCTTGATGCAATCCTACTTTCACATGAAATTTATCAGTCTCTCCCACACCTGTCCTAACACTAGTCGTTACTCCCTCATACATATCCCTCACAATCTTTACATATTCACCAGGGACTCCTTTCTTATTGAGTGCCCACCACAGAATCTCTCGAGGAACTCTATCATATGCTTTCTCAAGATCAATGAATACCATATGAGCGTTTGTTTCTTTACTCCTGTATTTTTCCATCAACTGCCTTATAATGAAAATTGCATCTGTTGTTGATCTACCCTGCATAAAGCCAAATTGATTCTCGGATATTTCGGTTTCTTCACGTATCCGTCTATCAATTACTCTTTCCCATATTTTCATGGTGTGGCTAAGCAGTTTTATAGCCCTGTAGTTTGTACATTGTTGTATATCTCCCTTGTTTTTGTAAACAGGTACCAGTATACTGCTTCTCCATTCGTCTGGCATTTGTCCAACTTCCATAATTCTATTAAATAGACCTGCTAGCCACCTTGTTCCTGTCTCTCCCAATGCTCTCCATACTTCCCCAGGAATATCATCTGGTCCTACCGCTTTTCCTTTCTTTATTTTTTGAAGCGCTTGAGCCACTTCCTCGTTGGTTATTTTGGTGACCATTGCTGCTACTGTCTCCGTTGACTCTACAGGCTGTCTGTCAAATTCTTCATTTAATAAGCTGTCAAAGTACTTTCTCCATCTCTTTTTGACATCCCTTTCGTGAACTAGTATTTTATTATTTTCATCTCGGATACATCTAATCTGATTAAAATCTTTTGCTTTCTTTGCTCTCTGTTTGGCTATTTTATATATCTTCGTTTCGCCTTCCCTGGTATCAAGTTGATCGTATAGGTTTGAATACGCTTCTGCTTTAGCTTTTGCTACTGCTACTTTCGCTTTCTTTTTGGCGACCATATAGTTTTGAAGATCTATGTCCGATCTGGTTTCTTGCCACTTTTTATATAATTTTCTCTTCTCTTTTATGTTTCCTTGTACTTCATTTGACCACCACCAAGTCTCTTTATCTTCAAACTTCTTTCCTGACGTTTTCCCAAGTATTTCAATAGCCGTCTCTCTAATAATATTGGCCATTTTTCTCCAAATTGTGTTAGGGCTTCCTTTCATGTTCCAACATATTTTTTCTACTATTCTTTCCCTGAATAGACCTTCCTTCTCATCTTTTAGCATCCACCACTTGATTTTTTGTGGTCCTCTCCGATATTTTTGTTTAGTTTCGCTTTTTACTTCGATGTCCAGAACAAGCAGCTTATGTTGTTGGCTTACTGTCTCACTAACTATTACCTTGCAGTCCTTGCATTCACGTATGTCTTCTTTCCTTATCATGAAGTAGTCTATTTGGGATTGATGTTGTCCACTTTTGTAGGTAATAAGTTGAGTTTCTCTCTTTTTAAAGAATGTGTTAACAATCGCCATATCCAATGCTGTTGCTAATTCTAGCATGTCATCTCCAGCGTCATTTCTAGTTCCAAAGCCTAATCCCCCATGTATTGTTTCATATCCTGTCTTGGCTTGGCCCACATGTGCATTGAAATCACCTCCTATTATAACTTTCTCCTCCGCTGGAATATCACTCAGTATGTCTCCCAATTGATCATAGAAAGCTCTTCTTTCATTCTCACCCAGACCTGTTTGAGGAGCATACACACACACAACATTCAATACCTCTTTATCAATTACAAATTTCACTGACATCATTCTATCACTCGTTCTTACAACATCTACTACGTTATCTTTCATTTCACTATCAGCAATTATACCCACTCCATTTCTAGTGTTACTACTCCCTACATACCACAATTTATATCCATCACCTAGTTCTTTCGCCCTTTGTCCTTTCCACCTAGTTTCTTGAATACAAGCAATTTGAACTCTTCTTCGTTTGAGCGCATCCACTAACTCCAGACTCTTACCTGTAAGACTACCAAGATTCCAAGACCCTATCCTGATTTTTCTAACCTGCAATGGTGTTCCCCCTGAGATAGTCCTCACCCGGAGATCCGAATGGAGGCTCATTTTACTTCCGGAACATTTTACCTCAGGAGATGCCATCATTTCAGTATAAGTTTTTATTTCGTTTGGAGAAGGTCTTTTCATTATTATAGCCTGAAAAGATTTTTGGATATTTGATGCCTGAATGCCTTTTCTATCAGCACCATACCCTGCCCTGTCCTGCACGTTTAGCCAATACACCACCAATGCAACCAAAGTGCAGTATTACCCCACACCCGCCTGCATTTTTCTGTATAGGCCAGGATCCCTACTTTAAGGACTGCCCTATAAGCCAATGTATTGTTGCCCGTATCCCGCCACTAGGAGGCACGTACTTCATTCGGGATACTTTTATTTTATTTAAATATTAAATTAATTTATACTTACTACTTCTTAAACATTTTTATTAAAACAGTGCCAAAAATTAAAATAATAAAAAAATAAAACACACACAAACACATTAAAAATGCCACAAATGATTTCTGAACATTAATTGTCGGAAAAATTTTTAACTAAATACGTATTTTCTGAAAATAAAATTATATAATAAATATACTTACAATCATAAAATGTATAAAAAAAATAAAAAAATAAAAGTTTCTATTGGGATTCGAACCAACTTACCACGCGGCTGGTATTTGCGTTGTATTGGGATTCACTCGCATTAAAACTTCGCCACAGAGACAGCTTGTCATTATGTGCGAAGATCGTCTAACTAAACAGATTAACCTTTTGACATTTTTAACTTATGTGAATCAAATTATTTTGATTTTGAATTGAAATGATTTAGAATTGAAAAAATACAACAAAACATAGAGTAAGAAAACAATATATTAGGTGAATATTGATAGAAATTTTGATGGTAATCAAATTATGTAAATAAAAGTATTACATACTACTTATGTATTTTGGTAGGTTCAAGGTAGGTATCGGAGCCCGTATAACGACTAATAAATTTCGCAATCACTTGCGTCGTGCAAAGTGGCTATGTTCAAATATCATAACAAAATTTGATCAACTATTTATAAAACACTTACCAGTGAAAGATTCTTTAGCTTTGAATAAGCGAGATCTGCGGCACGATACTAGTCACAGTTTGATGAGCTTTCACATTGGCATGCAACAATCATCTCTTCTATGTAAATAAGTCCAAAAATATAATATGAAAACTATTTAAAAAGGTAGTATAACCATTAACTAACTTTTTGTTTGTTGTTTCTCTTCCTACAAATTTTAAAACGCAACAAGCATACATTATAACCAAACCACAGTCCCACAGCTGTGCCACAGCTGCCATATTGGATAATTTTTTTCATATCATTTGAATATCCAATCAGAACAAAGTTATAATGCGCATGCGCCCGGTCGCTAGGTTTTCCCATATAAAATTTCACCGTCATTACGCCCGTAAAGAAGTATAACTTCAAAAATAATAAATAACAGGATGATGTTTTCTCCAAAAATTAAAAGGAAAGATACACTTACGAATAATATCGAGTACGAATTAATATTATTTTTACCAATTTTGAAAAAATGTGGAAACGTTGAATTATCCACGTCCTTCCGTCCGTCCGTCCGTCTGTCTGTCTGTCAGTGAACTCGACTCCTCCGCAATTATACCAGGTAGAACGACAAATGAGGTGTCAAGTGAAAGCTTATAATCCAAGGATGGTACTTAAAGGTGAGAAATT
This sequence comes from Diabrotica virgifera virgifera, assembly GCF_917563875.1. Taxonomy (NCBI): domain Eukaryota; kingdom Metazoa; phylum Arthropoda; class Insecta; order Coleoptera; family Chrysomelidae; genus Diabrotica; species Diabrotica virgifera. The sequence goes on from NC_065447.1 coordinate 201,779,544, forward strand.
TGACTTAGGCTGTCTGTCCGTCCGACCGCGAACATAACTCCTCCGTCACTATACCAGGTAGAATGACAAATGAGAGGTGAAATGAAAGCTTATAATCCAAGGATGGTACTAAAGGTCGCTACCTCCGAGGTCTCTATCTATCATAGCATTTCCTAAGTAAGTTTTCCATCTCACAGCAGGTCTTCCTCTACGTCTTCCTCCCCACAGATCCCAGTCCAGTAATCTATTCGGCCACCTGTGCTCCGGCATTCTTTGTAATGCCCGTACCATTTCAGGGCTCTATTTTTACTATCACAATATTTTTATAATTGAGCATTCTACTTCTATTTTGTTTCATATTTCCTCTGTTCTTATTCTATCTTACCTGGTGATTTGTAGACCCCTTCTCATAAACTCAAATTCAACTGTTCGTATTTTATTTCGTATTATTGTTGTCACTGGCCACTGGCCGTTCTTCCGTTCTTGTAGGATAATATTCAGCACTATGCCCTGAAAAATCCTTTTTTGTTTTCTTTAGTTAGAGTGTTCCATATCTTTCCCCGTACTATTTTCATTTCTATATTTTTCATACAAGTGCTATCTCGGTTTATCATTTACCCTAAATACTTAAAAGTCTTACAACTCTTAATAGTGTCTCCTAAACTTACGTTCAAATCAGCAACCAATCTGTAATCAATTACTTTCGACTAGATTAATTGGTTGAGACTAGGCTAAACTAGTATATCCTGATATAAACACACACTTCAGGCCAAACTAGTTTGGCCTAGGTCATACTAGTTTGTCCGGTTTGTCCTGAAATCGGGTTTGGCCGGTAACATAAATAAGAACCGTTTACCTTATGTGCCTTTCTGTTTCTAAAGTTTTGTTAACTGTTATTTTTTATTGTTAATGTTAAGAATCGTTCCTAAAAAATGTTTACTTTACTAACAGAGAAAATAGTGCGTAATTATTAAACTGCGTAGAACGTCAAGATCATAGTTATTGTATTCATTCTGTTTTACAACGTCGCGAAAAACAGTAAATTATAAAACAGTTCGCTGGAACTTTTCTGTTGGTTTATGTTGTAATTGTTAGTTTTATTACAACAATAAAAATTGAAAAGTATATTGGCTTTAATTACGTTCATTGTGAAATCAATTAATTGCGCAACAGTTAATTTAATTCTGTTTCAGTTAAAACACATGTTAAAGGCTAAAACTACCAATATTTGTTTCTAAAGATATCAGGGACATTAAAAAAAATGTTCTCAAAATATAAGACTGCAATACCATTCCGATGTATACTAACATTTGTACCTCTTCCTCACTACAGGGTGTCACAAACTTAACATAAGAAAAAAATAAGACAATCTTAACATAAGACCAGACACAAGCGCCACACAGTTTGGATTCAGAAGTGGACTGGGAACACGGGAAGCTTTGTTTGGTCTGAGTGTGTTAATGCAAAGATGTTTGGATGTAAACCAAGACCTCTACGTAGGTTTTATAGATTTTGAGAAGGCCTTCGGTAAAGTCAGACACCAAAAGCTGTATGAAATCCTAAGAAGCAAAAACATCGACAGTCGCGACATTAATATTATATCCAGGTTGTATTGGGGAAAAACAGCAAAAATCAAGGTTGATAATGAATTAACCGAAGAAATTGAGATTCGTCGAGGTGTGCCTCAGGGTTGTGTGCTTTCTCCACTACTATTCAATATATATAGCGAAACAATATGTCAGGAAGCACTCCTAGAGCAAAATATTGGTATGAACATTAACGGAGAGTTAATTAACAATATACGATACGCTGATGACACGCTAATAGTAGCAGATAACCTAGCAAATTTACAGTATTTGATGGAAAACATAAACACTCATACCAATAAATATGGCCTAAAACTGAACATCAAAAAGACTAAATTCATGATTGTAACGAAGAAACTATACACCAGTGTGAATTTAACAATAAATAATCAGCCAGTTGAAAGAGTTACGTCCTACAAATATTTAGGGGTTGGCTTCACTGACACTAATGACCAGACAAGAGAAATCAAGGGGCGAATAGTGATAGCGAGACAATCGTTTGTCAAAATGAAAAAGTTCCTATGCAGCCGGGACATAAATATAAACTTAAGAACAAGAATGTTGAGGTGCTATGTTTTCTCCGTTCTGCTGTACGGCATGGAAGCTTGGACGCTGAAAAAGACAAACATCAAAAACATTGAGGCATTCGAGATGTGGTGTTACAGGAGAATGTGGAAAATACCATGGACAGAAAGAGTAACAAATCAAGATGTTCTGTTGAAGATGGGGAAGGAATGCGAAGTCATAAAAACCATACAAACGAAAAAACTGGAATATCTAGGCCACATAATGAGACGAGGAAAGTATTCTCTGCTAAGACTCATCATCCAAGGAAAAATCTCGGGAAAGAGGAATGTGGGACGTAGGAGGATTTCCTGGTTCGTAGGAGGATTTCCTGGTTGCGAAATTTAAGAGAGTGGTATGGGTGCAGTTCAATACAGTTGTTCAGAGCTGCAGCCAACAAAGTTAAGATCGCTGTGATGGTAGCTAACCTCCGATAGGAGACGGTACTGCAAGAAGAAGAACATAAGACCCACAGGTTGGTCTGTGTCCATTGAACTGGCAAGAACCACACGTTCTTATCGAGCAGTGAATTATGTTGCCCTTTGAGCACCAAATTTATCTTTTAACATCGAATTAGAGTCGCTACTAACATAAGATATCACCTATTTTATAATGTTGCTAATTTCATCTACTAAGCAGAACGCACTGAAGATGATCTGATCTAGATCGAAAACGTTTTGCGAATCCTTTTGGATGACTTTTTAATAGTTTCTCAATAAACTTTTTATACCATTGTACAAACAAAGTTTTTACTTTTTCTGTATGATTCACTTTTTTCTTTTTGATAAAATCGGTTGAACCACATACTTGTCGAGTATTGAGGGTAGAGTACACCACCAATGTTGGCAGTAGAAATTTAGTTTTACCACAGCACTGAACGTACCAGACGCTAGTGGAGTTGAAAGGGTTTGTTTCAGTTTCTGACTTTATTTCAACTGTACTCATTTAGCACCAAATGATGGATCACTTCGCGCCGATCCAGGTTGTTCATAAAGAGTTCATTCGGCCATAAATCATAAATTCTAACGGAAAAATGTTATTTCACGTTGCGTTGATTCTTGTCTTTAGTTTTTATCTTTTTCTATACTATCTTCTCTATTCCATTCTTCTTTTTTATATTTCACCTTTCTTATTTTCTATTTCTCAAGGCGTGCCACGCCAAGTTCTGTTGGATCCCAGCTTCAGACTAGTTTAGTCACCTATTTGTAATACTAAGCCACAGTTTGGTTTTTCAATATTATGTATTTTTTATATTTATGAATTTTAACACCTTTAATACTATAATACTGAACTTTAATTAAGCCCTAAATTTATTAGCACTGAAGGTTATTCCTGTAAGGCATTCTTCAAATTATATGATTATTTATATTTATATATACCCTGTGTACTGTACAACCCTTAACGCAGCAAATCTGGGTCATAAACAGGAAATATCGGTTCTCGTAACTCCTTTTCCGTCCTTGTTGTACGTGTTATGATTTCTAAAACGATCCATTCAATTAAATTCAGCGAGCATCGTTTGCTACTAAACCATTCTCGTGTATTCATCATCCTTTTATACCGCTACTACGACACCCCTTTTATATTCTTGTTTGTCCATGCCGACTTCTTTTGTCAAAAGAGATTTTGTCGGTTCATTATGTAATCGTATCTCCTTACACTAAGTGATTTTTTTATTCTGTAATTAAAAAAATTGTTAATGGAGAATAAGAGGTACTAAAACAGGTATGATATTGAATAATTTTTTTTGTAAAGCTTATTTAAAAAAGATGGTTGATTCATACTTGAATCACTGCGCAATCGTAACACCTACTATGAAAAATGTTTATTATAAAATTACGTATATTGTTTTCTGCGACAGAAGAAATGTCTTCGTCGTCATTATTATCTAGCACGTCTTCATCAATTTCATGTTTACCTTCACTGACATATTATGGTATGTTTTCAATAAATAATTAATCTGTAGTCATGCCTTCAAATCCACGAATTCTGATCCTTCTTTATGTATAAGTGGGATTTAATAAAACAAAAGTCACCATAACACAAATAAAAAAATATGAAAAAAAAATTTTTTAAGAAACGCTTTTCAGAAAAAAGCAAAAAATAAAAAAAAAATGAAAAAATCTAACACATTCGTCAAAGAAAAGCGTGGCACGTGTTCATCGAATAAACGGTTTTCGCCCCACGCTTTTTTAACGAATGTGTTAGATTTTTTAAATTCTTTTTTATTTTTTGCTTTTTAGTTCATTTTTTTATAATATTTTTAATTTTAGTCACTCGTAACTAAAAAAAAGCGTTTCTTAAAAATTTTTTTTTATACTTTTTTATTTTTTACTTTTTAGTCTTACACTTTTCAAACAATAAAATATATCATGTTTATTAAAATATGTATAAAACATATGATGTACTAACATGAAAAGTAGTCGGAATGGGCAAAAAATTTGAAACTTTATTGTTTATTAATGAAGCATAACGTAAACAATTAACGTAAAAAGTGAAATTATGTGTTGTTCATATCATTAGCTATACAATCCGTAAAAGTTTCAAGTTTTACATTGTAAAAAACAGGAGAATTTAAGCGTTTTCCATTAAAATCGTTTTTTTTATTTAAAAAATTAATAAACATGAAAAAAAAATTTATTGACTATTCATGTATTGTTCCCGCGAATGCATATGTCTGCAAATTTTCATTCATTTGCATTGAAGAAAAGGCAGTCAAATTAACGTCTAAGGATTTGACGCAATCTGTTGACTAAATAAAAGCGTTTAAAAAACACCTTTATTCAATAATAGGTTTTTTGATATTTGAATATTACTATTATAGCCATATTAGTTTTGTCTGACAAAAATTAGTCACATAAATGCGCGATGATTCATATATGAATCATACTAACTTCGGTATCTAGATTATGTGTGACCAAATATTCATAATAACATGTCGCATTTGAATAAAGTACACTTAAATGTGATTAAAAAAAGTTCACCTGACTTTGATTTAACCCTGCTGTCCCGTTCGAGTCAACTACACAAATGTACTGTTCGGGTCAATATGACCCAACTATGCTTTACGCTCCTTAATCGAAATAAAATAAGGTAATGGTGATAAACAAAACTTTATTAACAAGAAATTACAGTTAATTAAACAAAAATTATGTTGTTAATGTAATTTAAACCTTATTAACAAAAATAAAAGTTATCTCTTTTTCCAAAAAACCTAGTAACAAATATCTACAAAAATTAAATTCAGTGTACGACTGGGACAGTAATAAAAAGAATGGATTCATATCATATGTTTATGATATATACAACATAATAATTAGTTTTGCTATCGTTTTAGGGCAAGTTTACAGCGTGCTCGTTTAGCAGGCGGAGTTAGATTGTCCATAGACGGTTCACTAGCATTTCCATCTTGTCTACTTGTTTCTGTTCATGTCCTTTTTACCAGTTCGTGAAACCATTTAGTTATTGGTATATTTTTTCTGGAAATGATGACTGGTTTACTAGTTTTTCCCAATTCCTCAAGAAAAATTCGCCGTTTTGTCAGTTTACTGGTATTCCATTGGATATTTATTGATGCCCATAACACGAACGCGTTTTAGGCAGAAATGTACAGCAGATTATAAAAAAATAATCATTGGCCAGTGCTTTATCTCTTCTCACATGTATACGTGCCAACAAGCTTATCTAGAATATCAACAGCTCCCTTATTGGAATTGTAATCTAAAATAATTTGGGGCTTTTTCATTTGATGAAAGTGATGCATGATGCATCGATTTATGATGCAAAGTACTCATAAGAACAACATTTTTATTATTTTTAGAAATATTGTCAACAACAGTGGTATCTTGCGTGAAACAAAAAAGACGAGCTATGAACTTATTTATTCGCGATTTTTGCTGAAAGCTCCGGTTTATTTTACTGATAGTCCCCGGAATTGTATTTACTTTGTTTTAGAATAATTTGTCCTTAATTTTACGATGTAAAAAAGTTATTACACGTAATATTGTGGCCTTCCAAGTCACTACTCAAGTCACACATCACACGCATTACTGTATAGATCTGCAATTTAAGAGCATAAGAAGTTTTGCTGTTCATAATTACATAAAAACCAAACTTGTGTGCCATATTTCGCTGGTTTGCTTGGAATATACCATTTGAAGGAAGAGCGGCCTCTAAAGGCAACTAGTTGCTTTCATCAGGGTTAAAAAATTTTGGTACATTTTCAACCTATGTTTCCTAAATTTCACGTATTGCAAGTTTACCAAAACATCTCCTATCCTGTCTAGTAGTTTTGTTATCAAAACGTATTATTTGCAAACTTTTTGTAAATATATCAAGCGACATTGTTAATTTAAATATATTACGACCCGTTTCTTCACTCCAAAAACTTTTATTGGATTCGCCATGGGACCTATAAACTCGAGCTAAAACTAAACGACCAAGGTATTCTTGGAAACCAACTTTATTCATGTCTTTCCAGTTGGTTCCAAAGACATGCTGTCCGTCCATATTGGTCATATTTATAATTTGATTTGCATCACCGTCCAGCTATACTACAGTTTATTGTACAAGTTCTAGCTTGCAGAAACCTGTTTTTATTTAGAGACGTATCCGGCTGACAGACACACAGGTACTGCCAATATAGAATACTGCCAACTAAACACACATACAGAGGTAATTTTTAACGGTTTAAATATGCGGGTCATATTGACCCGAACGTACCTTAGGTAACAATTTCATTTTTATCAAAAAAATCAGGAAGTTGATTTTTTATCTCATACGCAATAGAAAGACCTCATATTAGTGAATAAAGTCACGAAACACCAAATCGTTACTGTGCGTAATAATTTGTAAAATAAGAAATAAATTATTTTTTGGGTCAAATAGACCCGAACAGGACAGCAGGGTTAAAATGAGGCAATTATTTGACCTTGTAACAGGAAAAAAATGTACACAGCACTGACACTCAACGGTTGAAAACGAACTGTTAGTTTCGTCGATAAAACAGAATGCTTCTATACCAGCATGGCTACTAATTGTTTCATATATGGTGTTTATAAATTATTCTCAATAAGTAAATAATACTCAGGGAATGTTACTTGGTGAAAAAATATAGAGGAATAATGTGGTTGATTCAAATATGAATCACGGCGTACTGTAGGGCTCTTGCTTCAAGGCGTTCTTCAACATGATATGATTATTTATATTGATATATACACTGTGTATTGTACAAACCTTAACGCAGCCAATCTGGGTCATAAACAGGAAATATCGGTTCTCGTAACTCCTTTTCCGTCCTTGTTTTATACGTGTTATGATTTTTAAGATGATCCATTCATCCATTCAATTAAATTTAGCGAGCATCGTTTGCTACTAAACCATTCTCGTGTATTCATCATCCTTTTATACCGCTACTAAGACACCTCTTATATTATATTCTTGTTTGTCCATGCCGACTTCTTTTGTCAAAAGAAATTTTGTTGGTTCATTATGTAATCGTATCTTCCTACAATACGTGATTTTTTTATTTTGTAATTAAAAAAATTGTTACTGGAGAATAAGAGATACTAAAACAGGTATGATATTGAAAGTTATTTTTGGTTTTTAAAGCTTATTTAAAAAAATTGGTTGATTTATATTTGAATCACTGCGAAATCGTAACACCTACTATGACCAATTTTATTATTTTATGATATAATGACGTATAAGTATTGTTTTCTGCGGCAGAAAAAATGTCTTCATCGTCACTATTATCTAGCACATCTTCATCAATTTCATGTTCATCCTCAGTATCATATTATGGTATGTTTTCAATAAATAATAAATCTGTAGACATGGCTTTCAAATCCACGTATTTTAATCCTGTATGTATAAGTGGCATTTAATAAAACAAAAGTCACCATAATACAAAAAACATTTTATTCAATAATATGTTGTTTGATATTTGAATATTGCTATTATAGCAATATTAGTTTTGTCGGAAAAAATTAGTCACGAAAATGTGTGATGATTCATATATGAATCATACTAACTTCGGTCTCTAGAAGATATATTATATTATGTGTGACCATATATTCATAATAACATGTCGTATTTGAATAAAGAAGGTAGACTTATGTGATTAAAAAAAAAGTTCACCTGACTTTGATTTAAAATGAGGCAATTATTTGACCTTGTAACAGGAAAAAAATGTTCACAGCACTGACACTCAACGGTTGAAAACGAACTGTTAGTTTCGTCGATAAAACAGAATGCATCTATGCCGGCATGGCTACTAATTGTTCCATAGGTGGTGTCCATAAATTTCTAATACGTAAATACTCAGGGAATGTGACTCGGTAAAAAAAATAGAGAAATATATGTTTGATTTAAATATAAATCACGGCGTACTGTAGGGTTGTTGCTGAGAGGAATTCTTTAACATTGTATGATTATTTAGGTTAATATTATACCCTGTGTATTGTACAGCACTTAAAGCAGCAAACCTGGGCCATAAACAGGAAAAATCTCTTTGCTATTAAATCATCCTCTACGACACCCCTTTTATATTCTTGATTGTCCATACCGACTTCTTTTGTCGAAAGAAATTTTGTCGGTTTATTTTATTACTATTATTTATAGTAATTTATTACAATTATTACTATTTATATAAGAGTTAGTTTTATTTATTTGATACAAGCTTCGGAATATTAAACATGGCACTTGACCATGGGCGATTTATAAAAAAAGGGGACCTGCAGCGGTTGTGAAGAGTTCTATTGTTGTTTTTCCCCTCCACGTTTTTAACTTCTTCAACTCGTCTCCACGGTCCACTTTTTCTTTTCACTTTCCCGTGTACAATCAAACGCATCAACTCGTATTTTCCATTTCTTAGTATGTGACCAAAGTAGATCATTTTTCTTTCCTTCGTAATATTGAGTATTTTTTTTTGCTTTTTTCATATCTCTTGATGTGTTTGTTACGTGTTGTGTCCATGATAATTTCTACATTTTTCGTTAACACCGCACCTCAAAGATGGCAAATCTTTTTTCAGTTGCGTCCGCAATTTTCCAAGCTTCAACTCCATAATAAAGTGACAGAGAATAAGTAACATCTCAATAATCTATTTCTAATTTATATTCCCAGCTTTCCATTACAAAATAGTGATTTTATTTAAAAAAAAATACTAAAATCCTTTATAAAAGGTATATATTAGTCATCATCAATGCTTACGTGAAATTTACATGCTAACCACCAAAATATAATTTAACAAACATATGTGGGTCAGAGCCTTGTACAAGTAATCCCTCAAGGGAATATCGGTTAAAATGCTAACTTAAGCATGGAAGTTTAAGGTATTTTACTAATATGCCCCAGGTAACATCTGAGCTGTGGTTTGACTTGCTCACATGGTGAAAGTATGGCAGCAAGTAAGACAGAAAGTATAACTTGCTGCCATACTTTCACCATGTTGACAAGTCAAACCACAGCTCAGATGTTACCTGGGGCACATTATTAAAATACCTTAAACATTCATGCTTAAGTTAGCATTTTCAACCGATGTTTCCTTGAGTGATTACTTGTACAGGGCTCTGACCCACATATTTTTGTTAAATTAAATCTTAGTGGTTAGCATGTAAATCTCACGTAAGCATTGATGATGACTGGTAAACCAGTGGAAAGCTAGTTATGTGATTGTGATGTAGCCCTTTTTAGGGATTTTAAATATATACCTTTTATAAAGGATTTTACTATTTCTTGTATTACATGGTATACAGCCAACTACTGTGGATTTTTGATCTAATTTTATTTAAGCGGTTTTGGCCATCTCAATTCGTCGTTTTATTTCAAGGCTGCGGTCCCATTATTCATTCAGCTACTTTCTCTAAAGCTTCTCCTTTAACGTAGACCGTTTCTTCTTCAATCTTTTTCTTATTGACAATCATGATTTTTTTTGTGATATGAGCCCTTTCATACCTTTCGCCATACTGCGTAGTACGATCAACCAAAAATTGCAGCGCTTCTCTTTTTTCCGCGAGTATTTTATCGTCTGCATATCTGACATTATTCACTTCTGTTTCGTTAACGATATGTCTTCATTGACGTCTTCTAGAGTCCCTTTAAACATCTCTTCTGAGCTCATATTAAAAAGTAGAAGTGATAGTACACATCCTTGTCGCACTCCTTTTCTTATTGCAATCTCCTCAAATTTTTGTTGGTGTACAGTCTACTCGAATTATGGCTTTCTGATCGTCTACTTCCGTTTGCAAGCCTTGTGTGTTGGTTTTTGTAGAAGGCTTTTACAAAGACAACAAGACATATGAATACGTAACAGTTGACATCTCAACATCGTTCTATGAGTGTTTGTATAGTTAATACTGCCCCTCTAGTAACAAAACTTTTTCTAAATCCCAGTTGGTTTCCTGTTATGCTATCGTCTAATTTTTGATAGAGACGTTGATGGATCACCCGCACGATTGTTTTAGGCAGATTTCGCCACGGCATCCATATCGAGTTATTTTGTCGTGATTTGGTACTAGGAGGCTTGGTTTGTTTAAATTTGTTCAGAGATAACCATATACAGGGTGATTGATTAGTGTGAGGAAGCTCAGTAAATCTGTTATAGTAAAAATTACAAAAAAAAAAGTTATTGAAAAAATTGTAGGCAGCTTTAAACTCCACATTTTAAAATTAGTTACAATCTTACAGGGTGTTCCATAAAATGGTTACAGACCAAACTTTTGTTTTTTTTTAATGGAACATTCTGTATTTTATTTTAAATTTGAAATCTGCTTCACTTCCACATCACAACAATGTAAAGTTTTATTATGTTATATCGGGTATTTAAAAAGTTATAACCCATATTACCTGAAAATCGTATCAAGTTTAACTCCCTGTATAATTAAAAGGGAGTATAGGAACATTAATCTATTGCAACCATAGTTTTATAATAATGGTTAAAAATTAAAAAACTTATTCGTTTCCATATTATTCATTAAATCAAATACAGGGTAAGTTAAAATATAAGTACATTATTTTCTTTTTAAGTGTAAATAGAACACCATGTATTTTATATCACTATCGAAAAGTACTAATATCGTACTTCAAATTTTATGAAGTACTCCCTATACCTAAATTTATCAATTTTCTAGATATTTTTATTTTTCCATCAAAGTATTAATTTGGTAGATATTTTAACGTTTATTCCTATAATTATTTTGAGTTGGCCATGATTGATTTGTCACAAACTGACACTTTGACATTATTGTTTATTAATTCAGTAACGAAATAACGACACAGAAAAGAAAACTTTATTTCAAATAAAATTTATAAAAAATAACCGACGGAAAATTAAAAAAAAAATAACAACACAGAAAAATAAAAAACAACAGTAATTTTAACTTATCTTACTTAAGTAAGGTGTTCAAAATGACCTCCCAAAATATCTATGTTCACTTGAAAGCGGTCATTGAAAGAGTTGCTTACATTACTAAGCATTTGTAAAGAAATATTTTGAAAAGCAATTCAGATTCTATTTTTCATATCATTCCTTGTTGTAAATATTTTATATACTTCGTTCTTAACGTAACCCCAAAAAATGAGTCCATTTTATTGAAATCTGGTGACCTTGGGGGCACCTTACCGGTACATCCCTTTCGATCCATCTTTCACCAAACTGATCATTAAGTTCACCACGTATTAATTCGATGTGGTGCGCAGGAGCACCGTCATGTAGAAACCACATTTGTTCACGTATATGAAGTGGAACCTCTTCTAATAATATCGGTAACTGATTTACGATAAAATCTAAATAAATCTCACCATTTAATTTATCTTCAAAAAAATATGGTCCTACTACATGGTTACCGACGATACCTCCCCACATATTTAGAGACCATCTTGTTTGACTATGTGTTACTATGTGGTATGGATTACTTGTTGAAGAGTAGTGAAAGTTATGCCTATTAACAGAACCGTTTCAAAGGAATGTAGCTTTATCACCAAATAGGACATAATCAAAAAAAATCTCTCTGTTCATTAATTTTTTCTAAGGCCCATTCACAAAATACTATTCGTTTCTGAAAATCATCATTATTTAATTCTTAGTGCTTTTGAATATGATAAGGGTGCGTCTTGTTTTTAGATAGAATTTTTTGAACAGAGTAGTAACTAAGTTGTTGTTCATTGGAAATACGCCTTATAGTTGTGTGTGGGTTTTCTGTAACTGCCATCAACACACTCATTTCATTTTCCTCTCTCACACTAGTTTTTGTTCGTTCATGTTTTTCATAATTCACTGAACCAGTGCGGTTAAATCAATCTTTTAATTTTTCAAATGTATCTTGTCTAGGTGGCCGCCTATCTGAAAACCGTTCCTGATAAATTCTAGCTGATATTATTGAATTTTTAGTGCATTCATTGGTAGTAAAATTCATTATTGCTAATTTAAATTGAATTAATTACTGAATTACTAAATAATAATTGTTGCTAATTTACGGTGTACCCCAATACTGAGTTAATAAAAAATATTGTTAAACTGTCAGTTTCTGACAAATCAATCATGGCCAACTCACAATAATTATTGGTAAACGTTAAAATATCTACCAAATTAATACTTTGATGGAAAAATAAAAATATCCAGAAAACTGATAACTTTAGATATAGGGAGTACCTCATAAAATTTGAAGTACGATAGTAGTACTTTTCGATAGAGATAAAAAATACAGGGTGTTCTATTTAAAATTACCAAGAAAATAATGTACTTGCATTTTTACTTACATTGTATTTGATTTAACGAATATTATGACAACGAATATGTTGTATAATTTTTAACGATTATTAAAAAACTACGGTTGCATAAGATCAATGCTCCTATACTCCTGTTTAATTATACAGTGAGTTAAACTTGATACGATGGTATAACATAATAAAACTTTACATTGTTGTGATTTGGAAGTGAAGCAGATTTCAAATTTAAAATAAAATACAGGGTGTTCCATTTAAAAAAAAACATAAATCTGGTCTGCCACCATCTTATGGAACACCCTGTAAGATTGTAACTAATTTTAAAATGTGGAGTTTAAAGCTGCCTAAAATTTTTGTCAATAATTTTTTTGTAATTTTTACTATAACAGATCTACTGAACTTCCGCACACTAATCAATCACCCTGTATATACACTCTTTGATAATCTCTAATTAGAGGAAAACTAGTAAGGGTGTTTATAGCGCTCCCTTAACGAACTGAAATATACTGAAATGAACGTCTCTTGACTTCGTTTTACAGTAAGTTCTTAAAAATATAAATTAAATAGATTTTTTTTTTGTGAATACCTATATATTTTGCCACTTAAAGCTGGATATGCGTTTTTGAATTTAAACCAAACATAAGTATCTATATATCCATCCGCACCATTTTATGATAAATAAGCAAACTACTCTAAAATTAGAAGTATCTTTAATGATATTACCCTAGTATAGAGTATTTGCAAATGCAGTCTCAGCGCTAAAATGTCATTATGATTTTATAGCTAATTACAGCCTAAAATACCTTTATGTTATCAAACAATTTAAGGTAATTTAATAATATATTAGCAATTTACTTTTAAAGCTCACAAAATTTTATGGAATAGTGTAAAATTATCAGTAGTAATTGTACAAGAGCTCTGAAATTATTGAATTTTTCCCGAGTGACACTTTGACAGTTTTAATTTCACGAGCCGAAGGCGAGTGAAATTATGTCAAAGTGTCACGAGAGCAAAAATTCTATATTAATTTCAGAGGTCGAGTGCAATTTGTTGCGATTGTTTCATGAATAAAACTGTTCAAAACCAAAATTGTATTGTAATTTATTTATGTAAGTACCATTAAACACACAGATTTTTATAAATATTTGACGATTGAAAGTCATCACTTTTATAATTTTTAAAACACTAATTGTCATTAATGTCACTGAATGTATTTTTTCGTAGCAACGAAGGGCATCTGACGTAATATACTTAACGACGGGAGATTATCAAAAATTATCGATTTTTATTCAGATTTCTGTAGCTTTCTATTGGTCAGAATCTCCTATGAATGAAATAATCATTTTTATAAAAAAAATTGATATTATACTGTAATGTATAACAGATTGACATTTGCATTTTATTTAAAAAATTACGTTTATAGGTAATCAGTTTCATAGTTGATAAAAAAGATACCCAAGGATCATACGAATTTTATACGAGATATTTCCAATCATTACCCATTTTCAGTATCACTATCATTTGCTAAATGAAATACAATGTTTGTAAAATTATCTATATGAGACGGGAATTTTCAACTTTTTCTGTATGTGGAATTGCATTTTGCCAGCTATCATTATTAATATTTTGTACTTTTATTACTGGCATATACGTTAATCATTCAGCCAGTCACAATCAGATTATAGTTTATCACTAGATCAGGGGAGTAATGTATGGTAATGTGTAATGCGTGTTGAGTAAATGTTTTTCTTACTTTAATAAAGTCAACTTCATTGTCTTTACACAGAGACGCTTACTGTATACGAACCTCTTAGGTCTGGATCCCGCGTATGAAAAAAAAGTTGATTAATAGCAAGCTGAAAATTAGTTAATAGCTTAAGGGTGTCTTTCTAGTCGGACAAACTTTGATATATGGGAACACTGGAACCGGGGATGTTTTAATTGTGGAACAGGTTAAAAATTTGGAACGGTCACACCACGAAAACGTCACATGTATTTTGTCCGACAGAACTTCCAATTGATTTGTTAACATTTCATTAAACTCTGATACAAAAATCAGGCTGCTATTTATCAACAAATGGGCATTATAATGAGTGGAACACGTAGAAAATGTCAAATGACAGGAATTATGACAGGTGATAAATAGCAGTCTGATTTTTGCATGAGAGTTTAATGAAAGGGTAACAAATCAATTGGAAGTTTTGTCGGACAAAATACATGTGACGTTTTCGTAGTCTGACCGTTCCAAATTTTGTTCCACTGTTCCACAATTAAAACTTCCCCTGTTCCAGTGTTCCCATATATCAAATTTATGTAATCATGTTAAAATCGGTAACAAATTTTCAGCTTGCTATTAATCAACTTTTTTTTTTCATACGCGGGATCCAGACCTATCTGCGGTCCCTCAAGTGAGTATTTTGTAGTTAATTATTAAAAAATTTAATTACAAAAGGGCTTACCAAATATAAACAAACAATCTAGATAAAAAGAGAATGCTAATATACGATACTAATATTACACTAATATAAAAAAAATGGCTGCAAAATAAGAATCCAGCTGTATTCAGCTGGATTCTTATTTTGGATGGGGCACTCGAAAGCACATATTCAGAGCACATATTTCAAAAAATTGTTTTATTCAAAAAAAAACTTCTCCTGAGCATTTTCTCCTGGCCTTTAAGCATAAGGTTGTTCAATCTGCTCATGTGGAGAGTTTTTATATTGTAAAAGTAAAATTTGCACATCAGATGGAATTTTTTCATTTAAGCTCTTTCAGCTTAGATCTTCTCCTTCAGTACTGCTATTATATTCCTCCTTTTCGTCGCTCATTACAACTTCTCCTTCAGTTTCATCTGTCCTAAGATACCTTTGTTTTCATTATTGCCGCTCATATACAGTGGAACCCCGATAAGTCGGCCCCCGATAACCCGGAAGTCTGGCTAACCCGGACCGATTTTCATCAGACAAATATTTCAACAATAAAAATTTATGTAATATATTACAAAATTTTATCTGTAGCCGCTTCTGGAATGTCTTAAATATATCGAATTTCATTGATAAAATGCGCATATCCCACCAATCTTAGCTTCGACCATAATATAATATTTGAGAGATAATGGGTATTTGTGTAATTTGAACTATACGATAGTAAAAATGACTCATGGCACACGGCGGCGGCAGAGCGACGCTCATTATCTCGGGCTATCCGAAACAACAGACACCTGTTATTCCTTTATTTATTTCCAACTGTCTTAGCATTGTTTAAAAAAAGACAATTTAATTTTTTTTAAACAATGGTCTTTTAAACAATGAAAGAGCCACTGTTCTTAAATAACATAACATCGATCCGATGGCAGACGAAATTGACACAACCGAAACTGACTGAGTTTTTTACCTACAAATTATTAATACTCTATACCAGGGGTGGGCAAAAGCCGGCCCGCGGGCCGTATCCGGCCTTTTTGCTTACTTAATCCGGCCCGTTGAAAAATCCCGTAAGCAATTTTTGTATCTCTTTTCTCTGCCAAAAACATTAACGTATGCATAACGCACATACGCGGTGTAGTCCTCCGGCCCGGGAGACATTTTGAAAATTTCATTTTGGCCCGCGCTTAAAAGTATTTGCCCACTCCTGCTCTATACTGTCTATACTATACTCTATACAACTATAGGCAAGTTAGATGTGTACTGTGCATATATTTTATAGTTCATGTTATTTCAATTATAACGGACTTCATTTATAAGTATACCGTATTTTATTAATTTTTACCATGCTCTCCGGATTACACGGATTTTCGATAACCCTGATTGGCCGCGGTCCCGATTAATCTTAGTTATCCAGGTTCTACTGTACATATATTTAGTTTTATTTTCGTTGGATAGGAGCCCTTTTTTTTTATTCATTCTTGAACCTGGCGAAAGTCTCCATCCTTAATCTGGGGTTTCCTATTAGAATATCATCTGCAAATGCCAACAGTACATTTGGTCCTTTTCGATGAAAATTCGGGATCCTTCAACATTCACAAGAAATAATACGAGGAAAATATCAATACCATATTATATAAAAGGACTATCCGAAAAACTTAAAACCATAGGAAATAAATTCAACATTTCAACAACATTCAAAACAATAAACACATTGAGATCTATTCTATCTAAAACTAAACCTAGCAATGAACAAGAAAGAACAAGGAATTGCATTTATAAAATACCTTGTGAATGCGAACAATTTTATTTAGGTGAAACATCAAGACCATTAAACGTTGGAATAAGTGAACATCAGTCTTATATTAAAAATAGAGAATTTGATAGATCTCAAATATGTCAACACGCATGGGATAATGAACATAGAGTTCAGTGGAGAGATTTAAGTATAGTCATAAAATAATCAGATAGTAAAAAGAGAAAAATCAAAGAAGCGGCTCTAATTATGCTAAATGAAACCAATTGTGTCGCAAATTCCTCGGTAGAATGCAGTAGGATGTGGTTACCCATAATGAAAGAGGAAGTCAATAGAAAGAAATTACATTAGTAAGTCCATAACATATCGAGTTAGTACAAAAATTTTATATTTTAGTATAACTTATTGTATATTTATGTATTATTAATATTATTTATGATTTAAACATATTAAAATCAGAATTTGGTATTAGTTTTTTAAAAGTAAATTAAATGTAAGGCCATATACTTACGATGCGATGTCGGGATAGTATCACGAGGTTTTTTCCTGGTTTTTCCTCGTGATTAACTATGATATTTCTAACGCGACAATTTTACTGTCATCGTTGCATTTGGTTGTCTTTTTAAAATGATTTTTTTGTGACGGATATTCTTGAGTTGGGATTGATTTCATGTAATCGAATGAACTATCTTTTAGTAAAGTCGTCCCAGGAACGCAACTCATGAATATTGGCGATGTCATTTTAAAGTCTTTCACTTTAGAATGTATAATATACGTCTGAATTGCCAATATAAATGAGTCAGATTAAATAGATTATTAGAAGAATTTTTTTACTTAGCAACAACATTTTTGTTTATTTTAATAGTATTTTGTATTTTGACAACGAAACCCGATATGGGCTTCAAAACGTTAATAAAATTGTTTTTTCAATTTAATTGTGGCTTATTTCCCATCTAAATAGTTAATCATAAAAATGCCAAAAGGAAATAGCATCAGAACAACATTTTCGATGAAATACTGTAATCGGTTTTTCGATGCTTGTCTGATTATATATTCCAGAGCTAATTTGAAGAGTTGTGGTAAAAATGCATCTCGTTGTTAATAGTCCTTTGTTTATTTCAAATGTTTCCAACTAGTCTTTTTTAACTATCACCTTATATCCTAACCGTTTCACACACATCGCTGTCCACCACAGTCTAACACTGCATACTCTGTCAAAGGCATGTTTAAAATTTATGAACAAAAATTGTTCCCTGGTCAGAAACACTTCAGGCTGTATTTTTACTTCTTGGAGATAATGGAGATAACCCGTCTCTTTGCTCTATACTAAGCCAGCGGTAATAGAGAATGTGTCTCTGATATGTTTTCCAATTCGGATCTTAGGTATTGAATCCTCAATACATATTTTTGTTGAATAAATAATCCTACGTGATACCCCTATATTTTCGTGGCATTTCACATACTATCCCTTATGACTAGACTTAGGCAAATATGCAAATAAAAAAGTATGAAATATGCGCATAACTATGCAGTATTTTATGCAAAAATATGGAGTATTTTATGCAAAATATGCATATTTATCTAGAAAATATGCATATAATAAAAAATATTTACAATATTTTTTATTTACAAAAGTACTTACAATATTATAAATACAAAACATATACATATCTTTTAACCTATAAATATTATTTTGAATTGTGGTAACAATAGATAATCAAAAATGATGTTCAAGTAAATAGAAAAACTTCTTTCGATATCAACTAATGTAACTGGGGCATTTTTCAAATTTACTATAATAGATGGTTCTATATTAAGTAGTTCGGAAAATGTACCAGCTAGTACTTGAACCACTTCAGAAAGAACCTGGTAACCACTATTTTTTTCCATGGTTACTTTAAATTTTTGAAAAATTTCCTTTCCAAGAGTACTTTTAACGTTTTGACGCAATGACTCAAATCCTTTTATTAAAACTGTACCCTCTAACAATGATAATTTGGAGGATTTTAATTGAGTTAAAGTTTTCTGGACAAAACTATAATTTGATTTTATGAATGACAGTTGCTGTTGGAGGATATTATTTTGGAAGGCTTGCTTAGCTTCCAATAAAGATTGGCAATATCATCCGTTAAAAGGTTAATTAGTTTTTTTATATCAATAAAATGATCAGCATAGAAATTAGCTGCTTCCAACCATGTTTCCCAACGTGGTAAAATGGGTTGCAGTAACAGTGGAACAGCAGGAAGCATAATATCTCTGTAACATTGTATTCTTACAGGTGATTTCAGGAATACCTTTTTGACGCTCGCTATTAAACTGTTAACTAGTGAAAATTTTTTTTTACTTCCTACACAACTCTGTTTATTCCATGCGCAAAACAGGTGACATGTAATAAGCTTGGATAAAATATTTTTAAATTTTGTCCTGCTTTCACCATATATGGTGCGGCATAGGATAAAATAAGCAATAATTTATCATTCGGCACAGCAGCAGGAAGAAAAAAGTTTGCTCCTTGTAGAAACCGTGATATTGTTAGAGCGTTGGTTTTTTCCACTTGCTTACAAGAAATTAAATACGATTTTGGAAAGGTTTCATCGCTACGTACACCAATCAACAAGTGCACAATGTATTTTCCTGACGAGTCAGTGGTCTCGTCCACACATATATAAAAGTAATTATTACCTATTTCGGCTTTTATGTTGTGGATAGCTGAGGAGTATAACAAATTGACATTATTTCTCTTTAGAGTTCGTTCACTGGAAATGTTTTGTTTGCAATATTTTTTTTTAAAAAGAACTAAAGTTTTCATTAGATAATTTTGAAAGCGGTATATTAGAAGATACTAATGCACGACACAAGTCTTCGTTAAAAGTTTCTTGTTCGGTTTGTTTTTTGGAACTTGACTGAAAGCACTTGGACACTGAAGGTTGATATTTTTCACCGGATGTGGTTTTTACTTTTTTAGCTAAATGTATCGCTGTTCTGACATGCTGATCTATTTGCAATTTTTTTTTAGGTGAAATCTAAAAAAGAATATAAATATTCTATAGTTGTACCCATTTTAAAAATCTAAGATTGTAAAAATAACCTAAAAACGAACCGTTTTTGCATAACAATTAAAATATTTAAATTAAATCAAATAAAACTCGGTGTAGAAGACTCCCCAAATATTTACAAGAGGCTCTTGGTCTTTTCTGTTTACATTTAAAAAAATATTGTGAGCATAAATTAAAACCATTTAATTAAGTCCAATATATGATATGTTTTAGTTTTTAGCAAAAGTATAGCAAACTATGCTATTGTTAGAAAAAAAATGTTAGCGCCCTTGCAGTAGACTATTGAATGATTTGAATTTTCAATAGGTATCCTATTTTTTATCGCAAGGAGTTTAAAAAATGCTTGAAAAAGAAAAAATTCATCGATTTATTGCGAACTAGCCTTGTGTCGGTACTTTTCTTCAACATAATCTCCAATTTTGAAATCTTTGTTTGTACCACCGTGTAAATTTTTAAAATAAAATAAAAAATAATACGTATGTACTTACGGTTTTTCCACAACATGAGCAATAGACTTTATGCATATCCATAGATAGCTCTTTGTAAGGTTTTATCCAAGTTGAAATATTGCTTATTTTCGGCATTTTCAAAGCAAAATAATTATTCACAATTAGAAATACACGTTGTTTACGCCTTCAATTTTAAAACAAAAGTGAAACCAAGTGAAACTGACCGTCAAAATAAAAATTTTAACCTAGAGACCTAAACTGGCAAACACAAACCCTTAATTCCAGGACAAAACTATAAGCCGCTGTCTTTAATTAGTTACTATACCAAGAATTTGAATACCGAGTGATTATAAAACAAAATTAAATATTGGCATTTTCATGCTGTCTGTAAGTTTAAATATAAAAATATATAGTTAACCCCAAATTTTCAAATTATATGCACTTTATGCTCGCTTTTATAAAAATATGCAAAATTTGACATTTTTGCATTTTTTATGCAATATATGCAAAATATGCAATTTGCATATTTGCCTAGGTCTACGTATGACATTATTGTTCTTATTTTTTTTGGCATCATATCCCTGGATTGATCTTTGCCTGTCTGGCTATGTCCTTCCATTCAGATCTTTCTTGTGCCCTTCTCCTCTATTGTCTTATAATCATGGTCTTCAGGTCATCTTCCACTTCATCTAATCATCTCGTTCTGGGCCTTACTTTTTTTCGCTTTCCGACCGGTTTCCATTGTAATATTTTCTGTGTTGTTATTGTATTTTCTTGTCTCTGGGCATGTCGCAGCTATGCCAGTCGTTAACTTTTCACAAATATTACAATATCATACCTTTCATTTGAAGAGATAAGTGGATAAAGGTCATATGTCACATTTTTTGAGAAAATTGTTTTATTAGCTTTTTGTCCTTGTAATATGCTGTTTAACCTGTTAAAATTTTAAAATTACCTATTTTTAGCAAAACAAAAATCACAGGAAGGTATTAAAGCAATATGTCACACAATGATTTCCGAATTGTGGTGGAAAAAGGTATTATGTCCAAAATTGCGTATGGATATCATACCTTTATCCACGTCAAATGTGTAAATATGGAGAATTTTCTACTACTTAGTATTTGGATAAAGGTAATATGTCCACAAAATTTGAAATAATTGGCTTTAGGTAACTTTTTTAAATTCAATTTAAAGCGTAAAAAAAGTACCTTTAGATACCTGTTTAAAAAAGTATAGCAATGCAAATTTATAAAACAAATAATTAACTTGGAACAAAAGACACTAAAATGCTCATTACTCAAAAACATTATTTTGTGACGTATGACCTTTATCCACTTATGTCTTCATTTAATGCATCAACCTCGTCGTTCCTACTAATTCTCCATGTGCCGCCTTGCTCTTCCATCGGGCCATACACTTTCCAGTATCTTTTATCGAATGTCCTGTGTTAGGCCTCACGTTGGGTATGACTCTATTGGGACCGTGCAAGTTCGGAAAAGCGACACCTGGTTTCTACGCTCTGCACTTTTATTCACACTTTTAATTATATTGGCCAATCATATGGTCCTGGTTAATGGATAATTGTCAAGGCCATAGTCCGAAAAAATAATAAGAAGAAAAAATAAGATTTAGGTTATGTTATTAAAACGTAAATAATTGTATGTATTACATAAAATTAGTTATTAAAAGGCAGTACTGGAAGCAAAATACAATTAATCAAATTTACCTTTATAAAATAATTGCATATCATATCAATATTGTGGAGCAATATATAATTTTTCTTCTTAAATGACAATAGCTATGAAATGTACGTCAATTTGACAATTTCAATTGACAATATGAATTATTTAAGAAAGTTGCAATTTTTCTCCGCTATTCGCGCACGATCGTTTCGCGTATCCCTTCCAAGTACTTGCACACAGCGAATAGTACGCTTTTCAAAAATACATAATTGGTGTTCTTTACCGAATTCCCATTTTTTTCCAGAAGATATCTGATAGTAAAAATCTGATCTATTGTTGTTCTATTGAGCTTATTTTATACAGTTTCTCTAATTAAAAATTACCCCATTACCAAAAAGCATGTTAAAATTTTTGGTAGGGGGGCAATCCTTCTGTTCTAAACGAAATAAAAAACTGGATTTATGGCTGGCATTATGGGTAATAGGATCAAGGAACACAAAATTTTACGAAAACCTCCAAAAAAATAAAGGAAGGATAAAAATTTGGGAATAGGTAGTTGAAATTGTCTATTATTGTATAAGAAAAAGTTTACAATTATACATCCCCTCCATTTTACAAAAATTGGAAAATACAAGGTGAAAAAAATTTTCTCGGGGGTGAAAAAATACGTTCAAAATAAGTCCGGAATTGGATAAAATGACTAATTCTAAGCAACTTTTGTTCTATAGAATTTTTACAAAGTCAATACTTTTCGACTTATTTGCTAGTGAATATGTTCATTTTTAACAAAAAAAAAAACATGTTTTTGGACGGTTTTTCGGAGATAACTCAAAAAGCGAAAAAAATATTGTATAAATATATAGTAAAGTTATAGCTTAAAAAAATTGAAAAAAATGGTGTATGCGTGTGGTCTGCAGACACAGTAGAAGCAGAGTTGCAGCTAATGAAAAGTAGGTTCTTCTTCGTCACATTCCAAATCGGATATTTCAATGTGAAATAACCAAAAAAATTGAGCAAAATTTTCTGGGAAAATTCATTACCACTTTTTTAAAGTGTTTAAAAAAGGTTAATTTTTGTTTTTT
Source organism: Diabrotica virgifera virgifera (assembly GCF_917563875.1). NCBI lineage: Eukaryota > Metazoa > Arthropoda > Insecta > Coleoptera > Chrysomelidae > Diabrotica > Diabrotica virgifera. The sequence goes on from NC_065447.1 coordinate 201,802,846, forward strand.
AAAAAAACTTCTAATATTAAAAGTAAGTGATTTACGCCCAAAATATTGTTGGTCCCTTTTATTTTTTGGTAAAAAAATGGGGAAAGTCACCCCCTAATTAGCTTCTCAAAAACAATTTTCGTTACCGCTTTACAAGTTACTTTATTTATGTATTATTTATATTTTGTATAAGTTTCATTGATTTAAGGTGCTCAGTTTTGAAAAAAATGGGGTTTAAAATAAAACATTTTCTTTGAAAAAAATCGGAATTGTGGATGGAATTAACTTAAAAGTTATTAGTAATACCAAAAATCTCAAAAAGTAATAAAACGTACCTTTTGCTTTTCTCAATATTTTTGATTTTTTGTTTTCTTGTTAGACAAAAATTGGTTATCCTAGGGCTTTTCCAAATTTGCCTAAACTCGTGATTAGTTACTCGCTCAAGCCATTTTAACAACATATTTTTCAAAAAGAAGCACTTTCAACCGATGAAACTTACAGATCATATAAATAATATATAGACAAAATAACTTGTGAAGTGGTAATAAAAAATTTTATTTGTGAAGCTAACTAGGGGGTGATTCTCGTGATTTTTTAACAAAAAATTAAAGGGACCATCAATATTTTGAGCCTAACTCACTTACTGTTAATGTTACAAGTTTTTTTAAAAAACAAAAATAAACTTTTTTAAACACTTTAAAAAAGTTAAAATGAATTTTACCCGAAAAGTGCTTCGTATTTGGGTTATTTAACATTGAAATATTCGATTTGGAATTTGACGAAGAAGAACCTACTTTTCATTAGCTTCAACTCTGCTTCTACTGGGTCTACATACCTCATGTGTGTACCATTTTTATACTTACTTTTTAAGTTATCTCCGAAAAACCGTTCAAAAACATGTTTTATTTGGTTAAACATGAACATATTCACTCGCAAATAACTCGAAAAGTGTTGACTTAGTGAGAAAACTCTATAGAACAAAAGTTGTTTAGAATTAGTCATGTTATCCAATTCCGGTCTTATTTTAAATGTATTTTTTTTACCTTCAAGAGGGAGGCATTCCCCTTCATTTTTGTAAAATAGAGGGAATGTAGAATTGTAAACTTTTTCTTATATAATAATAGACAATTTCAACTACCTATTCCCAAATTTTCATCCTTCCTTTATTTTTTTTGGGGTCAGATTGTTCTTTGATCGGGCTATAAAATCCTTCGGATATCTGCGATTATCGAAGAATCTTTAATCACTTTTCAGTAAATATTTTACTAAGTAAATTACTTTCTTTCTAAATAAAATTTTTTGGGCAATTAATCTTAAGCTGTCTATTTAAAAAAAAACAGCCTTGTAATTTAAAAAGAATTCGGCAAAGAAAGAGACGAACGATTTGGCCCGAGTTTGATTAAAGTCAGTCGAGAGAAAAAGGAATATTGAGCGTAAGTTTTCAACAGTTTCAGATAAAAACATCCAGCAACTTATGAATAAATGAAAAGTTTACGACGGCCGTTGGGAAACTCACGACTTTTTGAAGGAAAAATACAAAATAGAAGATCGATAAGCTGATGGATAGATGTGGGGTTGAATATTGGGTATGGGGACAAAATACTCGCTGCATATAGGAAAAGAATTGCTATAAATAACTTAATTCATACTTGCCTTGGCTTTACTTTACTCGAATTATTAAACAAGTCATACATGGTGCAATTCGCACCATGCAGACGTTCGGAAGTTCGGGACTGTACACTCTACACCATAGAGAAATAACAACAAGGTTATAATAACAACAACTACTGTGCAGTTTGTATTATTCGGATTCTATATTATCTTTTCCGATAAAAGAACGACGAAAAATCTGTGGATTGATGATATATTTGAAGATTTCGTTTTGAGGTTAGGATGGATAACAACATGTGTAGTGCTTGCTCCCTTGATTTGGGCAATGATGAAAAGCAGATTATTGCCTGCGACAGCTGTAGATCTAAATTACATCTGGCTGAAAAATGCTCTGGTTTATCTACATCTGAGACAAGAGCAGTGGTTCTTCAGAAGCGACTTCTAATGTACTTTTGTAGTGACTGTCGAGATGCTTTTAAAAATGTGCCCATTTTTGTGAGGAAGTTTATGATGCTGGAAGATGAAATAACCAGCTTAAAGAATAAAATTAATCAGCTGGAAAATAATAGCTCTCAGACTTCTGCCAACTCAATCTATTATGAGGTTCAGCAGCGCATTGAACGAGCTAACAACCTAATAATCTATAAGATGCCTGAATCTAATTCTAATATCCTGTCAGAACGTAATAATCATGATAAAGGTAAGGTTAATGAGATTTTTCGTTTACTCGGTATACAACAACAAGAGTCCAGCATTGAGCATGTAGTTTGCATTGGAAAATCATCAGATTCTAATCGAATTAGACCAGTCAAGGTAGTATGTAACTCTAATACTGTGAAACTAGCCCTTAAATCAGGCAATAAACTTAGGGGATCAATCTACAGCATCTCTAGAGATCAAACCAGAATGGAAATAGATGCTTACAAGGCAGCAAAAAGAGAACTGGAAGAAAGAAAATCTGCTGGTGAAGTAAATCTGGGCATTATATATCAAAATGGGGCCCCAGTAGTTAAAGAAACTAAGCAAAAAAACTAGTTTCATCCCCATTAGCAGTATTTTATCAAAATGTTGGTGGCCTGCGAACCAAATTATTTGATGTGATAAAGAGTATTTTATGTTGTTCGTATGACATTATAATATTTGCTGAAAGTAACCTTAATGATAATATAACCGATTGTGAGATTACATGTGTTGGCTTTAATATCTACAGATTTGACAGATCTTTAAGGACGAGTCCCAAACAAAGCGGTGGTGGTGTTCTGGTTTTTGTGAGCAAGAAGATACAATCTCAACGTATCTCTATTAATGAGGACAGAGTTGAGCAAATCTATATCCTATGCCAATATAAAACAACAAGGTTTGTGGTGGGTGGAGTATACATTCCTCCACAATCTTCACGAGATACTTACAGTTTGCATTGTCAATCTATAGAAGATATTACCATACGTTACACTTCACTTAACATATACATATTTGGCGATTACAACCTACCCAATGCAACTTGGCTGAATGACGAGTATGGATTAATGGTTCAGTGTCCTGGAGGGGATCCTGCAATAGATGTTGCTCAAGAGTTAGGGTTTTTAAAATTCTTTCAACACATTAATGTTCCTAATAATCGTATTGTATTTTTAGATTTGGTTTTTTCAAATGTTAGGGAATTAAATGTCTTGAAAGCAAAAGATCCTTTGGTAGACCTAGCCAACACCATGTGGGTTATGAGTGTTTTTTAAACTTAGATTTAACTGATTCAAAAAATTTAAAATATGATGAATTTTTTTATGATTTTGTAAATGGAAACTACGCTGAACTCAATAACTTCCTTGCATCCTTGGATTGGCAGAACTGTCTGGTTGAGGGTGTTGATAATTCTGTGGGTTTGTTCTATGATGTTCTGTTGACGGGGATAGCATTGTTTGTACCATTAAAAAGATTCAGAACATCTTCCTTCCCTAAATGGTTTTCCCACGAACTCAGGAATTTAACGCAGGAGAAAAAACGTGCCCACTCTATGTACATGAGAAGTCAGTCTGATGCTGAATATGTTAGGTTTTCTCGCCTTAGGGCTGAGTGTAAGCGTTTGTCTGATACATGCTTTAGTGGCTATATGGGTGGAGTAGACATTAGCTTAAAAAATAACCCTAAATCATTTTGGAAGTTCATTAATGACAACCGATCTACTCATAGCTTACCGAGCTCTTTATTTTATTTAGACCAATCAGCATCTAACGGTCAAGATATAGCAAATTTATTTAAGAAGTTCTTTCAAACTGTTTACTTGCCTAATAATGGTCAGCTCCGGGTGCCCTGCTACCCTGAGGGTAGCAATGTAAGTACATGTATTAGACCTGCTGCGATATCCATAATTGAAATTTTTGACAGTATAAGTGATCTTCCCAATAAGCTGTCAGCTGGTCCTGATGGTGTGCCTAATTATCTTTTGAAAAAGTGTGTCTGTACTCTAGTCATACCTTTGCATTTACTGTTTAACAGGTCTTTAGCGACATCTATGTTTCCGGCTGCTTGGAAGGAGAGCTACGTTATACCTGTTTATAAAAATGGGCAAAAGGATAACATTGAAAATTATCGCAGCATATGCATTCAGTCTGCAATACCCAAGCTTTTTGACAGCCTGGTGGCCAAGCAGCTTTCTTGGTTGTGTAACGGATTAATTTCCGATTCGCAGCATGGCTTTCGCATAAAAAGGTCTGCTGCGACGAACTTGGTCGAGCATCAGTCTGACTTATTGTGTCAAATGGAGGATCGTAAGCAGATAGATGCCATATACACGGATTTTTCGAAAGCGTTTGATCGTGTTGATCACCAAATACTCTTGGAAAAGCTGGTGTCTATGGGTTTTGATGTTAACTTTGTCGAGTGGATTAAGAACTCCTCATCGGGGCGTACTCAACGAGTGAAGATTGGTAGCTATTTATCTGACATTATTACAGTAAGCTCCGGAGTTGCTCAGGGTGGCCATACTTCTCCGCTTCTTTTTATCATCTTTGTTAATGATATAAATAATTGCTTTCTGAATAGTAAATGCTTAATGCTAGCTGATGATCTGAAATTCTGGAGACCTGTGGATGGTTTGTTGGACCAGGCGTTGTTGCAGGAGGATCTTGATAGACTGCAGGAGTGGTGTGTTCGATACAAACTTTTCTTGAATACCAGGAAATGCTGTTTTATAAGCTTCTTTCGGAAAGTCAGTAGAATTGAATCAGGTTACATCATTAATAATCAGCCACTTGAATATGTATCTTCCGTTAGGGATTTGGGTGTTGTTTTGGATGAGAAGCTTTCTTTTGTGGAGCATATAAATGCTGTATCTGTGAGGGCATCTAAACTTTTGGGATTTGTTACAAGAAATTGCAAATTCTTCTCTATTGAATCTACTAGGCTTGTTTACTGTAGCTTAGTAAGGTCCCTCTTGGAGTACAGTTCTGTGGTTTGGTCACCTTATTTCCAGACTCATATTGATACTATCGAGAGAATACAACATAGATTCTTGAGATCATGTGCTTACTATACACAAACTATCATTGTCAATCACGATTATTCTTTTCTTGAACAACAGTTGTCCCTACCTCCACTTAAGGTACGCCGTAACATAGCAGGTGCTGTTTTCATTTTTAGGATCATAAATGGACTTATAGATTCTCCCAATCTTTTAAGTCAGATTAATTTTAATGTTCCTTATCAAGCTCTCCGTTACCATAATATGTTTAAAATACCTTTCCATAGAACATTGTATGGCGTTCACAACCCACTTGATAGGTATATGGGATTGTTAAATAATTACGAACTTGATTTATTTAATATAACTCTAAATCAATTAAAAAGATCTCTTGCTCTGTGATGTTATTTTTATATTCTTAAGTGTTATGTTTGTATGTTGTATATTTTTTTGTAGTCAATATTTATGTTATATATTAATTTTCGTGACATATGAAATTTTTCAGTGTTTTTATACTTTTCTAACTCTCTATTTTTTAGATTAATTAAGTCATATTTAACACATTGAATTTATTATTACCTTTTGGAAATGTATTAATATTTAACTGTAATTTTTCTGTTAATGGGGTTATCCCGTATAATAATAAATAATAAATAATAAATAATAAATAATAAATAATAAATAATAAATAATAAATAATAAATAATAAATAAATTACCTTATAAATATACAAAAGCTATAGCGGAAAATTTCTTGAGGAGAAAGGTTTAAAACTTAGTAGGACCAAGACAGTGTATTTGGAATGTTTTTCTAAAGATGGAGTTACTATAAATAACATGATATCTTTGGTTGAAATGATTGTAAAAAGTGATAGTTTTAAATGCTTAGGATAGGTAATTACAGATTAATGGGGAAATACATGAAGATGCAAGCATTAGAATTAGGGTTGGATGGATGAAATGGAAGGAAGTTAGTTGTGTGTTATGTGCCACATAAAATTCTAATGAAGTTGAAGTGAAAATTCTATAAAACAGCCATAAGACCGCCTATGATGTATGGAACTGAATGTTGAGCAGTTAAAAGAAAGAGTAAAAACGAATGCATACGGCGGAGATAATGCTTAGATGGATTAGCATGGAGTAACAAAAAAGGATAAAATTAGGAATGAGTATATTTGAGGAAGTCTAGGGGTGGCACCAACTGGTGCCAAAATAAGGGAGCATAGGTTAAGATGGAGTGGTCATGTTTAACGTCGAGACGTTAATAACCTAGTACGAAGAATTGCTAAACTGACGCTTAGGCAGGGCATGTTGGTACAAGGGATTGATGTTGATATGTCTCAAGATAGAAACTTATGGAGAAATGCAATTAGGAAAGCTGACCCCGCATAGAGATAATAGCAAAGAGTCGGATAATGATGATGATGATGATGTATTTCATTTTTATCTCACTTATATTTCACATTACGAAAACAGGCTAAAACATTTTTAATACTTAATATTTTATATGATGTTTTAATTCAAATAGTACGTGTTCTAGTAGTAACTTCTTGCCATTTTCAGTAAAAATCCAAATTTGTCCGACAATACCAAAAACTTAATTACTATTACTAATTTTAATGTGAACTGAGAGTTGGGACTTGGTTCAGTGAACAAAATATACCGATTAATCTGTACATAAAATAAAATAAAACAACTACAAATACTAAACGATTGTTATTTTCCACATGCCTTAACTGTCAACGACAGGCATTTATTCATTAAAAATGCGGTGAAATTGTCCTCATTATTTCACCAGCAAAATCAATTTCGTCCTGAATTATGGAACAAGAGCAATTAGAGAAAATAATGTACCATAATTTAATTCCCGGAATATTTAATCAAATTTTGATTTGCAGTGTGTTTATATTCCCAGTATAATCTCATAAATTCAATTATGATCTACTCGAGACGAATTTCCGTTGAGGAAATTATAGCAGCAGCGTCTTAGACTAACTTCCTTTAAATTCTATGAGATAATAAACTTTTATTGAAAGGATAGTATGTTTTCTTTTCCGTTTTTCTTATACTTTATGATAATGAAACCATTTTGGGCTTTGCAATATTAACTATTATGTTTTTTTTTTAAAGAAAAAATAAATATAATATAGTAATATTAATCACAAACACAACCACTACAAATCTTTTCAGAGCAGCAGTGTGCAAAGTGCAGATTGCCATGATGGTCGCCAACATCCGAAACGGATAGGCACTACAAGAAGAAGAATATTAATAACAACACCTGTAGCATTTATAATAATTCAAAAAATATCTATATTAATTTAAACTATCAGTTTCAATAGTTCGATTGGTAGGCTATTGATTATGTTCAAAATAAGAGAGCTAAAAGGAATTATAACGTTAACGGGATTTTATTGTCTCATATGGTCAATGGACCTCTAAATTTGAAAAAAACGTGGAGTGCTACCATTTAAATGGGTGCGTTTTTGAGAAAGGGGTGAATTAGTCCCTAGGCACAGGGTGAATTAAGGTGAGTTCTATGCACTTTTGGTACAAACACGTCTACAGAAAAAAAATATTCCAGGTTAAATTTTCTATCGGAATGTCACATTTTAAAGTCAAAACTATTTTTTTTACAAAAATATATATTCAAAAGAAAGGCAAGAAAAACGGGAGAGAAAGCAATTTTGTTTTTTGCCCCATAACTTTTTTCCACAGGGATATAGGTATAGGAATTGCTTCAGCGAAAAATAAATTCCATCCTTCCTCTTTAAAATGAAGTTTGGTAAAAGTATCTATAATATATTATATAGTTTCCGAAATAGGATTTTTCAAATTTCGCCACTCGCAGCATTTTTGGGCCATTTTCCCCATTATTTCGCATACATTGTTCTGCAACTTTTTTCTACGCATTTATAGGTATATGCAATGGTACATTTATTAGAAAGAGAAATCAATTACCTTTAAAACGGTGTATTGTGTACGGTTATACCGTTCTTTCTAAAAGTTATGCTTTTTTAAGATCTTATACTTTTAATAATTTTTGATATTTTTAATTATTTTTTAAATTTCTCATTATGACTTTTTTTCTTGAAATTTAGGTACATACATTCTGGAATAAAAAAGGCTTATTTTCTTGGCTTTAAAATGGTGTATTGCAATAAATTCTAGGACTATTTTTAAAAAAGATATCCATAGGATATCCAAGGGTATCCGTAATAAGAGAAAAATAATAATTTTTATTTATTTTTTTAATTAGAAGAATATAATTGCATATTATAACTTAATTTTTAATTCTAAATAACTTTTTTTAATTCTTAACTCTTTTTTAACTTTTCGATATTGTGAAATATAAAGGTACTTTACTCTTGAGCGAAATTCATATTTTTAACCTCTCTCGTACACTATTGATACAATTTTATATCTGATGATTGCATCTTAGGTTTTAGACTATGCAGAGCATTTTAAAAAAAAATATTTTTTTCATAAAGTTAAAAATAAAAAATTTTCCATATGGTTCCAACTTAGTGGGACCTATTGCATGTGTATACGTCACATTTTGAAAAAGCATATCTTGTTTAAAAGTAGTCCTAGATTTTTTTACCATACATCATTTTAAAGAAAAGAAAATAAGCTTTCTTTTTATTCTACAATGTATATACCTAAATATACAATAAACAAAGCTATAATGAGAAATTTAAAAATAATCGTAAAATATATCAAAAACCATTAAAAGTATAAAATTTTGAACAACCATATCTTCCTTAAAAATAGTCATAAAGCCTTCTACAAAACACCATTTTTAAGGTAATTGACGTTCCTTCCTATTAAAGGCAACATTGTTTATAGCTAAAGCTACGTCCAAAAAAGTTACAGAACAATGTTTGAGAAGTATTAAGGAAAATGGGCCAAAATCGCTGTGAGTGGCGAACTCTGAAAAATCATATATTGTAAACTATAAATCATAGAGACTTCTACCAAACGTGATTTTAAAGAGGAGGGATAGAAGTATTTTTTTCTGTGAAGCAATGCCTGTACCTTTATCCCCGTGGAAAAAAGTTATGCGGCAAAAAACAAAATGGCTATATTTCGAGTTGTTTTCTTGCGTTTCTTTTGAATATATTTTTGTAAAAAAAATGTTTTTAACTATAATATGTGATGCTTTGATAGTAAATTTAATTTGGAACAATTTTCTTGTAGACGTATTTGTACCAAAAGTGCATAGAACTCACCATAATTCGCCCTGTGCCTAGGGACTAATTCGCCCCTTTCTCAAAAACGCACCCTTTTAAATGGTAGCACTCCGCGGGTTTTTCATATTTAGAGGTCCATTGACTCTATGAAACAATAAAACCCCGTTAACGTTGTAGTTTCTTTTTAAAATACATATGACAGAGCTTTAATTATCATATCCGTTGTTATCTGGTATATTAATGTTTACTATTTGTTAATCCTTAACTTTTACCATTAAAACTTATAGACAATTTTATTATAATAATAAATATAAAATCTATTTACTGCCCTATAACAGTACTATTATTTTTCTTCAAGAATAGCGGTTATCCCCCAAAAATAGCTAATGCAAAATAATATCGGGATCATCGATCAATCTCATTATTTTGCGAGTTATTTGCTTAAGGGGAAATTTTGACGCATGTCAAAATTTTAAATGTGTTTTAAATGTATTAATTTTTTTCGAATTCTGAGAAACCTAATAAGTGTTTTTTAAACATTTTAACGCAGAGTCAAAGACTACTTTATTGCCGAGGGCTTGAAGAGCCTTAGAATAATTAAAAAAAATTTTGTGAATGAAATATTTGCAATTAAAAATCACACTAAATTTTCTCTTAGTTTTTCACCCCTGTAACTTATTAAAATAAACATTATAAGAAGTTCTCAGGTACTTTCAAAAGTTATCAATACTTTCAGAAGATCCCCTTAAGGCGTTTCTAAAAATCATTCATAACCGTGCTTACAGAAAGTTGGAACTTGATATTAGCGAGACACAGTCTGAATTCAGAAAAGGACTAGACACTACAGAAATTTTGTTTGTTCTAAATGTTCTCACACAGTTTGATTGGTACACGAGGTATACAATGAAAAGTTTCCTGTTTAGCAACAATATTATTACAGTGGTATTGTTAAAGAATCAGGCTATAACATGTTCAACAAATCACTTAATTCGGCCAACAGGTTTAGGAAATATGAGACATCAGAAATGATCAAATTTTTAACTGGGCCGATTTCTATGCACGTAAGTTTATTTTGTAAATTTTATTTTGGAAGTATATATTTAAAAAACATCAAGTACTTAAACGCTGCTATGAAATCGGAGTAAATGTTAAAAATTATATAGCATTCTTCTTTAGCGGCGAATCGATTGAGGGTAAAATTTGATTGATCCGCGCGCATGCGCACACTGACAGTATGGTATTAGTTGTTATACGGGCTCTGATTGGGTGTTGAAATTTTGAAATGATCTGTCAATAATTGTTCAATATGGAGGTTATCGGTAAAAAAAAATATTGTATAATATTAGTTTTTATTGATGTGTGGACAGAAATAAAATCAAATTTATAATTATAGTGACTTTTTAAATAGTTTTGAAAAGCCGCAGATACATAATTCTAAATGTTTCAGTTGGAAATACCTAATATTGTCAATACCTATCTATTTGGAAAATGTAAACAAAGTAATGTAGTTACCTATTAGTAGACAATGCTTTAATTTACATAATCTGATTACGAACAAACTTTCTACAAATCTTCATCTCATATATAGTTTTCTTACTGTATATTTTGTTGTATTATATTGCGACAAAAATAAAACCAATAATTTTATTAAATTCATATAAATTTATGGTGTAAACGTTTAGTTTGTGTATATTCCCACATGACATATACGAGAGTTTGGTGCAATTTGAAATGGCGTCAACTTTCGTACGGCGCGGTAGACGTGAAGTGGGTTCAAGCCCCAAGCAAGTTATTATTTTTTATTTATTTTTATAGATTTTATGATTTTAAGTATATTATTATATAATTTTTGAAGATATTCTTCTTTTTTGAAAGTGGTAGATAAGAAAGTTAGTTTGATTTTTAAATAAAATAAGTACAAATAACCTTTTAAGTATATTTACTTCGTTTAAATTACCTAATATATAATAGAAGAATAACTTCTTACGTGCGTACAAAGTACACACACATTCTTTTTTATTTACGTTTTTGTAAAATTCTAAGTACTCAAATAGCGTAATTAATTTCAAATGAAGTTCCCGTATTTTGCAATCTAATTCCAATGCTCCGCCTATGCAGCATATCATCAATTTGAAATTCATCGCAAAATACTAAACACTGAAAATTCCACGAAATCCTCAGTATATACGAGAGCGATCCCTTAATAGAATGCTTTGGATGTCTCTCATTGGCAAATATCTTGAAAATCTCTTTTCGCAAACATACGAAATTGCAACTGAACCACACTTTCTTATTTATATAGTATAATTTCTCTCTTTATTTAATGAAATTCGCATGGATATTCCAACGAAGAGAAGAGATACAACCGGAATGTAAATATAAATGTTTCTGGAATTAGAAATAAATTTATTATGCGATTCATGAATTTGCTTATTTAGAGTGTCGAACTAATCCTTTTCAAATATTCCAAGCAGATTTATACTTGATAGCGATTTGTTCTGTTAGCTCTTCAATTTGTAGTACAAAATATAATTTCAAACAGTCGAAAAGGGTTTATTATACAGGGTGTCCCGAAAAGATTGGTCATAAATTATACCACACATTTTGGGGTCAAAAATAGTTCGGTTGAACCTAACTTACCTTTGTACAAATGTGCTCATAAAAAAAGTTACAGCCCTTTGAAATTACAAAATGAAAATCGATTTTTTTCAATATATCGAAAACTATTAGAGACTTTTTATTGAAAATCGACGTGTATCAATATTTTGGCAAGATCATCTTAAAACAAAATTATAGTAGAATTTGTCCACCCCATAAAATATTATGGGGGTTTTGTTCCATTAAACCCCCCCAAACTTTTGTGTACCTTCCAATTAATTGATTATTGTAGTACCATTAGTTAAACACATCATTTTTAAAACTTTTTTGCCTCTCATTATTTTTTCGATAAACCAGTTTTTATCGAGTTGCGGCTTCTTTTTTAATATATTTACATAAAAATTTTATGGGGGTTTTGTTCCTTTAAACCCCCCAAATGTTTGTGTACGTACCAATTAAACTATTATTGTGGTACAATTAGTTAAACACAGCGTTTTTAAAACTTTTTTGCCTCTTAGTCTTTTTTTGATAAGTCACCTTTGATCGAGATGTGGCTTCTTTTTCAAAATATACCTAAAAATGTAAGTTATAAATAAATTTTCAGATTATCAACAGGTGCCTATAATCATACTTAACTATATACAGATGAGGGGCTTGGTATCAAAGACGGACAACTCCATTTTTTTCAAAATTGAGTTAATGGTACAAACTTATAGGATTTTTCACAATGAATTCAAATCTGAATTGCTCTAGTTTCAAAAGCGGCTAGAACATGCAAGAAATTGCATTTTAAAACGAGCATCGGTTTCACAAACGGACAGCTCCAACTGGATTTTGTAGTAGAATCGGACTACTCCACTACAGCCAATCGAAAGGTAGTATTTCTGTCAAGTTCACCATGCGCACTAGAACAAACCTACTGAGAGTGGCCATTGCGTTTTAAGTTTGCAACAGTTTACGACGTTATTTCAACCGTTTTCGTGTTTTTTTAAAATATTATTTGCGTTATTTTTCCGAAAAATACACGTGAACATAGTTAAATCAACTAAAAATGAAGCCAGGAAAAGATTAGTCGACAAAAATGGTCGACATTGGTTTCAAAAACGGACAGCTCCAGAGCTTGGTTGCAATATCGGCCAACTCCATTTTCTTTATTGATTTTAGGGAATGTAGTGACTACCGAACCATTAGCTTGATGAGTCATGTTTTAAAGATATTTCTACGAATTTTGCATTCTAGAATGTACCAAAAAATAGAAGAACAGCTTGGTGATACACAGTTTGGATTCCGCAACAACCTTGGGACCAGAGAAGCACTGTTTAGTATTCAGGTTATGGTACAGAGATGCAGAGATGTCGGACATCCGGTTTATATGTGTTTCATTGACTTTGAGAAGGCCTTTGATCGGGTAAAACATACGGAAATGATTGCTATTCTTCAGAAAGTGGGTATTGATGATAAAGACCTACGCATTATCAAAAATCTTTACTGGCATCAACGTCCAAACATCAGGATTGGCTGGGACACGTCTGAAGAACTTCAAACACGAAGAGGAGTAAGGCAGGGCTGCATTTTGTCCCCACTAATATTTAACATCTATTCTGAGTTTGTTTTCAATAAAGCAGTGGATAATGCTCAATGTGGTATCAAAATGAATGGCGTCAATATTAATAATTTGAGATATTCGGATGACACGGTGTTAATTGCTAGCAATTATGAAGAACTTCAACATCTGATTAATAGGATTACCACAACGTGTGATGAATATGGACTCAAGCTAAACACCGCAAAGACCAAGGTGATGGTTGTCAGTAAGACGCCAATACAAACGGAAGTAGTAACAGCTTATGGTGAACAATTAGAGAGAACTAACAGTATCACCTACCTTGGTTGTAATCTAAATGAGAACTGGGACATGAGCAAAGAAATTAGAATACGTATAGAGAAGGCCAGAGCTGCATTCTTTAAGATAAAGAAACTTTTAAGTGGAAACAACATTACTTTTAATCTTAAAATTAGATTAGTGAGATGTTATGTGTCCTCTACTCTTTTGTACGGTGTCGAAGGTTGGACTTTAACAGATACTCTTCTCAAGAAATTGGAAGCCTTTGAAATTTGGGTATACCGACGAATCCTACGAATAAGTTGGGTGGATAGAGTTCGTAACGAAGTTGTTTTGCACCGGATGGGAAAAATCACAGAAGTCGTCAGAACAGTTAGAAATCGAAAACTTGAATATTTTGGCCATGTTATGCGGCACCCAGAGAGATATAATATACTCCATTTAATAATACAAGGCAAGGTAGACGGAAGAAGAGGGCCAGGTCGAAGAAGAACGCCATGGCTTAAAAACCTGAGAGAATGGTATAACAGATCCTCTGCATCCCTTTTCCGAGCTGCCGTTAACAAAATTGCTATAGCCAATTTGATAGCCAACGTTCGATAATCGAGCACGGCACATGAAGAAGAAGAAGGGAATAAAACATAAATGTATTTACATTTTCGTTATTCAAAAGTATTAAGAGACGCTAGAAGTATATTCATAACAAAAATCACAATTGGATGTAGAGAATATAACGAGCTGCAGTTTTTCAGCTTTCCTGAAAAAAGTACAAATTGAGTAGTCCGCCTTTGATACTCAGCTCCTCAAATATATAGTGGATTCGACAAATATTCAAAATATCTCGATAAACACTGGCTTATCAAAAAAGTACTAGGAGGCAAAAATTTTTTAAAAACATTGTGTTTAACTAATAGCGCCACAATAATAATTTAATTGGAACGTACATAAAAGTTTGGGGGGGTTTAAGGAAACAAAACCCCCATAAAATTTTTATGGGTTGCACAAATTTTGTTTTTGTCCATGCATGGACAAATGGACATGCATGCGTGTTTTCATGTCCATTTCCAATACAAAATCTCTAAGAGTTTTTGATATATGAAAAAAAATCAATTTTCATTTTGAAACTTCAAAGGGCTGTAACTTTTTTGATTTTGAACTTTGAGGGTTACATTTTCTCCAACCTAATTTTTGAGTGTAATTTGGCTATTTTTTGCAATTTTCACACGTATTATCGATAGTTTTTATTATAATAATATATGTTATAAGTATTTTGAAGATATGAGAATTGGTGTGGAGATAGAGGACAAAAATAAAAAGGTAATGGTTTGAAAATTATGGTCCTATTGTTTATATCTTTGCCGTAAATTCCAGTCAATTTTGACCGGTTGTATCTCCGGAACCACTCGTAATAATTAAACATTTTTTCTGTAAAAAGAAGCGTCCTGCCGCTGATTTTCGAATGCCGTTTTCATAATTTAATTTAGTTTAAGATTTCCCGAGATATTCTATTTGTTTATAAGCCAAAAAATTGTTTATAATTTTAAAATATTCCTGAGGCCGCCTAAATATTCCAATTTTAATTCTGTAAAGTAAATTAGATAGGTTTAGTGTATTTTTATGAAAAAATCATAGTTATTCTTATGCACCATAATTATTGTCGTTATTATAGCGAATGTAAATTTTTAATTAACAATTCAATTGTTGCTAAACTGTCCATTCAATTTCCATCGGCTTCTGGAATTATAATCTATACGAAAAAGGCTTTTACATTACCAAGTTATTTAATGATTGATTAACAATTACTTATCTAAAATTGAAAATTAAAATTTTTGTTGGAAAAACTCGCTTTTTCCGGGGAAAGTTTTCTTCGAAGTGAATCGGGAAAAACACGTCTCTATGCAGAATTTAATTACGGTGAATTTTTATTTGGGTGTTTTTGGTGTAAAGTTAAAATCTTTGGAGTTATAGAGCAAAAATTTAAAAAACACGATTTTCGGGCGCCATTTTGTTTATAAAAAAAAGTAGCACACTATCTGCGGACTTATATTACCTATATTACCTGCATACCTATATTATACCTATACTGCATACCTATATTATTAATACATACAATAATAAGATTCGATTCCAGCAATAAAATTGCTGGTAAATAACTTTTCCTTGTATTTTGCTAATTAGCCCAGAGTATTTATAATTTGCATTTTTTGGTATATTTTGAAAAAGAAGCCACATCTCGTTAAAAGGTGACTTGTCAAAAAAAGACTAAGAGGCAAAAAAGTTTTAATAACACTGTGTTTAACTAATGGTACCACAATAATAGTTTAATTGGAACGTACACAAACGTTTTGGGGGACTTAAAAGAACAAAACCCCCATAAAATTTTTATGTACATATATTAAAAAAGATGCCGCATCTCGATAAAAACTGGATTATCGAAAAAATAATGAGAGGCAAAAAAGTTTTAGAAACGTTGTGTTTAACTAATGGTATCACAATAATGAATTAATTGGAACGTACACAAAAGTTTGGGGGGGGGGGGGGGGGTTAAGGGAACAAAACCTCCATAAAATTTTTATGGGGTGGACAAACTTCACTATAATTTTGTTTTAAGATACTCCTGCCACAATAATACTGCCGTGCTTAGAAAAAACGCCGTATCTGCAGAGACATCACATTCGAGTAAAATCGATTTTAGTTTAAGAATTCGTATACATTTACACAGGATACGGCATAAGACGCGGTGTGTTTAATGTGTTTTGGCTTAACTTACGTCATTTTTATTAAGCAAATAAGATAGATATGCACATTTGGGTTAGAAAAAAGTAAAAATTTCATTTTTTCAGATTTTTGCAGATACGGCGTTTTTGCTAAGCACGGCAGAATAATACATGTCCATTTTTAATAAAAAATCTCTAATAGTTTTCGATATATTGAAAAAAATCGATTTTCATTTTGTAACTTTAAAGGGCTGTAACTTTTTTATGAGCACATTTGTACTAAGTTAAGTTAGGTTCAATCGAACTATTTTTTACCCCAGAATGTGTGGTATAATTTATGACCAATTTTTCGGGACACCCTGTATAATATTATAGAAAGCTACTATGATGCACAGCTCGGTTACCAAACTTGAAATACCAAAGATTTGATAAAAATGTGTTATGGGGTGCTGGTAGCACCCCACGTGGCAGGTGCTGGGTTAACTCAAAAATTCCGTTAGTCACCCATTGTTGTTTTTGTTTGTGTCTTTGCCATTTTCTTGAATATTTGAACATTTTTCATATTTCTACACCATAATTGATGAATTTGGCTTAACAATAGAACACAAATAAATTCAGTATTCATTTTGAGCATAATCAGCGAACATAATTTATTAATATTTTTCCATTAGTATGTTTTAATGTATCAGTATTAATGTTTAAATTATTTCAATTAACTAGTACCTATTAACGGAAATGCGAATTGTAATATGTCAAATGGACAGGGCACAATGTGGGCATTTTATTACCAATTTTTGCTGTTTAATGCAATCATGTCAATATTAAATGTAAATTTCGAATTTGTACATTGTCACTAATTCTATATCGGTCATGTAATAATTTTAATTTTATTTTAAAATAAAATGTCTGTTACTGTTATATATAACAAATTCAAACAAAAATACATTACCTACATAAATTTTTAAATTGAAATGTTTATGTAAACAAATATTAAATATCAATTCTTCATTAAAAAAATAATGCATTGCTGTTAATAGGTCTGGATCCCGCGTATGAAAAAAAAGTTGATTAATAGCAAGCTGAAAATTTGTTAATAGCTTAAGGGTGTCTAGTCGGATAAACTTTGATCTATGGGAGCACTGTAACAGGGGCAGTTTTAATTGTGGAACAAGTTAAAAATTTGGAATGGTCAGACCACGAAAACGGCACATTTATTTGTCCGAGAGAACAGACTTAAACTCTCCGAACAGAGATTAAACTCTCATGCAAAAATCAGACTGCTATTTATCACCTGTCATAATTCTTGTCATTTGACATATTCTACATGTTCCACTCATTAAAACGCCCATTTGGTGATAAATAGCAGTCTGATTTTTGCATGAGAGTTTAATCTCAGTTCGGAGAGTTTAAGTCTGTTCTGTCGGACAAAATACATGTGCCGTTTTCTTGGTCTGACCGTTCCAAATTTTCAACCTTTTCCACAATTAAAACTTCCCCTGTTCCAGTGCTCCCATGTATCAAAGTTTGTCCGACTAGACACCCTTAAGCTATTAACAAATTTTCAGCTTTCTATTAATCAACTTTTTTTCATACGCGGGATCCAGACCTATAATGGATGTAAATAGGTTATTATATAACATTATTGATGCATACATTATGGATATGGAAATATATATGTTTTGAAACTGGGTTTTCATAAAATAAGGTCTACCTAGAAAGTGCTAATATTAATGGTATTATGTGTGATATTCAGTATAATGGATATTTCATTAAAAATTAAATTATAAATATTAACTACTGTGAACAAATTAATACTTGTTTATACTCAATTTTAGCATGTTGCGTGTCAAACGTTACTTTTTTAAAAAAAGCTATGACGTTAAATATATATTTTATTTCCTAAATTAAAATAAAAAAATATGAAAAAATTTTTTAAGAAACGCTTTTCTTTAGTTACGACCGACTAAAATTAACAATATTAAAAAAAATCAACTAAAAAGCAAAAAATAAAAAAAATTGAAAAAATCTAACACATTCGTCAAAGAAAAGCGTGGCGCGTCTTCATCGAGTAAACGGTTTTCGCCCCACGCTTTTCTTTAACGAATGTGTTAGATTTTTTAAATTTTTTTTTATTTCATGCTTTTTAGTTGATTTTTTTTTATAATATATTTAATTTTAGTCACCCGTAACTAAAGAAAAGCGTTTCTTAAAAAAATTTTTTCATATTATTTATTTTTAACTTTTTAGTCTTACACTTTTCAAACAATAAAATATATCGTCATGTTTCTTAAAACATCTATGTATAAAACATAAAAGTAGTCGGAATCGGCAAAAAATTTGAAACTTTATTGTTTATTTATGAAGCATAACGTAAACAATTAACATAAAAAGTGAAATTATGTATAGTTTATATCATTAGCTACAACACGTAAAAGTTTCAAGTTTTTACATTGTAAAAAACAAGAGAATTTAAGCATTTTCCATTAAAATCGTTTTTTAAATTTAAACAATTAATTAACATAAAAAATTTTTTTATTGATTATTCGTGTATTGTTCCCGTGAATGCATATGTCTGCAAATTTTCATTCATTTGCATTGGAGAAAAGGCACTCAAATTAACGTCTAAAGATTTGACGCACACTACTGAACTAAATAAAAGCGTTTAAAAATATATATATATATAATATGCGCTCATAGAGTAGCCAGAGGGATTTAAGATGTTTTGAATAAGAGGAGTAGGGAAATAAAGCGCTTTGAAAATTGTATATAATTCACTCTAATCCACCCTAGTGCAGAGAAACTAATTCACTCCTTTCTAAAAGAACCCCTATAGATGGATTCACCCCGCGGATTTTTCATATTTGGGGGTCCATTGATGATATGAAACAATAAAACACCTTTAAAGTTGTAATTCCTTTTTAAAGCATATAATCAATATTCTATTATTGCGTTTCAATACCTATAAGAAACACTTTTAAAAGATCTAACAATAAAACACTGAAAACTTTTGTTTTCATATTTCTAAAAAAATTATTATAAATTAATGTCATTACAGATGTTTCGGGAGAGTGCCTTTCTCAAGTGCTATGTTTTTACTATGCGTCTACACTTTAAAATCTCTAACTTGACCGATTATATCATACAATAATTCACTTCATTGTAATATTGAATTTACTATGGAATCAGAACAGAATCAGCTACCCGAAAACAAAATAAAAGTCCTCCGTGTTTCATAAACCTACCCATACTGACACAACTGTACAGAATTCTCCATCCCATCCTACACAACATAAATTAGCAGCCTACCATAGCATGTTACACAGATTGACAGAAATTCCTATATCAAAAAATTATGTCGAGATAGAATTGGAAATCATTAAACAAACAGCAGTAAATTATAATGGGTACAACGAACAAACAATTAACAAAATATTAAACCAAAAACTGCATAAGAAAGCTCTTAAATTGGTTTATCTACTGCCATTGAAAAAACCTAAAACCTACTGATATATCACATATACAGGCAAGATATCAACAAAACTAGTCAAACACATAAAAAAGGAAAGAATAACACCAGCTTTCAGAACAAGCAACAACTTCTTCTTAATTCTTTAGCCCATTTCTATCCAACTTTGGAGATAGGCCTTTCCCAAATCTTTCCATGACTGTCAGTCCTTTGGATGCGCTTTTCCCGTGAGTTCCTGCAGCTTTTACAATATCGTCCTTCCATCGAAACTGAGGTCTTCCTCTTTCAGTTTTGTATTTCAGCATTCCATCTTTTATCTTCCTGTCTCGCATTGTGGCCCGCAAATCTCCACTTTAACCCTGTTATATGTTCAGTTACATTTTTTATTTTGTTTTCTCCCTTATCCATTTCTTTGATTTTCTGTCTTGCAGTTTCACTCCCAACATGGATCTTTTCATTTTTCTCTGAGCTTTTCTATTTTGTGTATGTTGACCTTTGTTAATGTCCATGATTCTAAGTCATACGTCAGAACAGAAAGGATGCACTGATCAAATACACGGGTTTTTATGTACTGTTGTATCTTTGTGCTTTTTAGTATCCATCTTAACTTTCCAAACGCTGCCCACGCCAATCTGACTCTTCTTTGTACTTCAATTGTTTGGTTGCCTTTATTGGCTTTGATTATTTGACCAAGGTATGTATATTCGTCAGCGACCTCAATGTTTACGTTATTTATATTTATATTTATTCTGTAATTTGTATTTGTCATGATTTTTGTTTTATTCATGTTCATTTTTAATCCTATCTTTAAGCAACAACTTTACATTATCATACATATGCAAATACTTTAAGAACAATAAAAGCCAAAATAAAAATCAAAAATTATAAAGTGGTGAATACAAACTGACATGTAGTGACTGTCCAAAAACTTACACAGGTCAAACGGACAGAACCTTTAACAAACGCATAGCAGAACACAAATGTCAATAATACAAAAACAGATTATACTTCACCTTCTTTTAGATCATAACCATTCTTTGAACCAACAGTATCAAATTCTTCAAATTCAAAATAAAGGTGTTAAGAAATCTTTATTAGAATCTATGGAAATTCTTCTTCTTCTATTTCATAATCGTTAGTGCCCTTCAGGGTATCGAATAATCTATAGAAATTAATAGATTAAAAAATACCGATATAACTCTGAATGACCATATAGCGGTACGCTTTAATTACTACTTTTGCTAATTTTTTTTTAATTTTTAATAACTTTTCTTAACCCGCGAGTAGTCGCGCGGTGAGATAGAATCTCAATTTTTATCCTTTTTCGCGATAACTTGATGAAAAATTTTGCAATTTTGATAAAATTTCGTAAGTGCCCAGAGCAAGGGTGTAGTAATGCGTAGGAATATTTTTTTTCTTCTTCTTCTTTTTGTGGAATTTATGGCTTTGGGGAGAGCCAATTAGCTTTAACCCGCGAGTAGTCGCGCCGTTAGATAGAATCTCACATTTCATCCTTTTTCGTAATACAGTAAAACCTGTCAGTAACGGCCACTAAAAATGAAAGAACTATTGTCCGATATAGAAAGGTGGCCGCTATTGCCAGTTTTTATAGTCTACATATAGCTGGTTTGGAAAATTTTTAAACTGGCCGTGAGGACAGGTGGCCGATGTTGGCAGGTGGCCGTTAACACAGGTTTTACTGCACAGTAAAATTTGTCAGTAACGGCCACTAAAAATGAATGAAGGAAATTTTTAAACTGGCCGTTAGGACAGGTGGCCGATGTTGGCAGGTGGCCGTTAACACAGGTTTTTTTAATAAAATTGTTAGAAATACATATTTTCAATATAAAAAGTAGATAAAAATAGTACAAAATAAATTTTCTTTTAAATTCGTATTTTGAGATAGAATCTCACACGCGACTATCGACGTTACAGAAGTGAGCGCGACTATTCCCGGGTTAAAACAAAACAACATTAGTCATTTAAAATTCACATGTAATACATAAACCGTATGCCAACAAGGGCCGTTGATTTCGAGAAACAAAAATGTATTTTTATACAGATTGTATAAAATTAATGTTTTTTTCAAGAAAACACTAGTTGGTTACGATGTCAGATTGCCACACTCTTCATGTCAACTTCTTAAAATGAAAAAAGGTTCTCATCTTTTAAAAGGCAGATGCAGTAATTTATGGCCCTTCTGGCCATTATCGCAAAACCGCAAACCAGTTGACATAATAGTTAGTGGTCCGGCAAGTCAGTCTCTACACAGCATGCAAACGATTCAGACACACCCTCGCTCTCGCTAACAATACACAATACCCTTTCGAGATATAAGAAAAACACCACGCTTGTTTACCCAAAATAAATAAATATATTACTGTTCGTTGTTACACTTATTTTTTAAATAATTCCGTCAACACACACCCACCGGAATAACCATCTTGACACAAACAGCTGCCCACTCCTCAACAGTTCAGTAAGAGATTTTAAATTGTAACGAATAGTAAAAACACATCACAGAGAAAGGCACTCTGTCGAAACAACTGTAGTGACATTAATTTAAAATTAATTTTGAGGATATATTAAAAACGACAGTTTTCAGTGTTTTACTGTTAGTTAAAACAGTGGCGGCTCGTGACCTCAGTATTCGGGTAGGCTACACATATACTTCGGGTAGGCGACAAAAAATATCCTACAGTTTGTAATACATTTTGAGCCGTCTTGCCATACTAAATGTAATCTATGAGCGCAACAATGTGTAAAAATTGCTTTTGAAGCATCTACTTTAATTTTTGATTGTAATCCGTTTAAAGAGCCAGCCATTACACTTGCACCATCGTAAAATTGAGCAATTAATTTATTTTTGTAATCATACGGCTCAAGCACGTTTGAAATTAAACTATATAGAGCGTCTGCAGATCTATTATCGCTAACATCAAAAAACCCTAAAAATCTTTCTGTTACCTGACCAACTTTGTTAACAAAACGGATTGTTAAAGTACACTGTGATTTTTCGGTTATATCAGTAGTATCGTCAGCTAGTATAAAAAAAATTTACTTTCATTAATTTCTGTTGCAATTTCATTTTTTACGTAATCGGCAAGACAATCTATTAAATCATTTTTTATTGTTTTTGACAAACCCGTGAACACCCCTTCTATTTTTTAACATGATCCTGGATTTCCTGATCGCGTTTAACTACTAAATTAAAAATTTCTTTAAAATTACCCATGTTTGAAGAGTTATGGCTCTCATCACGACCGCGAAATGTAAGTTCTTGTTTAAAAGAATTGTAACATCAATTTCTTCAACTTCTTCAATATTTTTCAACTTCTTCATTATATATCTTATTAGATAGAGAAATATGTCCAGCGAAAGCACTGTCAGTAGTTTGTTTATTTTTTTCTAACCGTTTTAAATCTAAGCAATTGTTTAAATGTTCTTTCGAAGATTCATGTTTTTTTACACTAGCTGATAAATTTTTAAAATCTGAATATCCCTGACTCACCCAAACATTTTGCTTCAAATTTGAGAGCAACAGACAAGGCTAACAGAAAAGTGAATTTTTAAAATAACTTCCGCTTAGCCATTTATGATTTTCATACCATATTGTTTTAAACGATCTCGAAAATGGTTGATTGTCTTTCGTCTTATCTGTGGATAAAATTGTTAAATTTTGTAAAGGCCGACCCATTGAAATAATTACTAATCTTTCTTGATTTTGGCGCCTTGAAAAAGGCGTCTCGATCAAACTGCATATTACATCGTTTAAAATATTCATATTCGATGACTAAAGTTTTTCCACCAATAAAACTAGCACACCTACGTTTCAACAACGTCAAATATTACTTATTTTATTTATGTATCAAATAATAATTTACTATTCGAATAAATTGATAAGTTAACAATTAACCTCGCTTTAAATTTTTAATTATCTATATAATCTAATAACACATTATTCAGTTTTCATAAACAAATTTAAATTGTCCTACCTAGTTTTATTCAATACTTAACCTACTAATAACAGCCAAAATCAAAAAACAATTATTTTAAAACAGTTTCAAAAGACACAAGAGAAGCAACTGATAAAATTTTGTAGGTCCGGCTATAAGACTCTGTGCCTATCCGCCCGTTCAAAATCGTAGAATACGGTCGCTACGATCGCGTAAACAGAGAGAGATCGCACGTCAATTCGGTGTTGGCGTCGTTCTATTTCAGGCTACGTTCCCGAGTGCCTGACCAAGGAGAATATAGAATCTATACAGTACTACTGATACTACAAGGAGCGTACAATAATTATAACTACGGAGAAAATTTTTTGGATATTTTTAAAAATAATTTGGATAATTTTTGCTATTTTATTGTAGATATTGTGTCAAAATTTATAAATTGCAGTTTTGAAATAAGTAATTTATATTAATAATTTATATTATTGTACTACATTTGAAGAGGGTAGGCGGCGCCTACCTTGCCTACCCCGACGGGCCGCCCCTGAGTTAAAATGAATTTCCATCAAATAACGGTCGAATCCATCAAATATTTATAAGAGTTGCCCTATAAAAAATTACGGTTTAATCCCCTCTTGATAGGTTCATTCTCTCAAATTATTTAGAATTAAAAGCGCATCACATTTACATTTGTCTGAATGGTTTTGAATGAGACACTCATAAATTACAAAATAATTTTTGTCAGAAATAGGCAATTTATCAAACAGTAAGCTGTTTTATTTCCCCGTCTGTACAATAATTGATCCCTGCCAATACAGAAACTGATAATGATAATCTACACTCCTATAGATCGATCAATTATGCTGGCATGACATGCTTCCGAATAAAATTGACAAACTTTCAAAACAGGATTCGGGTTTTCCTATTCAAATTTTCCAGAAGCGTCAACAATGATATATTGCCTAAGATAAACACGTTCCACTCAGCTATCTATTAGGCATGTGGAATGCGATTGAAATATGCCTACAATATTATGTTAATGTTTCTCATCAAAAGGATATGTCTATCAATAATTATAAATTTGTTACACTTTCATACTTTTCTGAGTACAAAAAAAAGATATATTATACCTTTATAATTTATAATTATTGGTAGACATATTCTTTTTATGAGAGACGTTAATATAATATAGTATATTGTATAATACAGAATTTGGGATTAAAGCAATTATAATTTTATGTTTTTTTTTTCATTAAATAAAATATAATTTGTTATGCCATTTGCTCTACGTGAATTATACGAATCTGATGATCTTATTCATTTCTTGAATAATTTATGTTTTGTTAGCGCTACTTATTAATCCTCATGAATTATTTGGTTGATCTTGATTATGTTTTTTAATTTTTATCGATCCGAATTTTTCTGGTTAATTTTGCACACTTATACATTGTGTTAATTGTAGGCTATTTTATTATGTAGGTACTTTGTAAAGGAATTACAACGTTAAAAGTATTTTATTCTTTCATCTGATCAAGAATAGCAGATAGTAACAATGAAGTTTGATCCAGAATAGAACAGACCAGAGGTACTTTTAGAAGGATGTCCAAAGTGTTATATAACAAAGATCTAAAATTAGCATTAAGGAACTGCCTACTTCGTTGCTATGTGTTCTCGGTCTAACATAATGGTGTCTAGTTTTGAACTGTGAATAAAATCGATCTAAATCGCCTTGAGTCTTTTGAAATGTGGTACCATAGAAGAATTTTTAGAGTTCCTTGGGTGTAGAATATTCAAAACTCAGAAACAATATTAGAACGTCTCAGCAAGACTACTGAGATTATAAAAAGCATCAATAAAATACAAGAAGAGAAAGTATTTCGGACATGTAATGAGAGGTCCCAAATACAGATTGCTACAAAATACTATACCAGGAAAAATTCCAGGCAAACGCAATCCAGGACGAAAAACAACTTTATGGTTAAAAAACTTGCGAGACTGGTGTTGTGTTGATACAAGCATGTTACTTATTTAGGGTGGTAGTGAATAAAATTAAGCTAAGCTATGATGGTAAACAACGTTCTGAAAGTACATACATGGTACCTGTACGGGATGTCCCAATAAGAATGGCTCTCGGCCATATCTCAGGAACCGTTTATTGTACAGCTTTCATAAAAAGTATTTATAACAAAAGTTACCTCGGGAAATGCCTGGAAATTATTTTTATAATTGTAGGTCCACCGCTAGAGGGCGTAATTGAATTTCAAAAATCAAAATTTTACAAAATTTACCTAATGAAAGGGCACTGAAAATATAATCATCGCATTATTTATAACATTATGCGCATATTTGATTTCACAAGTTTAAGTCTACCTTTGCAAATAAGAGGTGGGGGTGAGTGGGAACTTTCTTATGAAAAAAAGTCCGGTTCTGCTAAATCAAATTTTGCATACTTGGTCTTGTTGAAAACAGCTCTTTTTCGTCAATGTAACAGTCTTATTTTAGAAATAGCCTAATAAGTAATATGCAAAATAAGGCGTTATTTAATTATTTTCAGAAATCTAGTTTTCTTTGAAAAATATTAAATACAAGTATGCATTTTTAATCCTTTATTACTAAATTAGATTAAATTAGCAATATAATACCGAAAACCGCATGTCGATACATTTTTTCTATCTCGAGATATCTTAAGAAATGTGTAAATTTTAAACATAACTGTTACTGTCACTGGTAAACGAGGTTAAGGAAAAGCAGTGTGCTATGAAAAAAACAAATAAATATTTTCCAGATGTGAACGTATATAATTAATTAAAACAACAATAAGTAGGGCTTCCATAATTTATTACGGTCAAATCCGGACAGGGGTAGTCCAAAATGCATATGGCACAATTAAAAGTACAGCTGTTTCGCTACAATATGCAACTAACATCGAAAATCTCTACCAGTTTAAAATACATATACACCTATGTTTTAACATACTTTAGACCTAAGGTGCTGCGGATAATGAAATTTCCCACCGTTGGGCCTAGTATTTTCCATTTTTTTAGTAAAGAAAAAAATCCGGACATTTCTCATATCCGGACGCCAATTCGGACATGTCTTTCAAATCCGGACTCTCCGGACGAAATCCGGACGTATGGTAACCCTAACAATAAGACAAACAACACTATAAAATATAACAAAGAAATAAAAGCAACTACTTACTTAGCGACGACTTAAATGTTCAAATTGTTGCCCATCATTTTCGATGCAAGCATTTACTCTTTCAAGAGTAGATTGAACAGCAGTCTCAATTTCTGCTTTTGCAATATTTTGAATGGCGTTTCTTTAATCCGTCCCCACAAATAAAAGTTTAAAACAGTTAAATCTGTTGCTATTCAATCTACTCTTGAAAGAGTAAATGCTTGCATCCAAAATGATGGGCAACAATTTGAACATTTAGGTAGTCACTAAGACTAAGTAAGTAGTTGCTTTTATTTCTTTGTTAAATTTTATAGTGTTGTTTGTTTTACTGTTGTTTTAATTAATTATATACGTTTATAGCACACTACTTTTCCTTAATTTCGTTTACCAGTGACAGTAACAGTTATGTTTAAAATTTACACATTTCTTAAGATATCTCGAAATACAAAAAAGGTATCGACATGCGGTTTTCGGCATTATGTTGCTAATTTGGTCTAATTTTGTAATACAGGATTAAAATGCATACTTGTATTTAATATTTTCCAAAGAAAACTAGATTTCTGAAAATAATTAAATAACGCCTCCTAGCTTGCATATTACTTATTAGGATATTTCGAAAATAAGACTCTTACATTTACGAAGAGGAGCTGTTTTCAACAAGACCAAGTATGCAAAATTCGATTTAGCAGAACCGGACTTACAGCCATATTTTCATAAGAATATTCTCACTCACCCCACCTCTTATTTGCAAAGCGAGACTTAAACTTGTGATATAAAATATGCGCAGAATTTTATGACGAATACGATGATTGGATTTCCAGTGCCCTATCATTAGGTATATTTTGTAAAATTTTGATTTTTTAATTTTTAAAATTCAATTACGCCCTCTAACGGTGGACCTACAATTATGAAAATAATTTACAGGCGTTTCCCGACGCAACTTTTGTTATAAACATTTTTTTCTCAAAGCTGTACTATAAACGGTTCCTGAGATATGGCGGAGAGCCTTTCTTATTGGGACACCCGGTACATGGTACATGGAACATTTTTTTGTTTAAATTAATTGGCACACAAGGAAAAATGCATGTAATTTATTTAACTTAAACTACATTTTATTGCTGAGAGAAATCAGGAAAACAATTTATTTGAAAAATAAATGTTACTTTTGGCTTAAATTAAATGTTCATACTGCCAAGAGGCAGGTGGGTGGCTGAAAAAATCATGAGAATAATTAATTAAAATAATACAAAATTATTAAAAAAGTGGTTTTGGAGCCAGAAAATCTATTTTTATAATTTATTTTAAAATTGTGGTTGGTCTGTGCCCATTGAACTGGCAAGTACCTAGCATTTTCGAGCAGGGAACCATGTTGCCCTTTGAGCATGTGTTCTATTATATCTAATAACATCGACTTGTAGTCACCATGTTTTGCTAAAATAAGATATTTAAACCATATATTATGGGGTTACCACTTTGAATAGTGTGATAGTTTCAAACTACTCACCAGAATGCACTGAAGATGTTCTGAATTAGAAGGAAAACGTTTTGCAAGCCATTTGGATGACTTTTTAGATAGTTTTTTAATAAACGATTTTATACCAGAATACAAGTTGAAGTTTTTACTTTTTTATGAGTTTTTTAAACTATGGTATACAGTAGGGTGGGCCGAAAAAGGGAAGAAAAAATTTTTTTTGGAAAATGAAGTTGGTATAGTAAAAAAAAGTTGCAAAATGGGCAGACAATCAAACAGTTTTTTTTTTATTTTAATTAAAAAAAATTTAGCCCCGCCCCAAGGGGTCAAAAAAAATTTTTTTCTGAATTTTTTTTTTTTGATTTGGTATAGCATAAAACTAAAAGATATAAGCCCATTTATGATGAGAAAAAAATTTGGTCAAATTATTTTAATATTTAACCGCGCCCCTGGCGTTTTGAAAAATGCACTTGAATAAAAAATTCGAAATATGCAGCTCTTCGCTTGAAAAAATGATGATTTATTTAAATTTTGCAATAACATTCTATATTTATCATCATTTATTCAACCCACAACTCACCACGGGGAGGTGGCTGCATGTCGAGTTGCACCCGCCTCCCTCCCTTAAATGTTATGTTGTAAATCTAAATTTAATAATATGTAGTAAAGTAAAAGTTAATTATTTGATGTTCTTACCTTTTTAGCTGTAACATATTGTGACTTATTCTCGAATGTAGGTAAGTTCTGTCTTGCCTCTAGTCTAACTCTTATAAATCCGTCCCTAGCCGAGTGACCACAAACTTTGCTAGATGCCTCTGTTACAATCTTTATACATCGCTCAACGGCTTGAGTGTGACTTGGTAATTTGCTTATATTTAAAAACGACCTATTTTTAATAGCTGCTAGTAGTTCTTCATTTTTAAAATCCATCGTTAGCGGGGGCTCTGTTAAAAAGCATTCATTCCAATTAATTAGCTCACTATAATTCTCGGCATTCCAATTTATGGCAGGGATTTTAAAAACACGAACTTTTTCTGGTTGATCTCTAGTTCTAGCCTTTAATATGCGTCGAAAACCAAGTTCTCTAATATGACTTCTTTCGTCGGCAATCATAGCTGTCAATATATTCTCCGGATGGGCAAAATAAGCGTTAGTTTGAATCACTTTATCTATAATTATTTTCACTTCTTCAGGAAGGTGTCTTGATTTATTTATGGTTTCCCATAAATGTATGGAGCCATATTCAATTGAAGGACGCGATTTTATGTTAAACCACATAGGTGCGTAAACTTTCGTAATAAACTCAACTAAAAGAAGAAAATTCTGGGAAGGATTAGTTGTGGCTACATACAAGCGCAGTAGTCGGTTGGCTGTGGTTAACCACCGCGCATGATTGATTTTTCCAGGATCTCTTTTAGATAAAGCTTCAGAACAAAAACCATTTTTAATTGCACAACAAATCTGATATAGATATCTCTGATCTGTGCTTAAACTATTTTTGTCAACTTCAGGTAATACGATATCAATTGACTCAAACTTTTGGATGGGTTTGGTTTCGCATGATGCCAGCAATAAACCAATTGGTCCCGAAAACGAGTTTGGTCCTTTCGTTTGTCCATCAAAGTGTTGGAGCAAGTGACGTAGGGGTAACTCATTTGCATGTAGCAAACAAACAACCCATTGAAGTGGCTTTCCAATTTGAACCTCAATTGTTCTAATTACACCGCCCTTCCAGCCAGTGTTGACGTTCGTGCCATCGCAGCCTATTGCTTTAAGGTTTCTTGGGTTAACGACATTTTCCTTCATATAAGATAAAATATTTTTCGCTATGTTGGCAGCGTTTGCTGGTGGATTTATTGATAGGTGACCAAAATATTTGCTTCCCGGCTCCTCTAATAAGGCTACATGTTCCTCTTGTTCAATGTTACGGCGGCCTTCAACTAGCTTCATTGTTTGATCTTTTCTACCATCAAAGTAAATAGCTTCAATGTCTTTTCTTTGTTTGGTAGCATTTTCTTGTAAGTGTTTTCTTCTTTTTTGTAATTCTCGACGAACCTTATTTTTATCCACTACATTAATTAGATTATCTGACGTGACAAGTCCAAAATCTTCCAATGTAGCTGTTGCAATTTTGGCTACTGTTCGATTTGATGCACCAGTCATATCGGCAATCTGAGCAACATTTGGTAATGCAACTCTGAGTTGGTTGGATGTTTTCGTTAGTGAATTTTTCTCCTGTGGCTCTTCTAGAGAATATGACCACTTAAAGTCTTCATCTTTGGTAAAGTCTTCTTCGCTGGAGGAAATTTCACTTTCGGTTTCGCCTCTACATGAGTTGGAATCAATCTTTTGACTACTTGTCGAAGGTATTGAAAGTTTAAGAAGCCTTTCTTCCCTTTTTTTATTTTTTTCAGTATTTAACTTATCTACTCCAGCAATTCGCATTTTTCTATCATTCCTCTGATCCTTTAAAAACCCTTGTTCTAACAAAGGCACTTTATAGAGTTTTTCACATTTACAAAATTTAAAATCACTGCATTTACATGAAGAAATGTCAAATAATTTTTTAGAGTCCAGTTTGAAATTTTGCACTTTTTGTAAAAAAGATGGCGATTTTCGTGTTTTTAGGGGTTTTCTTAGGTTGCGATATTTCTTATGATATGCTATTATCATGGCTATGACGCGTTTGGAACCAACTGTTGGAAGTGAAGCAAGTTTCCATATAGCTTCTATTTTATTGGCAACCAGTTTCGCAACTTCCCACTCAGGCGGCTGCTTGCTCGAATTTCCCTTGATTTCTTGTAAATAAATAACATCGAAACACATCCTCTTTGGTCGGCAAACAATTTTTACATTCTAAGTCGGAAGAAAAGCCAAATATTGGGCAAATGTCTGTTTTCCTAGTTTTAACTTTATCCATGTTTATGTTATGTGTCCAAATTGCACTATAACACGACCAATGTTTTTTTGCACGGATATTTTATGTAATTTATCACTTATCACTAACTGATTGAATAAACAAAGGCAGTCCTGGATACGATGACACAACACGGCGTAACGTTCTCAGTTCTCGCGGTAAAAAAATGCCTTTAATGAACAATAAAATGTTCTAACAACAGTCTAAGACAAACTGATGTCTGTCTCGTATTATATTCCTATTTCCGGTCGCCAACTTAGGCGAATTGCACAGGGGCGGTGCGGCTAAATATTCAAAAGTATTAATCAAATTCTTCAAAGCTCCAGGGGCGCGGCTAAATATTAAAAAAATTTAACTAAATTTTTTCCACATTATAAGTGAATTAATATCTTCTAGTTTTTTGCTATACCAAATTAAAAAAATATTGTTAAAAAAAATTTTTTTTTCAGCCCCCTGGGGCGCGGCTCTTTTTTGAAAGAAAAAATTAAAAAAAAAATAAGTTTAATTGTCGACCCATTTTTCAACTTTTTTCTACTATGCCAACTAAAATTTCCAAAAAAAATTTTTTCGGCCCACCCTAGTATACAGCCAACTATTGGTTTTTTCCTATTGATTTTATATTTTAAAATTGTTATCAATACATAGAATGTCATGGAAAATTTCCGGTAAACTTTTAAACATCTATCAATTATCAATTATCAATTTCTATTAATTAAAACTCTCTTAGGTTTTCTCTCTTATCCACTCGTTTCTCTTTTTATCCAAGAGAGTTTCTCTAATAAGAGAGAAAACCAAAGTTAGGGATGTTAGACAAGAAGTTGCAAAGTTGAAATGGAGATTTGCCGGACACACTATAAGACAAAAGGAAGACCGATGGAACAAAATTCTCATAAATTGGAGACCGTGGCAATATAAACGAAGCAGAGGAAGACCACAAATGAGATGGGCAGATGATGTCAAGAAGCACGTGGGCTCTAGGTGGATAACTGTAGCGACAGACAGAGAAGAATGGAAAAGGATTGGGGAGGCCTATGTCCAAAGATGGACCGAAGAAGGCTAATTAGATAGATTAATTAAAACAAGTTAACTTATGGGTAGGAATTCAAATTTTTTGACCAAACCACCCGTTTATTATTTTTGATATTTATGGTGATCATAAATATTCATCTCTCTTAAAATATAATATTATGCTTTTCTTAAAAAGACGAATCACAACCACATTAAAAAGAAGCTGGAACTTTCTGTAAACATTTTACGTTATTGAATGATACATAACCATTTGCTGTACCAAGAAATTATATTCTAAATATGTCTGTCTATTTTTAACATCCACAGCTTACGAGAAAGCATTAAAAGATCAATGAGTTATTTGTCTATTTATCTGTCAGGGCAACTCTTAAATATTTCCTCTAACAATAAAGTGGTCACTAAACATTTACAACGGCAACTGACAATGACAAGATGCACCGGATAAAAAAATATAAAACTGTTACATTTCAAGAACGAAACATATATTTGTTTATCATCAGTACAAAACAATAATCGTTTACCTATTTATATAATTTAGACAGCTGTGTATGTGTCGTACACGATCGTTTTATATTAGTCCAGGGTAATAAGCTTTTTTACATGCCATTTCAACAGCCAGGGTAATGAAGCGTTTTTTCGACAGGTAATAACTATAAGAACAAATTGTAACTATTTCCTGCGTAGGATATGGCGGCCATTTTTATTTATAAACAATTTAGTGTCAAAAAACGGCATTTTATACTCATTTATTGTTAATATACCTGCGAAGAAAAGGTCGAAATTGCAAAAAAAATTAATTTCGCAATAACTATTGTAAAAATTAGTGTACAGCTTTGAAATTTGTCTAATGAGGGCTCTTTGGTACTAAATATGTGACAAAAATTTCAAAGCGATTCATTTAATTGTTTAAATTCTATTCCAACTGTTTATCCCAGAGAGCATTTTTTTTGCAATAACATAAGTCAGAAAAAGAGGAAGTTAAAACCATTCCAACAGATGTTAAATGAAAGCGCATGAGCTATATTTTCAAATTGGTTTAAAAAAAGTAGATAAAAAAAGGCAATTTATTAGTAATAAATAATTATGCAAAAGTATCGTCAATCTTTCCTTATGAACTTTTTAGTTTTTCTAATAATAAATTATATTTATATTTATTACAATTTTTATCAATTATTATATAAATAACATTATTTGGTAGTTGTGCACCTAAAACAGGGTAAAAAAATAGATTTTTTTGAAAAAAATTTTTCAAAAAGTTTATAAGGAAATGTAAACGATACTTTTGCATAATTATTTATTACTAATAAATTCATTTTTTATAAACTCTTTTTAAACCAATTTGAAAATATAGCTCATGCTCTTTTATCTAACATCTGTGGAATTGTTCTAACATCACTTTTTCTGAATTATGTTATTGCAAAAAATATGCTCTCTGGGATAAATAATTTGAATAAAATTTAAACAATTGAATGAATCACTTTGAAATTTTTGTCATATATTAAGCACTAAATAATCCTAATTTGACAAAAATTTCAAAGCGGCACACCAATTGCTACAATAGTTATTGCGAAATTTTTTTTTTTACAATTTCCACTTTTTTTGCAATTATATTAACAATAAATGAGTATATCAAACTTTGTAATACGCCATTTTAAAGCTTTTGCCATGCTCTTGAAGATATTTATATTAAAAAACCATAAGTTTCACTGTCTTCCATTGATTTGAAAAAAAAAAGGAAAAAACGCCGTTTTTTTTGGCACTAAATTGTTTATAAATAAAATGGCCGCCAGATCCTACGCAGGAAATAGGTACAATTTGTTCTTATGGGTATTACCTGTCAAAAAAACGCTTCAGTACCCTGGCTGCTCAAGTGTCACGAAGAGGGTATATTTTTGTCTTATTACCCTGGTCTATATTCCTTGAATATAGATACGCTCACCGGCACGAAAACCCCTTATAATTTCTGACGAAATTGTCCTGATCTTATGATTTTCTGCTCGGTTCTTTTTATAATTTTTTCAAACAATGAACACGTTTTAGCAGATCCCTAATGATAGTTTTTAACGAGAAATGTCTCTTGAATTGAAATGTTCCAGATACTTTCTGTTAAAAATCTCAATGATATTGAAGTTATAATCCTACTGTTGAGTGGGTTGCATGTGAGAGTTCATTTTGAATGAAGTAAAAACAGACGTAATTTCAATCATTTATTGTAACTTCCGACGACCGGTTTCGCTCTCTAAAGTATGCAGAGAAGCTTCAGGTTAACGGTTACAAGTCACTAAATGAATCGGTTACAAGGAGCTACTTCCTGAGTATTAATTAACAAAATATCTTGCTTAAGTTATGCTAACGGGATATGGTGGAATAGATGGAAAATGTTATAAAGCTTAACAAGTTTAAGGAAATTGGAAATTCTTGAGGGTGATGAGATAGTTGGTGAAAGACAACCAACAATGAATACTCAGGAAGTAGCTCCTTGTAACCGAATCATTTAGTGACTTGTAACCGCTGACCTGAAGATGCTGTGCGTACTTTAGAGAGCAAAACCGCTCGTCTGAAGTTACAATAAATGATTGAGGCTACGTCTGTTTTTTATTTCTTTTATAATCCTACCTTTACTTCAATGTTATGAGAGGGCTGTGCACTTTCAATTATTTTTGTATGACAGTTCTGTTTATTCATGTCTACAGTGTTTATTATTTTGTTTGTGCCAAATCTTTGTAATTTCAAGGTGTCTTTGACTGCCAGAATTGTTACAACTATTGTTGCCCTTATTCATGACGAAAGAAGTCAACTTTACATAGCTAACAAACACGTAATTTCACGTAACAATACATTCCGATGCCCTAAAAACGACTCTGCTACTCATAGTTTAAAAGTACCGTTTAAAAGGTAACGTTTTTTTTTGTTAATTTCATAGCAATATTCACACCCTGTATTACAAATATTCCACATACGTAACTGCTTTTATTTGTGAGTTTTTGTGGATTCTTGCCAAACAGGAATTTCAACAATATAATACGTGAAATTTTATTAGTTTGCCCGCGAAAATATTCAATCAAAAATATTTTTTTCATGATCTTTCATTAGAGTGGCGGTTGCTAAAAGGACTTAAAAATTAATCAAAATTATAAATCATGCATATAAAAGTTAAAAAATATTTATATTACTCAATTAAACGAGATTACATCCGCCAGAACGCTGAAATCTGCATTTTCAATATTAAAAAAGGGTGGATTTTACCCTTAAAATGAAAAAAGCAAAAGTTGGAACTATATCACTTTTGCTTCTTGAGGTATTTTCTAACCAAACACCAATTTTCATGGAAATCGATGGAGGTTCATCGAAATTGGAGGTAGAAACTCTCAGTGCCTGCATTCTCATAAATATAAAAAATAAAAATAAATGGGTGAATTTCACCTCTAAAATACAAAAATCTCAAGTTGGAACTATGTCACCTTTGTTCCTTGAGGTATCCTCTAATTACTTACCAATTTTCATAAAAATCGATGCAGGTTCAACGAAATCGCAGGTAAATGCGCATAACCACCTTCAGTGACTGCACTATTAATTGGTAAATTTGTGTTTCTCCTTATAGTATGGTATAGTTAGACCCAAACCCAGACATCCAAAGTGAAAGTTATCCTTCAACACCAAATTGTTTTATATGGTCCACATAATGTTCAGAAAAAAGTCACACCATTTTGAGCATCGGGTTTTAGGGGGAGAGGGGGGAGAAATCTGCAAATTCGTAGCTTTTTACGTTTTTCGTCAATATTTCTAAAACTAAGCGGTTTAGCATGAACAACCTCATACCAAGTTTGGTGGAAAAAATTTGTTAAAACCGAGAAATAAATCACTTTACAGAAATAACTGGCAAGTTTATTTACTAAGAGCCATGAGAATAATAATAAAAAAAAAGTTTAAGTTTTCAATCTAATGGCATATAAAACAACATAATGTTACTCTACATCCCACCAGACTGAAAACAATGGGAACCTTCTCTGGTTACACCTCCGACGCTTCTACAATTTGCAAGCCATAAGCCATAAGCCATTCGTTGCAATCCGTGACTGCACGCCGGGGTTTGTTTTGGTTGGATCAGAGAGAGCAGCATATGTGCCTCCTGATGAGAGACTAATAAGTTTAGAAACCGGTAGAGGTGCTTGCGTCACTCTCTGATTGGACTAGAATATGGTGCGGCAGTATTTTCGTTTTGAAACGAAATTGAAAATGGTTATTCATTTTTGATAAAATAAAGTTATTTCAAATCTTCAAAATTCTGCCAAAACGTTCACATACTTACAATGTGTAAGCCTATTACTTTATGTACTAGCTTATATAACTAAAAACATATATACTGATGTATTTTTTTGTATTAAAATAACATATAAAGAAATAAACGATTACTATCTAGTAGGTTCCTGTTGACAAACCAATCTACATACATTATAAGTTATAGAATAAAAATTGTTGATTTAACTAAAAACAATCGCATTGAAATAAGTAATAATGATCGGTTATGGTGATCGTTTAAGACAGCATCCAAAAGAGCTAAATATTGGATGTAAATTGTCCATTATTGTTGACATGTATTAATACAAATTAAATGGAAAGTCCCAGTAGTTGGCGGTATACCATAGTTATGAAAACTTATATAGAAGTAAAAACTTCGGTTGTATAATGGTATACCGTTTATTAAAACTTTTAAAAAGTCGTCCCAACGGACTAAAAATGCATCAGAACGTTTTCGATCTAATCAAATCATCATCAGTGACATTCTGTGTAGTAATTGAAACTTGCCCACTAGTTGAAATTAAAATTTCAATATTACATGGTTTTTAAAAACAATTTAAATTTGTGGATGTTGGAAGATTTTTACTTTAAGGTCAACATGGCTTCCCTGCTCGAACGATCAAAAGTGGCATTTATCAGTTTAACTGATTGTTAGCAGGCATTATAGCAGGAGGATGCACAGAGTTAGTGGTCATTGACGGGACTCAAACAGGACAAGAGTATAAACAGGTATATCACTGTATTGCTGCATTTTTAGATATAGAAGGTGCATTTCATAATACATCAATCGAGTCTATACAAAGCGCACTGGGGAGGAAGAAAATCAACAACACAACATGCAAGTGGATTATACAGATGCTTCAGAGCAGAAAAATATCCACAGATACGCATGAAGATACCATAAATCTGATGGCAACTAAGGGATGCCCTCAAGGCGGTGTATTGTCACCGTCATTATGGAACATATTTGTCGATGATGTGATTCATGGACTAAGCGTCAAAGGAATCTGGGTCCAGGGATTCGCAGATGATATCGTAATAGTAACTAGGGGAAAATTTCCCAGCACTGTTGCGTATCATGTGCGATATTCCCTTCATTACCTAGAGAACTGGTGTCTGAAAGAGAACCTCTCCGTGAACCCTTCTAAAACTAAACAGGTAACCTTTACAAATAAGAGGAAGCTTACTGGACTGAGTGAGCTGAAATTATTTGGAGAGGTACTAGAAAGAACCAATGACGTTAAGTATCTAGGGGTAACCCTGGATTCGAAACTCAATTGGAATGCTCATATTACCAATATAAATAATAGGGCTAAGGGACTCTTCTACATTTGCAGACGAGTTGTAGGTAAAACCTGGGGGTTGAAACCAAAGGTGATATGTTCGTTGTACACATCAGTGATACGACCGAGAGTAACTTATGGGTCAGTACTCTGGTGGAGAAAGACGGTTTTGCAATCTTGTGTGACCACTCTCACCACCCTGCAAAGACAAGCGCTTCAAAATATAACAGGAGCCTTGAATAGTACAGGAACGGCTTCATTAGAGGCTATCACAGGTCTCCCTCCGCTGAAATTATATATTTCGGTGGTAGCCTTTATGACCATCCTGAGACTCAAAGTAAACAATATTTGGAGGCCAAATTATGTATTGAATAGCCACACAAACATTACTGGGACTATACCCATCTTTATGACGAACTCAGATAATGATGACACCAGAAGTAATCTTCACTGAGAAGATTAACACAATTATACCATCTAGAGAACAAAAAGTCCCAAATATTAATGGGGACTTAATATGGTTCACTGATGGATCTAAAACTGTCCATGGTAGTGGATCAATAGTCTTTGGGCAAACATGTAACTATAATAAATCATACAGCCTAGGTCAACATACAACGGTGTTCCAGGCTGAAGTTTTCGCTTTAGTGGCCTGAATTGATGAAATCATTGATGAAGACCCTAAAGCTAAGAGAATTAACATTTACACAGATAGCCAATTAACTATTCTGGCTGTAAGTAACCCTCTCACTAAATCAAAACTGGTGGGAAACTGCAAAGATCTCAATAACCTGGCAAAAGACAATAAAGTGTCTTTAATATGGGTGCCGGGTCATGAAGGGGTGCATGGGAAAGAACGAGCAGATATGTTAGTGAAACAAGGCTCAAGAGAAACTCTCGAAGGCCCAGAACCTTTCTGTGGCATCACTAAAGATGCTATGAAAAACGAGGTCCAGAAATGGCTGATAAAAAATCATCAAAATAAATGGAGAAACACTCAAGGCAAATCCAGACTAAAAAAATAATCAAGAATATTGATAAAAAACTCTCGAACAGTTTGATGAACCTCAATAAACGAGAGATCAAAACGGTCACTGAAATAGTGACTGGACATTGCCGTTTAAGAAATCATCTATACAAACTAGGTAAGGTGAATGAACCATGGTGCAGAAAGTGCGAAATGGAAAAAGAAACTGTCACACATACTATGCCATTGCAGTGTGCTAGGTGATGTAAGGCAGAAGAGATCCTAAATATACCAATAAAAAAAACTGCTGGCCTTAGTTGAGGCCATAGGACATATTAAAGTTTAAGCAGAACAGGTTTTGGTACCTACAAAGGTCTTATGACCAAGTGCCAGAGACTAACGAGTCTCGCCTGAGCAAAGAAGAAGAAGAAGAAGAAGAGGTATATCACACAGATTTTAGAACCTCGTGTGTGATTATGACGAGGTATTGTGGGTAAAAAGTTTGGATTTATGGATGATAACGCTCGTCCACATAGGACTCAAGCGGTTAATGACCATCTTGATACAGAAGCTATTGGCTATTTGGAGTAGCCTACGAAGTCTTTAGACATAAACCCCGTTAAACATGCATGATATTTGCTCTCCAGCCAGGGCTGTTCATGTCGGACGGGATCCTCCTAGAACCCATGATGAACTTAAACTGCTTGCAGAGAAGGATGGGAGGAAATGGGATTTTACTTCTTAAAAAAACAGTATCTCGTTTAAAACAAAAAATATCGGTTAACGTTATTATATTTTTTTATAAATGATCTAAAACAGTAGTTTCTGAAATTAGTTATTAATATCGTAAATTTTGGGTGATGCATAACTTTTGAAACTATGAGTGTTTCGAACAAGAAAACTTCTACTTTGGAATAACTTCTTTGTCTCGTTTTCTACTCCTTAATTTGCCAGGTTTCGAAGTAAAAACCAATCAAACTAGGTTAGCTGCAACTGAATAATAGAAATGCAATCAAATTTCTTTATTTTTACAAATGTTCAACCTTTTATTCCTTTTTCTCTGACACTGACAATTCTCAACTTTTTATATAAATAGCTTAATAGGAGTTAATTGTATCCGAACGTCTGCGGTCACTCACCGGAGCGTCTCTTTGCAAAGACAATGACGTCGACTTTGCAAAGTAACAAGTAGTCCGTTCTTTAACGGTAAAATATTGCAAAACCTCTAAATTTTAAAGAACCGCTTGGATTGACATGAAATTTGGCATACACATAGCTAACAAGTCAAAGAAAAAAAGTGATATTGTGCCGATATGTGCTTTTGCCCTGGGGGTGGTTTTCACCCCCTGTTGGGGGTGAAAAAATATTCGTCCAAAGAAAGTCAGGAAATGGATAAACTGGCTAATTTTAAATAAATTTTGTTCTATAGAATTTTTTCACTAAGTCAATACTTTTCGAGTTATTTGGCAGTGAATATGTTCATTTTTTCAACAAAATAACCACGCTTTTAGACGTTTTTTCGCAAATAATTCAAATAGTAAGTATTTTGCCGGTAAAACATTCTTAGCAAAAATATAGCCTGTAGAAAATTAAAAAAAAAATGGTGTATACGTCACGTCTCTACACCTAGTAAAAGCAGAGATATAGCTAATGAAAAATAGGTTCATATTCGTCAAATTCCAAATGGAATATTTTAACGTGAAATAACCAAAAATGAAGCAAATTTCGGGGAAAACTCATTACAACTTATTTAAAGTGTTTAAAAAAAGCTTCATTTTTGTTTTATAAAAAAAATTTCTAGCATCCAAATTAAACAAGTTACGCTCAAAATAAAGTTAGTCCCTTTTGGTTTTGGAAAAATAATCGAGAAAATCACCCCCTAGTTAATATCTGAAATTAACTTAATCGTTACTACTTCACAAGTTTCTTGACTCGTGCATATATTGTTTATATGATCTGTAAGTTTCATTGGTTCAAAGTCCTTATTATTGAAAAGGCTGTAGTTAAAAGAGGTTGAACGAGTCACTGATAACGAATATATGCAAATGTAGAAACACCAAATCTTAATCAATTTTTGTCTAACAGAAAAACAAAAAAATACATGATATTCAGAAAAGCAAATCTGACTTTTTTTGTTTTTCGAGATTTTTGGTATCTAACAATTTTTAAGTTATTTTGAAAAAAAACATATTTTTCAAAATTTAAATTTTTAAAAATTTTATTTTGAAACCAAATTTTTTCAAAAATAAGCACTTTGAATCGATGAAACTTACAGATCATATAAACACAACATAAGTAAAATAATTTGTATAGCGGTAAAGATTAATTTCATTTAAGTTGCTAATTAGGGGTTGGTATTCCCGATTTTTTTTTTGCAAAAACAAAAGGGACCAACTTTATTTTGAGCGTAACTTGCTTAAATTTAATGCTAGAAACTTTTTGTAAAAACAGAAATAAAGCTTTTTTTAAACACTTTAAAAAAGTAAAAATGGGGTTTCCCCAAAAGGTGCTTAATTTTTTGGATATTTCACGTCGAAATATTCTATTTGAAATTTGGTGAATATGAATCTATTTTTCATTAGCTATAACTCTGGTTCTACGAGATCCAGAGACCGAACGCGTATACCATTTTTTTTTAAATTTTTTATAAGCTATAGTTTTGCTAAGAACTTTTTTTTCGACAAAATACTTACTTTATGCGTTATTTGCGAAAAATCGTCTAAAAATGTGGTTATTTTGTTGAAAAACGAACATATTCACTCGCAAATAACTCGAAAAGTGTTGACTTGGCGAAAAAGCTCTATAGAACAAAAGTTACTTAAAATTAGTCAGTTTACCCATTTTCGGACTTATTTTGAACATATATTTTTTCACCCCCAACAGGGGGTGAAAGTCACCCCCAGGGCAAAAGCACACATCGGCACAATATCACTTTTTTTCTTTGACATAATGTATGCTATACGCATGCCAAATTTCATGTCAATCCAAGCGGTTCTTTAAAATTTAGAGCAAAAACCGTGAAAGAATGGACTAAAGACACTTACTCAACACACACTACACATTGCACCTTAGTTAGTGATAAGTTATACAATTACGTGGCTAAAAGTTCTAGTTCTGAACCAAGCCCAAAATCAGAAAAAAAAAGCTTAATAGGAGAGAATTAAATACTAACTTTGATTACAAATTAGATAGCGACTGAAAAACTATCTAACTTGACATCTGCACTGACTAATTTTCTAATTGGTATTAGTTAAAAGAAATGGTTTAAAAATACTGACACAATGTGTATTTTAGTTTGGCAGTCATCTATGTTGCTAATGTTCTCTATATCTATAAACATATACCATAAATTATATAAAAATTTTACACGATATTTTAGACAAACAGGAAAATAATTAACAAAATATTAAAAGCGCAGAAGAGAAATGCATTTGGGTGATTCACTGGCTATAATCCGTTCGAAACAAGAATAGTTACTTGTAAATTTATCACCATCCAACGGCACTCCCGACATTTAGCGATATATCTTTGATTTAAGACTTTACGTTTTACTCGTTTTTGCTTTCATTACCGCCTGAGTTACGACTAATATAAAATATTACTTACTCTTTTAAATTACTTTTTGTGTGGATATTGCTGTTTTCACGTACATAAGGTTTAACGACAAATGGAAGGCGTCTGTATTATGTTCATTGTGGTTCACATAAATAATAATTATAATAAATCAAAGAACAAGTCACGAACTTTACTGATAATGGAGGAATAGTATATACATAGAACTCACGTGATAGATAGACATAAAGAGGCTTGCAAATATGACGGCTGCAATAGCAATTAATATTTTACTTTTTTAATTAAGACATGGCTCAATGTTAAACTATGTTTATTTGCGAAGTCATGAAACATTCAATGCAGAACGTGAGCCTTCAAGAACTGAGCAGGGCGCTTAGCTAGAACACAAGAGCGACGTTCGACAAGATGAATCATGGAATGGAGTCCCAGAAACTATAAACTAAAGGGCCCTATTCACATACTTATTTGTCCGGCGGATATGTCCGACGGGCAGATCCGTTATTAGCTATGTATATACAATATACAGGCAGATGGGTCTCCAGACAAATTCGTTGGTGCTACACATTCACGGACAAATTTCTCAGTTGTACTGGTTCCCGCGTTGTGTATTTATCTGTTTTCCACTGTGCTATGAATAATAAAAAGCAACTAGCAAAAATTCTTGTAGGATATACTTATTTGATGATAGAAAAAAGAAATGGTCTATGATCAAAACGATGGTAATTAGAAAGAAGAAAGTACTCACATATAAATTGACAGAACTCGAAACAAGATAGCTTGATTTACACAATTTTCTGCGAATGGATAATGAAGCATTTGAAATATTATTAGAATATGTTGGTCCTAGAATAGAAAGAAATAACACACATATGATAGAATCGGTAATTAGCAGAGAGCGATTAATCACCATGCTACGGTACTTAGCAACTGGACGAATTGGTGAAGATTTAAAGTTTAGTTGTGCAATCTCCCCACAGGTTCTTGGACAAATAATATCTGAAACTTGTTGGGAAGTATTTATGGCATTAAAAGATGAAATTTCACTTTGACTCTCCATCCGATTCTTGGGATGCAATTGAAGATGTTCCAGGGCGAACCTATTCTTGATCTTTTGTGAATAAGAGTGTAAAAATACTACGATGTGGGTTCATAAACACTGTCCATAGATGACTCAGTTCTCTTACTCTTTCTCATTTCTCTTAACTCACGTCGAAATCCAGCACACAAGGGAATTTATTTTCTTTCTCACCTACTTTATATCTGCGTCTGGGCAAATTTCTTGGCATTTTTCCACTAATTGTTCATATGCGTTGTTTCGCAGTTGCTTGTTAGAATATTCTTTACTTTTTACATTCCAAAAGCATGGCTTCAACTTATGTAATAAAATAAAGCTTTTCCAAAATACTTTATTATCCGCAAATGACATTTTAATGTAATTACTCTGGGCTAATTAGCAAAATACAAGGAAAA
This sequence comes from Diabrotica virgifera virgifera, assembly GCF_917563875.1. Lineage (NCBI taxonomy): Eukaryota > Metazoa > Arthropoda > Insecta > Coleoptera > Chrysomelidae > Diabrotica > Diabrotica virgifera. Next base: position 201,846,848 of record NC_065447.1, read on the forward strand.
GTTATTTACCAGCAATTTTATTGCTGGAATCGGATCTTGTTATTGTATGTATTAATAATATAGGTATGCAAAGTCCGCAGATAGTGTGCTACTTTTTTTATAAAAAAAAATGGCGCCCGAAAATCGTGCTTTTTTCAATTTTTGCTCTGTTACTCCAAAGATTATAACTTTACACCAAAAATACTCAAATAAAAATTCACCGCAATTAAATTCTGCATATAGGCGTGTTTTTCCTGATTTACTTCGACGAAAACTCTCCCCGTAAAAAGCGGGTTATTCCAACAAAATCTTTAATTTTCAACTAAAATTTTAGATAAGTAATTGTTAATCAATAATTAAATAACTTAGTAACGTATAAAGCCCTTTTCGTATAGATTATAATTCCAGAAGCCGATGGAAACTGAATGAACAGTTTAGCAACAATTGAATTGTTAATTAAAAATTTACGGTCGCTATAATAACGACAATAATTACGATGCATAAAATTGGATTATTTAAGCGACCTCAGGAATATTTTAAAATTATAAATAATTTTTTGGCTTATAAACAAATAGAATATCTCGGGAAATATTAAGCTAAATTAAATTGTGAAAACGGTATTCGAAAAACAGCGGCAGGACGCTTCTTTAAAAGAAAAAACGTTTAATTCCGATGAGTGGTTCCTGAGATACAACCGGTGAAATTTGACCGGAATTTACGACAAATCTATAAACAATAGGATCATAATTTTCAAACCATCACCTTCTTATTTTTGTCCTCTTTCTTCACACCCATTTTCATATCTTTAAAGTACTCATAACATATATAATTATAATAAAAACTATCGATAATACGTGTGAAAATTGCCAAAAATAGCAAAATTCCAATCAAAAATTAGGTTGGAGAAAATGTAACCCTCAAAGTTCAAAATCGGTATACGTTAAAAAAATGCATTTTCTCGGCTTCCCATGGAGCAATTTCCTTCATTCTTTTTTTGTTCCCTAATAACTCGAGTAGAGCCATCGAACTAACGCATTATTAAATGTCAAACTTGCTTTTGTTTTGTTATAATATATTAATTGATTTATAAGAACAGAAAACTACATACTTTTCCAGTTGTAGGCTTTTTTTAAATAAACTTACTACAAGTGTACCTTTTAAAGTTAAAAACATAAATATTCTCATTTGAAAGCTGTATAATTATTTAAAAAAATTTTATTTAAACAAATTAAAATTTTGTGTTATAATAAATAAATAAATTTATTATAACAAAACAAAAGCAAGTGTGACATTTAATAATGCATTAGTTCGATGGCTCTACTCGAGTTACTTGGGAACAGAAAAGAATGAAGGGAATTGCTCCATGGGAAGCCGAGAAAATGCATTTTTTTAATGTATACCGATTTTGAACTTTGAGGGTTACATTTTCTCCAACCCAATTTTTGATTGGAATTTTGCTATTTTTGGCAATTTTCACATGTATTATCGATAGTTTTTATTATAATAATATATGTTATGAGTATTTTAAGGATATGAAAATTGGTGTGAAGAAAGAGGACAAAAACAAAAAGGTGATGGTTTAAAAATTATGATCCTATTGTTTATATCTTTGCCGTAAATTCCACTCAACTTTGACCGGTTGTGTCTCAGGAACTACTCATCAAATTTAAACGTTTTTTCTTTTAAAAGAAGCGTCCTGCCACTGCTTTTCGAATACCGTTTTTATAATTTAATTTAGCTTAACATTTCCCGTGATATTCTATTTGTTTATAAGCCAAAAAATTCTTTATAACTGTAATATATTCCTGAGGCCGCTTAAATAGTCCAATTTCAATCCTGTAAAGTACATTAGATAAGTATAGTGTCTTTTTATGAAAAAGTCATAGTTATTCTTATTCACCATAATTATTGTCGTTATTATAGCGACCGTAAATTTTTAATTAACAATTCAATTGTTGCTAAATTGTTCATTCAATTTTCATCAGCTTCTGGAATTATAATCTATACAAAAAGGGCTTTTGTGTTATTAAGTTATTTAATTATTGATTAACAATTACTTATCTAAAAGTTTAGTTGAAAATTAAAGATTTTGTTGGAAAAACCCGCTTTTTCCGGGGAAAGTTTTCGTCTAAGTGAATCGGGAAAATCACGTCTCTATGCAGAATTTAATTACGGTGAATTTTTATTTGAGTGTTTTTGGTGTAAATTTAAAGTATTTGGAGTTATAGAGCAAAAATTGAAAAAAACACGATTTTCGGGCCCATTTTGTTTATAAAAAAAGTAGCACACTATCTGCGGACTTTGCATACCTATATTATTAATATATACAATCATAAGATTCGATTCCAGCAATAAAATTGCCGGTAAATAACTTTTCCCAAAAATGGCCTATTTTCCGATAATCAGCCCAGACTAAATATAAATACACGCTTACTACCGTGGTTAGAATGAAAATTGATACAAATTTAACAGTTACTCTTCGTCCGGCGAACAAATCCTTGAAACTATTCACGGCTCGCTGTCTGTGCTCGTCGTCTTGAACCATAGACGGCGAGCAAGACACATACGGCGTACGCATGGATACACACATGCGGATCTGTCCGGAGTATCTGTCCGACGGACATATCACCTGGACATATACGCATGTGAATAGACCGCTTTAGTCGAGGATGAATACCGAGTAGATGGACCTACGACGTGAAAAGTGTAACTGGAAACTGTCTACAAGCGGCCCAGTGTGGAGAATATTTTTTGTCGAAAAAGAACGGTCCATTTACCTTAGATGAGGTTAGGTTATATAAGAAAGTCAGTTATTCCCTACAAATCTGCAATGTAGTACACCAACTGCATTGTCTTGTTATGTGTGTAAATTTGTTTCTACTTTTCCCACATATTTTAACATCTCCCTTCATAATCTACTTACAGCTCTGATTTTTGGTATTTTGTTTTATGTTTTGAGTTTTGATCTCCAAAATTGCATCCACCCAGGATGAATTGCTCGTCCGGTAAATAAATTACTTATTTATTTTGCCTTATTGCACGGCTATCTCCACTTTTCAATGATTTCAACAATTTAAATAAATACCTGGTATCTTAAAAATGCTGAAATTTTAAAGGCTAATAAGATAAGATTTATAGAATTTGACTTGATCTTTCAAATGCGATAAGTAGAATTGCTATTTTATTTTTTTAATCAAAAGTTAATGGGGTTCAAAAATTGCAATTTTTCGATTTTTTAAAGTTCAACCGCGTTTATCTCGAAAACTATGCATATGCATCCTACGAAAAACATGTAAGAACATGTTTTGCTTAGAATGGCCCAAGAAATATAAAAAAGTTTTGTTTTGCGAAAAATCGCTGTTATGTAATTCCTCAAGTTCTTTGTTTATAACAATCTTATTGACATCCGGATCAACTGTTATCCAAAATATTCGTGTTCTACGGGTCAAAATACATAAAAAAACTAGGGTAAGTCCATCTGAATAAAGGAGGCCGTTGTACCCCACCCCCCCTCCCTGGCGACAGGACTAGTATGATTATAACTTAATTCTTGTTTTCTATTTCTAAAGTTTTTATTTATTTACATTGAATATTAATTTTATTTTGTTGTATAATCCACTTCCGCATAAATTATATGATATATTTGATTTAAAATGAATTCAAGATTTTTTGTAATTGGGCAACGATATCAACTTAGATCTCTGAAGTAGATAATGACATGCAACGGTAATTATATTAGAAGGACTATAAGCAATTAATAACAAATTCATTTTTAAGATTATAATGTAGTCGTAAAAATAAAAAAAAATATTACTGAGAGATCTGACCCGTCAACCGGCCTTATGTTCTTCAATTCACATAATATCGACTAAATAAGCGCTTGCCTCGTTCTTCAACACAGCATCTGCCTTTTTTCAATTTAAATTATGCTTTTCCATTGTCAGAAATGTTGATTATGAATAATAAACAATACCAATCCATAAACAATCACTCTTTGTCTGCGTTGGTTATTTTTATTGTAGTCATTCTTTAGTATCGCACTAAAAACCTCTTTATTTATATCTATCCAGCCCACTCGTCCCGGAATTGTATTGCTTTTATTAATCTACTTCATCGTTAGCTCATTACGCGGTAGTTTTTCTTAATAATTATATAGTGGCCATTCGAACTAATAAGCCATTTATTTTTCGTGCGTGGATAGCTTCCATTTCTATTATACCAAATTTTTTATGATCCATAAATAGTAGTGCTTTTGAAACCATAACGATACTCAGGGGTGTCGCAGACGTGTTCGAAGGGGAGTAGAATGTGCATAAACATTGATTATTTTTTTGTGGCAGACACGAATGTTTGGAGCTTCCGATTATGGTAGATGTTCCGATTATGGTAACATATTATAAACTTAACCCAAAAATTTTATTTTTAATATATCATGTTTTAGTAGTTTAAGAGCATAGGTGCAAAATTTCGGGCCAATGCTTTTTAAATGCATTCATTTCTTTTTCGAATCCTGAACAAACTAAATGATATTTTTGAAAAATTAGAAGCAGAACGAAAGATTACATTATTACCGAGGGTCGAAAGTCCCTGAAACCTTTTATAATGTTTATTTTAATAAGTTACAGGGGTGAAAAAAAAAAAGAGAAAATTGGGTGTGATTTTTAACTTTAAATATCTCATTCAAAAGAAACTTTTTGTTTATTCTAAGGGACTTTTAGCCCTCGGTAATAATGTAATCTTTCATTCTGCATTTAAATTTTTCACAAATATTTATTAGTTTTTTCAATATTCGAAAAAATGAAAGCATTTAAAAAGCATTGGCCGAAATTTTGCGCCTACGCTCAATTGATCATAGATACATATTCATAAAATTCTCAGTCATTTTTTGATAAATTTCTGGTCTCAACTCGAATTTTGTGGAAAGAGCCCTTTTCGAAATATTTGAACTAAAATATTTGGCGACATGTAGACTAGGCGAGCGGCAGCAACCCCTAAAATTACGTTAAACCGACCACGAAAATCAACTTTTAGGTGAATGACTAATATTAGTGATTCCTTATGTTTTCGAGGTCGCTTAATCTGAATATGAAATTTATTCTTATCTATAGTTGGTGGAACATGTTCAAAAATCAAATTTTATGTAAAAATGCGAAAAATAAATTTTGATGATATTTCAATTTTACCTCGCTTTATCGTTGGTAGCTGTAAATATTTCCTTTTGAAATTTGTGTACATATTTAGATAACAACGAGCTTTGTCAAAAATGTTTTAACAGAATAATAGATGAGTTCTTAATTTTTAAACATTTTGTCGTCAGATTTCGTTAGTTTCATGTTTACTTAAAAAATTGAGTGACAAACTTTTTAGTTTATAATTTTAACCAACACAGCAATAAAACATGGTTCATGAAGAAGTTTTGCGAAAAATTTCAAGTCAAAATCTGCAAAAGTAAAAAAGTTATGTGACTTTATTTACGAGCTGCACATCCCAAAAAATGCTTATTTTTCGAGATAGTGTGTGTTGCGATGACTACGGTGTGGTGAATGGCTAATTTTGATCATACTGTGTTTTTGATGGTGCTGAAAACGAAAATTAGGTTTACTTTGAATTGTACGTGGAGGGACATTGCCAAAATAGCAATTGTACCCTAAAAATAAAAAAAAGTAAATCACGTTTTTTTGCGTTTAACTCGTTACAACTCTGGTCCATTTTACTATTTTTTTTTTCTGAAATTTTTACAGTAAATAGGTATGTATATCTCTTACATTTTTGAAGATACCTGTTTAAATCCGTTTGTCTTATTATAATAAAAGTTATGAGTTGTTTAAAGTAAATGGTGCAGATTCCTGAACTGCAAAGTTTAATCGCAAAAGTTGAGTGACAAAATTTGAAATTTAGCTTTTTAATCAAGTTTATGTTAAAAAATGGGGTATAAAGAATAAAATGTATTATAGAAAAAAATGGTGCAACTTTTAGTTTTAAGAAAAACGTGTTTTAATTTTTTTTATTGTTAAGGTTAAATTGAGATTTTAACAATGTTTCCAAATCTAAAATGCAAAATAAACATCATTTTTGTTTTCAACGCCATCAAAAACATAAGATAAGACTAAAGTTAGTCATTCACCACACCGTGGTCAATATCTCGACAAATAAGCGTTTTTTGGGGGGAGTGCCACTTGTATATAAAATCACATAACTTTTTCCTATTGCATAATTTGACTTAAAATTTGCCACAAAACTTCTTTATGAGTTAAATTTTATTTCTATTTTGGTTAAAATTATAAACTAAAAAGTTTGTCACTCAACTTTTTTAAGTAAACATGAAACTAACGAAATATGATGACAAAATGTTAATAAATTAACAACTCCTTTTTAATGTGTTTAAACATTTTGGATAAATTTCATTGTTATCTACATACTTCAAAGATGACACAGTAAAATTTTTAAAAGGAAATATTTACAGCGACCAAAGATACAGCGAGGTAAATTTGAAAAATCATCAAAATTGATTTTTGGCATTATTGTATAAAATTTATTTTTTTAACATGTTCCACCCACTCTAGATAAAAATAAACTTCATATTCGGATTCAGCGACCTCGAAAACATAAAAATAGACCAACATTGATCATTCACCTTAAATTTGATTTTCGTGGTTGGCATAACGGTTAATGCCGCTCGTCTAATATTATAGATAGAAAAGATAGATAGTTTTTTGGGGGGAGTGCCACTTGTATATAAAATCACATAACTTTTTCCTATTGCATAATTTGACTTAAAATTTGCCACAAAACTTCTTTATGAGTTAAATTTTATTGCTATTTTGGTTAAAATTATAAACTAAAAAGTTTGTCACTCAACTTTTTTAAGTAAACATGAAACTAACGAAATATGATGACAAAATGTTAATAAATTAACAACTCCTTTTTAATGTGTTTAAACATTTTGGATAAATTTCATTGTTATCTACATACTTCAAAGATGACACAGAAAAATTTTTAAAAGGAAATATTTACAGCGACCAAAGATACAGCGAGGTAAATTTGAAAAATCATCAAAATTGATTTTTGGCATTATTGTATAAAATTTATTTTTTTAACATGTTCCACCCACTCTAGATAAAAATAAACTTCATATTCGGATTCAGCGACCTCGAAAACATAAAAATAGACCAACATTGATCATTCACCTTAAATTTGATTTTCGTGGTTGGCATAACGGTTAATGCCGCTCGTCTAATATTATAGATAGAAAAGATAGATAGTTTTTTGGGGGGAGTGCCACTTGTATATAAAATCACATAACTTTTTCCTATTGCATAATTTGACTTAAAATTTGCCACAAAACTTCTTTATGAGTTAAATTGTATTGCTATTTTTGTTAAAATTATAAACTAAAAAGTTTGTCCCTCAATTTTTTTAAGTAAACATGAAATTAACGAAATCTGACGACAAAATGTTTAAATATTAACTCCTTTTTTAATTTTTTTAAAAAATTTGGACAAATCTCGTTGTTATCTAAATGCTTCAAAGATGACACAGTAAAATATTGAAAACGAAATATTTACCGCGACCAAAGATGCAGCGAGGTAAATATGGAAAATTATCAAAATTAATTTTTCGAATTTTTGCAAGAAATTTGATTTTTGAACATGTTCCACCAATTCTAGATAAAAATAAACTTCATAATCGGATTCAGCCACCTAGAAAATATAAAGAATGACCAAAATTTGCCATTCACCTGTCATGGTCGCTTTTTCGATTTCTAAGCCTCAAATTAGGGGTGTGCCGCTCGCCTATACCTACATACATGTAAAATGAACAGGTGTCACAATAAGTTAAAAATGCTACTTTAAGGCACTAGTGCTTTAAAAAAATTTTAAGGCACTGTAGTTCATATTGACCGTGTAGGCAATTTTGATGTAATATCAAAAAAATATAAAAATGGAATGTCAGTCAAGTTCAAGTAAAAGTTTTTGTAGATATTACTGTTTTGTAATTACGTTGTAGAAAAAAATATTGTATAGTATGCGTGTTAAAAAGTACATTTTTAAGGCACTCATGTGAATTGCAGAATTCGCTATCGATCATTCTGCAAACTTTCACATGCGTGCCTTAAACGTGTATTTTTAACACTTATATCATAAATAACTATTACACAACTGATCATGATACAATTTCTAACAATTGTTTTTATTTCAAAAGACATACAGACCTCTAATCAAGCCCGTCCTCACCTACGCGTCAGAAACGTGGACGATAACAAAAAGTGATGAAGAACGGTTTGGCTGTTTTGAACGTAAAATCCCCAGACATATCTATAAAGGTGTGCAAGAAAACGGGTTATGGCGTAGACGCTAGAATTTTGAGGTGGAGCCGTCGAAACACATTATTTATAGCCTGAGACAGGATGGAGTGAGGAAAAGAGGCAGGTCCAGAGCACGATTTAAGGATTAGGTGAAAGACGACTTGCGAGTGTTAAGAGTACGAAATTGGAAAACCAAAGCGAAGGAGTGGAAAGAATGGAAGCTGATTCTGGAATAGGCCAAGACCCGCCATGAGTTGTAGAGACAATGATGATGATGATTTCAACATAATAAGTGTATTATGCTACACAGTGGAGTATCTAGACATTTGCTTAGGGGGAAATTTTCAATGAAACGAAAAGACATAAAACAATAAACCCAAACCACATAAAAGACAAAAACCATAACTTAGGTGTGTACATTGAGTTTCTAAAATTTATATTAGTCCAAGTAATCAAGCTTAAAATAAGACCAAACCTAGCAATTTTTACAGAATGGATCGATTTTCTTGAAAATTTGAGAAGAAGTAGTGGATAGTCCAAGTATCAAAATCTATATGATGCCAAAAGACGCTTTTACCATGGGGGTGGTTGCCACCCCATCTCGGGGGTGGAAATTCTTTAATATATTTTAATCGCAAAAGTTGGTAAAAACGTTCATTCTAAGCAAAAACGTTCTATACATTGTTTTGATAAAATTGACAGTTTTCGATTTATTCGCTATCGAAAAAATCGATGTTTTTCATAAGTTATCTGCTAATAACTTCAAAAGTTTTCGTTTTATCAAAACAATTTTACTTAAGAAAAATGTACCTTTTGAAAAAATAAACCAAACCGTTTTCTTAAATTTTTTTTAAACCAATAGTAATCTAGTTATACTTTATTATATGTTTACTCTTCTTCGTCAAATGCTAAGTATTGTAGTTTCAAAGTCAAAGACGGGAAAACTGCTTTTTTCGAGGACAACTTGTTCAAACGAATTTAAAGTACCTAAAAATATCTATCTTCAGAAATATAAAAGAGTCTTTAGCTTAAAAATTAAGTGACTTATAATGAAAAGAATGTCAGTGCCCATTTTTTTCAGCGAAAAAGTGATCGCAAGCAACCCCCTAATCACCAACCGAATTAAAATTCGTCATTAGCCTTATTTGGTCTTTTTTATTTATATATTATTAATAGGTTCTAGAAGTTTGGCCGGCTTAGAATGATTAGTTTTTTAATAATTGGAGTTCAAAGCGAATAACGAATTTTTGTAGTTTGGAAAAAAATTGCCTTTTCTTCAGAATAGCAAGATTAGCATTGGAGATACGAAAAAGTGTTTCAATATGAAATTGTAGCTTATTAATTTCCAAGAAAATGGTTTGCAAGAATTTTATCTAAGGCAAAAACTGAGTGAGCTATTGACAATTAAAACTTGTAAGAACATGCACAAAAACCACCTTTACCAAACCTTTCGAAGTCACCTCTTTTTTCGAATGAGGATTTTAAAAAGATTTAATATTAATAGACTTGTAGATCTTGCAAAAACCTACAAAATTATTTGTTACCGAACTTTCTAAGATAAAAAATAAATAAAGTTACGGTTAAAAAATCAATATCTTTTTTGAAAAGAAAAATGAGAAATCCAATTGGAGTCATAATAATGTAAGTTAGTGGTGTTTTTAGTCATTGAATGATTAGTTTTTAAAAAGCTGGAGTTAAAAGCGAATAACGAATTTTTTTAGTTGGGTAAAAAATGGCATTTTCTTCAGAATAGAAAGATTAGCATCAGAGATACGATAAAATTTTTTAATATAAAATTTTAGGTTATTTAATTCCCAAGAACTTGAATTGAAAGAAATTTTTTACGGCAAAAATTTAGTGAATCGTAAATGAGTATGTATATCGAAAAACATTAATTTTTTTTTATACAAATCTAACACTTTCGATGGCGAATAAATCAAAAACTATTAATTTTACCAAAAAAAGTATACAACATTTTTTGCTTAGAATGAATGTTTTTATCAATTTTTGTGGTTAAAATTTAATAAAAAATTTCTACCCACGAGATAGGGTGGCAACCACCCCATGGTAAAAGCGCCTTGCGGCATCATATAGATTTTGATCCTTGCACTATCCGCTACTTATTCACAAATTTTCAAGCAAATCGATCCATTCTGTAAAAATTGCGAGGTGAAAAGCTTCGGTTCCTGGCCTATATCGCTTAAAGTTGTTTGCTATGATATGCTCTCTTTAAAATAAAAAAAATTATTTAAAAAAATAAAATCGTCAAGAACACGACAGATCGCACTTTCTCGTCTTCTATTTTTTTATTATATTAATTATATTTTTTTGTGTTCTAGATTGTTTCTAGACACAAATCTTACTGTTTTTCTGGTACTTATATTTTCTTTGGTAATTATATCTAATAGTTAAATAGAATAGAATAGAGGTATTGGATTTTCTACATCCTCTAGTGCGCAATAAAATATATCACCATTGTAGTGATTTTGTAACATAACTATTATTGCTAGTATACTACAATATTCATATCTACAACTCAAAAATATGCTTTACTATTTTAGTGGAAAATAAGCCTCAATTTAAGTTGAAAATGAATAATAAAATAAAATAATAATAATAATAATCCCAATAAAATAGTGAACTGCATAAAATATCACAAAGAAATAGCTTCAGATCAGTGTTAAGTGTCTTATTTTTTGTTGAAAGAGCGAAAGAAGCTTAAAAGTTAAATAAAAACCTATTTTAATTTTCATTCTTTGCTCCCAACAAAATGTTTGATACTATGATAATATTAAATTGAGTATTATTTGTTGTTTTGTAGGTCCGTACTGTATCTGTCTATTATTAGATATTAAAACACTAACAACGACAAGCAGCGTAACCCTTCATATTAAAATGTCCACTTCCTCTTAGCAGGAAGTGAACTGCTGTAAATCAAGACGTACTTGATACGGGACATCAAATAATACAGAGTTATCATGTCCATGCAGACGAATATAAATTACGTTTGATCTCAACTAGACGCCGGATATTATTCAAATCAGACCAATTTGTCTCAATTTAAGCCTAATCACTCACCCATCGCCATATTCAAATCAATATTATGAACAAGAGTCCCGTGCAGAATGGACTATATTAGAGATTTGTTATACAGGCTGCTGTTTCAATATATGTTTAAATTTTGTAACGTTATAAACGTCACATCTTTACTAATTTCTTCTTCTTCTTCCTTATTGAATGTAGGCTTTAAAGCCTATTTTTGTCTTCAATATTAGCCTCTTAAATGGTTTAAATTATCACACCACATTTTTCTTGGTCTGCTAATACTTGTCCGTCCATTTGGTGACTTACTTCGTGCTACTCGTACTAACGTATCTTCTTAGGTCTGGATCCCGCGTATGAAAAAAAAAGAATGGGTGTACTTTGTACGCACGTAAGAAGTTATACTTCTATTATATGATTTCAACGAAATCAATATACTTTAAACAGTTTCTCTACTACTTTCCAAAAATTTTTATTAAAATAATACCAAAAATTAAAAAAATAAAAGAATAAAACACACACAAACACATTGAAAAATGCCACAAATGATTTCTGAACAATAATTGTTGCCAAAATTTTTAATTAAAAACGTATTTTCTGAAAAAATTATATAATAATATACTTACAATCATAAAATCTATAAAAAAAAATAAAAAAATGATATAACTTGCATTGGGCTTGAACCTACTTCCCGTGTATCCCGCCGTACGAGAGTCGATGCGATTTCAAACTGCACCACCTTCGCGTATACGTCATGTGGGAATATACACAAACTGAACAACTTTTTGACATTTTGTTTATATTAATTTTTATTAGTTTGATTTTTGTCGAATTAAAATACAACAATATATAGAGGAAGAAAACGATACATTAGATGAAAATTTGTAGAAAGTTTGTTCGTAATCAGATTATGTAAATTAAAGCATTGCCTACTATGGGTATAGCATAGCAAGTACTAGGTCAGTACATTATTTTTTTTACATTTTCCAAATAGGTATGAAGATAATTTTTTATTGGAATACAACTGAAACATTTAGAATTGCGTACCTGTGGCTTTTCAAAACTATTTAAAAAGTCACTATAATTATAAATTTGATTTTATTTTTGTCCTCACAACAATAAAAACTAATATATTATACAACATTTTTGTTTACCGATAACCTCCATATTGAACAATTATTGACAGATCATTTCAACACCCAATCATAGCCCATATAAAGACTAATACCAAACTGTCGGTGTGCGCATGCGCGTAGATCAATATAAATTCACCCTCAATCTCAATCGCGCCTAAAGGAGTATAACTTCAAAAAGTTGATTAATAGCAAGCTGAAAATTTGTTAATAGCTTAAGGGTGCCTAGTCGGACAAACTTTGATATATGGGAACACTGGAACAGGGGAAATTTTAATTATGGAACAGGTTAAAAATTTGGAACGGTTAGACCACGAAAACGTCACATGTATTTTGTCCGTCAGAACTTCCAATTCGGATTAAGAAATAAGCATTCAACAATTGACCAGGGGCACAGAATCAAAAATATTATCGAAAGATCCCTAGAAGAAAAGAAAGTCTGTTCAACTGTATTCCTTGATGCTGCACAGGCTTTTGATAAAGTCTGGCATGAAGGTTTAACATACAAACTAAAATGTTTTTTACCTATACAGTACTCAAAATTTTTACAGTCATACATAAAAGAACGACATTTTAGAATTAAGCAAGAAGACTGTTTTACAGACTTAAAAGAAATTAGAGCAGGTGTTCCACAAGGCAGTGTGTTGGGTCCGGTCCTATACCTACTATACACGTGTGATATACCTGTACTGGAAGACAACACAGTTGCCACCTTTGCTGATGATACAGCTATTCAAGCAGTAGGGACGACAAGTGAAGAGGCGACCAACAAGGTCCAAATAGCAGTTAACCAAATCTATAAGTGGACACAAAAATGGAGAATCAGGCTAAATAAAGCTAAATCTGTCCATGTTAATTTCACCAACAAAAAATACTATATATACCAGTTATAATCAACAATATCCAGTACCATATGCAGATACTGCTAAGTATTTGGGTATAACATTAGATGCAAAACTACGCTGGAAGGTGCACGTTAAGAAAAAAAGGGAAGAACTAAATATAAGATATAAAAAAATGTATTGGCTAATTGAAAGAAACTCCACATTGTCGATACATAATAAGTTACTAATTTACAAACAAATATTAAGACCTGTATGGACTTATGGATGCCCACTATGGGGGTGTACTAGACCAAGTAATATAACAGTAATACAAAGATTCCAGAACAAAATACTAAGAAATATTGTAGATGCTCCTTGGTATGTTACAAGCAGTGATATCCATAAGGACCTAGGAATGGAAACTGTGGATATAATCATCAAGAAGATGGCAGGAAGTCACGAGCAACGACTTCACATGCACGAGAATATTGAGGCAATCCAGCTCCTCGATACTACTGGGCAAGTTAGAAGACTGAACAGGACAAAACCTTATGAACTAGTTTAAGTGATAGGTGATAGTGAAAAGCAGAGCATAGTGCTTGTGCGCGTTAGTGTGTATGCTAGAATAGTGCAATATCTTTTTAGGTTAGATAAGAGACGCTATGGGGTAAGCTCTTAATTTTAAGGAACAGTAATAATTTAGGTTAGGTTAAAATTGCTCATTGGTCAAGTATGACCAGATTGTAATTGTAAAAATAATCATCGTAGTGATCAATACGGAAAAAAAAATATATACCTAGGTCTAATTGCTACTTTATAGATTCTTGCTTTTGTGTCTTGTCTTAAGTGTTTTTTCTTCCAGATTGTGTCATTAAGAGATCCCGCAGCTTTACTTGCTTTTAAGCTTTGTTGTCGTACTTTTTCCTCAACATCTTCGTAACTAGTCATCTATTTCCAGATATATATAAACCTTGCTTCCTGCTTTATTATTTTCCCATCAATTTCGATTTTACATCGTAGTGGGTATTTAGATGTTGTCATACATTTGGTTTTTTCTGCTGATATTATCATAGTATTTCTTGGCTGTTATATTGAAGATGTGTGTTAATCTTTGGAGATCGTCTTCTGTCTCGGCGATTAATGCGGCGTCGTCTGCATAACATAATATTTGGATTTCTTTGTTCCCCATTCTGTAACAATGACTTTTACATACTGCATCTGTTATTTCGTCCATTATTATATTAAAGAGAAGTGGGCTTAACTAGTCACCTTGTCTTTCTCCGCTTTGTACTTGTATAAACCTTGTTAGTTTTCCATTTATCTTTGCCTATGTTCGATTATGGAAGTAGATGTTTTCGATGGTTTGTATAATATTGATTGGTATGTTTCTTCTATAAAGTAATTATAAGATATCTTCGACTTAGATGCGATCGAAAGCCTTTGTCAGGTCTATAAAACATGTACCTATATGCTGGTTTAGTGTACTCGATGGCCTTCTCTGTGATTTGTCTTAGTACAAATACGGCGTCTACGCAGGATCTTCCGGATCGGAATCCTTGTTGTTCATCTGATAAAGTTGTTAGTTTATTGATATTGTTGGTTAGGACTTTTGTGTATAGCTTAAGTGCGGTGTTCAGTAGATTTATACCTCTATAATTGTTGGGGTCTTCTTTATCTCCTTTCTTGAACATTGATATCACTACGCTGTTTCTCCATGCGTCTGGTATTTTGCAGTGCAATATTAGTCTTTGTATAAGTTTTGTCATCTCTAGGGTTATACTTTCTCCTCCGTGTTTTGGAAGCTCGTTGGTTATTCCGTCTGGTCCTGGTATTTATTGTTCAAACTGATCATGGACGAAATATTAAAAAAAGTAAGAACTAAAAACTGATAACAAATGGGAGAAATACAACTTAAAATAATGTGCTATGCAGATGATTCAATACTAATATCTCAAAGTGAATATTACTTCAACGTATGCTGCACCAATTTAAAATAACCGCCAGAAAATTTAACATGTTTCACCAAAAAAGACAAAATGCATGGTTATAACAGCAAATCTAATAAGACGTAAATTGGAGGTGAAAGGTCAGATAACAGAACAAGTGATGGAGTTTAAATATCCAGGCTATTTAGCTACGGAAGGCTCGAAACAGAAGCGGAAGATCAAGTGAATGGAGCAAACATAGCCGCAGGTCGCCTGAATGACACAATATGGAAAAATTAAAATATCGGAAAAGAAATGAAAGGCAGAATTTACAAAAAAACCATCAGACCAAAAATGACATACGCGGCAGAAACACGACCCGACACAGAGAGAACAAAATGATTGCTCGAAACGGCAGAGATGAAAACCCTTCGAAAAATCAATGGTAAGACTCTATGGGACAGAGCTAGAAGTACAGATATACGACGGAGATGCAAGGTGGATAACACTATTACCTGGGTAAGGAACAGAAGAATAGAATGGAATGACCACATAAGCCGAATGACAACAAGTAGAGTAGTAAGGACTGTCTACATTTTTGTTAAGACTATTTTTTTCGGTAAAATATTTATTTTATGGTATAAATATGGTATATTGTTTTATGGATAAAAACCGCCTGAGAACCGCCTTTTTTGTCGAAAATTAAACATGTTCAATCGCAAATAACTCGAAAAGTGTTAACTATTTTAAAATAGTTATTTTCCTAACAAGTGCAGAAAGTCATTCTTTTCCGCACGCGACTGCAGTTTGCCGAACGACGCGAAGCGGGAGTTCGGCAAGCAGTCGAGTCCGGAAAAGAGACTTTCTGCAAGAGTTAGGAACAATATTTTTTCTAAGAGTCTTTAAAAAATTAACAAATCTTAATCAATTAATTTAATTAATATGAAAATTTTTTGCTCAATTAGAAATCCAATGAAATCAATTAATTTGTGGTCATCTGATTAAATACAACAAATAAAACCAACATTATACTGAAAACAGATCCCATGGGCTTTTTACACTCAATCATGTAGCTATGGATACCTACATTTCGTTTCATTTCGATTTTGACATTTCAAATATTCAATATTTCAAAATGTCACGATTTGGTTGTAATACATAAAAATTATTTATAATAAAACATCATAATAAAATTATTAACAGCATGCGTAGTGGAAATACATCTTCATCAGTTATAGAAACTAACATGTCTGGATCTTCATTAAATTTTTCTAATTGTTCCTTTGTTAATTGCACATTTAAATAAATTGTTTCTTCTCTGTATTTTTTTTTTCATAACCAGCAAAAAAATTTCTATCCGAATAACCCTCGAACATTGATAAATGCTCAAAAATTTTTTAACAACTTTCTCAAGCTTGTTGCTTACAGGCAACAGACCTCCGCCTACGGCGTCGGTCTGTTTCCAAGCAACAAGCTTTCGAAATCTGTTATAAAATTTTTTCGAACAATTATCAATGTCCTTGGGCTATTACTACTGAAAATATATACACAAATTATTTCTTTGACAAGGTTGTCAAAACCAAACTTTCAATATAATTAGTTAGCATGACGACGATCTTGGTTTCCATGACGATGATTCAAAAGGACTGTTATTGTCTACCGATTTGACTTTCGAATATTATGTCAAAATAATTTTATTTCATCGAATTGTCGCGTTAATTTCATTAAAACAGGAACACAATAAGATATATTTGAAATAAATTAGTAAATAATATCTAAATATTAGTTTATTGCATGTGTTATAATTACTTTAAGGTCATATTAACATATCTAAATTAACACGCGTGCGGAAAAGTAAAAACTGCGTGCGGAAAAGAAACACGCGTGCGGAAAAGTAACACGCGTGCGAAAAGTGAAACTTTCTAAACTAAAATGAGTGCGCGAAAGTAGACATTTTTGCACGCTCGTAGAAAAAACTCTTTAGAACAAAAGTTGCTTAGAATTAGTCAGTTTATCTACTTCCGGACTTATTTTAAAAACACATTTTTCACCCTCGAGAAGAGGTGACTGTCACCCCTCAAGAAAAAGCAACCAACGGCACTAGTTCAACTTTGAAGTGGAGGGTAAGTAGAGCCTAAATCCACATTTTCATGTAATTCGGAGTTGACCCTGAAAATTACACTCCAAAACGGTCATTTACTGGGCTATATGTATCTCCAAACCTATCAAAAGCAGTGGTGGTTAAATTAATATCTGTATCAAAGAGTGTTACGAAAAAGGATTTTTATTTTCTAATTTCTCTGGACTGTATTAAAGGAGAAAAGATAAATTTTAAACTTTAAATTGACACTAGTAAACTGACAATAAAACTTTACAAACACTAGTAAACTGACAATAAAAATCTTCGGTAATGGGGTTTGTATACTTGAAATGGAGTGTTATTTTTATTAATGGCACGAAGGTGATTTAGATCTCAGCATCTCTTTATCAATTTTATCTGCTTTTTTGTTTGCCATTTTCTCTCATCTATATTAGAAGAAGAAAAATACATTTTAAACTGGTAAAGTAACAATAAAAATCTCCGGTAATGAGGTTTGGAACTATAGCTCTCCCGAAATGCATTGTTCTTTTTACTAAAGACACGAAGGTGATTTATATCTCACCAAGAGGCTGCAGCATGCCGGTTCGTCACAACCAAAACACATTGCCTGGTTAGACTGAATATTTCTTGTTGGCTTTCGCACTATGTATAATTCAGCTCAGCATGATTAGAAGGCCCATGGCTTGGTTTAGTATTCTTTTCCATTCTTTCCTGCTTGCTGCTTTATTTTTCCAATTTGTGATTTAGTTCTTCCGTGTCCCTTTTAACATCTTTGTTCCACCTAGTTTTCGGCTTACCTTTCTTCCTCTTTTCTCCTGTTCCTTTTGTTACCCATTAGTATTCTTTTGCGAAGTATTTTGTTTGTCATGTTTTGGATATGTCATAACCATCTAAGTATTTGTGATTTTTTGATCCCTATTAAATAAGGTTCTTCATACATCCTTTCTAGTTCTACCTTTGATTTTTTATTCATAGTTAATTCCATAGCTTTCCTCCAAATATTTTCCTGGGGACTTTTCCTTCCCACACTTTCAGCATGACTTATTCGGATCTGTTCATCGTTCATGCTTTACTGGCATATGATGCTATTATAGGTATTATCACTGTGTTATAGACATTATTATCTTAGCCATTTTAGATATGTTTTATGTACTTGTTAATAAGTTCTTTAGAGCAAGAATGCAACTATTACCAGCCATAATTCTCGGTTGAATTCATTTTTTCGTATTTGGTCTCCTAGTGAATATTAGTCCTTAGTATTTTATCACTCCTAGTATATCACTCCTAGTATGACAATTTCGAAAAGAATACTGAACATCAGTGGCACCACCCCTTGTGTGGTCTCTTTGTGGCACCCCGTCACTGACCTTAAACTTATCCGGTTCTTTTCCATTTATTTTAACCCTATTCTCTGTTTTTTGCTGGTGTCTCTTTTATCATTTTTATTAATTTTTCACTGATTCCAATGTCACATAGTGCCTTGTATATATTTTTCGTTTTACTCTTCCGAAAAAGACTTTTTATTTGCTTATGACTCTGATAAATTTTAAACTTAAAATACTGCTAAACTAACAATAAAAATCTCCGGTAATGAGGTTTGGAACTATAGCTTTCCCGAAACGCATTGTTCTTTTTATTAATGACACGAAGGTGATTTACATCTCACCAAGAGGCTGCAGCACGCCGGTTCGTCACAACCACAACAAATTGCCTGGTTAGACTGAACATTTCTCGTTTTAAAATGGCTTTCGCATAGTTTCCAGTATTATCTGTCTGAACAATACAATGCTAAATAAAAGGATGAATAGTAACTGACTAAGTTTATTATCCATCACGAAATAATGCAATTCTATAATATATTTATAATTAAGGATAGAATTGGACAAAAAATAGTAGTTGGAGAAGATGGAATAAACCTACATATTTTTTATTAATTTACCGTTTAAGCCAGTAAAGAAAAATAACAGCTGAAAAACTTACACAGGTTTTTAAAGGCTTTAAAAAGGTAGATATATGGGGGATCGCTGAGTCTCTATTTAGGGACGAAAGGATCGGATTTCCAATGCTTTTTAACTTGTATTTATTTTCCCCAGGAAAACAGATATTTTGGTTGGCACTTTAATATCGCTATTAAATGCACTATATAATTATATGCACTACATAATTATTACAGGTTGAGGTAGTCCTTTAACTAGGTGATGTTTCAGGAATAGGTACCTTTAAACTTCACATTATTTTTATACTGTTACAATAATAGACTTTTGTCGCCAACCGTCACTAAAGTCATTCATTATTGTACTCATTTGCGGCAGTAAAGTAACACTTTATAGTACTTAAAGAAGGATTTTCCTTTACATGCCGCGAATATTAATCATATTAACCGAGATTGAATGTAAGTGTTCGATGGCAGTAATCGATTATTTATTTGAATGAACTTAACATTTATTTACTTTATTTATTATCAATAATCGATATTATCAATGTATGTCAAAAAGTGAAATTTTGTAGTATTTTATACTTATATTCATATAAAAAACATTATCCGTAGAAAAAATATTTTTACATATTCGAAAAGGTAGTATTTTACTTTACCGATTTAGTAATTATTCAATATTGCTAACTATCGATTAAAAATCGAAAGCGGCCACCTTCAAAAAGTTATCTGTCATCACTGTCATGAAATTATTATTACGTCTAAAATTTCAAAAGTTCTTCAATTGTAAATTGCAAGTAAGTGTTAAAACCAATATCAAATTATGTTTAATAAATACCACGATAAAATTTTGTATGCACCAGGTCAGTAAAGACTCTTTATCAAACTCGTCTATTACTAGCCTAGCTCGCTATGCCCGCTTTTCTCGTAATATTAAACTCGTTTGATAAATACTCGCTTTACTGACTTGGTACATAAATAACTATTATACCTCCTGCTGAATATAAACTTTGGATTAATAATATGTTTTATTGGTAGCAGGTCATGTTTTTATATCTATTTCATAACAATACTTATTTTCCTAACTAGTGCGGAAAGTGATACTTTCACGCACGAGACTGCCGTTGACCCGAACGACGCGATAGCGGAGTTCGGGCAAGCAGTCGAGAGCGGGGAAGACACTTTCCGCATGAGTTAGGAACAATATTTTTTCTAGGGCCGTACGTTTGGAAAAAATCCACAGAAAATTGAGTTACATATATCAATTTTTATTTATGAGTGAAAATACACAAATTAATTCTTTGACTAGGTTGTCAAAACCAAACTTTCAATATAATGGGTTACCACGACGACGATATTGGTCTCCATGACGACGATTCAAAACCATTGTAATTGTCTACTGATCTGACTTTTAATAATATTATGTCAAAATAATTTTATTTCATCGAATTATCAGTAGTAATTGCACAAGAGCTCTAAAATTATTGAATTTTTCCCGAGTGACACTTTGACAGTTTTAATTTCACGAGCCAAAGGCGAGTGAATCGTGAAATTATGTCAAAGTGTCACAAGGGGAAAAATTCTATATTAATTTTAGAGTTCGAGTGCAATTTGTTGCGATTATTTCATGAATAAAACTGTTCAAAACCAAAATTTTATTGTAATTTATTTATGTACGTACAAATTAGTACAATTAAACGCAAAGATTTTATAAATATTTGACGATTGAAAATCATCACTTTTATTATTTTTAAAACATTAATTTTTATTAATGTCACTGAATGTATTTTCTCGTAGCAACGAAGGGCATCTGACCTAATATACTTAACGACGGACAATTATCAAAAATTATCAATTTAATTCAGATTTCTGTAGCTTTCTATTGGTCAGAATCTCCTATGAATGAAATAATCGCGCTAATTTCATTAAAACATGAACACAATAAGATAAATTTGAA
Source organism: Diabrotica virgifera virgifera (assembly GCF_917563875.1). Lineage (NCBI taxonomy): Eukaryota > Metazoa > Arthropoda > Insecta > Coleoptera > Chrysomelidae > Diabrotica > Diabrotica virgifera. The sequence continues at coordinate 201,868,047 of NC_065447.1, forward strand.
ATAAATTAGTAAATAATATCTAAATATTAGTTTATTGCATAATATTATAATATATTATAATGCCGTATTACAAGGTATTTTACTTTCCCGCGCGGGAAAATTTACTTTCACGCACGCCGTGCCGGAAAGTGCAACTTTCGGAAACGAAATGCATGCTTGAAAGTAGCTCTTTTAACACGGCCGTAGAAAAATAATTTACCTTCATTTCTTATAAACAACACCTCGTTAAATCGACCTACTTTTTGTGTAGATAAACATGGTTTAAAAACTATTACAAATCACTAATAAATTAAAGAGTTTGCATCCCTTGCTGTACAGGATAGCTGACGAAAAATTTTTGAGGACATAATATAGTTGATTTTCCTTTGTTTTTTAACTATTATTAAAATTGAAAAAATATAAAAAAATGAAAGTTGTAGATCCAAAAAGTTCTTTAGTTTGCGAGTTTCTCAATTAAAATACATGAGCTATTGACCGAGATAAATGCAAAACTTTGTTTTTTGTATAATGACATATAATATAACTACTTGAGATTATAGGTCTGGATCCCGCGTATGAAAAAAAAGTTGATTAATAGCAAGCTGAAAATTTGTTAATAGCTTAATGGTGTCTAGTCGGATAAACTTTGATATATGGGAACACTGGAACAGGGGCAGTTTTAATTGTGGAACTGGTTAAAAATTTGGAACGGTCAGACCACGAAAACGGCACATTTATTTTGTCCGACCGAACAGACTTAAACTACCCGAACAGAGATTAAACTCTCATGCAAAAATCAGACTGCTATTTATCACCTGTCATAATTCCTGTCATTTGACATATTCTACCTCTTCCACTCATTAAAACGCCCATTTGGTGATAAATAGCAGTCTGATTTTTGCATGAGAGTTTAATCTCTGTTCGGAGAGTTTAAGTATGTTCTGTCGGACAAAATACATTTTTCACATAAATTTTTCACCTGTTCCACAATTAAAACTTCCCCTGTTCCAGTGTTCCCATATATCAAAGTTTGTCCGACTAGACACCCTTAAGCTATTAACAAATTTTCAGCTTGCTATTAATCAACTTTTTTTTCATACACGGGATCCAGACCTATCATGGAAATTAATGAATTATTGAAGTCTGCCAAATCTCAGTTAGATAGACCAAATCGTTTGTCAATTACTTAATTTTAACTTATCGCGGAGAGCGATTATTTAAATTACGGCACTTATCAAAACAGTTACTCTTGAGGTATTTTCAGGCTTCACTTTTTCTACACATCTCTAGGTATATGCAATGGTAAACTTAGTAGAAAGAGAAGTCAATTATCTTTAAAATGGTCTATCGTATAAGGTTGTCCGACTATTTTTAAGCGAGTTATGCGTTTTCAAGATTTTATACTTTTATGATTTTTGATCTATAAAACTATATTATTTAGAACACTGAAAAACCTAAGAAGCAACAAAGAAACGAAACTGAAAAAAATAATGAACAAGGAAGGAACAATAATAAATGACGATAAAACAATAATGGAAAAATGGAGGGAGTATTTCCAGCTGATACTGAATGGAAATCAACCGAATACAATGGAGAAGGAAAGCCACATTAAGAGAGTATCCATGAGAAACACGGAAAATCCAGAAACTATAGAAAAAGAAGAACTAGAAGAAGCAATAAGAAAGATAAAGATTGGAAAAGCACCAGGAAATGATGAAGTAGCACCAGAAATGATGAAATATATAGGAGTAAAAGCAAAAGAAAAATTGTTATACATAATAATAACCTATTATGGAAGAGAAAAGTAATACCCAGAGAATGGACAAATGCAGTAATTATACCTATATACAACAAAGGAAACACAAGAACTATAGAGGTATATCACTACTATGTGTAGCAGCAAAAGTATCATCATCAGCCCATAGTCGTCCACTGCTGAACATAGGCCTCCTCGAAAAACTTCCATTCAGATCTATCCTGCGCTGCTGCAATCCAGTTGGTACAAATCCTCTTTATGTCGTCAGTCCATCTTGTGGGTGGTCTTCCCGGGTTTCGTCTATCCGCTCTCGGTCTCCATTCCAAGATTTTTTTGGTCCACCTATCATCTTTCATTCTAGCGACGTGTCCTGCCCACTTCCATTTAATTTTGGCTATGTGTTTTATTATGTCTTCTACACCACTTCTTCTACGAATTTCTTCGTTTCTTACCCTATCTCTTAACGTTATGCCCAACAATGATCTTTCCATTCTACGTTGCGTCACTTGTAGTTTTCGTGCAGATGTCCTTGTTAGGGTAAGTGTCTCTGCGCCATATGTAAGAACAGGCAGGACACATTGATTAAAGGCTCTTCTTTTTAAGCTGATAGGTATATCACCTTTAAAAATATCACGTAGTCTTCCATATGCTGCCCATCCCAGAGTTATTCTTCTTAGCAGCTCAGCAGTTTGATTGTCTCTGCTAATTTTTACCGTATGTCCAAGGTATATGTAGCTGTCAACAACTTCAATTTCGACGTCTTCTACCTTTAAAGGATGGCTCGGAACTAAATTCGTCATCATTTTGGTCTTTTGGTAATTAATATTTAGACCTACTTTACGTGCTGCATTGCGGAGTTCATTCAACATATCATTGGCAGTTTTTAGGTCATCTGAAATCAGAACAATATCATCTGCGAATCGTAGATGACTGAGCATCTCACCATCGATATTTATTCCTTTATTTTCCCATTCCAGTGATTTCAAAGCATGTTCAAGTACAGTAATGAACAACTTAGGCGACATAGTATCTCCCTGTCGAATACCTCTCCTGATATATATCTTATTGGTAGGACCGTGCAGATTTATAGTTGTTGTAGCATTTCTGTATATATTTTCTATAATATTGGTGTACCTATGATCAATTCGACACTCTTCCAATGCCTTAAGTAGTGCGGGTAATTCGATAGTATCAAACGCTTTATGGAAGTCTATAAACGTTAGAACTAGAGGTCTATTATATTCAATTGATTTTTCAATCAAGACTTTGAGGCACTGTAGGTGGTCATTTGTACCGTAGTTGGGGCGAAAACCAGCCTGTTCTTTTGGTTGGTACAGCTCAAATTTTGCTTCCAATCGATTGGTTATTATTCTGGTGTACAGTTTGTATAAATGGTTGAGTAGAGAAATTGGCCTGTAATTCTCTAGGTTCATGTTGTCACCCTTCTTATGCATAAGAATTGTAATTGAGTTATTCCAAGCTATAGGAATTTTTTGGCTATACAAGCAGAGATTGAAGAGGTCTTGTATTTTTTTCAGAAGAGAAGTTCCGCCAAGTTTTATAGCTTCTGTAACTATTCCATCATCTCCCGGAGCCTTGTTGTTTTTCATTTTTTGGAGTGCATATTGTATCTCATCTTGACTAATTTCTGGAATATCCTCAGATCCCTGGTTTTGTACCGTGTGTCTATTTTCTGGATTTATGACATTGTTAACTTGGTTTGTGTATAATATAGTGTAGAACTCTTCGACTATTCCTAGTATTTTCTGTCTGTCTGTTGTTATCTCACCATTTTTATCCCTAAGCTGGAAAATTTCTTTTCTACTTGTCGTCATTTTTCGTCTCATTACCTTCATGCTCCGGTTTTGCTCTATAGTCTGTACTATTTTTTCATGTTTAAATTTCCTAATATCTCTTCTCACAGCTTTCGATATGTCTTTATTGAGTGCCCTAATGGTTTGTGGATCAATGTCCCTTTCACTTTTTAACTGTCTTCTTTCTGTTATTTTGTGTTGTGTTTCTAAAGTGATCTTTTCATCTCGTTTGGTCTTTGGGCAAAAACGTGCTTGTGCCAGTTTAAGTGTATCAACTATTTGTTTGTTCAACTCATCGACATCGTTTGATATTATGGTGTGATCAAGAGTGTTATTAATGTAGTCTCCAAATGCTGTTTCGTCTTGTGGGCGTGTCCAGTGAAAGTATTTCTTTTTTAATATATGGCTTCTATCTAAATGAGTTGGTATCTCAATGGTAGCTCTAACCATCCTATGGTCAGTGTTTGTCGAGAATCTATTAAGAACGGTCACATCTCTAAATATAAATTTTTTATCTGTAATAAAATAATCTATTTCGTTGCGGGTATTGCCGTCTGGGCTCCTCCATGTCCAGCGTCTGTGTAGCTTTTTGTAGAAAAAGCTATTCATTTGATAAAGATTATTCTCTAGTAGAAATGACAAAAGCATTTCACCTCTCTCATTTCTACCCGGACTTCCGAAATTTCCCAGAGATATTTCCGATGCATCTAACTGTGTTCCCATTTTTGCGTTGAAATCACCACCTATGACAGTGTAGTGGGCATTATTTTCTCTTATGGCTTCTAATATATCTTCGTAAAATTGTTCTACCTCTTCGTCACGATGGGTTGATGTTGGTGAATAGACTTGTATGAACTTAACAGTACATTTTTTATTTAACTGTATATTTATATAAATTACTCTCTCAGATATTGCTTTTACTAACACCACATTTTTGGAGAGTTTCTTGTGTATTATGATGCCTACTCCTCCTACAGAGATGTGTTCACTTCCCATATAGTAAAGTAGGTGACCAGAGTTTAGTGTTTCGAGAGACTCTCCTCGTCTTCTTACCTCACTGAGTCCGACTACGTCCCATTTAATGTTCTGTAGTTCGTTTTCTAATTCCAGTAATCTGTCTTCCGACATCAGGGATCTAACGTTAAGCGTTGCAACTTTCATCTTAAATCGCTTTGTGTTTTTCTCAGGTTGTGTCAGAACTTTGTCCCCCCCAGAATCCGTGGGACAGACTGATAGATCAGTGTGAGACTCTGGGTTTTGAACCCTACTCACCTGGGGTAATCTTCCTTTATTATCTGACATTTCATTTTTCGAGGGAAAATGGCAATTTAAAACGCCGCGCTTGCCATGCGTGTTGGCGAGTTTAAGAGGAGCAAAAGTATACGAAACCATAATAAAAAAGAAAATCAGAAAAGAAATAGAACATAAATTAGAGGACGTACAAAGTGAATTCAGGAAAGGACACAACACATAAGACCATATATTCACCATGCAACAAGTAATAGAAAAAGCATTAAAGAAAAATAGAGAAATATATCTGAGCTTTATAGACATGGAAAAAGCTTTCGAATCTGTCAAAAGAAAAGATATATGGGAAAGCCTAAAGAAGAAGGAAGTAAGTGAAGAACTGATAGAAGCAACAAAGAGTATATACATAAAAACAACAAATGTAGTAAGAATGTTAAATATACAGTCAGAAACATTTGAAACAACTCAAGGAGTTAGACAAGGGGGAAGTCTCAGCCCAGTGCTATTTATAAATGTAATAGGTGAGATAGTGAAAGAATGTAAGAAAACTTTCAAGAAATACTGCATCCGTTGGAACAGAATGCAAATGATAAACGCTGAGATTTGTATATTTGCAGACGACATAGTATTAATTGCGGAAACAGCAGAAAAACTGATATACAACTTAGAGAAATGGAACCTAGAAGCAAGCAAATACAACTTAAACATAAACAAAGAAAAGACTCAGATAATGAAAATATCAAGGAAACAAGGGACGGACGATCAAATTGTTATATATAATAATCCGGAAATCCAGAAACGATCAGGAAGATCAAATAGAAGTAATGATAGACCAACATCAAATAATACAGACAAATTCATACAAATACTTAGGAACAGTAATCAATAACAAAGGAGACATAGAGGACGATCTTAACAACAGAATGGAAAACACAGGAAAACTATTCCAAGCACTAAATAGAGGATTCCTTAATAATAAAGAAATATCGACAAAGACCAAGATGACAATATACAAAACAATCTATAGACCTACGGTGACATATGGAGCAGAAAATTAGATATTAAACAAAAGACATCAGAGCAGAATACAGGCAGCAGAGATGAAATACCTCAGAAGAAGGATCGGAGTAAAAAGAACTGATAGAATCAGAAATGAAGAAATAAGAGAAAGACTCAAAATCAAACCGATACTCGACTCAATCAAGGAGAAAAAATTGGCATGGTTCGGACATCTAACCCGGATGGACAATAATAGACAAGTGAAAAGAGTGTGGGACCCCAAACCAATAGGTAAGAATAGAAGAGGAAGACCCATTAAAGAATGGAACAGTGACATTTCGCAGATACTGCAGAGTAAGGGTAAGACTTGGCAGGAAGCAACACAGATAGCATCCAATAGGAAGGAATGGAAAAAGTTCGTTAAGAGCTAGGATAATTCAGAAAAATGTAAAATATTGTAATTTAATGAATTGTATTATAAATGGCCCAACACCGAAAGGTACAAATGGGTCTACTGATTAAATAAAGTAAAGTAAAATGATTTTTGATATTTTTTATGATTATTCTTAGAATTTTTCATTATGACTTTTTTTGTACATTCAGGTATATACATTGTTAAATAAAAAAAAGCATATTTTCTCTGCTTTAAAATGGTGTATTGCAAAAAATTCTAGGACTATCTTTAAACAAGATATCCGTAGGATATCCAAGGATATCCGTAATTTGAGAAAAAATTTTCATTTTTTTTTCAATTAGAAGAATATTATTTCAAAATATAATATAATTTTTAATTTCAAATAAATTTTCTTAATAACACTTTTCGATATTTTTAAATATAAAGCTACTTTACTCTTGAGCGAAATTTATATTTTTTAACATACCTCGTACACTACTGACAAAATGTTATATCTGATGATTGCATCTTATAGATAGACTTTGCAGAGCATTTTATAAAGAATAATTTTTTTCATAAAGTTAATAATAAAAAAGTTTTCCATATGGTTCCAGCTTAGTGGGACCTATTGCATGTGTATGTGACATTTTGAAAAAGCATATCTTGTTTAAAAATAGTCCTAGAATTTTTTACAATACACAGTTTTAACGTAAATAAAATAAGCTTCCTTTTTTTGCACAATGTATATACCTAAATATAGAATAAAAAAAGTTATAATGATAAATTTAACAATAATCGTAAAATATATCAAAAATCTTTAAAAGTATACAACTTTGAAAAACCATATCTTGCTTAAAAATAGTCACACAGCATTTTACCACAGGCCATTTTAAAGATAATTGACTTTTATTTCTACTAAATGTTACATCGCATAAACCTAAAGCTGCGTAGAAAAAAGTACAGAACAATGTTTGCGAAGTAACAAGGAAGATGTCCCAAAATCGCTGTGAGTGGCGAATTTTGAAAAATCATAATTGGGAAATTATAAATAATAGGGACTTATACCAAACGTCACTTTAAAGAAAAAAGATGAAAGTTGTTTTTCTGTGAAACAATGCTTATACTTATATCCCCATTGAAAAAAGTTTTGGGACAAAAAACAAAATTGCTATCTTTCGTGTTTTTTTTTTGCTTTTCTTTTGAATATATTTTTGTAAAAAAAATATTTTTAAATTTAAAATGTGATATTTCTATAGTAAATTTAACTTGAAATAATTTTCCTGTAGACATGTTTGCACCAAATGTGCATAGAACTCACCCTAATTCGCCCTGTGCCTAGGGACTAATTCACCCTTTTCTCAAAAACGCACCCCTTTAAATGGTAGCACTCCGCGGTTTTCTCATACTGAGAGGTCCATTGACTATATGAAACAATAAAACACCGTTAACGTTGTAGTTCCTTTCTAAAATACATAATCAATAGCCTAAAAGTTGTATGTTCATTTTTAATAAGGTTTCTAAAACAAAAATTTTGAAAAAATGCTTATTTTTGGTCTTCTAAAGTGTACTAGTACCTTAAAAACAATAATAGGCTACACGCACCTAACACCAGTTATGATAGAAGGATTACTGTATGCGGACGACGCGACGTCGTTCCCTTAGCAGACAACCCGAGAAAGATGCAGCGACTAACTGATGTATGGACTGAGGATGTAGAGGAAATGAAGTTAGTAATAAACATCAGCAAATGCAAGACGATGAAAATAGGTCAGCAGGAGCTGGATATAGAAGGCGAAATACGAGTGTTCTGTAAAGGACAAGAATTGGAGAGGGTGACGGCTTACGAATACCTGGGCATGATAATATTGAATAACGGAAAACTAGACCTAGAGATTGCAAATAGGATAAAGAAGGCTACGAAAATATATTATGCGATTAACAATACGATACTGGGAAAACTGTAAATCAGCCAGGAAACAAAAATACATGTATATAATACAATCAGAGTATGTACCAACTGCGGTGTGCAAATACTTGGAGGCGATACGAGAAACGATCGTGCGAGAATAGAAGAGAAATATTGTATTGTACCCTCGGAGATCCGTAGAAAAAATTTACACCCAAAATAACAAAATTCAGTTTGGCAACACTGTGCGAATGTTGATAGTAACATATCCTTTTTAAGATAAGCACAACTGTAATTTAGTCCAAACAAATTAATATATTTTTTTTGTCAACAAAAATGAGATTTTTCAACCAAATAATGTTTCAGATATGATGTGCAAAATAATTTTTAATTGGGTTCTGCTAATGCGCTTGCTTTTTTTGTCATTAAATTAAAAAAAACTAAATTTTACTCATTAAATCAATGTTGTCCGGTTATCGTCTTAATTATTTTAACTGTACTAATACCCGTTGAGTAATTCTCAATGATTAATAGGTCGTTAAAAGTTAAAACACTTTATCTGTAGCGGCTTCTGGAATATCTTAAAAATATCGAATTTCTTTGATAAAATGCGCATATTCCACCGATCTTCACTTCAACAATAACTTTCTTAAATAATTCATTGTCAATTGACATTGTCAAATTGACGTATATTTCATATCTACTGTCAATGAAGAAGAAAAATTATATATTGCTCCACAATATTGATATGATATGCAATTATTATATAAAGCTAAATGAAATTAATTGTATTTTGCTTGCATTACTGCATTTTAATAACTAATTTTATTTACTACATACAATTGTTTACGTTTTAATAACATAACCTGAATCTTATTTTTTCTTCTTATTATTTTTTTGGACTATGACCTTGACAATTATCCAGCAACCAGGACCATATGATTGGCCAATATAATTAAAAGTGCGAATAAAAGTGCAGAGCGAAGAAACCAGGTGTCGCTTTTCCGAACAGGGTCACAAATAAAAAACACGAAAGTGCCATAAATGCAGCAGAAATGAAGCAGCTGAGAAAAATAGCAGGAAAGACGAAGATGGACAGGGAAAGGAACGAAAACATCAGAAACGTGCTAAGTCAAAGACCAATAGAGAAAAAAATTGAAAAAAGAAAACTGAATTGGTTTGAACATATAACTAGGATGAACGGGAACAGACTAGTAAAGAAGGTAACAGATGCCAAAAGACAGGGGAAAAGAAGAAGGGACAGACCTAGAAAGGGGTGGATGGAGCAGATCAAGGAAATCGGGACAAAAAGAGGGAAACAGTGCAACAGATGAAGGAAATGGCAGGAAACCGGAAGGCGTGGAAGAAATGGGTAAAAGATGGATAGATGATACCAAATTCCGACGGTCTTATAGGGCATAAGGACAACGAGAAGAAGAATAATAACTTATTTCTTTTTGTCACGCGATTGTAAATAAACTTACTGAAAAGACGGTGAAAAAGACAGTCTTTAAAAAAACCGAACATTATATGAACAATAGGAACCAAGATATCATCTTTTGTTAAAATAATATTTTCATTATTTATTACACTGTAGACTGGGGTAGCTTTTTACATGTACGGACAATTTTTTAAAAAATATACATGGAGGGTGGCGTACTGGACACGAAAGAGGGCCATTTTCAGTAGCTAATTAATTATCTTGGAAAACCTGTCTCAGGCCTGTCGATTTGTATTTAAGAGTACACTTATTAATTACCAGTTGATTATCATATCAACAGCATTCTAGAAGAGAGGGATACTAGAAATAGTATTTTTTTATTTTTTTGCATTAGGAGTGGATCAATACAATCAGTAACACTGTTAATAATCGCATACTAACAGGCCTGAAAAGTACTGCTAGATAATATTTGAATTACTAATTGTCATGATTGGTTGGCTGATATCAGTCAGGGTAGACATGTAAATATACCTTCATGGAATTATTTTCTATTACAGATTCATCGTATTGTTTTTACCCATTTTACAATATTAAAATGTGACTAAAACTGTATCAAGGATATCTGAGGGATTTAAGGTCAGGAAAAGATTAAAGCAGCGGTGTGGTATTCCGCCTACCCTTTTTAAAATTTATCTGGGACAAGTACTCAAACTGTGGAAAAGAAAATGCCAAGGTACGGGAATCCCTCTCAATGAAGAGACAACTCTATACACTTTGTGATTCGCTGATGACCAAAATCTGATTGCTCAGGATCATGACGACTTCAGTTACATTATGGAGAAGCTAAGAAAAGAATATAACAGCTGGGATCTCGAAGTCGACATTAAGAAAGCTAAAGCCATGCGGATTGTAGGAGCAAGGAAGCATTTAAACACTGTTATGAAACATTTTATAGGGTAAAAACACTGTTATGAATACAAGTACGTGGGCATGAAGATAAATCAAGATGGAATACTCGATGCTGCTATCAAAGACATGAAGATGCAGGGTAGAAAAGCCATATCCATGATGAACGGCATTCTGTGAGACCAACCAATATCTAAAGCGAACAAACAGCTCATAAACGAGTACAATACCATACTTAAAGGTGTAATCACATATAGTCTAGTAAAATAAAATTACACTACATGTAAATCAAAATGTAAATCCGTACAGGTTGAAACAAATTTTATATCAAAGTTTAGGTGGGTACAAAAGATATTTTCAAGAAAGTATCCAAATCATACAAGGGGATCATTGTTTAAATAATTAAAAAGGGGTCATTTTTGCAAAAAAAATTACTTTTTTAACTGCTGAGGTCATTCAGTTACTAATGAAGGTCTATAGGATTGTTTTCTGTAAAGTTGAAGGGCAAATCTTTCACATAAGTCTTACTAAATTAAATTTGACCCCCTATTTATTTAAATAATTATACATAAATCTTTAAAAACAAATTTGAAAAATTATTTGTAGCGTTTTAAATAAGCCCCATAAGATATCTTATTTTACAGGATAAGTTGTGATATGTTATCAGTATTAAGTAAAAAAAAAATTGGTCGAAAAATATTTAATATTTTTTGAGATATTGAATTTGTTTATTAAATGTTACTATATTTTCAATTGCAAAAACGCGGTTGTTCCCAAAGAAATATTCACCTGTATTAAATCTTATTATTTTTATTTTTATGTGTATTTTCGGTAAATGTATTGATAAATTTAAATTTCAATTAAACTGCCCCCTAAAATTGCATTTAAAAATAATTCAAATTTGTTTATAATTTGTTGTTTTAATAACGTCGCGGTGATTAAATATTTTAAAATGCCGTTTCACTAATTAACAAATTTTGTTGTCTTTTTTTCCTCTTCTTTTTTTTTTCTTGGCATTGTATTACTACTATTGGCCCTTTTTGGGTTAAGTTTCATTAAGAATGTCGAATCTCTAAGTTGTAGATTCTAGACCTAAAAATATCAAGATTGGTCTAAAATCACTTAAATAAAATGTGACTACTTACTGAGTTACAGGGTGTTTTATTTAAAAATTTAAAAATTATTTTCACCAAGTACTTTCAAACTATTTCACGTATCCTTATCATACTTTACAGAAAGTGTGGGTACTATACAGTCTACTAAATTGTGATAAATAAAAGTTTCTAGCTACCACCAGAGGTGTACGACAGGGGCCAGTTAATAGTTGACCCTTCCCAAATTCTACGCCACTGAGGGAATTACTATTTTAGCGAAATTTTTCGATTCTCCAATACTTTCTATGTAAATAATATACTCTTTACTGGTAACGATTAAGTCATTAGTTTTCGAGATATTGGACGTTAAAAATGAAATGGCAAAGTTATTTTGATTCATTCATTCATTCATTTTAAACTTCCGATATCTCTCAAACTGATGACTTTATCAATACCAATAAAGTTATTTACATACAAAGTATTGGAGAATCGAAAAATTTCGCTACAATAGTAATTCACTCAGTGGCGTAGAATGTGGGAAGGGTCAATCATCCACTATCCCCTGTCGTACGTCTCTGGCACTAGCTAGAAACGTTTATTAATCACAATTTAATAGGGTGTATAATAGCCACACTTTCTGCCAAGTATGATAAGGATACGTCAAATAGTTTTAAAGTACTTGGTAACAATAATTTTTAAATTTTTAAATAAAACACCCTGTAACTCAGTCAGTAACATTTTATTTAAAAGATTTTAGTTAAATCTTAATATTTTTAGGTCTAGAATCTACAACTCAGATATTCGACATTCTTAATAAAATTAACCCTAAAGGGGCCCGTAGTAATATAACTCCAAGAAGAAAAAGAAGAAGAAAAAACGACAAAAAAATTTTGATAATTCGTAAAAAAGTACCAGGAACCCAATGATCGAAACGGCATTTCAAAATACTTAATCCCCGCGACGTTATTAAAAAAACAAATTATAAACAAATTTGAATAATATTCAAATGCCATTTTAGGGGGTAGTTTAACTGAAAGTTGAATTTGTCAATACATTTATCGAAAATATACATCAATATAAAACTATTGAGATCTTAAGCGGGTGAATATTTCTTTGGCAATAACCGCGTTTTTGCAATTGAAAATATAGTAACATTTAATAAACAAAATCAATATCTCAAAAACTATTAAATATTTTTCGACCAGTTTTTTTTTGCTTGATACTGGTAACATAGCGCAACTTAGTCTGTAAAACAAGATATTTTATAGTGCTTATTTAAAACGCTAAAAATAATTTTTTGCAAATTTGTTTTTAAAGATTTATATATAATTATTTAAATAAATAGGGGGTCAAATTTAATTTAATAAGTCTTATGAGAAATATTTACTCTTCAACTTTGCAGAAAAAAAATCCTATAGACCTTCGTTGGTAATTGAATGACCTCAGCACTTAAAAAATAATTTTTTTGCAAAAATGACCCCTTTTTAATTATTTAAACAATGATCCCCTTGTATGATTTGGATACTTTCTTGAAAATATCTTTTGTACCCACCTAAACTTTGATATAAAATTTGTTTTAATCTGTACGAATTTACATATTGACTTTTTTTATTTTATTAGGCTAATATGGCAGCAAAGTTTGGCCAATGAAACAAAGAACAGAGAAAATGTTACTAAGGAGAGAAACGGACTTCTGGAGAAGAGCAGCGGGCAAATCAAGAAGATATCGGATACCAAATGAGGGAGTACTAGAAATAATGTGAGTCACGCATACAATAATTATGACATAAAAACAAAGCAACTAATACGGCCATATACAGAGAATGCCAGAACCTCTAAACAGATTTTGACGTAGACATCACAAGGAAGAAGGAAAATAGGAAGGCCGAGAAGAAGCTAGAGGCAGGGAATTGGAACAGAACTAGAGGAAAATGAAATTTCTACAAGTCTATGACTAAACAGAGAAGAATATCGGTTAGGAGTCGGAGAACGATGTAAGCCGATAGTAGTAGTAGTAGTATCACAGTATATAGAGGTTCTAATGTTGCCCAAAATCGGTCTTGGTCTTGCAGTCTTGTTCTTGTTCTTGCGTTTTCGCAAGACCAAGACCAAGACCAAGACCGCCTAATTTTAGCAAGACCAAGAGCAAGACTTAGCATGCAAGACTTAAGCAAGAACAAGACTAAGCCTGCGAGACTCTTGCGTCTTGCGGTTAGAACTGAAAGTCGTTTTAGGGAGTATATAGGAGAATAAAATATTTTGCACATCTTTAACAGCAGACGATTTCTTTGCCCTGAACTTAATTGTCCAGGTTTTTGGTACGAGTGTACCAATCAAACTGTGTTTTTAAATACACATTTTCTTAACATTCTGTTTTTTAATTCATTCGTTTATGTTGGATAATAAAAAACTTGGTACTTTTTTAACTAGCCATGTTTTTCATCAATGCAGGGTGTTTTAAATAAGTATGGTAACCTTACAGGGTAATTCAGCACGAAAAATAATGACAGTTTGATTTGATTTATAAACATAGGTATGTCCTATTAGAGGTAAAATTCAATAGCTACACTTTGTACATGAGTTTTTTCATGAACACAATTATTGGATATTAAGAAGTTAATGAATTTATCTCCATAAAGTATCATGACGTTGGGATTCAAAATGAAATAGGTAATGAATACAATGTTGATAAATAATTATTAAGTACATAAATAAGTTTATACAAAACAGTTGCCTCTATAGAAAATCACATGTGATAAAAACAGAAGTAATGTTACTGTTAAAATATCAACATCCATTTTATACATACAAAGGTACCTATACAAAATTTTGCTGACTTACAACTACTAACCATCTATCAAAAATAATAGTATATTCTTTAAAAAATGAACAATAAGTTTCGTTGTTTGAAAATAAATGCCATTATTTTCGGCGACAGCCACAAAAGTCGCCTGCTTAACCATAAAATAGATAATGTTACCCATTATGTGTAGGCTATCTGTTACAAAGAAATTTAAACCCATATTTTTTTAATCAATCGCCGAACAGAACAGATAATGCACACGAATAATATACAGTTTCAACAATACATTATAACACACAAGTCGCCTGCTTGATCGCAAAATAGATTATGTAAAATATTTGCTACAAAGAAATAATTTAAGCTCATTTCTTTAATCAGTCGCCGAATAGATAATGAACACAAAAATAATAAATAGTTATGTTTAATAATGTATTGTTGGAAAGATCACTAAATAATATGTATTACGGATTCGGCACTCCAGATTGTAAGGAAAAATTCACTAAGGGCAATAATAAGTTTTGATGACCTTGAAACCGAAATTCACAATCATGTACTTAGTGAAGTATACCATAAATTATCTCAGCAATTAGAATAGAGCCCCAGTTGATTTCTTCAGAGGTGGACAGTATCGTATTGAGTTCAAATTGATGAAAATGTCAAAATCTCAAAAAAGTGCACTTTGTGAGTTTCACCTCTAATAGGAGGGTATGTCCGCAAATGCTTCGTTTCCGAAATAGGGGTATTAAAATTTTTCTTACAAACTGAGGTTTTATTTATTGCTCTAAAACCGGTTGAGATATGCAAATGAAATTTGGTGAGTTTTATGAGGTAGTTATTGCGCATTTTTGACATACAATTAAGAATTTAATATTCACCATTGGCATGCATACGTAAAAGTCATGCATACGTCATTTTAACATGATTCGTTAGAATTACCCCTTAAAGTTTGCCATACTTATTTAAAAACACCCTGTATTAATGAAAAACATGGCTAGTTGATAAAATACCTAACTTTTTTGTTATACAACATAAGCGAATGAATCAAAAACAGAATGTTAAGAAAACATTAGACTATAGTTGGGTTTTAATTTCAGTATTTTATATGCTAGAATATTCCACAAAATGATGCGAACTTTGAGAAAAAAACACAGTTTGATTGGTATACCCGGTATCCGGTATACAATGACACTTTACCTGTCTAGCAACAATATTTTTCCAGCGATATTGTTAAAGAATACGGCTATATAGCCTTATATATAAGGCTAACAAGTGAGATATTGAAGAGTAAGTTTCACTCTGCTTGTGAAGCAGCTGACGTGCCATAAAATCTGAAACCCATACTGGTCTGTCCAACCCAACGTAGTGGATAAAAATTAGAACGGGCATTAACATACTGTGCAGATCTGTCACCGAATTGAATGCTTTTCAAATCACAGATAGTGAATAGCTAATAAACTAATAAATGCATGTTTCTAATAAACTTTAGATAGTTAGAATATGGACACGGATCACTTACACCGTGAGTTCGAACCCCACCCGGTGTCAGATATTTATTAATTTGGATGGTTTTTCCTATGGCTATGATATTCAATCTTAAAATGTACCTACTCTGTTACGTTGTTCTAAGATATGCAATATGCTAATGGGCAGAGACTGCGAGACTTGCAAGACTCTTGCTGCAAGACCAAGACCAAGACCAAGACCAGGTGTACTGCCGCAAGACCAAGACCAAGACTATCTAAGTCTCGTCTTGGTCTTGCATTTGGGCAACACTAAGAGGTTCCCTCTTTATACTGCGGTAGTGACAGTATATAGAGGTTCTACAGTAAAACCACTCCTCTGTCGGCGCTTTGATCTCAAGAAGTAATACCGGCAGTAAGCAATTGGTAATTCACCAGTGGTGGATGCGGGTTTTCCCTGTTAAAATCCGTACGTTTCTATGCGACTAGCAATGCAAGAGTAAGGCAAAAGCGACTAAGAACCCTCTTTATACTGCGGTAGTAGTAAAATGTGAAAACGTTGAATTATCCATGTATGTCTGTCCGGCCGTAAACACTCCTCCGTTTCTAGAACAGATAGGATGACAAAATAAGGTGTCGAATGAGAGCTCATAACCCATAAATGTAGTATTGAAAGTGAGAAATGTAACCTCGGAATTTAAATTCCAGAGTTGCAGTCGGAAGTCTTCGAAACCGTACGAGCGATATAGTATTCGACGCGCCTTAGCAAGACGACCACATTTTATATAGGTAATTTCGGTTTTTATATCACCTTCGGTTAAAAAGTTGTAACCGGAAGTGACACATTATAGTTGCAAAAATAGGACATGTTATATACCTACAATCGACGTGTACCGAAAAGTGGAGCTCAAATATCGCACCTTTAATAAAAAAGCGAAATAACTCAAAATTCATGGTTTTCGAGATTTAATCATAAAGTGAAATAATTAGACGAGAACAACCTGTTCCGTTTAACAGCCAGGTTAAAATGATGAAAATGAGAGAGATAAATGATTTTTCCGCTCTTTTTTACTAACGCCTTTGCACAAACCGGTACTCGTAAAGTGGTGGAATTGTGGAATTCAGTTATACTCCGGCTGTGTTTGGAGGTAAGATATCCGGTATTTTCAAAGAAAGTGATACAATACGACACAATTCTGTGTTTTACTAACGAGTTAAAGTATATTATTTGCTATCGCTTTTTAGAAAAGTGTATTCTTTCAGATAGTCCAGAAAGCCACCGCGCATCCGCTAGGAAAAATATTCTAATTCGGATTTTTTGCACAATCTTACTCAAAAAGGACTCCTTTTAACAAATTTGCATGTTGCCAAGACCAAAAGGTGGTCAAAAAATTTTTAAACGTTTTTTTTTTCCTAAACTTATTTTTTTGCATGGAAAAAGTTTTTTAAATTTTTTGGATCATTCCAAACAGAAAAGGTCTTTAGTGACGTTTTTCTAAAATTGATAGTTTTTGACATATAAGCGATTAAAAATTGAAAAATTGCGAAATCGGCCATTTTTAACCTTCAAAAACTATGTGAAAAACTAAAAATTTGAATGTTACCAAGGTAGGTAGATATTCTTTAAACATCTATTGATGAAATGCCGAAGAGTTTTTGCAATAAAATATTCAAAACTCCTTTATTTTTTAATTGCTATTCAAGCGTGCGCGACACTATTTTCCACCGACAGTATGGTGCAAATGAAAGGAATAAATTCGTTATTTCGTAAACCGGCGACTTTAAGGAAAAATCCCGAAACAGGTCGATTTTTATTTTTAAGTTATGATATTTTGGCATATATGGTATACTAGTGACGTCATCCGTCTGGGCCTGATGACGTAATCGATGATTTTTTTAAATGAGAATAGGGGTCGTGTGGTTGCACATTTGAAAGGTTCTTCAATTCTCTATTCAGTAATGTAAACATTTATATAATTATATATACAGGGTGTCCTTCTACTTCTTTTTTTTTCAAATAATTTAATTTAATAAAAATCTTTTGGATACCCTGTATAAATAATTATGTAAATGTTTATATTACTGAATAGAGAATTGAAGAACCTTTCAAATGAGCTAGCACACGACCCCTATTCTTATTTAAAAAAATCATCCATTACGCCATCACGTCCAGATGGATGACGTCACTAGTATACCATATATGCCACAATATCATGACTTAAAAATAAAAATCGACCTGTTTCGGGATTTTTCCTTAAAGTCGCCGGTTTACGAAATAACGAATTTATTCCTTTAATTTGCACCATACTGTCGGTGGAAAATAGTGTCGCGCCCGCTTGATTAGCAATTAAAAAACAAAGGAGTTTTGAATATTGTATTGCAAAAAACTCTTCGGGATTTCATCAATCGATGTTTAAAGAATATCTACCTACCTTGGCAACATTAAAATTTTCAGTTTTTCACATAGTTTTTGAGGGTTAAAAATGGCCGATTTCGCAACTTTTCAATTTTTAATCGCTTATATGTCAAAAACTATAAATTTTAGAGAAAAGTCACTAAAGACCTTTTCTGTTTGGAATGATCCAAAAAACCTAAAATAACTTTTTTCCATGCAAAGAAAAATCATTTTAGGAAAAAACAAAAAAAAACGTTTAAAAAATTTTTGACCACCTTTTGGTCCTGGCAAAATGCAAATTTGTTAAAAGGAGTCCTTGTTAAGTTAGATTGTGCAAGAAATCCGAATTAGAATATTTTCCCTAGCGGATGCGCAGTGGCTTTCTGGACTAAGATTTATTTCACTTTATTAGAAAACTAGTTGAAGATTTGTTAGTTCATTTATGAGTTAGTTCATTGTAGTAAAAATTATTTCCTATTATGTGCCGTGTTATTTCAACTTTATGCAGTTTCTAATTAAAAATTTAAAAAATTACTGAAGTACAATAAGTATTATTTCAATATTCTACTATTATTTTATTAGATAGGTAGTTAGAAACCTTCACGTTTTTGACTTGTTTCACTTTATTATAAAATCAACAATAATTGTAATAGTAATACTTTTAATATGCAATGGTTTGATGTTTGCATTGATACTTATGTACTTATTTTTTGATAATCCAATTTAATTAGATTCTTGTTGACTATCAGCTTCTTGTCTAACTAACCGGTATAATATATATGCTCTTGTTTTAGAGTGGCGTCTTCTAGTCTAGCGCACAAAAATACTTGGATTAGTACCGAAAAATTCCTCATTGGATAATAATTCCATCAATGAGAAACCCGTTAATAATAAATGTGAAACTACGGAAGAAGTAAGTTTCAATTTGTATTACTTTAATATATGACATATATTAAAGTAATACAAATTCAAATTTACTTCTTCCGTAGTTTCACATTTATTATCGTATTATTGTACAAATACACATTTTTTATTATAAACAAAGGCTTTTACTTGTTTCTATCAAACAGTGATAGTATCTTACATAATAATAGTAAACTTACGTATCTATGTCAAAAAATCCAAAAAAAACTATCCCCGCTCGTTGTCTGAAAGAGCCATGTACCGAAAAGTGCAGAATTAAGTGCTCCGATAATGTCAATACAGCAAACAGATATGGTATTTTTTGCAAGTTCTGGGAATTGGGCAGTTTGCTAAAGAAAAGAGCATACATAAATTCTTGTATGGATGATATTCAACCTAAGTAGAGGTACGCAAACGCTGAGAATCCTAGGCGCTGCAACCAGGCTTTCCATTTTGTTATAAATGATGTCAAAATTACAGTGTGCAAAACATTTTTTAAATCAACTTTAGATATTTCTGACCGCATGATTTTTACAATACAGACTAAGATTGATGCCAATGGTTTTGCACTGGATGATTTAAGAGGAAAACATGGCAAGCACAGAAAAAATGACCCCGAACTGATAACCGACATCAAGGGGCATATTAATTCTATACCAAGGGTTGAATCTCACTGCCTACGCTTTTCTACTTCAAGAGAATACATAGAAGGCAGCAAAACCATTAAAGATTTATACAATGATTTTAAATTAGAACAAGAGCGGAACAATAAAGAAATTGGTACATATATCACCTATTATAAAATATTTACTACTGAATTTAATATCGGTTTCTTCCAACCAAAAAAAAAAAAGATCAATGCGATCTGTGTAATACCTACAACAATTCCAATGTTAATGAAAATAAAGACCTGGAGCAAAAATATAAATCAAATTTAGAAGAAAAAAAAACTGGAGTAGGGATGAGAAATTAAATGACCGAAACAAAGTCAGCCAAAATGTAAGAGTAGCTATGCTGCAATGTCATACAGGTCAGTCTTCTTCATTTTGTTATAAATCAAAACTGACCTGTTACAATTTAACGGTGTCGGAACTGACAGAAAAAATCTAAGCAGGCATATAAAAATGTACACTATTATTTTTGATCTAAATGTGATGCAAAACGTGGCTCCATAGAAATCGGTTCTTGCATATGGGCCTATTTAAAAAATATAAGTGAAGAGGGCTATGGTGAAAAAGAAGTCATATTCTATTCAGACAATTGCTGTGGACCAAAACAAGAATAAGTATATAACGTCGCTGTATTTATTCGCTGTGCACACGTTAAAAATTAAGAGAATTACAGATATATTTTTAATAAGAGGACACAGTCAGAACGAAGCCGATAATGTGCACAGTCTTATTGAGAAAGAAGTTAAAAAGAGCTTGAAATCTGGATCTATTTACACTCCAGACTATTGCAAAGGTTTGCAATGAGAATTGGGGTATAACTTTACGATTAATACTGAGGGAGAAAATGTTAACTGAAAGGAAATCAAAGCAATACAAGTGAACAAAGATAATCCTAGATATTTTTTTATAAGACATCATACAAGGATGAGACTTATAAACAGGTAGATGTAAGGAACAAACGAAAAAAAAATAGGATCAATAACGGAAATAGCACTCAAACCCGCCTATAGAAAAAAACAAAAATTGAGTACAAACAAACGGAAAGATTTGCAAGCATTGCTATCTAAAGGATTGGTTCCTTCTTTTTACTCCCAATTTTATAATTCAATAATTTAATCGTTTTTAATTCATAGTTCTAAGATAAACGTTGTGCCATATTTGAGAGTAGCCACACAAGTTTCTCGAAACAATATATTTTATATTTTAGGTTTATTTTTAAAATGTATTAACATCTTTTAATTGTATTATTATAGTGTTACTTATGTTTTAGCTTAATTTTGTAATCAGACAATTTTGTTAATAAAGATAAATAAACGAATAATCAGTATTTTATTATAAAGAAAACGAAAATTAATTTTGTGTTTAAGAAAATATAGAAACAACTAGGATTAATTCAGTGTCAACTCAAAGTTTTTACATCAAAACTGCAACAAACCTAATTGTTTATTTTACATGACAGTTCATTTAGCAATAAAAGAGCATCATGTAGAATTATTTCATCGGCGCAGAATATATGTTTAATCGTAAAGTGAAATAACTATAAACTATCAAAAGAACAACACTTTTGCACCCTTAACAATAGACGAGAGGATTAGCATTTACTAAAATCTAAGAGCTTACTAATTAAACTCTCCACACCAACCTTTAGAATTCCTCTAACCCGTATGATTCTTGTGAAATTAATTTTTAACCTGTACTGTGCAAAACTTAAAAACTTTGACTGCAAATTCCCACAAACTGTGTTTTTTGAGTTATTTCTTTTTTTATTAAAGGTGCGAAATGTATTTAGTTATAGTTTTGATGTCATTTTCGGTTAAACTGTTATGACTAAAACATTGGCAAACATGACTCAAAATGAATGAAATCGAGTGATGCTAAAAAGTTCGGTTATAATAGTGAATAAGGCTAGTTGGCATTTCCGTCAAATTGATTGTCTGTCACATACTTTTTGAAACAAACAGGATATCATTAAGTGCTTTACAGACGAAAACTTTAATTTTCCAGGCCAATCTATAAAAATTGAGTTGCTAACAATAATTGTAAAATTCAATAAGCCACCAGCAGGTACGTTATGCAGTGGATTAACTACTTACAGCCTTATATGGACACAATTGTTGTTCATATCTTCAGGGTAGGTTTTAGTTCTTTAGATTGAAATATTAAAGAACAGCTTTCTAAAAAACGTTATCACTTCTAATATGTTTTATTGTTAGGCATCGTTTCTTACCGGAAGGAACTTTTAATCATGTAGATATTCCTTCCAAAAAAGTCTGTATGTCGTGAAGATTAAACGTTTGTGGCTTGCTACATTTTACCTGTCTAGCCCTAATTCGCCCAAGTCTCGTCTAAATAAAATATTGGTTTACCTTCCGCATGTATTTTAAAAATGATTCTGACTTATCTTTGTCTCCAACAAACGTTTCCTCAGTATCAATAATATTGTTGCTTTTCTATCATGTTTTACCCACTTCAACTTCAATTCTCTTTAGAAATCGTCCCATTTTAGGGAGATATGGATCTTCATTAATTGCATCCAATGCTGTGGCAAGCGTTGGTGGTGGTAGTATCTCTTATTTAAAATAAAATTCGTGAAATTTTGTTTTTATTTTGCTTTTAAGGTGTTCAGGTAATTTAACTAAGAGCCCTAAATCTGAAAAAATATAAACTAGCAAATATATTGACCAAAAATTTGTCAAAAACGGATCTCGATTAGAGCGATAATCAAAACAAAATTGTCGTAATCGTTTTTTCCAGTAAATTTAAACCAATCACAATATTCTCAATAAATTATTTGTAACAAAGTGTACAAAAACTGTATTTGGAGTCCTTCAGAAACATAAAGTTCTATATCTTGTTTTCCAATACATTTTGTAGGCGTTCCAAAATATGTATAAGCAATTCTTTGGCCATCTTTTTCTTCATGTTTCATTAAACAGAATATTTTTCCGAAGCTCAAAACTGTTTTTTATGTACCTATAACTGTTAGCTATTACGCTTGTCTTATAATTATTCTAGAGCTTTGTCAACAACATTATCAAATTGTGAGTCTATCTCAGTGGTAAACTGAATACCTCATTATAACGAAACTGCCAAAGTAATGTAACCAAAGGGTAGTTTTATCTATGACGTAAAACAAAAGGATTTGAAAACAATTTGTTTATATGACCACGTAAATATAAATAAACCAAAGTTAAGGAATAGTACGATCATATTTTAACTTAGGTATCTGATCCTTAGGGCCTCTGGTCCTTGAGCAAATGGTGAACAATTGGAGCTGTCTAAAGAGGTAAAGTATCTAGAGGTTATACTGGACCCAGAACTTACCTGGAACCGACAGCTTGAAAGAGTAATTAAAAGAGCAGAGGCGACATTAATGCTGACCAGACGCACACATGGAAAAACATGGGGACTCTGCCCCAAAATGGCGTACTGGACATATACAACGATAGTGAGACCCATGATAACATATTATGCATCCTTGGTATGGTGGACAAAGATGCAGCAAAGAACCGCTATAAACAAGATAAGCAGGATACAAAGACTTGCATGCTTGGGAATAACGGGAGCAATAAAAACAACACCGACGGCGGCACTGGAAACCTTGTTAGACCTACCCCCTCTTGATATATTTATCAAAGGGGAAGCGAGGATGGGAGCATACAGGCTGCAAGGAAAACCAAGGGATAAATACGAGAACCTTGGGCATAATCAGATTTGTAACCAAGGTGGGGTAAGTATATCTGTTACATACACTGACCACATGGTACCAAAATACACATTTAATAGGAACTTCGGAATAGAAATCAATGACCGAAGGGAGTGGGACAGCATCAGTAGCAAAATCAGGGGAAAGATCTGGTATACGGACGGATCAAAAACCGATGAAGGCACTGAAGCCGGTATTTTTAGTGAAACAGAGAATGTAGGACTCAGTTTCTCACTAGGAACATACACAACTGTGTTTCAAGCGGAAATGTACGCAATTCTGCAGTGTGTCATAATGAACAACTTGAAAAGGTAGACGGATCAATATACTCACAGACAGCCAAGCATCACTGAAGGCACTAATGAGCCCGAAAGTGACGTCAAGGCTGGTATGGGAATGCCGGCAAGAACTGGAAGAACTGGCCGAAAGAAATAGTGTAACTCTATTCTGGGTGCCAGGACACACCGGGATAGACGGTAATGAGAAAGCAGATGAGTTGGCAAGGAACGGTTCATCAACTTCATATTTTGGCCCAGAACCTGCTCTGGGAGTACCTAAAACAATAATTAGGGGACAAGTCAGGGAATGGGTCAAAAACAAACACAAAGAATACTGGGGGAACGTACCTGGTCAGCGACACGGGAGGCCCTTAATAAGGGAACCCTCAAAACGGAGAGCTGAGGAACTAATAAAATTACATAGGAGTCATCTCCGCATAATTATAGGTCTTCTCACGGGTCACTGTGCCCTGAAAGGACACCTGAATAGAATTGGGCTGTACGAAGGGAACGTTAACTGCAGACTGTGCAATTGGGGAACTGAAACAGCATATCAAGTACTGTACGAGTGTGAGGCTTTGGATCACAAGAGGCAGGCTATTTATGGACAACCAAAATTAAGTCCAGCAGAATATGCCACCCAACCCATGCTAGAGATGTACAATTTGATACGTGGAACCAAGCTTGTGGATTGGGTGACATGAAAGGTAGGATGGTTGGCACAATAAGCCCATGAGGCTGCAGTGTCATCGGAGACATATGTCAGACGACCTCCAAAAAAAATACGTAAGGTATGAAACTGCTGTTCTCAAAAATCACAAGGCAGCTACATTGATCGAATGCAGAAGATAGAGCCATCATAGATGTAACCAGGCTAAAATCACAATAAAGATACACTAGAATTAAACAAACGAAGACACGTTGAATATTACTATACTAAATTTACAATCAAGATGCAGCAGAAATAAACAAACCAAGACACGTTAAATGCTACTAGGAGCACTCCCGAATCATAATTTACAATGTATATACTTCTGTTTCTAGTGCATTTTGATTGTAAATTTAGTATAGGAACACTACCGAATCATGATTTACAATGTATAAGCTCTTTAACTCATGATTTGGGATTTACAATGTACATATATAGATTGTAAGTTATGATTTGAGAGTGCTCCTCGTAACATTGAACGTGTCTTGGATTGTTCATTTCTTATGCATCTTTATTGTGATTGTAGTATAGTTCTTACTTTAAGTATAAATGAACATGACATGTTATATTGCATGGGTGCAAAGTATCTTAGAATGAATAATTAAACAAAGTTTAAAATGAAGGAGCAGTTTTAAGCAAAAAGTCTTTAACGGTTAAGAAACAAACGGTAACAACAAAATGAAGAAATTTTACAAAATGCTAACTTAAACCATTACACTTGAAAATCTACTTAAAAACAGAACACAAAACAATAAATAAAAGTGTCAACGTGAAAGAAGATGGTAAAACGAACAGATGTATTATACCATTCTGAAAATTCCGATTGATGAGATTCTACAAAAAAAACAACAGTTTCCGATTTAATGCAATCTGTTATAATATATTATTGTGTATCAATTTATCAATCAAAGATAGAATAAAAATTTTATTTTTTTATATAACGCGGGCACATAAATTTGATACACCCTGTATATTGATTTGTAAATATTTATTAGAAGTTAGCTTTCACGTAGTAGGTTTCTCCTTGATGTATTTTTCCCTGAAGACTTAAAGATATTTGTAAATAAAAGTGAAGTGAAGGTTATTTAGGATTATTATTTTAAACCGATTGTTTATTACGGGAAAGGTAGAAGCCATAGGTAATTAGTTCTTAGAAAATTAAGGTAAAGAAAGTTTGGAGTTTTAATCTCTTTTTGTTTAACCCCGAGTAAATTTTGTAGAATTTCCCGAAAGTAATTATTATGATGGTAGGAATATTTTTGAAATTATGAGTGGGATTTTCGAATGAAAAAAAGAGTGGGGAAGAAGAAATGTCTCTGATTGGTTTGGCAATTTGGAATGGGAAGGAGAGAAGGTTGAATTTTCAGATAGTTCTGGAAAGAGTGATGTTTTGTGTTACCGGTATCCGACGAGAGCAGTCAAAAGTTTTCGTGAGTAGTTCAGAAGCAAGTACTAGTGTTTTGTTTTGATAGTGAGAGTAGCTGAAAAGTGGAACGAGAGACAAATCAAATCGAGAAGAAATACCCCTTTGATTCTGTAAAGTCCAAGAGAGTAAGTTACAAGAATTATCGTTATTAAAATTATTTGTGACACCAAGTAAAAAAGATACTTGTGTCTCAGGAGATTATTGTTGAGAGAAAGAAAGGAGAGAGTTTTGGAGTTTATTGAACGAGTACTGGCAAAAAGAGGCCTGGCTTGTGTTTTGGAGAAATAGTTGCTGGTATGCTGCTGGATATTTACTGAGAACAGAGAGGGCTTTGATTAGTAGCCTAACATAATCAACAAGGAGGAGCTGTTTGGGTCAAGAGGAGACATCATTGTGTGTGAATCAAAAAGGTCAGTCAATAACCTATGTGATAGATTTTCTTTATAATCAGAAGTTAATTCTTTTTACGTAAAAGCATATGCATTTAAGATTCCAACATTTCAAAAATTTAATAGGAAGTATAAGTAATTTGCGAATACCAAATTTGTTTGTTTAGCTTGTTTTTTAGTAAGGGTATCAAAATCAAAGCGATAAATATTTGTTTGAATTAGATTAATTTATATGGTAAAAGTTTCTTTTGGACAGTTATGCCCACAGGATTTAATTGATAAATTTATAGAGCATTGCTTTTGATAATAAAGGTATTTGTGTGTGTTTATTTATGATTTTTCTATTTATCTCCTTTTCCTATTTTATCCCGACAAGGATCAACTAAGAGATACTGAATCCACGAAAAGGGTAAGTATAACCTAAGAGAATTTAATTAATTTTTTTTTGACAAAAGGCACCCTGAGATTTTTTCTTAATATTTTTATGTATGATTTGCATTAATTAAATAATTGATCAAATAAATAATAAATAATATAAAAGTAATAGAAAGCAGATCATAACAATATAATAGCTGAAAGTATTTTTTCTACAACCGTGTTAAAAATGCAATTTTTAGCACTACCTACGAGCGTTAAAAATGCTACTTTAAGGCACTAGTGCTTTAAAAAAATTTTAAGGCACTTCAGTTCGTATTGACGTATAGGCAGTTTTGATGTAATGTCAAAAAAATATAAAAATGGAATGTCAGTCAAGTTCAGGTAAAAGTTTTTGTAGATATTGTCCTGTAATTACGTTTGTAGAAAAAATATTGTATGATATGCGTGTTAAAAAGTACATTTTTAAGGCACTCATGTGAATTGCAGAACTCGCTATCGCTAATTCTGCAAACTTTCACATGCATGCCTTAAACGTGTAATTTTAACACTTATATCATAAATAACTATTAAGATGATTTACCTTAGATTTTCACCGAAAAGTTTAGGGAATAGGAAAATTAATCCAATTAAATTCAGAAATTCCTTAGATAACGATTTACGATGCTAAAAGCTTTTCTTTGATAGATACACAATTAAAAGAAAAAGCCTAGTCACAGTGAAAGCATCCACTACACATTTATAGTCGTATCCATTTATGGTATAAAAAACTTATTATTAAAAACTGTATTTGTCTTATTAAGAGGTGTATTCCCCTTTTTATTACCAACAAAAATTTTTCCAATGACACTGTATATTATACCAAAATATAAACAGGTGTAGCAGATGAAACAGCTATTGTGTTAATAAATACCGCAGAATTAAGTACATATATTCATAAAAGCACTTAATTATTTAATACGAATTGAAAAACAGTGTTGATGTATAGATCTTTAAAAAATTATATATTTTTTGTTGTTAAATTGATCTATAGTTTTTTTTTTTGTTAACTGCAGCGTATACAAAATACGTCAGTCACCGGTCACCGTACAAAAATCCAGCATCTTACGTGTTATAATAGAGCAGGAACACCAAGATGCAGCAAAGGGGGCTGACATAATACATTTCGGAAAATAACCCGTTGAACATTTTCCTGTAGTGAAAGCAGTAACTACATATACAGCTAAATTTACTTGTTGCGTTCCACAAAATCACAGAAATTTGTATTAAACATATTATTGTTCAACAAATCGAGGTCCAAAAGGAGAAAACTGAGCATATTTTACAGCAGAAAATTTCCTGCTGACAAAGTAAAAACGAGTTCGGGTCTGATTAATTAAACGGAAGTTATTTGCTTTATTGTTTTTAACGATTTTTTGCGTTCCTGCACCGAGTCAATAAAACTTTATTAATTTTCTTGCACAGGAGATGTAATTGATTAATGACTGCGAGTTATGATACGTCTTTACCTGTAATGATGATGACGTTCTGTCATGTAGCCCTTTTTATGGATTTTTTATAAATATACCTTTTACAAAAAAATTTAAATTTTTTTATAACAATTATTCTACCATATGCTGAAAATATTATTCAAAAACAACACTGCTTATAAGTATCACTTTTTAAAAATCCGTTATCACTTCCAATGTGTATTATTCTAAACGCTCGTTTTCACGCTACGTTTTCTTGTACGTTTTGTGGGTCATACAAAACGTACGATAAAACGTACGTTTTGTCAATAAGCGGATTTAATTTTTTCGATTCAACAAGACGTACGTTTTGCTGTTTTCACGCTACTTCTTATTGTACGTTTTGTGTGATAGGACAAATCCTATACATTTTTCGATTCGACAAAACGTACGTTTTGCTGTTTACACGTCACATTTTATTGAATAGGATTTCTGCCGTGCTAGGCCCAAAGGCGGTAACTAACATTTGACAAAATGGTGGCAAACCTGTACAGGCTGAATATAATTTTTTTTCACCTCTTGTAATTACTTTACAATAAATAATTGTCCTCTTTTAAAAAAACAAAATATTTTAAGTCTCTTTTTCTAAAAGTGTTTGTGGACAGCGTGTGGATATATTAAGTTTTTAAAACCTAATTAAAAAAAAGAATATTTTTTAAATATGAAAATCTCTTACTGCCTAATTCAAGATATAAATCATCCACTTGGCGCAGTGTCATATTGTTTAGGACAACATAATTGGTTAATTCTTGAAATACTATACACAAAAATTAAAATAAATTTCAATAGATATAATAACGTCAAAAAGTTCTCATTATCCTCGCTAATTATTTCTTTTACTAACACAACTGTTTTAACTAACACAATAATTTAACCTTGTAAGTTAGGCCGAATTTACTTCGTAATACTAAGGCGATTTGGCGGTTTCTAAATGTAGACGTAACATTCTCTAAAGTAGATTAACGGTAAGTGCAATATGCTAAGGTATATGGACGGCAACTGTAGCAGATACTGTCAAAACGCCATAGTATTTAACATTTACCGCCAAATGGCTTAGTATTTTAACTGAAAAGTGTAGATACCGCTAACAAAATTGCAATTTTATTTAAAATATAATGCTTCTACAACTCCAAAGACTTTGTAAATATATACTAAATACCCTATTCTACGTAAAAATACAAAAATCTTATTTTAGATAAAAAATCAGTTACCGCCTTTGGGCTTAGCACGGCAGATTTGTCCTATCACACAAAACGTACAATAAGACGTAGAGTGAAAACGATCCTTTTTACCGAGCCTTCAACCCTCGTTTACTTAAGTTTCGTCTAAATAAAATATTGGTTTACCTTCTGCACGTTACTTAAAAATGATTCTGAGGTATCTTCGTCTCCAGCAACAAACGTTTACTCAGTATCAATAATTGTTGCTTTTCTATCATGTTTTGCCCACATCAATTTCAATTCTCTTAGATTATGGATTTTAGGGTGATATGGATCTTCATTAAATACGTCCAAAACTTTGCCAAGTGTTAGTATCTCTTCTTAAATAAAATTCGTGAATTCTTTTCTTATTTTAGTTTTAACTTGTTCACTTATTTCAACTTTTTTGAGAGTTAAGTGTCTGAAAAATTCATTTTTTTTTGTCATCTTCAAAATCCGATTACAATCTTTGGGATGTTACGGAAAAGTTAATTGCGATATTTAGATTTTATATTAACATAAACAACAATAATTAGAAATGAACGTTCATTAATTGCATCGAAAACTTTGGCAAAGATTTGTTATCACTTTTTTATACGAGCGTGCAAAAATGTCTTCTTTCGCGCACGCATTTTAGTTTAGAAAGTTTTACTTTCCCGCACGCGTTTTACTTTTTCGCACGCGTTTTACTTTTCTGCACGCGTGTTAATTTAGATATGTTAATATGGCTTTAAAGTAATTATAATACATTTAATAAACTAATATTTAGATATTATTTACTAATCTATTTCAAATATATCCTATTGTGTTCATGTTTTAATGAAATTAACACGAGAATTCGATGAAATAAAATAATTTTGACATAATACTCCAAAGTCAAATCAGTAGACAATAACAGTCGTTTTGAATCGTCGTCATGGAAACCAAGATCGTCGTCATGCTAACCAATTATGCTGAAACTTTGATTTTGACAACCTTGTAAAAGAATTAATTTGTGTATATATTTTCATATTAATTAAATTAATTGATTAAAATTTGGTCATTTTTTAAAGACTCGTAGAAAAAATATTGTTCCTAACGCTTGCAGAAAGTCTCTTTTCCGCACTCGACTGCTTGCCGAACTCCCGCTTCGCGTCGTTCGGCAAACTGCAGTCGCGTGCGGAAAAGTATGACTTTCTGCACTTGTTAGGAAAATAACTATTTTTACAATCTTTCGTGAATTTTTCGTCTTATTCCCCTTTTAGCATTTTTATTTTATTTAACTTTTTCATAGTTCATAGTCTAATATTTTTCAGATTTTTTTCATCTTCAAAATCCGATCATATTTTTTGGGATATCACGGAGAAGTTAATAGCGATATCAGATTTTTAGATTGACATTAAATGTCAGAAATCGTGGATACCAGAAGTTATTTATGTATCAAGAGCATTAAATAAATGTTTATACCTTAAGGGTGACAAGCTTATAAACTCTAGGACCTCTGGTCCTCTAGTAATGCACGTGGTATATACAACATTTTATGTCATACCGGTTTATTGCATCAATTACAGTTTTAATTTTATTTTATATTAATTAGAAGTAATATTGTATCGCAGCAGGTATTTAGTACCGTTGCTAGGAAAGTGATTGTTAGCAATTTTTTATTAACGTAAACAAAGTTTTTCTATGTGACATTGTGAAAAAAAGTCAGAATGCAAGAGAAATTCGAAATTTCTAAAGAAATAGCTAAAAAATCGACTGAGAATCTGTTACCGAAAAATCCAAAGAAACGTACGACAAGGAATACGCTAAATTTCAAAAATGGATGGAAGAAAGTAATACTAAATGAGTAAATATGTGATTTTTGTTGTTTCCTATTACAATAATTTCTTTATGCCCGCGCGGGCATAAAGTGTAATGTACCCTCGGAGATCGCTGGGAAAATTTACACTCAAAATAACAAAATTTAGTTTGGAAACACTGTGTTAATGTTGATAGTAACATAAATCTTTTAAGATAAACATAACTGTAATTTAGTCCACACAAATTAATATATTTTTTTGCCAACAAAAATGAGATTTTTCAACCAAATAATCTTTCAAATATGATGTGCAAAATAATTTTTAATTTGATTCTGCCAATGAGCTTGCTTTTTTTGTAATTAAAGTAGAAAAAACTGTAAATTTCACTCATTAAATCATTATCGTCTTAATTATTTTAACTGTACTAATATCCATCCACTAATTCGGAATGATTAATGGGTTGTTAAAACAATTTATTCTTAGTGGTTTCTGGAATGTCTTAAAAATATCGAATTTCATTGATAAAATGCGCATATCCCACCGATCTCCGCTTCGATCATACCTTTATGTGGTTCGTAACTAAGTAATAAATACACAATATTAAACCGGTATTCCATAAAATAAATAGATACAGTCTTATTCGTCCATAAAATAGCAAATTATATTGACTAAAAATTTGCCAAAAACGGATCTTGTAATTTTTATTAAAAATCAAATACACACGAGTGACTTAAAAACAAAAAAAAGGCATTTGTTGACAAAATTAGCTGCAAAAGTGTAGGAAAATTAATGTATGTATGTATGTAAAAGAAAAGCACCCCGCCATGATCCAAAGGTTAGATGTAAAAACAAATCGAGACAAATCTGGTCTTAAATAGATATATTCCTTATGAGATTTTGGGATTATATTTTCTATACATAGAAAATATAAAATATAGGTATATATAAATAAGGTAACTAAATTAGAGAGATTACTTCATTCATAGGAGATTCTGACCAATAGAAAGCTACAGAAATAAAAATTAAACTGATTATTTTTTAATGATTTTAACTTCCAATCGTATAGTAGGATATTTGATCACGTGTTTAATTCTGTCCAATCAGATTAAAATTATATTGATTATTTCATTCGTAGGAGATTCTGACCAATAGAAAGCTACAGAAATCTGAATTAAACTGATAATTTTTGATAATTGCCCGTCGTTAAGTATATTACGTCAGATGCCCTTCGTTGCTACGAAAAAATACATTCAGTGACATTAATGACAATTAATGTTTTAAAAATTATAAAAGTGATGACTTTCAATCGTCAATTACTTATAAAAACTTTGTGTTGAATTGTACTAATTTGTACTTACATAAATAAATTACAATAAAATTTTGGTTTTGAACAGTTTTATTCATGAAATAATCGCAACAAATTACACTCGATCTCTAAAATTAATATAGAATTTTGTGCCCTCGTGACACTTGGACATAATTTCACTCGCCTTCGGCTTGTGAAATTAAAACTGTCAAAGTGTCACTTGGCAAAAGTTCAATAATTTTAGAGCTCTTGTGCAATTACTACTGAGAATTATCTACTGTAGAAAATTACCTATAGAATTTTTTTAAGTAGATTGTTTCTGTTTAATGGCAACCAGTTTCCTAGTTTTGACAACTGTCACATTTAAGAAAATATCCATAATATATACGTATTAAAAATAATCGAACGAATATTATACGACAGTAAGAATAAATAAGAAAATAATGCTTCCTTTTTACTCAAATCTGTTGTCATTGGGCAATAGCCACTCGAGCCCTGAGGGCTCTCGTGTCTATTGCCAGACAACAAGTTTTCGAAAAACTGTCGCATTATTTTCAATTTATTCTCACTCTCATGTGATATTATACCCGATAATTTTTGATAATTTCCCGTCGTCAAGTATATTACGTCAGATGTCCTTCGTTGCTATGAAAAAATACATCCAGTAACATTAATGATAATTAATAGGTAATGTTTTAAAAATTATAAAATGATGACTTTCAACCGTCAAATATTTATAACAACTGTGTGTTTAATTGTACGAATTTGAACTTGCATAAATAAATTACAATAAAATTTTGGTTTTGCACAGTTTTATTCATCAAAATAATCGCAACAAATTGCACTCGATCTCTAAAATTATTATATAATTTTTGCCCTCATGGCACTTTGACATAATTTCACTCGCCTTCGGCTCGTGAAATTAAAACTGTCAAAGTGTAACTCGGGAAAAATTCAATAATTTTAGAGCTCTTGTGCAATTACTACTGATAATTAAAATAGAATTATCGTAATGGTCTTTGCCAGTAGTTTTAAACAAATAATAATATTTCCAATAAATTCTTTGTCACATATTATACTTAATACACAAAAAATATAATGTAGTGTTCTTCATAAAAAAAAAGTTTGTTCTACATTCTGTATCATGTTCTCCATTACATATTTTAAGGGCTGCCAAAAATTATTAGCGATTCGTTTATCATACTTGTCTTTATGTTTCATTACAGAATATTTTTGTAAAGCTGAAGATTGTTTTTTATGTATATTTGTTAGGTATAGGCGGTTCGCTAAACTCAGACACAACTGGCTAGTGATTTTAGTAGGTAATTTTTTTGTTTTTGGCAAATTTTGCCAAAATTGGCAAAATTACTTATTTAAAATCACTATCAAGCTGTGTCTGAGTTTAGCGAACGGACTATATTAAGCTTATATTATAATTGTTCTACGGCTTTGTCAATATTTTCAAAATTATAAGTCTATCTCAGTGGTAAACAGAATAACTCACGATACACGTTGAACTGCAAAAATAATGTAAGATTAAGAATTTCATCTAGGTATGGCGCAAAACAAAATTATTCAAAAACAAAACGTTTATGTGATCAAGTAAATATAATTAACCAAAGTTAAGGAATAGTACGATCATATGTAATATTAGGTACGAATCTGCAGGTCTTAAAGATCAAAAGATGGCTAGATGAGTTTAAGGCAGAAGATAGAGCCTTTATATTTATATGCAAATAGTTTTTACTTTAACTATATTGCATGAATGCAAAGTATCTGAGAATGAATAATTACACGAAATTTGAAATGAAAGAGGTCTTTTAAGCAAAAAGTCTTTAAAGGCAACATAAATAACCAAACGAGGAAACTTCACAGAATCCAAACTTAAAGCATTCCACTTTACAAACTACTTAAAACATGACACAGAACAGCAAATAAAAGTACAACGTAAAAGAAGGTCGTAAAACAAAGTAGTCAGCTAGACTAGAGTACCTATACCTATCTGAAAATTCTGATTGATGAAGTTCTACAAAAAAAAAACAACAATTTCCAACTTAACAGACTCTGTTATAATATTGTGTAATAATAGTTAATAGTATTAAGAAGAGGAGCATTAGACTGCAAGCGAAACATTTAGAGAATAAGAAAAAGAGTCCAATTACAAACAGAAATTCCTTAATAAACCTCAAGTAGTGAGTTATGATGTTCAAAGCATTTGTTGGATAGGTATACAATTAAAAGAAATACGTCAAAAAAATAATCAAACATGAAACTATCAACTACACATTTGTTTTTAGTCATATCTATTTACCGGTTAAAAACCCATTATTAAAATCTGTATTTGCCGTATCAACTGTTTTATTAGCCTTTATATAACAAACAACAAAGTTTTCGATGACACTGTATATACCAAAATATAAACATATGTTTTAGGCAGCCGAAACAGCTGTTGTGTTAATTAATATTGCAGAACTAAGTACATACTCAATGAGTATGTACTCATACAAGCACTTAATTATGTGTAAGACGCATAGCAAAACAGTGTCGATGTATACAACTTTCAAAAATGATATATTTGTTGTTAAATTTATATATAGTTTTTTTTTGTTTCCTGCAACGTATACAAAATACGTCACTCACCGGTCATCGTACACAAATCCAGCATCCAATGTATTGTAATAGAGCAGGAACGCCAAGATGCAGCAAAGGGTGCTGACATAATCCATTTCGGAAAGTAACCCTTAGAACATTTTCCTGCAGTAAAAGCAGTAACTACATTTACAGTTAAAGTTACTTGTTGCGTTCCACAAAATCACACAAATTTGTCTCACACATATTATCGTTCAACAAATCGAGGTCCAAAAGGATGAAAATGAGCAGATTTTACAGCAGGAAAATTTCCTGCCGACAAAGTAAAAACGAGTTCGAGTCTGATTAATTAAACGGAAGTTATTTCCTTTATTGTTTTTAACGATTTCTCACGTTCCTGCATTGAGTCAATAAAACTTTATTAATTTTCTTGCACAGGGAGTGTAATTGATTAATGATTGCGGGATATACGTCTTTACCTGTTGGACTTTTAGCCACGATCTTTATCGTTTTCGAATGACGCGATAGAAGCGATACAATGCGATCCGGCAACCGCAAGCGTGCGGTTATATACGCGAGAGCAACATTGCGCTAAGACTGACTTGAATCTCTGATCGACCCTTCGGCTTTCCACACGCCCCGCATGTGCGCACGCACCCTCAACGTTTTCCGACCCTTACTACAGGTGGTACAAGTCACAATGTTAGCAAGCGACCATTCAAGAGAGCTTTCCTTACACCCCATTTACTATTTTCTGGACACAACATGTCGAGAAGCAATTCGTTAACCCTATCTTCGGACTTTTTGGTAATTCTTATTACATTCGAGATGAATAATATACAGGGAACAGATAAAAATTATTCTAATTTATTATATTTAATTTCTAAAATGCGTATGTATATGGGGTAGTTTCTAATCTATTTCAAATTATAATCTAAAATTAAATAAGGAATAACTCACAAACAAAATTGTGTAATTATTTCTTCCCTGTGTAGTATAACAAAAACTATTAATTAGTGTAAAGAGGCTTTCCGGTCACCACGAACTTGTTCATTGCCTTCGATACCTCTGTGAAATGGTATATCTACAGGAAGTTGATTCTTCTGGAAGTTTCTTGAGATGGCATTCGTTTAGCCTAGATAATTTTTTCAATAGGGTGTTTAGGCTATATCTTTGAACGTATACCCTTTGTGTAGCTTATATAGGATTGAATTTTGTTTGATAGTAAAAACAATAGGATTGGAAACAAGTTTATTGTATGTGTTATAGTCAAAGCCCAATTTCAGGCAATCCTCAGGTCTGACTGACGGTCTTAGTCAAAGCCCGAAATAAATTACAGTTTCGACCTTTGACTGGTCAAACCAATTGACTGGTCAAACCAATTGACTGACCTGATCATTGCTTTTGTCACCAAGACAATCAAGTATAAAGAGGAAAAGAGAAACATGAGGGGTGTAAAATCAAAGTTGGCAATCTCCCATTTCCATAATTTTATGAAACCGCGAAAAACTGTAGAAACTAGCAAAATTAAATTAACGCAATAAAACTGATAAGAATCGTATAAAATTTGGTTTGTGATCGGATGTCCAGAAGGAGAAGCTTAAGAAATTATTTATTTTCCTTTTTTTTTAATATTTTTGTTTGGAGATTGCCGCTTTTGTTTGCAGCTCTAGTAGATTGACTGATATGAAAATGATCTATAAGGATATTACCAGTTTTGAAACTAATTAAACATCAGTGTGCCGGTTACTTAGTGAAGGAAAATATATTTTGATATTCAACAATAATGTAAAAGCAATTTAAATGCATATCACGTAAACCAAAATATCCGGAAGTTCGGGTATATATTCACAGGTTTCGACAGAGTTCACGACATTCACAGTTGATCACGTGCGAGCGCAACGTGGTTCTTATTGGCCCACAGCGGAGATTGCCGTGTTTGGTACGCACTCAGCTATGGATATTGCCGCTTTTGATCCTGACATGAATTTTTCACTACGTCTTGTATACAGTTAAAACCGCTTTTGGTTTTTACAAATAGTTTTATCTAACAGATAATAAAAAATGCAACAAATGGCGTCCCTAACTCAAAACATGAAAAAGTAGAGATTGCCGCCTTTGATTTTACACCCCTCACATCTGCAATCATAATGGCCAGTCGTCATTATTCATTTTTTAACGTGTTTGTGTCATGCAAGGCAGTCAGCGTCTAATCTACGCTAACTGCCCTTATTTTATTTTATTTATTATGTTTTATCTATCTATTTATTTATTTATCAATTTTATTTATACAACATTTTACGGTTTCACTCTAATCTTATTTAACTGTGGCGCATGTCCCCAAGAGGCATTCAGTAGTGGGAGGATTTTTACCTTCTACTCAGGCTGAGTGCCTCCTGTGTTTCCCGTTTTGGTCGTCTCGTTTGTACCCGTGTGCGTCCTGGGGCAGCTGGCGAGGGAGGACCTTTTATATCCAACCTACGTCAACTGCCACTTTGTTTTAAATCTGCGATTTTGAATGAATGTGTGTATTGATTGAATGAATTGATGAAAGAAAGAATGTTTAGCGTTACTCGTAATTACCAACTGCTTCTGTTTTGCTAGTTTCCTCGTGGGGGGAGGGGCAGACCCATAGAATGCACGCGAAAAGTGCCAGAGCCAGAGGGGAGTTAAGGGTAAGGTCGGCGGGTCAGATATGCACGTCAAGTGCGGTTCCAGACCCGTCGGCTGGAGGAAGAGAGGGGTAAGTTTAGTCGGTAGGTGGCCCGGCACGCGATGAAGCGTGCCGGCTGAATTCGACACACCTGGGACACCTCTCCAGACGGTGTCTGGGAAGGTGTCCCAAAAAAAAAAGGTTGTACACGAAAGAGTATATAGCCGTCAATGTGTTAAGGGCGTGGTGTTGTATGCATAATATATATCACACACGTAGTTTTTCTAATCAATTTATTTTGAAGTGGTGGTTTCACAAAAGGTTCTGAAACTGTTTTCTTTTGGTATCTTTAAGTTAAATATTATGTTTATATGGGAGTAGCCACAGTTCATTGTAAGGACAATTACATTTCTATCAAAAATTTGACAGTCAATGTGTTGTGTGTAACAGTCAGTGCGTTGAGAAAATTATGTCTTTTCAAATTTGAGGTTGACGTACTTGACCAAGGTGTTGTGAGCAACAGTCATGCCTTGGCTCAAAAAAAATCTGAGGGTGTATGTTTAATGCCATATGTTACATCAAATTATGTGTTATTATTCTATGTTTCTGCCGTATTTTTAAGTGCTTTATGCGATTTTGTGAGTGGGAGTGTTCGAATTGTGTATGTGTATTGCGTATTGCATATGTATTGTGTATGATTGAAGACGTTTGTCTCATATTTTTTCATCAGCTATTATTGGTATATTATCTTTGTTCACTTCCTATTAAAGTATTAATAAACAAAGCCTGCTGTATTCTGCTAATGGGTTAGCTGTAATTTTTTTTTGATTTAGTAGGATGAGTGCTGCTTCTTCTCGCGTCTTCTCCAAATATTTTCTGCTATCTGTGTTCTTCAGAAAATTTTTGAGCACGTTTGCTTTCCAGATCTCTACTTTCTTTTCTTCCTGCTGCTTCATGACGCACGTTCCGCTGTCATATATTACCATGGTTTACATTTCATAACATTACCTGTTGTTGGCACAACAGGCTCTGCCGTCCTTCTTAATCTTTTGTCTATATATTTCCTTTCTCTTCGTGTTCATTAGAGTTTTTTAAACCTGATGATTTACAAAGACAACAACCGAATCCAGTTGATTTAACACAAATTATAGAGGGGGAGACAGGTAGAGTTTGTAGTAGGGGATATCGTTTTAGTTAAAGACTAAAGAAACACCAAGGTGTCGTGATGCAAAACAAAGACTTTACGCATTTTAGGTAGAAGAGCATATTTGGTAAATCTGTTAGGTAGTAAACTAGTGTCCAAATCTCAATTCCATACATTATTATTTTGTTTTAGCTTTGTTCTACCTGTCTTTGAAAGAAATTTTGATTTAAATGGGGTCTCTAGAAAGTAATCAGCTTTATTTCTTGACCTGATGCCAGCTGCTACATATTTTTCGTGGCTGTTTTCAGCCGTTCATCAGTGCTCCCAAGTATTTAAGTTCTTTGATAACTTATAAATTGTATTTATTTATCAAAATGTTTTGTATAATTGTTTGTCTTGGATTTTCTGATAACTACCATGTATTTTGTCTTATCTTTATTAACCATATTGATTTATATATCTGCATCTCTGCATCAGTACTTGGATACTGAACAAGGTTTCTCTTATACCCAAGCTACTCCTAAACCCAGAATTTTACGGATTCTGGCAATTTATATTAGATACTTACTCTTTTTAATTAAAAAAAATCGTAACAAGAATTTGTTTATTAAAACAAATAATTTCCATTGCCTAGTCAGTAAAGTGACTATCGAACGAGTCTGATATTACGAGCAGAGGGAGCGAAGCGAGCGAGGCGGGTAAGAGACGAGTTCGATAAAGAGTCTTTACTGAGGTGGTGCATACAAAATTTTATCGCCAATCACAAGAAACATTAACACTTACTTACAATTTAAGAATTTTTTTAATTTTATACGAAATAAAAATTTCGTTTGACAGTAATGACAGTTTAATCGATAGTTATCAATATTGAATACCTAATTATTAAATCTGGAAAGCCTTGATTTATTTTGTATGCATATAATTGAAGACATAAGTGCGGGAAGGGTCTATGTGACATTTGCAAGTTATTGAAAAAAACGAAGTTAACATTTTTATACTAAAAAAAATTTTTTTTATATTTTTATACTAGAACTTGGGGTGTAGCGATGGGTCGCCTCCACGTGGTGCACCCTGGGTAACGCCAAATGATCCATCCTCCCAATCCTAAGGTGTAACACCATCGTGCCGACGGAATGCATGGTACAGGGAGTAAGGTGTGTCTGAAGCAATGCCCTAGAGAGATGGCGAACTCTAGGGGAATATAGCCTTGATGCATTGTCGTACTCGACATTTATGTCGACCCTACTCGTGGGAATAATCGTGGAACAAAAGATAAACATTAAACAAGCGGAGAGGGACTCAGAAATGGGCGACCTCTCCGAAGAAACAAGAATGGAAGCTGCGGGAGAAGCAGACCATATAGAACACACGGACAAGGGCGCTGTGGAAACAGCAGACCATGCCGAAGAGAGAGGTGTGGAAGCTGACCAGCTAGAGACAAGCCTCTAGAAACTAAGTCTCGTGACAAAAAAGCTATCTGGGGCTCAAAAACGAATGTTTAAGAAAGCCGAAAAATAGCTGCTGGGACGTGGGTTAAAGAAAACCCACATAAGACCAAAGGCCAAAGGGAAAAAAGTGAAAAGACCACGGGAGCGAAAAGGACCAGGTCTGACAACTCGACCCCAACAAAAAACCCCGTGCCCAAAAGACTTAAGGGAATTACGAAACAAGCAGCTAACAACGCGACCAGGAGAGCGGTAATACGCAGGCTGGCACAATTGCTAGCGCTGAGGAGGTAAGGGGCGGTAAAACGCAGACTGGCACTTACGGCGAAGTGACAGACAAACTGAGGATGGCGATGGTAGACAAACGTCATCCTGAAGTAAAAGTGAACTAGGAACAAGCAGATCTGGTTCGAACAAAACTGGAAGAGGCAGTGGATAAGGCACCCGGTGGAAGTCAGAATCAACTACAGTTCCTAAGAACTACATTCAGCGCGGGGATTCTGTGGATCCACTGCGCGAATGAGCCAACCAAATCTTGACTGGAGGGGACGGTACGAGAGCTTCGGGATCTCTGGGAGTCGGCGGATTTGAAGTTGATCGAATCCAAGGACTTGAGAACACCGATTGTTCTTTTGCACGTGCCTAAGACCGGCATAAGCGAAAAACGGTTCAGAAGTCGCTTGGGTAAGCCGAATGCAGGGCTCAATACGACAGACTGGACACTCAAAATCCAGAAGGTCGAGGGGCAAGGAGAAATCCTTGCGTACTCGATCGACAAGGTCTACATTGGGGCTTTGAAGCAGAACCAATTCAAGGCCTTTTATAGGATGGGAAGGGTAACATTCAAGATCGTGCGGGAGATAGATGGAGATGGCAATGGTGAGAGTGATCCAAGCCAACCTTCAACACAGTAAGGCAGCTTCGGCAGTAATTGCTGTGGCGATGGATAGGTTTGATGTTGCTCTCATCCAAGAACCCTGGGTAAACCAGGGTAAAATATAAGGTCTCTCAGGGATAAGTGGAGAACGGATTTACAGTAGATCCGCTGAAGTACAAGAACCTGCCTAATAGCTAAAAGCAACATTAAAGTACTGCCGTTAACAAATTTCTGTTCCAGGGATCTAACAGCAGTAAAACTAAAAGTTACAGAGGGAGGTAGAATGAAGGAGATAATACTCGGATCAGCCTACCTGCCCTATGATGATCCTAACCCACCACCACCAAGGGAATTGGAGGAGCTGATGAGAGACTGCAGAGGCAAAGATCACAGATAATCATCGGTTGTGACTCCCATTCGCATCTCATCAGCTGGAGGAGCACTGGATACAACGAAAGAGGTGAGCACTTACTACAATTTATTATGGAATATAATTTAGACGTACTAAATGTAGGCAACAAACCTACCTTTGTGACTACAAATAGGAAGGAAGTTATCAATATAACGATGGCGACTGCACTTTTAAGCAGCATCGCTAGGAACTGGCATGTGTCTAATAAGGCGAGTTTCTCAGACCACAGACACATATACTTTGAAATAACGGGCTATGAGCACGAAACAGACTTATCGAAACCCCAGGAAAACTGATTGGGAAGCGTATCAAGAAGACCTGACATATAGTTTTCTTGGGGCTATAAAGAGGATAAGGAACACAATAGAACTAGATATGGCTGCTGTACAATTTCAGGAGATAGTTATAGAAGCATATAAAGATAATATAACCCGTCCCGTAACAGCGAG
This sequence comes from Diabrotica virgifera virgifera, assembly GCF_917563875.1. NCBI lineage: Eukaryota > Metazoa > Arthropoda > Insecta > Coleoptera > Chrysomelidae > Diabrotica > Diabrotica virgifera. The sequence continues at coordinate 201,910,062 of NC_065447.1, forward strand.
GAGCTCCAACAGGAAAGTGCCCTGGTGGAACAATGAACTTGCTAAAACAAGGAGAGATGCGAGAAAAGAATTCAATTCTGCAAAGAGATCAGGCGAGTGGAGCGAATATAGCAAAGCTCTGACTAAATATAACAAGGCTCTAAGGAAATCCAAAAGAGAATCATGGAGAAAGCACTGCGACGAGATATAACATACTTCAGAAGTGGCTAGACTCAAAAAGGTCCTCTCGAAAGAACCTAAGAGCAATATCGCCACGCTCCAGATGGAGTCAGGCGATTACACACAAACCTGAGACGCTGAGGGAACTCTTCAATGTTCACTTCCCTGGGTCAGTAACCAGAATGATGACACCAGAAGTTCTAGAGCAAGAAGGACCAGTTACCATGAAATATGGAGATAGGGGAAGCTGGAGAGCTGCCAAAGAAATGGTGACACCAGACAAAATAAAATGGGTAGTAAGTTCATTTAAACCCTATAAATCACCGGGAACGGACGGTATTTATCCTGTAATTTTGCAAAAAGGTACAGAAGAAATGTACAAGCAAATGTGTACAATACTTCGTGCAAGTATTGCGCTGGGGTATGTACCATTTGCTTGAAGGTCGACTAGGGTAGCATTCATACCTAAGCCTGGTAATGGTGGACGTATGACTGCAAAGTCCGTTAGACCAATAAGTCTGATATCCTTTGTACTAAAGACATTGGAAAAACTGGTAGATAGACATATTAGGGATGGAATATTGGTTGAAATACCAATAGAACAAGACTAATATGTATATAGGACAGGTCTATCAACAGAAACAGCACTGCACCATCTAGGTCGGAGGGTGAAGCATGTTCTGGAAAACAAAGAGGTGATGTTGGGAGTCTTTCTCGACATAGAGAGAGCCTTCAACAACACCTCATTCTATGCTATCACAAAGGCTATCCGGCTGAAAAGAGTGGATGAAAAAAGCCGAGTGGTATATTCGACATTGATGGGCGAGACAATGTCAACACGAGGTGTATTATCTCCGTTAGTGTGCAATCTGGTTATGGACGGACTAATTGGAACGCTCAACAGGAAAAATATAATGTCCTGGGCTATGCAGATGATTTTGTCATTCTGGCACAGGGTAAGTTCAATACAACTGTCAGGGATAACATGCAACAGGCCCTGAACATAGTATCAAAATGGACAAGTGAGGTAGGATTGTCCGTAAGCCCTCAAAGATCCAAAATAGTAGCCTTCACCAGAAGGACAAAATTAGAGGGAATAGGACCTGTGAATCTCATGGGGATTTCCCTAAAGGTGAAGAGGAAAGTAAAATATCTCGGAGTCATAATAGACTCAAGGCTTACCTGGAATCAACACCTGGCACGAATAACCAAAAGAGCGATGGTCACTTTAATGGTGACCAGACGCACATATGGCAGAACATGGGGACTTAAACCGGACATGATGTATTGGATATACAACATGATGGTAAAGCCCACAATAACGTATGCAGCATTGATCTGGTGGCCAAAGGTACAGCAGAGAAATGCTATAGAGAAGTTACGCAAGATACAAAGGCTTGTCTGTCTCAGCATAACAGGGGCAATGAGAGGCACACCAACTGCATCAATGGAAGACTTACTAGACCTTACCCCCTTACACATCACAGTGAAGGGCGAGGCAAGGATGGGGTTACATAGACTGCTGGAAAATCAAAGTAAAATTGCAGTGAGCAAAGGACACTGCGGCATCAAAGATATATGCGGGGATCCGATATGGAAGATGATAACAGACCATTCTATCCCCAAATATAAAAGGGAAATACCTTTTCAGGTTAAAATACATTCCAGAGAGGTATGGGAAGATCCTGGCAGACATCTGAAGTATGAGGGCCACACCTGGTATACAGATGGGTCCAAGGCAGAAGATGGTTCGGGATCAGGAGTATATAGTGAGGATATGAACTATAACGGTTCCATCCCACTAGGAGAAAATACCTCTGTATTTCAGGCTGAGGTATATGCGATCCTGCACTGTGCACAGATAAACAGATTGAGGACGTATACTAATAAGAGAATCAATATCTGTTCAGACAGCCAAGCGGCCTTGAGGGCTTTAAAGAACCCAAGGATAACCTCAAGGCTTGTATGGGAATGCTGCGAAGAACTTGACACCCTGGCGGAACATAATAAGGTAAAACTCGTTTGGATGCCTGTAATCGCCTGTAATGAAAAAGCTGACGAACTTGCTAGACGAGGATCAGCAACAAGATACTTCGGTCCAGAACCGGCACTAAGAGTGCCCAAAAGCACAATCAGAGACCGATTAAGAGGCTGGATACGAAGACAGCATAAAGAATACTGGGAAGAAATTCCCATGCAAAAGCATGCGAATAGATTTATACCTCAGATATGCGCAAAAAGAGCTAAAGAACTGTTCAAAATGAACAGGAATCAGCTCAAAATCACTACAGGTTTCTTAACTGGACTTTTTCCAATAAAAGGACACCTACACACGATAGGACTATATACCGGAGATCTCAGCTGCAGACTATGCAATACAGAGACCGAAACAGTCAGACATTTATTGTGCGATTGCGAGACGCTGGATCGTAAGAGACAAGCAATATATGGTGACTGCAAACCAAGTCCGACAGTGTGTGGCACTAACCCAATGGACCTTTACAGGCTAGTGAAGGGCACTGCTATATTGGATTGGATGTCATGAAACAAATGGAAGAAAGCACAATAAGCTAAAAAGCTGCAGTGCCACCGGGGTGCATGCACGGACGGCTTCAAAAAAAATACTAGAACTTTTTTACTATAAGATCTTATTAGACTAAATTTATGGGATAGGTAGTCCTAAAGCTTATAATATATTTATTAACACTATGAAAAAAACTTAAAAAAATATTTATTATATATTTTTATATAAAAAAGTGTACATAGATCCTTTATGCACTTACATTTTAAAATTTACTGTGTACATAGATCCTTTACATTCTAGTAACTTTGAAAATATTAATTTTAAAACGTGTTTGGCTTGTTTGAAAGATTTTTAGGTTCGAACAGCTTACTTTTAACATCAAAAACATGTTTTGAAAAATTTGTCATTAGACACTTCGTCTTCAGTTGCAAAATACTATAGAATTTCACTTTTTGACATACATTTAAATAATAAAAATGTAAATTTTTACAATATTTTAATAAAGTAAATAAATTTTAAGTTCACTCAAATACTCGCCATTCGTTTACTGCCTTCAACCACTTACATTTAATCTCGGTTAATTTGATTAACCGCGGCAGGTAAAGTAAAATTTTTCTTTCAGTACAATAAAGTGTCACGTTACTGTCGCAAATGAGTACAATAATGAATGACTTTAGTGACGGTTGTCGATAAAAAATCATTTTTCTCCTGCTTATATTAAGTTATATGGGTTAAATTATTTTAGATAAATGGAGATTTGTTACCAAACTAAAAATGTTCACCAAATAAAATGTTTATCAATAATTTACATCATAGATAGCGAGAATGTGTAACAAACCATATTCTACATACTATAATCCACAATTCACGAAAATATGCCCTGATTAACTAAAAACCTTTTTGTGTAATACATATTTCAAAGTCGTGTGGTTTGCGGTTTTCACTATATTACTTTTATACCGTTTTTCACCCATTATTCATGCTTTTTGAGAAAACCTCTAAAAAAACAAGATTTAAATAACCCTTTTTTCTACTAGTCTTTTTGTACGTCAATGTCCGCACTGGCAGGTATCAATTCGTTAAAGAGATTATGTCCGGGATTTTGTTTCGTCCTGTTTTCCCATATGTTAAAATTCTCTCCCCAGTGACAAATATTTAGCAGATTCCTGGTATTTCTTTTAAAATAATGTTTTAATATATATTGTTTACCATACTTTACATATTTAAATAAAAGTTTAAGTGTTGAATTATTTACATATATCATTTTATAGCTAAGGGCACTAACATATATTATTTTACGTTCCATGAAAAAGTGTATTTTCTTTTAGATTACGTGGAAGTTCAAGGAGACGAGATAAGGTATGCCTCGCACATACGAATGGCACCAAGGAAATTAAATACTCGGGATTGACCAACAATTTTGCAAGAGAAATTTGTAGCTGGATTTTGAACACAAAATTTAATGAAACCCCTTTATAAAAGGCATAAAATTTATTAAAATCCCTTTAACCTTCCGATGACCAACCTTTTTTGTTACACGGATGGCCAAGGGGGGAAATGACCCAGGTCAAAAATGACAATTAACAAAGAAATGAAGTTTTTTTATGGCATGAACTTTACGTCATTCAGCCAGTCACAACATGAGTATTAGTGTCATGTGTAGGGTGTATGTTGAGTGTCTTGTTACTTTGCAAAGTCGACGTTATTAGCGTAAAACTACTTGGAATTGCACATAATAGACGGTATTTTACTAAACATCAACTTCAGAATATATTTCTTATTCGTAAAATATAGCGAATTTTTTTTTATTTCAAAATATGAGGATATCTAGAATGATATTAAAGTCAAATAAAAAAATAATGAGTTAAAAATTGAAAATACTTTTGAATTTTTAAAGAAAAACATACACTGGGGTCACAATTTCCCCCGCTTGGTCATCCAAAGGTTAAGGGCTATATTACAGAACGTTTTCGATATTTAAAATATCATCAGTGTTAAGACCTGATTGATCATAAGCTGAGCTACGAAAGACATGCCAGGGTAAACCCTTTAAATGGTATAAATTTTGTTAAATTATCATTATCATATTTGCTTAAAATTCTATAGGATGGATAAAATTTATAAAGATTGGGTCCTTAGGCAAAATATGACTCCCCATCACGTGGGTTGCTAAACAGGTGAATTTGTCTCTACATGAGGACTGTTAGATGGCAACTGATGATGGATTTTAAATAATTACCAAATGGATCAGAAATGTTTTGAAAGGGAAAATCAGTGAAAAATATGGTTCACTGTAATAACCGAAAAAAAAGCGGTGCAAAAAGCAATGGGACTATTTGACCTCACCATTTCTTTCAACCACATAGAGTCACAGTAAAAAAAACATGATTCCCAGTACACAGCAAATCTTTGATGGGTTAGTAGTGCAATAGTGGAGTAGTACGTGGAATTTCCATATTAAACGAAGTGAAAAAAGACCTGATATGGCCAAAGTAACAAAAATTTCAATAAAAGAAATACACAAATACACACCCTTAATACTCTGGCAATGGTTAACCAAATCACTTGAATGGCGTTGATGTAGTACTAAGAGTTGAATGGCGTCAAGAGTTCTCTGAATAATTTGATGGATAAATCGTTATTTTATGTTATGTTAGATTAGGTTCAATGTAAGTGGGCACTAAACTACCTTTCAACTCTTATTAAGAGGTCTATTATGGCTTATTCTTAGGTAAAGTCGTCCCTTCGGCCCAACCTTTTTAACAAAGTGTAAGTTGGCATATGGCCTTAGCTGATACTTTTATAAAGTTGATAATGCTCAAAACGAACAAGGATTGAAAAATTAGAGTGGCTTGCAGCAAGTGGTTTAGAGCAACATACGAGCAATTCCACCACGAAGCAAATAAAATCTCATTGTCTAGGGGTAGCGAAAATCTGGAACGGATAGGGCAATTTTAAAAGAAAAGATCTTTTCGCTAACTAACCTGAAAATCTGTTTTCACAACTATTACTTTATTTGGTATTTCTCTTAGGAAGGTTGGTTTGGTCTGGTGTAGGTTTTTTAATCGATAATTAATAAATACTTTTATTTTTGTAATATTAATACTTGTTGAAAAACTTCCTCAATATCTGGTTCTATAGTTGATAATGGTTCCATTACACTCTTTATATGTATAGTTGCTTTCCTTAAAAGGTTGCCATTGTGTGCTTCCCTTGAAAGTTTGTCAAAATCTGATTTTAAAAATATATTTCACTAATTATTTTTAGTTATTTATTTTTCAGTTGTTTTAAATCTTAAAATTTTAGTTTAATAGGTATCTGTTCAAAATGTTCATCACCCATTTTTTTTTTCACCAACATTCTCTAAAATGTCTGTAGTTCTGTTGTTCCATTCTTGTGTAAATCTCGTAGATTAGCAATGGTTTGCGGATTTGTCTAGTATACCTTGAACTTTAAGTATCATATAAAAAACTTTAAATGGGGTAATATCCGGTTATCTCGATGGCCATTATATTGTAATGATATGCCGTCAACCTGAGCCGATCGAGAAGCAGAAAACTGCACGCGTTTAGATACCTGGGCAACCCCCATTTCCACTACTAATCCAAAGCATTCAAGTAGGACAGCCGAAAGTGTATTTAAGGAGAGAACCGAAGGAGAATGATCAGTTTTGCGGCGATCAAGATTTGGACTCCCTGGCTGTCTCCAGTGTAGTGAACAGGTAGGCCAATCTGAGTGGTGGAATTCTGTAGTGAGGAGATCCGCCGCTCATAATTGAACAGGATCCGCGTAGCCGTGAACTGAACTGCTACCGCCAGCTCCAACTCGGAGTTGTATGTATGTCACGGGCGTAATAAATACAATTTTATTTTTGAAATTAATTTAGACTCGATTTGTTTAACTCTGTTTAACCCAGGTATGACAATGCCAAAAGGCACCATTAGGAAAATATTGCAATTTACGGTTCAGAGGTTCTCTACGGTTTCGTTTTGATTTATTTTACTAATGTCATACTCTGTATTAGACTACACAGATTCGTTTCATACAGGTTCTCTGAACCGTAAATTGGAATATTTTCCTAACGGTGCCCTTTGGTATTGTTATACCTGGGTTAAACAGAGAATTAATTTCACTTATTCCCCGTTAGAGGGCGGTATAACCATACTGCGATATAAATAGTTTTAATTTATATCGAGAAACTACGGTCGTGTTGGTGAAAATTTGTCTTCCTCGGAGCCTCCTTGACAACAGGTAGACCTGGAAACAGTACTATCGGAGGATAGAGAAAGACAGATTTAAATCAAAACGTACCCGTAGATTTTCTTATTTTACTAACGCCATACTCTGTATTAGAGTACACAGACTTGTTTCATACAGGTTCTCTGAACGGTAAATTGGAATATTTTCCTAACGGTGCCTTTTGGTATTGTAATACCTGGGTTAAACAGAGAACTTGAATCGAGTCGAAATTAATTTCACTTATTCCCCATTAGAGGGCGTTCTAACCATACTGCGATATAAGGAGTTTTAATTTATATCGAGAAACTACGGTCGTGTTGATGTAAATTTGTCTTCATCAGTGCCTCCTTGACAACAGGTAGACCTAGAAATAGTACTATCGGAGGATGGAGGTAGACAGATTTAAATCAAAACGAAACCGTAGATTTTCTTATTTTACTAACGCCATACTCTGTATTAGAGTACACAGACTCGTTTCATACAGGTTCTCTGAACGGTAAATTGGAATATTTTCCTAACGGTGCCTTTTGGTATTGTAATACCTGGGTTAAACAGAGAACTTGAATCGAGTCGAAATTAATTTCACTTATTCCCCATTAGAGGGCGTTCTAACCATACTGCGATATAAAGAGTTTTAATTTATATCGAGAAACTACGGTCGTGTTGGTGTAAATTTGTCCGCCTCAGTGCCTCCTTAACAACAGGTAGACCTAGAAATAGTACTATTGGAGGATGGAGGTAGACAGATTTAAATCAAAACGAAACCGTAGATTTTCTTATTTTACTAATTTAATTTTTCTTTTGGAGACATCTACCAAGGGAGGTTTCTATCCGGAACGTCATGATATGAGCCCGTGTTGTAGAGCTGAGCCGGGTACTCATAAATTTTACTCGGGTACAGAGTACCAAATACAGTCAAAACCGTTTATAACGAACTTCAGGGGACTGGTGGTTTTTGTACGTTGTAGCCAGTGTTCTCTGTAAGCGGTTCTAGCTGTTTAATCTGTTATAACGAACAGGTTGCTATAAACGATATTAGACTGGTAGCAACAGTCAGTGCGTTGTAACTTTATGATGCAAAATGTGTAACTTAATCTATACTTACAATATGTTATAACATATTACATATAACATTTAACATATATGTGTTTATTGTACTTACGTACTTAAATCTAAATAAGTACATACATACATATAATAATATAAAGATAGTGGAATGAGTAAAGGTAGTCAATAAACAATACTCATAATATAACGGGTTCTCAAAATCATTTTATTATAAAAATATGGGCATACATACACTATTTATTTTTAAAAAGACCAAATAATGTCAATTACACCATTGGGCCTCTTGGGCCAAATGGTGTAATAATGTAAACAAAATCTTGTGATAATGGACTAGCCTAGGAAGTCTAGTGTCTAAGGACTTACAAATGAATCCTGCCTGGATGTATGGTTTGTTCGACAGTAAATGGTTGAGTTCAATTAGTGAGGTCGTAAATATTATTAAACTTATCTGACCTGGCCCATTGTTAAGACCCACCCGGAGCGATAAGCCACCTAGGTAGACAGAGTTGGTCTTTTGCAATTAAAACTGACTAGACGGTACTCCCATAATAAAGCCTCAAATAAAGTTTACCTGAAACCGGGCCTTTTATACTATTTTCGGTTTATCCAGGATGTTTATAGTGGTAACTAATTGAACTCAACCATTTACTGTTAAACATACCATACCATCATAACCATAAATTAATAAAACCTTCCTTTTCATTTCGTGGTAATATCGGTAGGTACCTCGGAGAGATACAATACAATGCCCATTTTCGTAACATAAATTTTTTTCAACAGAAAGTGTTATTGCTAAAGTTATTTATTGGGATATGGACATTGTTTCTATTGTCATTTAAATCATGCATTTGTTATAATTGTTTATTATATAGTGTGTAAAAAGGTCATAATTGAAAAAAATGGATGTTGTATCTCTCCGAGGTATGCTGTATGATATGTATGCTGTAACCAATATTTCAACTGCTAGTGTTCCAAGAAATATGTTTGCTTTAACCGATTTGTTCATTATAAGCAATGTAAATGCTTTTTTTATATGTCATTTTACGGGACCTACTATTTTGTTTGTTATATCCGATTGTATGTTATATCCGGTGTCGTTGTAAACGATTTTGACTGTACCTAACAGTGCGAGGTTCGACAAAGGCCGTTTTATTATTATGTAAAGTAGCAGGGAAACTAAACGGTGTTATTATTACTGCCACCGCGTCATCTTCCTCTCTCTCCCTTTCTCCCTCTCTCTCTTTCTCTTCCTCTCTATCTCTCTTGGGCCATACTCCCAGTGGAGTATTGAACACATCTGCGTCTCTTCGTCGGTGGTGTAAGACGGCTGGTGGCCAGGTCAACACATCTTCTTTCTGTTTATTCTCTGGTTAATTTGCGTACCGTTCATTCCATTCTGCTTTATTTCTTACTTTGTTATTCACTTCCCCCATCTTAACCCAATTCTGTTCTGTTCTCTGGTTACTGTTTTATTCCAGGTATTATCTGTTCTTCCCCCTTTCTTGTCCCCTCAGGTCGAAATTCGACTGCTTGTTTTGTGCTGTTACTAGGATCTTTCCTTAACGTATGGCCGAACCATTTTCATTTTTTCTGCTTAATTAATGTTATATTGGTTTGTTTTGTTCTTTTCCAGTGTTCTACAAACGTTCTTTTATAAATTTTTAGAATCTTTCGTTAAGACATGTATATAAAAGTCTGTAGCTTCTGTGTTTTGCTTTCTTTGTACTTCCACTTGCTGCTTCGTAGGGTAATATGCTTTTTACATAAGTATTGAACACATGAACACATTGATTTTTATTGCTTCTGATATTCCACTTGCTAACCAGATTTTATACTGTATTGAAAACGAATTGTGCCTTCGTGATTCTAGCTTGTATGACTTTCTCTACTTCTTCAATTTTTTTACCTTTTATTTTTATTTTATTAATTTGCTGGTTAACTTTTAACATATCTTTGTCTTCTCTACATTTATGTCTGAGTACTATGTTAACATGAGGGGACAAGAAAAAGGAAAATACCAAATAATACCTGAAAAAAAAGACAGAAACCAGAGAACACAACATGAGTGTTAGCTTATCGATTTTTGTTTTCGCATGTGAATTCTGTGTTCTGGTAACAGGCAGACGTCGTTAGCAAATTCAAGATCTTCTAGCTGTTTAAAAAGGTTCTATCTAATGCATTTCTGATAATAATAAAAGACTTGACACTGTCGTTATACTGTCACTGTATACCGTACCGTTATGCTTATTAGTTCAGCTACTACAAAGTTATCTTTTTTGGAAAAATAAATAGAGCGACGAATAATAATTTTCCTTTTTGTCTTTCCTGCTAAACTCTAATTAAGAGTAGATTTAATATAAAGTTAATTTGACTTTACTAACGAAAGCACTAGTTGGACAAAGTGTACTGAAAATAAAGTAATTGTGAAGGAGCATGCAACAATAAATTTATTTATAAAATAAGGACTTCGAAACTGAATATGTGAGCATTGACCCTGTACCAGGCGACAATATCGTAATGTATTTTTCCACCTACCTCTACCGAAAGTATACTTTTCCGGACCTGATTGTAGGGAGCAAAGTTGTACTTTTCCTCCCTAGGGAGGAAAATATTTTTCCTCCCTAGGGAGGAAAAGTAAAAGTGACGTCATAATATTTCATTCATGAAATATAACTTACTGACGCCCTGTATAATATCTATTTTCTATTACGGAGTATCTATACATTTTAACGTTTATTTATAAAACATCCTATATTTTGCAGAATGGTAAAAAACAGTAAATTGTTATTTTGATTTAACAATGTTTACATTAATAATTTGACTTATATTTGACAGCTGACAGTTATATTGTACCTACTTGTTGTTTTAGTTCTAATAAATTTTGTTGGTTAGTTACATAAATAAATTAAGTAAAAATGACAAAATTACTTGTTATTTGAGGAAGGTGGAAAAACCATATGTATAACATGGGAGTAAAGTGCCTTTTCCTCCCTTGAATGATTACTGCCCTCCGCTACGCGTCGGGCAGTAAACTTCATTCTCGGGAGGAAAAGTTACACTTTCCTCCCTTGTTATACAAATAGCTATTTTCGGTTGATGGCGTTTTTTACAATTTTGTCCGCTATATTCTCCATTATAGTATGGAAATAAATACCGGACAGGGCGAGTTTCGACACAGTCCGTTTTATTAATATGCAAAGTAGCAGGAAAACAAAACGGTGTTATTATTACGGCCACCGAGTCATAAAGAAACATTATTTTCGGATGGTTATTGATTATATAATTTTTTTAGAGGCGTAGAATTCATTGGAAATGTTCGTCGGAAATTAGAACGTAAAATATTTTTAGAGTTTTTAGAGACATTTTCAGAATGGAAATTCTGCTTATTTGGTTTAAGGGGTTTTATGGTTATCAAAACACATTGGAAAACATTTTTATAATTTTAAAAATCACACATACTAAAGGGGTGTAAATAAACCGTGAAATGATGCACTGTATGTTTACGCTGGTTTTAAATTTTTGTAAAAAAACAAATTAAAACTGTCGAAGAAAATACCTGTTAATTACTTGAAAAAACAATTTATTCTCCTTTTGACTTAAAATGTTGCAGCTCAGGTAAGGTTGTGATAATTAACGCTTAATTCAAAATGATTGGATATAATACTTATAATAATTTCTAAATTTTCACAGATTCTTCTTCTTTTTGTGTAGACATGACTATGTTTGTTTTCCAATGTGCCTGTAGTAAGTTACCGTTCCCTCGTTTTTGAGGTTTTTCACTGTTCGTCTCCCTATGAGGGAACCGTCTTTCGTCGTATTTACTGTTCGATTTGTTGTCGTTCAGCTTACAATAATATGATCGTTGCATTTTATTTTTCTATTTTTTACCCTGTTCTTGACATTCTCCATCTTGCATCTCCGTCATATCTGTGAGTCTGGTTCTGTCCCTCAGTTTCTTACCAGCGATTTTTTCTAAGGGTGTTATTTATTTCTGCTGTTTAACTAACTGTTTCGTAAATTATGCCTTTCATTTCTTTTCTCGTTTTATTTCTGTTTATTGTTTTATTCTGCCAACGTACGGCTTTCTTTGCTCTATTCACGTGCCCTTTTACTTCTGTTTTTCGTAACTAGATATTGTGATCCAGTTCCGAGATACTTAAACTCCATCCTTGTTCTATTATCTGACATTTCAGCTATAATTTAAATCTTAGTAAATTTGCTGTTATAACCATACCTTTTCTCTTTTGTGCGGAAGTTAAAATGTCAAATTTTCTGGCGGTTACAATAAACTGGTTCAGCATATTTGTAAATCAGCTTCAATTTGAGAGATTAATATTGCGTCGTCTGCATAGCAGATTATTTTAAGATATTCTTATCCCATTTAATATCCTTTTTAATTCATACTTTTTTTTTTATTTTATCCGTCATCTTACGTCATAGTTCGTCATATATCCGTAATTTTCGATCGTTTTAATTCTTCTTCTTTTACGGCACTAGAGCCCAAATTGAGCTTTGGCCTCCTTTATTTTTTGCCTCCACCCTTTAATCTAGGCGCCAGAGGGGTCACCGTGTCATATTCAATTCTGATGGACAAACTCAATGGGGGGATTTCGATCCGAGTGGTCAAAAAATTGTTATAAACAATTTAATTGTTTATAAATTGTTTATAAGGCTCTGGCTCATAAACTTAAAGAGATAAAAAAATGTTTCACATAAAATTTGTTCCTTAATAAAAAACGAAGAAAAAACCGTTTACTAAACTGAAATCTAACAATTAGAACTCAAGATATTGTAAAATTAGTGCACAATGCAAATTGCAAATTGCAAAATAAGTATTTTTCGAAGCTTTGTCGATCGTAACTCGGCTTCTACGCACGAAAATAAGTCTTAGAAGGTGTCGTTTTAAAGCTTAATTAACAGGCTTCCAAACAAAGTTTGTCAAATTACTTGATCTGCATTTGTTTTAAAGTTATACCCGTTTGAAGTTACAATTTTCTTAAAGATATTGTACATTAATTTGTTTATAAGGGTTTCAAGCAAATTTGAGCTATAAACATTTATACTTTAATGAACAATAATGATATAAATACTCAAAAAGAACAATTTGAGGTTTATCAAAATTTTCATAAGTTTATTTTTGGCCAAGATGTCGATATTTTAATGGCGCGCGCTATGAGGCGCAAGATCGGCTCACCGCGTAAAGGTTTACGCGCTAACTTCTCGATGCAAATTATAATTTCTATGTATACATACGTTATCTTCATTTTTCATTTTTGAAGATCCTAATAAAATTTTATCATATAATTCTTATAATTAAATCATCATATTTTACCTCGTATCACCTTTAATTCTATTTACATTGTCTTCTATTTTTTGCACTAAATGAGAAAAAAAACATTAAAAACTAATATTTCAGAAGTATAACTAAAAAGTAAGTTGATATTATTTATTAATACTATTTTTACAAACATTTTTTTTTCATGCATCTGCAAATCTGCATAGAGATATACAGGGAATATCAGCTTTTTTACATCTGCATAAGTTCTTAACGAAATTTTAACAGTTACATGGTGGTACAAGTCTGTTCTTGTAGGCAGTAAAACTAAAACTTTTTGAGGCTTCAGGGTCTAGTTATCGATATGATATCCATATAAAGTGGATCTAGTTCTTTTGCAGCATCATCAAGGCCCGTCAATTGCGTGTATGCCGCCACATCATAAATGCTCGTTTTATATGCAATGATGATGCTGCAAAAGAACTCGATCCATTTTTATATGGATATCACATATTGGCTCATTTTCATGCGTAGAAGCCGAGTTACGATCGATAAAGCGTCGAAGAATACATACTTACTTGACTGTGAGCCAATCTTGCGCCTCATAGCGCGCCATTAAAGTATCGACATCTTAGCCAAAAATAAATTTACAAACATTTTCGTAAGCTCAAATTGTTCCTTTTGAGTGGTTTTATCATTATTTTTAATTAAAGTATAAATGTTTATAGCTCAAGTTTGCTTGAAACCTTTATAAACAAATTAATGTACAAATTTTTTAAGAAAATTATAACTTCAAACGGGTATAACTTTAAAACAAATGAAGATTAAATAATTTAACGAACTTTGTTTGGAAGCCTCTTAATTAAGCTTTAAAAGGACACCTTATAAGGCTCATTTGCATGCGTAGTAGCCGAGTTACGATCGGTAAAGCTTCGAAAAATACTTATTTTGCAATTTGCAATTTGCATTGTGCACTCATTTTACAATATCTTAAGTTCTAATTGTCGGATTTAAGTTTAGTAAACGGTTGCTTCCTCGTTTTTTACTAGGGAAAAAATTTTGTTTAAAACATTTTTTTTATCTCTTTTAGTTTATGAGCCAGAGCCTTATAAACAATTTATAAACAATTAAATTGTTTATAACAACTTTTTGACCACTCGGATTGAAATCCCCCCTCGAAATTCGTAATCAGCAGCCCAAAATCCATAAGAAACCGTTGAGTTTGTCCATCAGAATTGAAAATGACACGGTGACCTCTATTTGGCGCCTAGACTACTTGCTGTTCTTCTCCATACACGGACTCCTAAAAGGGCTTGGGCGTCGCTGTTTACTGTGTCTTCCCAGCGCATTTCTTGGCTTTCCAACCGGTCTCTTTCCCTGCCTTCTAGCATTCAGTGCTCTGATGGTTTTAATTATGACTAGATATATTCCTCTTGCATACAATAAATGAATAATCTGTTAATTTGACCGTCAAATGCCTTCTTAAGGTCGACGAAACATAAAGAAACCGGTTTGTCGTATTATAATGATTTCACTTGCAATTGCTTCTTACATCTAGTTTACTCTCAAAATTATTATGCAAACAATTATAATTTTATTTTAAATTATTAACTATCATTATGAAATAATTGCCGAGAAGTGCTGTCACCAATTACTCACCTATTAGTTTATATGAAAATTTTTTGCTCAATTAGAAATCCAATGAAATCAATTAATTTGTGGTCATCTGATTGAATACAACCAATAAAACCAACATTATACTGAAAACAGATCCCATGGGCTGTTTTCACTCAATCATGTAGCTATGGATACCTACATTTCGTTTCATTTCGATTTTGACATTTCAAATATTCAATATTTCAAAATGTCACGATTTGGTTGTAATACTGATGAGAATATTAATGAAATTATCGAATCAAATATACCAAAGAATACTGTTTACAGTAAAAAATTTTCTATCCAAATAACCCTCGAACATTGATAAATGCTCAAAAATTTTTTAATAACTTTCTCAAGCTTGTTGCTTACAAGCAACAAGCTTTCGAAATCTGTTATAAAGTTTTTCGAACAATTATCAATGTCCTTGGGTTATTACTACTGAAAATATTTTGCTCAATTAGAAATCCAATGAAATCAATTATATTGTGGTCACCTGATTGAATACAACCAATAAAACCAACATTATACTGAAAACAGATCCCATGGGCTGTTTTCACTCAATCATGTAGCTATGGATACCTACATTTCGTTTCATTTCGATTTTGACATTTCAAATATTCAATATTTCAAAATGTCACGATTTGGTTGTAATACTGATGAGAATATTAATGAAATTATCGAATCAAATATACCAAATAATACTGTTTACAGTAAAAAATTTTCTATCCGAATAACCCTCGAACATTGATAAATGCTCAAACATTTTTTAACAACTTTCTCAAGCTTGTTGCTTACAGGCAACAGACCTCCGCCTACGGCGTCGGTCTGTTTCCAAGCAACAAGCTTTCGAAATCTGTTATAAAATTTTTTCGAACAATTATCAATGTCCTTGAGTTATTACTACTGATAATATTTTTTATAGTATGAGTGAAAGGTCATAATATACTAATTGTAAGAAATTGGTAACTCTATTGTAAATAAGACTCCTTGGTTAAAGTTTTTTTGTTTACGAAAAAAAAACCTAAATATTGTTATTGTAAGATTTATTGTTTAAGTATTAAATAAATATGTCTTCTTCTTACCGTGCCTTAACCCTTATCCGGCAAGGTGGGCCCAACGGGCCCGTGACGCTAATTTTTTTATCATAAACTGATAAAAAAATTTTATTGAATTTTATGCATCACTGAATTTGTTTAGAAGTATGCTTCCTTCAACATAGTCATGAGCTATTCAAGATATTCATTATAGTTTTTAAAATTATTGCTTCGAAAGGATTTTGTCACGTAAATGGGCAACACGGTCCCGTTGGACCATATTTGTATTTATACCTTAAGTCTAAATCTTTGCTACAGAAGTTAATCTGGCAGTTAGGTAATATTTTTGTGGATTATCTAAACGACTTCTATGATTCCGGAAATCCAATAATAAAGTCTTAAAGTATAGCAAATAATGTAAAATCTCTTTGATCATCATCATCATTCTCTTTACTTTATCCCTATGCGGGATCGGCTTCCCTAATTGCATTTCTCCACACAATTCTATCTTGGGTCATATCAATGTTAATCCCCTTTACCAACATGTCCTGCCTTATCGTCTCCCCCCAGGTCTTCTTTGGTCTTCCTCTCCTACTCTTTCCAGGGATCTGCACTTCAGCTATTCTTCGTATTGGGTGATTAACGTCTCGACGTTGAACATGACCAAACCATCTTAACCTATGCTCTTTCATTTTGGCATCAATTGGTGCCACACCTAGACTTCCCCTAATATACTCATATCTAATTTTATCCTTCTTTGTCACTCCACTCATCCATCTAAGCATTCTCATTTCCGCCACATGCATTCGTTGTTCCTCTTTCTTTTTCACTGCCCAACATTCAGTTCCATGCATCATAGCCGGTCTTACGGCTGTTTTATAGAATTTTCCCTTCAACTTCATTGGAATTTTTTTGTCACACAACACACCACTCGCTTATTTCCACTTCATCCATCCAGCCCTAATTCTACTGCAGGCATCTCCAATCTCCATCTATTTATCCATTACTCTGTAATACCGATCCTAGGTACTTAAAACTATTGCTTTTCACAATCATTTCACCATCCAAAGATACCATTTTATTTGTAGTAACTCCATCTTTAAATAAACATTCCAAATACTCTGTTTTGTCCTACTAAGTTTTAAACCTTTTTCCTCCAGAGCTTGTCTCCACTGTTCCAGTTTTTGTTATAAGGCTCTTTCACTATTTTCTATTAACACTACATCATAAGCATACATTAGGCACCATGGAATACGACCCTGTAGTTTCGATGTTATCTGGTCCAAAACTAATGGGAATAAATACGGACTAAGCACCGAGCCTTGGTGCAATCCTACTTTCACCTGAAATTTATCAGTCTCTCCCACACCTGTCCTAACACTAGTCGTTACTCCCTCATACATATCTCTCACAATCTTTACATATTCGCCAGGGACTCCTTTCTTATTGAGAGCCCACCAGAGAATCTCTCGAGGAACTCTATCATATGCTTCCTCAAGATCAATGAATACCATATGAGCGTTGGTCTCTTTATTCCTGTATTTTTCCATCAGTTGCCTTAAATGAAAATTGCATCTGTTGTTGATCTGCCCTGCATAAAGCCAAATTGATTATCGGATATTTCGGTTTCTTCACGTATCCGTCTATCAATTACTCCCTCCCATATTTTCATGGTGTGGCTAAGTAGTTTTATAGCCCTGCAGTTTGTGCGTTGTTGTATGTCTCACTTGTTTTTGTAGACAGGTACTAATATACTGCTTCTCCATTCGTCTGGCATTTGTCCAACTTCCATAATTCTGTTAAATAGACCTGCTAGCCAACTTATCCCTGTCTCTCCCAATGCTCCCCATACTTCCCCAGGAAAATCATCTGGTCCTACTGCTTTTCGTTTCTTTATTTTTTGAAGCGCTTGAGCCACTTCCTCGTTTGTTATTCTGGTAACCATTGCTGTTAGCAAGCAAGCAAGCAATTTGATTTAACCCGACCTGTGGGATTTGTTCACCCTCTCGAAGGAGTACATTCGGGTGTAACAAGTCATTGGGGCGAGGTGTTTTGACCCGAGTTATACAGGGATCACCCCACCTCGCTCCAATGCCCCAGGCCATCCCTTTCCCCCCCATAGCACGCTGATGCGCGATGGAGGCACAACTATCGTAGCCAAATGCTCTTCACAATGAAACCCTGGGTAATAAGATTCCACTGTGGTATCCTAATCGAATGCAAAAAACTAGGCCCAGCGTGATGCGCTCTATGCCTTTATCTTCTTAATAACTTATCCGCGGTACTAAAAATTGCTTGCTTGGGCCCCGAGTCATCGTGCCGAGCCCCACTGAGCCCTGTTGGGCCCTGCTGGGCCCCGCCCGATGACTCGACGCTCGACATTGCTGTTACTGTCTCCGTTAACTCGACAGGCTGTCTGTCAAATTCTTCATTTAATAAACTGTCAAAATACTTTCTCCATCTCTTTTTGACATCCTTTTCGTGAATTAGTATTTTATTATTTTCATCTCGGATACATCTAATCTGATTAAAATATCTTGCTTTCTTTGCTCTTTGTTTGGCTATTTTATATATCTTTGCTTCGCCTTCCCTGGTACCAAGTTGATCGTATAGGTTTGAATACGCTTCTGCTTTAGCTTTTGCTACTGCTACTTTCGCTTCCTTTTTGGCCACCATATAGTTTTGAAGATCTATATCCGATCTAGTTTCTTGCCACTTTTTATATAATTTTCCCTTCTCTCTTATTTTTCCTTGTACTTCATTTGACCACCACCATGTCTCTTTATCCTCAAACTTCTTTCCTGACGTTTTCCCAAGTATTTCAATAGCCGTCTCTCTCATAATATTGGCCATTTTTCTCCAAATTGTGTTAGGGCTTCCTTTCGTGTTCCAACATATTTTTTCTACTATTCTTTTCCTGAATAGACCTTCCTTCTCATCTTTTAGCATCCACCACTTGATTTTTTGTGGTCCTCTCCGATATTTTTGTAAAAAATATGTTTGTAATGTAAAATCTCTTTGATGTGAACATCAAATAGATGCTTACAATAGGTGTCATATAAATATATTCTAAAGGAATTTTAAAAACTGATAATCATTTTTGGAATGCAATAATATTGTTAGGTAGGTACCTATAAATATTTTTAAATAAATAATGCGTCTGCTATCAGTCGTTTGATATCGACGTTAGTGTCGAGAACTAAGCTCTTAAAATTATATTGAATTACAGTAAAAGTAGATAGTGCGAATAAAATGTCCGAAAAACCATTATCAGCTGCAGAACTGCAAGATATTGCTAATAATGTATAGGATTCCGATAATGAGGGATCTCCTGAAGCAGGTGGCATTGAAAGTGACTCTGAACTTGTAGATCATATTTCGGAAGCAAGTGAAGAAGATGATTAGCAAGTAGTATTGAGTTATGATGAAGAAAAATGTGTAGCTACAAGTTACCAGGTTTCAGAGCATGTATTTTTTGAAACTAAGGATGGAATTAACTGGAAGAGTAAACCACAACCAACAGGCCGTATGCGATCCTGCGACATAATAAAAAGCAAAGTGCACAAAGTAAGGTTAGCCCCTGGTCAAAGTATAGATGGTCCTGTTGATTCCTTTTGTGTGTTTGTGGACGAAAAATTGTGAACGAAATAGTAAAGTGTACAAATAAAGAAGCCGAAAAAGTCCTGGGGACAGAGAACTGGAAATATTGCGTCTCTACAAAGCAATATGGACCTACTATATTTAAAGCTACCATGGGGTTAACACTATTCAAGAATTTTCTAAGATTTGTTCGATTTGATGAAAAGGACACGAGGTCTGAACGAAGAAGGAACGACAAATTAGCAGAAATACGCGATGTGTGGAATCAAGTCAACAAAAACTTTCAGAAATACTATTTATCAGGAAAAAACATAGATAGCCTTCCAAATGTTTATTACTTGTGAATAAATATTTTTTCTACAAAAGTTTTCTTGCATTTCATTATTTTTTGCAAATCCTTCAGGTAGATCGCACCCTCGAGGTAGACCGCATACTATAGTAGCATACTTAATCTAGACAATTTAAATTTAACTTTAATAAAAAATCAAAAAAGAGTATTAGAAATATATGGGTAAATATGAATACTACATTCAAGAACAGTGGTGGGCCCAACGGACCCGAGTTGCCCGGTTACGTAAGTAAAATGTGTTGCCCGGATAAGGGTTAAGTCCCCTTGACGTTGGCGACTAACATGGCGAAACTGTCTCTGTTTCGAGCTATTCTAAATAGTTGCTCTGCTTTCTTCATGCCTCTGCTTTTTATATTCCTAAAATATACACTGGGGTGCAAAATTAACCAGACACCTTAAAAATGGGTCATTTTTAATGTCTCGAATTTTCTAAGCCTGTTTTCCGATTTAAGTGATTTTTTAAATATCGCTGCTTTAGTAATAAAGTGGTGTAACTCAAAATTTCTCTGTCTTCACCTAAATAATGAAACTAATTAACTGTCATAATCTAACTCAACCTGGAACCCTCATTATAAACAAAGATAAAACGGGTAACTGCATTTGACCATTGTATTTAAAC
This sequence comes from Diabrotica virgifera virgifera, assembly GCF_917563875.1. Taxonomy (NCBI): domain Eukaryota; kingdom Metazoa; phylum Arthropoda; class Insecta; order Coleoptera; family Chrysomelidae; genus Diabrotica; species Diabrotica virgifera. Next base: position 201,930,588 of record NC_065447.1, read on the forward strand.
ACACAGTTTTTGGCTGTTTTCCGAAGATTGTGATTTTTGAGTTACACCACTTTATTACTAAAGCAGCGATATGTTATAGCCTTATTTTTTAGCAATATCGCTGTAATAACATTTTTGCTAAACATGTAAATTTTTATTGTGTACCGGGTGTACCAATTAAACTGTGTTTTTTCTCTTCTAACATTTACGAAATACTCAAATTAAAACCCAACTATAGCCTCATGTTTTCTCAACATTCTGTTTGTTGAATCATTCGCTTATGTTGGACCATAAAAAAGTTAGGTACTTTAACAATTAGCCATGTTTTTCATCAATACAGGGTGTTTTTAAATAAGTATGGCAAACTTTAGGGGGTAATTCTACACGAAAAATAATGACAGTTTTCTATGTCCGCAAATGCTTCGTTTCTGAGATAGAGGGTGTTGAATTTTTTCTTACATACTGACGATTTATTTATTGCTTTAAACCCAGTGGAGATATGCAAATGAAATTTGGTGGGTTTTAAGACTTAGTTATTATACATTTTTTGACATACAAGTTAAAATTCAATATTCAGCATTGGCGCGCATATGGGTTATATGATCCGTGATCAGGTCTATTACCGGTATGCGCACCAATGGTGAATATTAAATTGTTACTTGTATGTCAAAAAAGGTGCAATATCTACATATTAAACCCCACCAAATTTCATTTGCATATCTCAACCGGTTTTAAAGCAATAAATAAATCGTCACTTTGTAAGAAAAATTTCAACACCCCCTATCTCGGAAACGAAGCATTTGCGGACATACTGTTTTTAAAGCAAACTGTCATTATCTCTTCACTCGGATTTACCCCTTAAAGTTTGCCATACTTATTTAAAAACACCCTGAATTGATGAAAAACATGGCTGGTTGTTAAAGTACCTAACTTTTTTATTATGCAATACAAGCGAATGAATCAAAAAACAAAGTGTTGAGAAAACACCAAGCTATAGTTGGATTTTAATTTCAGTATTTTATAAATTCTAGCATTTTTCACAGGGTAATTTTGAGAAAAAACACAGTTTGATTGGTACACCCGGTATACAATGAAAATTTAACTGTTTAGCAACAGTGCTATTACACCGATATTGCTAAAGAATAAGACTATATAAGATTAAAAAAATCACTTTAATCCGACAACAGGTTTAGGAAATTCGAGACATCAAACATGACCCATTTTTAAGGTGTCTGGTTAATTTTGCACCCCAGTGTATGTACATGTACATATTATTATATGTATACCATCAGAAACAAAAATATGATTTACTATGAAAATTAAGTATACAACGAGTAGATAATGAAAAAAAATATTGTGATTACTCAGACATACTCTGAAGAATAACTTGCTAAAGCTTTCATAGAGACTTTAGTTATACTTTTCCAAGCAATTTATTCATTACTTAAAAGCAGCCTCGGGCCCTGTACCTATACACACACAACTGAATACAAAATTTTTATCAAAATACCGCAGGGCAAAATATATTGCACAATGTCAACCAAGACTTTACATAACATACTGTCTGCTACTTGCGCGCAAAATATAAACGGGTTCAAATTTGTATTCTGTGCTTGCTATGAAACACGAAAAGCTCATTTTGTGTAAAAATATTACAACAAAAAGTTTTTAAGTTTGTAACAAGAACGTTTGCTTTTATTGAATTTGACACACCGAACGTTCTTTTCTGGCTACCATGTTAAGGAAAATATGGAGGCTTAAAACCAAAGTTTCTGAAAATCATTACCTTTGTACATTGTACATGTTACGTATTTGAGTTTGAAAGTAGTAATATAAGAGTCAATAAATAAAGTTTTTCTCTATGCTTTTGCTATACATTATACGTAGCTTTTACTGTATGTTTATGTTGTGGGTAATAGAGTTCCTAATAATTAACTGAGTGCTCATAGTTCGTCTTTAAAATCTTAAAGCTGCATATAAACTTGCAAAGTTTTGAATTGTGTTCAAGATGAGCTCAGGAAAAAGTCTATAATATAAAAAGGGGCGCAAATGCGTAGTTGCACTTTAAAGTGGATAAAATACATCCAAAAGTGCAGAAACATGTCAAAATAAGTCTACCAAGAGTCAGATTTTATTACTAGGGGGTTTTTGGGGGTCGCTGAGGACTAATACGCCATCAGAACCGACCTCCGAAGCACCTGATGCCCAGGTTCACTGATAGGGCACATCATATGGAATTTCGAGGGTTTTCGACATTAAAATGATGCCAATAGACTACTCAATGGTTTCTGGGGTCGCTGTACAAGAATACGTCATCCCAACTGACCCTAGCTGCACCTGGTGCCCAAAAACTTTCCAAACTCTAGAAGATAACATGCCTTGGCACCTGGTAGTTGGGGGTCAGTTCTTATGGTGTAATCATATTCAGCGACCCCAAAAACGCCTATTAATCTATTTGCATACATTCAGTGCCAAAAACCTTAGAAACTCCAGAAAATGACGTGCTGTAGCAGTGACCATAGACACCAGGTGCTCCGGGAGTCGGTACTGATGGCATATTCGTGTTCATAAATACCAAAAACTCCCTGTATAATCTTTTTGCATTAATTTAGTGCCGAATTCACTCGAGACTCCAGAAGGTGACCTTTAGCAGTGACACTGGGCACCAGTTTTTCCGGGGGTCTTTTCTAACGGCGTAGTCATGTTCAGTGGCTTAAAAAAAATCTGAGCAACAAAATTTGACTCTTAGCCATTGACATGTTTATGCATCATCCTCTACACTCTACACAATGCAAGAAGTAGCAAGTTCTAGGTGGTGAATTTAAAAATCAATTTATTCCGGTGTTTTTAGTGCTAAATACCCTGGTCTAAATAAATAATGCCAATTATTTTGTTTAAGCGCCTCTGCAAGTATAGACAAGTAGGGTATGTACTTGGAAAGTGTACACATAATCGTGGTCCCTTTGACTCGGGTCATTTTTACCTAAAATAAGCAGGCCCGGACTGGGCCGCCGGCCCACCGGCCCGCGGGCCGGTGCGCCTTTTGCTTTCGTTTATATGCTATTAAAAAATTAAACGCTGAAATTTTTTTTTAAATTTTGCACAAAGATTTTTGAAGCAAAGATCAATTGAGCATAATGTGGTTGCAAAATAGTACTCTTATCAGGTATCAGAAAATCAAGGTCTAGCACACATAGCTCGAAAATGACATCCATGGATTTGTGTTAATAGCTTAGATGCGACGCGCGGCGCCCTCGAAAACCTTCGGGCGCCTTTCGCCTGACTACATTATACATACATGATTGTTGCGCTCCAGAATCATATAATATCGAAGCCAGTGGATACAATAAAATACAACTCATCGTATCAGGTATCAGATAATCAAAGGCCAGCAGAAATAGCTCGAAAGTGGCACCCTGTGTATTAAGTTATTAGCTTAGATAAAACGCGGGGCGCCCTCGATGACCTTCGGGCGCCTTTTGTAGGTATCGATATCCGCCGATCGCCAGCTGTGGGCATCATATCATTACGACACGCGGCACGCGGCGCCCTCGAAGACCTTCGGGTGCCTTTCGCCTGACTACATTATACATACAGGATTGCTGCGCCCCAGAATCATACATATCAAAGCCAGTATAAAATACAACTTTTATCAGCTATCAGATAATCAAATAGCTTAGATGCGACGCTCGGCGCCCTCGAAGACCATTTTTACGGTCTGGGCGCCTTGAATAGATATAAATATCCGCCGTTTCTGTTATAATATTAGAATATAAGAGTGTTATATCCCATAATTGGCTTAAAATATACAGGTGCAGTTTTCTGCGCTCCCTAACTACATTATATAGGATTGTTGCGCCTCAGAATCGTACATAACGAAGCCAGTGGATGCAATAAAATACAACTCGTATCAGGTATCAGATATCAGATAATCAAAGACATACATAGCTCGAAAATGGCACCCACAGTTTTATGTTAATAGCTTAGATACGACGCGCGACGCACTCGAAGATCTTCGGGCACCTTTTGTAGGTATCAATATCTGCTGTTTATGTTATAATATAAGAATTGTACACCCTACCGTTGGCCTAACATATACAGATGTAGTTTTCTGCGCTCCTTAACTACATTAAGCTTTTTGCACTCTAGAATCCTACATACCGAAGTCAGTGGATACAACAAACAGTGCCCTTACACTTTAGGTTTTGCGATAAAATAGTAACTGCTAATTACTATATAACCAAAACTGTAGTCTCAGTAAATGGCACCCAAATCCTAACAATGTCTTTCTCGCGCTGTTTTTTGCGCCCAATAAAATATACCCAATAGCTGCTAATTTTACAGTTTAACACTTGAGTTTAATTTAGAAGGTATAGTTTTGGGCCACTAAATTCAAAGCCGTTGTGTATATGGTTTTAAGTTACTCTTCACGATTTTTTGCAGCAATTGGATATTATAAATATAGTTTATTACTTATTATTTTTGGACCCCTAAATTTACGCAGAAATATATCGAACTTTATTTTGGCCACTTATGATTTTAAAATTCCAAAAAAATGAAAGTAATAAACAAATACTTTCTTTTGAATGAAATATTTAAAATTAAACATCACACTAAATTTTCTCTTGTTTTTCACCCCTGTAACTTATTAAAATAAACATTATAGAAGTTTTCAGGGACCTTCGGCCCTCGGCAATAATGAAGTTTTTCATTCTACGTTTAAATTTTTCAAAAATAAGTACTTATTAGTTTTCTCAGGATTCGAAAAAAATGAATGCATTCGAATAGCATTAGACCAAGATTTTGCGCCTACCCCCTTAAGTAAGTTTATTAACAATATAAGGGACTAAATTTAATTGTATTACAGAATATATTAATATAATATTTAAACTCATTTTATAAATCGTACACCTTTCATTTTTAATATTAATTGATGTTAATTAATATTTTTGTGCAGTCTCTATTTTCAACATGTTTAAATCATAATGGATTAACTAAACATTAAATTTTGTGTTTTTTGTACGTTTTTAAAATTTTAATTTTTCGGATTGCAAATGTAACTAAATTTTCGTTAAATTTGCAATCCTTTGCTAGTTTAAGACCTTGTGTATATATTTCATGATATTTGCTATGTTTAATATTATATTTTTGAAGGGATAAGGAATTGAAGCAGGGTTGCTGTATTTCGCCTACCCTTTTAAAAATTTATCCGGAACAAGCACTCAAGCTGTGGAAAAGAAATTGTAAATGGCATGGGAATAGCTCTCAATGACGAGACAACATTATACACTTTATGTTTCACTGATGGCGAAATTCTGATTGATCAGAATCATGACGATTTGAGTTACATGACGCGGAAGCTAATAGAAGAATATAACAAATGGGACCTCGCAGTCAACATTAAGAAAATTGAAGCCATGTGTATTGGAGGGGCAAAGCAGTTCATTACATTAGACGAAAGGGTAGAAATTAAATACTGTGATGAATACAAGTACCTGGGCATGAAGATCACTTAAGATGGAACATTCAATGCTGTTATAAAAGACAGAAACATACAGGGTAGAAAAGCCATATTAACCATGATGAACGGCATTCTGTGGGACCAAACAATATCTAAAGTGAACAAACAGCCCATGTACAATACCATACTTAAAATTGTAATCACATATGGCAGTGAAGTTTCGTCACTGAAAAAAAGAACAAAGAAAATGTTACTAGTAACAGAAGTGGACTTCTGGAGAAGAGCAGTAGGCAAATCAAGAAGAGATCGGATACCAAATAAGAGAATACGAGAAATGATAGAAGTCAGACATACAATAGTTGATACATAAAAACATAACTAATATAATGTCATATGACAGGATCCCTAAACAGATTTTGGCGTGGACAGCACAAGGGAGAAGGAAAAGAGGAAGGCAGAGAAGAATCTGGAGGAAGGGAATTGAAAAAGAACTAGAGGAAAGAGAAATCCCTCCAGGTCTATGGTTAAATAGAGAAGAATGGCGGTTTAGAGTCGGAAGGCGTCGGAGAACTCTGTAAACCGATAGTAGTATTTCTATTGTAGTACCTATTTATGTATTTCCTATGTAGTACCTAGATTATTCTGTAGCAGTAGTTGAAAATTACTCACACTTTTCAAAAATTTGTTTGGAGTCTGCAGATAGTACCAAAGAGTGTAACGGATTAAAAGGGATAGGTACCTACTATGAAACTTAATACAACTTAAAAAAAATCACAAGCAATATTGATTTACTCTATTTCTACATGAATTAGAATCTCAAAAAAAGGTTGATGTAAAAAAATTGAGATTAGGTTGGCGCCTTTTTTGGAATTTGGGTTGGCGCCTTTTTGTTGAGCCAGTCCGGCCCTGAAAATAAGCACTGCTTTGAAGGCCAAGTATTCAGTAACCTGTATTTAGTGCCGTTTCTCAGTGTTTGTCCAGGCCCGACCAGAGGGGGGGCAGGGGGGCAAAATCCCCGGGGCCCGGGGCCCAAGGGGGCCCGGGCCCGGCCGTTAGCAAATTTAAAAAAATTCCTTTTATTAAAATATTTTACAACAGATTGAATTTGCTTGCGGTTTTAATTATGAAATTGTTATAAGGAATATTATGCATTTGGAAAAGGTAATATGCAAGAAATTATTTCTTTGCATAAGTTACAATTAATAAAAATATATCGGGAATACATTGCGCGTGGGAGCCCCTGATCGGAAGCTCGCTCTATCGGCCACTGCTACACGATTCGCAGAAGCGCTGAGTTGTTCAGAATCTGTACAATTTATTCAGTGCGAAATTCAACGAAAAGATGGGAGCTTCTGAAAGAGATAGTAGGATCTTCACTGCACTCATTGTCTGATAAGAGGTGGAGTGCTAGAGTAGAATGTGTGAAACCAATAGCGGCACACATAGGCAAAATCATTGAGGCAGTTTCATCATTGTTGAATCTTAATGTAACTGTTGAAACGAGAGCCACAATCAATGGGGTTTTAGAATATCTTAACACCTTCAAGTGCATCCTCATGGCGTCAATTTGGGTGAAAGTGTTGGCACCCATCAACTACAGAAGTCAACTACTTCAAACTATGGACGCTACTTTGGATGTTGAGAGTAGTAATATAGAGAGCCTAATTGATGATTTAAGTGCCTTAAGAAATATCTGGGACAAGATATTTTCTGAATGCAAACATGTTGCAAATGCTTATGGTATCGAACCGGAACTCTCCACTTCCCGTGCGAGAAAGAGGAAGACTTTTCACGATGAAACAGCTACAGAAGATGTAATGTTAAATTTATCCCCGGAAGAACGCTTCAAAACAGAAGTTTTTTACACAATAATTGATGTTTTGGTGGCCAACCTGAAAACGAGGTTCACAGCACTGAGAGAAATCGAAATGAAATTTTCATTTTTATGGAAGTATAACGAAATGGACGAGAATACGATCTCAGAAAGTTGTGTAAGATTCGCCGAAGAGTACAATTCAGATGTAAGCAGGGATCTAGTTGATGAAATGATTTACTTGAAAACTGTTGGTAAATCAAACATCTCAGATACGTCGCTGAAACCAGCAAAACTTTTGAACAAGCTCGTGTCCCTTAATGTGACAAATCTTTTCCCCAATGTGTGCATTGCTCTTCGCATATTCTGTTGCCTACCAGTATCCGTTGCTCAGGCCGAGAGATCATTTAGTGTTTTGAGCCGAATTAAGAATTGTTTAAGATCTACTATGGGTCAACAACGATTATCTGATTTGGGACTGTTAAGCATAGAGTCGAAACTTGCAAAAACTCTTGATTTCGACCACGTGATCCTAAACTTTGCGGATATAAAAGCAAGAAAAGTTATGTTGTAACTAACAGTTCTATTGTAAATAATTAAAAACAAAGTTTAATTGTTAAAACTGTTTTAATTTTCTTCCTTCCTGTGTCATTAGCATGAGTGTTCACTATTACATATCCCAGGTTATGAGTTATCAGATTTTTGGGAATTTTCGTTCAACTGGGTTTGGGGGGGGGCCGGCCGGGTCTCATCCCCGGGGCCCGGCCTGGCCCTGGGCGGCCCTGTGTTTGTCCATGATTTTCTAACATTTGCCCTTTAATAGTATACTTCACTTCTCTTTCTTTCCCCATTCTTCGTAGTACGGTTATCTTGTTCGTCCATGATATCCTTAGGATTTGCCTGTATAGCCACATCTCGATGACCTCAAATTTTTTCTCCATCGCTTCAGTGACTGTCAAGGATTCAACTCCGTAGTATAATATTGAGAAAATATAACATCGAAGGAGCCTTACTTTTATCTCCAAATTAAGGTTGTGGCTTTTAAAGAGTTTGACCATGTTGCTGATTGCACTCCTAGCCTTCTCTATTCGACATTTTACTTTTTGTGAGTGATCCCATTGTTCGTTTACTATTGTTCCAAGATAGGTATACTGTTTTACTTGTTCCATTGGTGTATTACTGATAAGTAGTTGGGCGTCTCTAATTTTATTTTTGCTAATGATCATAAATTTAGTTTTTGATAATATTTACTTGAAGTCCAAACGTTTCACTTACTTCATTTACTTTGTTTATTAGTTGCGGATATTTTTTTCTATTAAAGAAAATTTACCGCATCCACCAACAGGTTTTTAGCGGCATTACTTGATAAACAAAGGTTAACAATGATTTTTAACAAATAACAAATAGCTAGATTTGGTACAAAAATATTAATTTCGATTAGATAGTAAGTCTTTTACTGGACAGTTTTCTCCTGATAAAGCTGGTAGAGTGTTCTATACGTAGGCGCGTTAGAACCGTTTGAACAAACCGTGAACTAGCACTTGTTTTCCACTGTCGTGTGTCTGGTTTTACTGATCTTAGATTAGATTTCGACAGAAACCATTCGCGTTGCCACTGACCAATCAATTTTTGTTAAAATAAAAACGTTTTGAGATCATTACATACACATTCGCACACTAATTCAGAATTCCGCACTTAATGCTGCATTACGAGTAACTTTTGTCTGCCTCTTCCTTGCCGATAATGCCTATAATATGTGATGGGATACATATAAATTTCGGAGTCGTGTTGTTTTCTTGTGCAATTTGTAGTTCAGCTTTTATTAGTTTCTCTAAAGGAATTCTACGATACAGGTGCTGCATTGCAAGGAGAGAGTTGTGTGAGTCGGTGAGAAACAGAAATATTTGACAGGTTTGCATGCTTCAGGGCGCGATACAGAGCAAATAGTTCGTTGCAGGTAAAAAAGGAAAATATAAGCTGCTAATCTATGATGACTGTGATGTATCACTTTCTAATCCGGAGCTCACCTCTCCGAGATGAGCAAGTATTTTTTTATTCAAGTTGGTCAGCCTTGTTTTTATTGATCTTTCTTTTAAGTAGGGACGGATCTTCTTTAACATGTCACTGAGACCTCTCAAATCAGAAGTGTAGTCATTGATTGAGATTATGGGGTTCGATAAGCCAGCTATGCTCTCTAGGAGGAGGACTAATTGATCGCAGTTCAACGGAAATGGTGGTTCGTGATTATTGATGAAGGTTTTGGCAGGATATATCATGCCAAAAATGGATATATTGGAATGCGTTGTTTCTTCAAGTTTAGATGTCTTTGGCTTCTTTCGAGTTGCTGTAGGTTTTGGTACTACAAATTGGTTTTCTTGAAGTGTAATGTCGGTTTCTGGAGAGGCGACTTCACTTATAGAGCGTTTTAAATGAGTTTCTTTGTTTTCGGTCACTTCTGTATTTAGATTTGGTAATTTTGACTCAGTATGTTGTGAAAAGGTGCTTTTGTGTGATAATGTGGTTGGAGTTTGATTAGATTGGGACGTTTCAGGTTGGTTAGTCGTACTGGTAATGGTTTGCGTAGAAATTGATGCTGTTGCTGTTTCTGCAGCCGAATCGGCTACAGTTGTAGTATTTGAAGTTATAGAGCTTAGTGGAGTTTGTTGTGTCGCAGATATATTTGTAGGTTCGGTGCAGGCTGCTGCCACGTGTCCTGGTTTTTTGCATTTGAAGCAAACGTTTCCATCTTGAGAAAAGAATATTGTGTAGTTTGTGTTTTCGAATGTTATTGTTATGGCGCTTGGGATGGTTAAATTGTGAGGGCTAACATATACTTGCCGTCGAAAGCTTAGGATATGGCTGTACTCGGGAAGATTTGCGCCAATTTATAGAAATGTTATGGGAGATACAAGATGTAGAACAATTTTTTGCAGTCCTTTTTCAAGAACATGGTGTGGAATGGACGGGCATACCTGTGACATAACAATTCTTTCGGCAGGTGTTATAAGTCGTCTAGCCTTTAAAAGTTCTCCTCGGATAGTGATTTGGCCATGGTTATCTAAAAACTCATCTAGGATATTTTTGTTCGCAAGGTACATGCAAACTCAGTTGTTGGAAAGGCGGGAGGCAAAAATGATATTTCTAGGTTGAACAATGTTACCGAGAGGGATTAGGTAGTCATGAAGTGGAGTATTTTCGATGGCACTGAAAACTTGTGCTAGCTGTCTTGAAGGGAATTTAAATTGATTTATCACTGCTGAGTAGCTTTTCGGTGAAATTTGGTTTTGTTGAGATTGTTGATCCATGCTTGCTTCGGTGGAGATCATTTTAGAAGAACTGGTATCACCCGCAAGAGTGAGTGCGGCCCTGTCCCCTATTGGGAACGGAATAGTTTTGTCAGTATAAATCGCAATAAAATTGAAAATCTGTTTAAAATGTTACTGGTATACATATACGGTCATTGTACATTATAATACAATAAAACATTTACTATTTCAAAAATTTACGTATATATAATATACCGTATATCACTTACTGCTTTTTTGTATATACCACTTTCACAAAAATTTAACTTAGGTATATATAAATAAACTTTTATTTATATTTACTTGTTGAAACGACAAATTTTCTGCTAATTGCTTTTTGATAACTAGGTACCTAGCCCGTCTTCGATACGATGTTAACGGTACAAATAGGTCTGGATCCCGCGTATGAAAAAAACGTTGATTAATAGCAAGCTGAAAATTTGTTAATAGCTTAAGGGTGTCTAGTCGGACAAACTTTGTTATATGGGAAGACTGGAACAGGGGAAGTTTTAATTGTGGAACAGGTTAAAAATTTGGAACGGTCAGACCACGAAAACGGCACATGTATTTTGTCCGACAAAACAGACTTAAACTCTCCGAACAGAGATTAAGCTCTCATGCAAAAATCAGACTGCTATGTATTACCAAATGGGCGTTTTAATCAGTGGAACATGTAGAATATGTCAAATGACAGGAATTATGACAGATGATAAATAGCAGTCTGATTTTTGCATCATGAGAGTTTAATCTCTGTTCGGAGAGTTTAAATCTATCCTGTCGGACAAAATAAATGTGCCGTTTTCGTGGTCTGACCGTTCCAAATTTTTAACCTGTTCCACAATTAAAACTGCCCCTGTTCCAGTGTTCCCATATATCAAAGTTTATCCGACTAGACACCCTTAAGCTATTAACAAATTTTCAGCTTGCTATTAATCAATTTTTTTTTCATACGCTGGATCCAGACCTAAAAGGTTCAAACTCGAATCTAGTTGCGGATATTGTTTAAGCTTTCTCCACAACGTTGATTTACTAATAGTAATATTTTCTTTCTGTGTATTTTTTTAATACGGGTAACCAGAAAAATATGTATCAACATTTCCGGTTAACAAGCTTAATAAATGTTTAGTTTCTCTAGGCATGGCATACATCAAACAATTTATATTGTATTGATAATTCATAATGTCGTGGACCTGACGTAACCGTTTAGTGACGTCGACCTACAAACGAAACAATGGTATCAGGCATTTCTAAAAACATGTAGTTCTCTTCAGTGCCTTATAATGAACTATTTTAAATGGGAAATAAGCCACAATTTTACCAAAAAAATTAATTTAATAACGTTCCGACGCCCAAGCCGGGTGTCGTTTTCAAAATACAAAATAATACTAAATAAACAAAAATGTTGTTGCTTAGTAAAAAATTCTTTTAATAATTTATTTAAACTGACTCATTTATATAGGCAATTATACAGGCATGTATTATACATTTTAAAGTAGAAGACTTTAAAATGATATTGCTAATATTGATGAGTTGCGTTCCTGGGACGACTTTACTAAAAGATAGTTCATTCGATTACATAAAATCAACCCCAATTCAAGAATATCCGCCACAAAAAATCATAGCATGTGATCTGTCTTTAAAAAGACAACAAATGCAACGATGGCAGTAAAATTCTCGCGCTAGAGATTCCATAGTAAATCGAAACGTTAATAAATTCATTTTTTTGGTAAAATTGTGGCTTATTTCCCATTTAAAATAGTTCATTATAAAAATGCCACAAGGAAATAGCTTCAGAAAAACTTCAGTGCCTTATCGTAGCGAGATACAGACGAGCTAGTTTTTGCCTTTGTGAAATAGCTTTAATAATTTATTTTTTTTTTATTATTAATTGATAGCTTTGCATTTAACTTATTTCTTCTTAAAACATAATACCAGCAGAAGTGGTTCTAATTTATTTAAACAAAAATTGTTTTTAAACAAATTGTATAAATAAATTTCATCTGCCCGGACAAATTTTTTTTCGGTTTTTTGGATAATTCTGAATACAAAATGTTTATTGTAATTTTTTTCTAAGGTTTAGTCCTGTCGCCAGTAGGGGTACAACGGCCTCCTTAATTCAGATGGACTTACCCAAGTTTTCTTTATGTATTTTGAACCGTAGAACACGAATTTTTTGGTCAACAGTCGATCCGGATGTCGATAAGATTGTTATAAACAAAGAACTTGAGGAATCACATAACAGCGATTTTTCGCAAAACAAAACATTTTTTTGTATATTTTGAGTCATTCTAAGCAAAAAATGTTTTAACAAGTTTTTTCGTAGGATGTATAGTTTTCGATATAAATGAGGTTGAACTTTTAAAAAATCGAAAAGTTGCAATTTTTGAACCCGAATAACTTTTGATTGAAAAAAAAATAGCAATTCTGCTTACTGCATTTGAAAGCTCAAGTCAAATTCTATCGGCTTTGATTATTTTCATTGCTAAAAAATAATTTTTTTATTGTTAAACAAAGCTATAAACACATAGTGAATAAATGGTGTTTTCAATGCATTTCTAATTTGAAATCGAACGAGTAGGCGCGCATACAGAATTTCTACGTATATTACTTAGGGGAAGTCAGGGCAAAGTGAACCGTTGGGGCAAAGTGAACTATCTTTTTAAATTGTAAATTATTCGCGCCAGTTATACAGTTTCAAACGTAAATTGAATATATTTAAGTTGGTAACAATGTGCTTACGACGAGAACACGTTTGACGAAAGCTGCTAAGTTGTGGATGAAATTTTTATTTTATCGTGGTAAAAATCTAATCTGGTAAGTGTGTAATCTAATGTATAACTCAACTAGTTATTATTACATTCAAACGTTGTTAATCTATTATGTTAGGCATCTAATTAGAGATAGTTTTGCAAGAAAACGAAGATGATATGTAATGACAGTTTCACATTACATGTCAAATGTCAAAAAAGTACCAGTGTGGGGTAAAGTGAAGTTTTTCACAAGGGGCAAAGTGATCCTAGGTTCACTTTGCCCCCACTATTGTTTTGTAGTAGGTAGATTTGTAGAATGTATTTATTGAAGGTTGGAGGTTAGAAACTATATTTAGTCGGGATTTGTAAATCTCGGTTTAATATTTATCCGAGATTAATTTACTAATTCTTGTATCGCCTAAAATTAAACCGGATAAAAAGACTACTATAGATATATTATAAATTAGTTGTTTGCTGGACAACACTTTTAACGTTGAGAATTTTCTCTTTAAGGTAAAATGGTTAGAACGTATGTTCGTAAAAGCAATCAACAGTCTTGGTCAGAGGAATACTAGCAGGAAGAGACTGGGTTTCCAAATTTATGCAAAGACACAATAACTTATCTCTTCGAACACCGGAGGCAACATCTGCAGCCCGAGCATCTGCATTTAATAAAGTAAATGTAAAAAAGTTTTTTGATCTTTTAAAACATCTTATGGACACTTACAAATTTTCTCCCAGTAGAATTTATAACTGTGACGAAACCAGAATTAGTACAGTTCCAAATAGACAATCCAAAGTGTTACCTCTTAAAGGAAAAAACAGGTCGGTAGCCTCTCATCTGCAGAGCGAGGTACACTCATCACTGCAGAAATTTGTTTTAATGCAGCAGGTCAATATATACCACCTCTGCTGATATTCCCTCGTGTAAAAAATAATCCCAACTTCTCAAGGAGTCTACCACCTGAAAGTATAGTAGTTCCTCATCCTTCAGGTTGGATGCAAAGTGATATTTTTGCACCAACATGGTTCACACATTTTATAAAATATGCTAAGCCAACAGAAGAAGACCCAGTGTTACTTATCTGTGACGGTCATTCAACACATGTTAAAAATTTAAATTTGATTTTAATGGCAAGAAAAAGTAACGTTCACATTATTATAATTCCCCACACACGTCTCATCGTTTGCAGCCTCTTGATGTTGCGTTTATGTTTCCGTTGAGTTCATATTATAGCCAGTGTGTTCAGAATTGGCTAAGAAATAATCCTGGTAAAGTCGTGACGATACATGATGTGAGCGAAATATGTGGTCAAGCATATATGACGGCTGCAACACTTGAAAATGCTTTATCGGGTTTTAAAAAAACGGGAATTTGTCTTTATGATAACAACATTTTCCCAGATATGGCATTTACGGCTGCAGAGGTTACTGACCGTCCTCTTTTAACTCAAAATAATGACAATGGCGGTGTAGAAAATATCACTCGTGATACTGCAGATGTTGCCGACCGCTGTAATGCACCCAAAAATGATTATGTTTGGGCTAAAAGTTCCAGTACGGTTAGTAAGAAAAGCAGAACAAATGAAAATCTACCACCACTATCCACTAATAAATTTTATGGTCATATTTCACAAATAAAACAAACTCGTTCAACACCTGATGAAGTTCAAGGCGCTGTCAAAAATTCAAACATTTTAGACAACTTGGTGCCATTAAGAGATGTATCGCCTATCCATAAACCCTCTATCTCGTTACATTATCAACTGCAAAATGTTTCGGTAGCTAACGAACTCCATACCACAAGCTCAGCCAATTTTAGCCAAGCGATATCCCCAAGAGATATAATGCCTGTCCCTAAAGTAGCTCTTAAAACTGCTCTGAGAAAGAAGAGAAAAAAGGATCTACAACGGTAAAAACATCTTCCCCTTACCTTGCTGACCTGAAAGCTGAAAAAGAACAACAGAAGGCAAAAATAGTGAAAAAAGAAAAAAAAGTTGCAGTAAAACGAAAAATTGCTGTTCCAGAATCTTCTGACTCCGAAGACCATGATGTTGATGACGCCCACTTGTGCGAAGATTCCAGTGACACGGAAACCTTCAGTGATGAAGATGTTGAAATTTTGAAAACAAACCAGCTTAATGCAGTTCCAACGAAAAATGTATTTGCCGAAGATTTTATGTTAGTTCAACTAACTAATGATAAAATAAAAAAAGAAGTTATTGCCCAAGTTAAAGGTCCATTAAAAAACGGGTATGAAGTAAAATTTATGAGACAGTATAGAGGAAACTGGAACATCTTCGTCTTTCCAGAGGTAGATGATATCTCGGTAACAACTGCATTTCAAATCATGAGAAAGCTTTGCCATAAAAGACTCAGATGTGGAAAAATCCAGTTAATATAGAATCTTTTATGTTTTCAGTTTGTTTAATTGTATTTCCTGATAAAATGTTTAATTGATCTGATATGTTTTACTTCGCCCCAAACACAAAGTTCACTTTGCCCCGCCTGTGGGGCAAAGTGAACTTTTTGCGACTTTTGGGAAATATGTCTACAGCATATTACATAAAACTGTTTTTTAGTTATTAGATATTGAAATATGTAGCCAAATGGTTCTGCTATCGTATGAACAAAAAATAGTCGTAATTATTATCTTCGTATAAGTCATATTATTTGACAAATCTTAACTGGTTCACTTTGCCCCGACTTCCCCTACATTAAAACGCATGCATTTGGCACGGGAAACACTATGTGTTTATAGCTTTGTTTTACAAATAAAAACTGAATTTTTAGTAATGCAAATAATCAAAACCGATGTAATTTGACCTGAGCTTTCAAATGCTGTAAGCAGAATTGCTATTTTATTTTTTAATCAAAAGTTATTCCGGTTCAAAAATTGCACTTTTTCGATTTTTTGAAAGTTTAACCGCGTTTATCTCGAAAACTATGCATCCACCGAAAAAACCTGTAAGACAATTTTTTGCTGAGAATCACCCAAAAAATACAAAAAAATGTTTTGTTTTGCGAAGAATCGCTGCTATGTAATTCCTCAAGTTCTTTGTTTATAACAACCTTATCGACATCCGGATCAACTGTTACCCAAAAAATTCGTGTTCTAGGGGTCAAAATACATAAAAAAACTTGGGTAAGTCCATCTGAATTAAGGAGGCCGTTGTAAACCCCTGGCGACAGGACTAGTTGATCGTTTTTAACTTATAAACAATTTAAAACTGAAAAAAAAAACGCAAAATGATGATTTTTAAGGCTCAAAAACACTCAATTATTTTTGAATTCACCAAACCTTGTTCTATGAGTTTCTGATACTTTAGTTTGGGTTTATTTAATTTTAAAACATTGTTTTTAGTTGTTTGAGGCCCTTATCACAACCTAAAAAATGGATTTATACTTAAACGTTTAATAAATTAGGACCACTTTTTGTATGGGCGACCTCTTGAATACTATTCTTCGGTATTTTATGAAAGTGATTATGTAAAAAATCTCATGGGAATATTTTTCCCAAGGAATTCGAGGTTTTGGTCTCGTAAACATATTTTGCTGAATTTAAAATCAAAATCCTATTATTTTTCTATCATACATTGATTTGTTATTTATTTATTTATCATCTAGATTTTTTTAAGTTCTTAAAAGGTAATTTATAAGCCAAATTAGTGAAATGTAAATATTTTACATTTTTACACACTACACAGCAATTTTTATCGGCAGTGAAGACTAGGGATGGCGGTTGTTGACAAAAACACCGGTTTTCGGTTATACTGGTATTTTTTACCTACAGTTTAACCTGGCGGTTATAACCGGTCAAAAAAACCGGTTATTCCAAAAACCGGTGTTAGGTTTTTTTTTTTTTAGTCATAGCCAATAGCAAATAAGTTACATTTACATTGCGCTTTAGTTTGTGATACTACATTCGAATTGATATCAGTCGATATCAGTATAAAAATCAGGCATCAGTGTTGTAAAATCGGTTTCATTCAGCTTAAAGTTTCCCATTTATGCACGGAGGCGAAAAATTTTCCCATTTTTCTCTAAATTCAGTATTTTTCCGCTTATCCGGTTTTTTACCGGTTATTATTTTAAAAAGAAAAAAAAACCGGTTATAACCGGGACAAAAAACAACCGGAAAAATTGAGTATTGCAAAGGAAAAAAACCGGTTTTAGGTTTTAACCGGTAAGTTTTTCCCATCCCTAGTGAAGACGGGAAACCGTAAATTTTTATTAGATACATCTTTCAATGTGAGATAAAATGAAAATGCGATGACTACCTGGAATGTTTAAGATTAGAACATAATATGGAGAGTCCGGCACTGATATCGAATAAGCACACATGCTTTTTGATCGATCCTGACAAATAATAAATTTAACTTACAAAAACCAATCATAGTATTCTTACACTACGTTAACATCAAGTATAATAGTGTTAGTTAAGTGTGTATAGAAAAACATTTTCTGTGAGTACATATTTTTCTATTAATAAGTATTTCATAACCAAAGAATTTTATAAAACCGTCAATAAACAACACCAGTCATTGATCGACACCAATTTTTTGTCTTTAAAGACAATTACCCAAACCCGAAGCGGAACAGGTCCGTACTTAGGAAAATCAAATGGTGTTGAGAAATGGAATTCGACGTCACTAATAATAGCGATGAATCATTATCGCAATCCACATCACAAAAACCTTTATCTTACTCTGCTGCAGCTAGTAGACAAAAAGAGACAATCTATCCATCCAAGCTACAAGCAGTAGTTTTTAATTCTCTCAATGATGTTAAATTAGAAGAATACTTGTTAGCGGTAGGAGCTTTAGTTAGTCCAAAACACATTATTTTTTCATCAAGAATCACCAACAATCGTATCTGTATCTATTTCTCAACCAAACAAGTCGTAGATGAATTTTTTTCAAACAGTAGAGGTTTCATCACTGTAAACAATACACAAATTCAAGTCCGTAGACTAATTACTCCAAGTGAAAGACTCCTAATATCCAATGTTTCTCCCACTATCCCGCATAAGGTAATAGAAAACGAACTACTGCTCTTAGGGCTAAAACCAACTTCATCAATGTCATTTTTGCGAATAGGAACCAACAATCCTGAATACAAACATGTACTCAGTTTCCGTCGACATATTTACGTATCTCCACCCACAGGTCCAATTCCGGATACCATTTTAATAACTCATGAAGATACTACAAATCGAATTTTTTTGACATTAGACAACTTATGTTTCATTTGCAAACAACATGGCCACATTTCCAGTAGTTGCTCAGTAAATGTAAATCACTCAGAAACAGCTGTCCCAACTGCTACACTTTCAAACAGAAACGAACCTAGTACAGTAACTTCAACAGAAACGACTGCTATTACACCTTCAACAACATGCACTTCTACAATCATATCAAATAATTCAACGCCACTAACAAAAATATTATCTAC
This sequence comes from Diabrotica virgifera virgifera, assembly GCF_917563875.1. Taxonomy (NCBI): domain Eukaryota; kingdom Metazoa; phylum Arthropoda; class Insecta; order Coleoptera; family Chrysomelidae; genus Diabrotica; species Diabrotica virgifera. The sequence goes on from NC_065447.1 coordinate 201,949,350, forward strand.
AACCAACCTAACACCTCTTGATACATCAACTACAGATAATACAATGCCAGTGATATCCAAACCAAATATATCCACCTCATCAGCCCCCTCACCTCACATAGTCATAACTAACCAGCCTTCATCTTCCAGTCTAAGCAATAATTCTTGCTCGGTTAATGAAAATAAAGAGAATCCAGCACCAAAAGAATTTAGCGTATCCAACGAAGAAAATACATCTAAATCATCCTCCAAACGAACTGTATCTGAAGCAATATCACCCCCGATTGAGACATCAGCTAGTGACGATGTATTTTCAAAGCCAACTCAGAAACAAAAAAGAATAAAAACAAAAATATCAACAATACCATTAGAAACGCTAATGCAACCAATTAAAGAATTATTCAATTCCGAAAAGCAAATATTAACTTTTGAGGAAACAGTTGATTTATTTGAAAACGCTCATGGAACAAAAGATGTTATCAGCGTTATAAATAAATATACAGCAGACATTCTAGAATTTAAAAAACTCATAACCAAAATTCATTCATATACATCCGAACGCTCATTAAAATTGAAATGTACAAAGCTTAACAAAAAAATTACGAGACAGCTCACAAAAGACAACTACGAGGATGAAGAACCTGACACGGATACATCGACTGAATTATCCCAGGAGCTGAACATTCAATAATTATAACTATAACATTCAATTTATTACAATGGAATATAAATGGGTTTTATACCCATTATGAAATGCTAAAACTTTTAATTAATGATATTACCCCCGCTATCATTTGTCTCCAAGAAACGAATTTCAAAGACCAATATTGCCACACATTTAAAAATTTTTCAACATTTTATAAAAATAGAAACAACCAGGAAAAAGCAAGTGGTGGAGTGGCCATTTATGTTAAAAATACTCTTGAAGCACAAACGATTCCACTAAAAACAGACATCGAAGCTGTAGCCGTCTCAGTTAAAGCTTCCCAATGCATTAATATATGTTGCATCTATACTCCCCCAAACACACTTATCACCTTAACCGACTTAAAAGCACTCATTTCACAAATACCTATGCCCAGACTAATAGTAGGAGATTTCAATAGTCACATCCCAATGTGGGGCTCAACAAATTTTAATATCAAAGGCAGACTAATCGAAGACTTGTTAACTGAAGAAAATTTAAACATTCTCAATGATGGAAGACCAACCAGATTTAATGTACATACTGGTACAACATCGGCAATCGATCTATCGATTTGTGACCCAACTCTTTCAACTGCTCTTAATTGGGATCCCCTACCCTTTTTGTATGGGAGCGACCATTACCCAATAAAAATGTCTGTATTTTCTGATGACAATATCTCTGAATACCAACCAGTCCGAAAATGGAACCTGAAAAACGCTAATTGGTACAAGTACGCTGATGCCATAGAAACAGGCATAGAATCACAAGAATCTAGTTTTGAAAACACTGATATAAATGAAACTCTTAACATTTTTACGAATATTATTACATACGCGGCAGAAACACATATAGGAAAAACTAAAATATTAAGGAAACACAGACCTCTACCATGGTGGAATACGGAATGTCAAAATGCAATCAAGCAATATAAAGCATCTTTTAATAAAATGAAAAAACATAGTAACACAACTAACATAACTGAATACAAAAAACAGAGAGCACATGCTCGATATATAACAAAAAATGCTCGAAAAACCAACTGGAGGAAATTTGTCTCAAATATAAACAGTACAACACCTTTATCTACAGTCTGGGCTAATATTCGTAAAATATCAGGAAAAAACAAATTTTACCAAGTGCCTTTTATTACTCACAATACTAATATAATAACAAAACCTAATGAAATAGCTGATGCTTTTGCTACATACTTCGAAAAAAACTCCAGCAATAGCAACTATTCCGAAGAGTTTATACAACACAAAATCATCACAGAAAAACAACAGCTCGATTGTGAAGATAGAGATAACAGTTCCTTCAATATCCCTTTAACCTTAGATGAACTTAACTTTGCCCTTAATACTACAAAAAACTCTGCTCCTGGACCCGATAATATACCTTTAGTATTCTTGGAAAAACTGCCAGACAATGCAAAGTGTACTCTTCTAAAAATTTTCAATCGAATATGGTTAAATAATGTCTTTCCAACCTCCTGGAGTGATTCAATAATTATACCTATTCTCAAACCTAACAATGCACGAACTAAAATTTCCTCATATAGACCCATCTCTCTCACCAATGTAATGTGCAAAGTCATGGAAAAAATAGTTAATAAAAGATTGCTATGGATATTAGAAGAAAATCACCTCCTGGTTAACGAGCAAAGTGGATTTCGACAAAATCGAACTACTACTGACAACCTCATTGATTTAGAATCTGAAATTCTTGAATCTTTCGCAAACAAACAGGAAACTATTGCAGTATTCATAGACATTACAAAAGCATTTGACACAGCATGGCGTTACGATATTATCAGATCATTACACACTTGGAATATTAGAGGTAATATCATTAATTTCATTTCAAATTTCCTTAAACAACGCAATTTTCAAGTAAGAGTCAATCACTGCACATCTTCAATAAGACTTCAAGCAAATGGCACCCCTCAGGGGTCTGTAATAAGCGCAACGTTATTTTTAATTGCCATTAATAATATTATAGCATCAAACTCCAGCTTAGTTCATGGCAGATTATATGCGGATGATCTGGTATTAGTATCTTCAGGAAAAAACATCTCATCAGTACAGCGTCACTTACAAACCTCACTTCATGAACTCGAAAACTGGTCGAAGAAAACAGGATTTCAGTTTTCACTCAGCAAATCGAAGTGTTTGTTATTTTCAAAGAAACGTGATCCGAATAAACCGCAACTAAAATTATGTAACCAAATCCTGAATTATGCCGATGATATTAGGTTTTTAGGGATGATTTTTGATACGAAACTCACATGGAAAAAACACATTCTACAAATAAAAAAAACATGCCAAAATGGAATTAATCTTATGAAAACTCTCTCTAATAAAAACTATGGAGCTGACTATAACTGCCTAATCCATATTTATAAAACCCTAATTAGATCTAAAATAGATTACGGTTCCATAGTATATGCATCTGCGAAAGAATCCTTATTACACCACCTTGACGTAATCCAAAATACGGCATTAAGAATAGCTACAGGAGCATTTCGGACCAGCCCAATAGAAAGTTTACGAGCAGAAACTGGAGAGCCATCACTTGAACATAGAAGGATGCACTTAACTCTCACATACGCATTTGCTGCTAATTCTAATCCAAACAATCCATCTAGAAATAACATATTCACTGATCGTTTTAAAAACCTATATACTGAAAATAGGAACATGAAACCGCCATTCTACGAAAGAGTTAGGCAAACCCTTAGGACTTTACAAATTCCGATACCAAATACCTATTCCAACTTCATAGAAATTCCTCCTCCTTGGACATTAAGCATTCCTCAATCCGATACATCCTTAAATATCTTTAGAAAGAACGATACTCCACACTCCTTAATAAAAAATACTTTCATCAACAAACTAACAAAATTTTCTAAGTCCTATCATATATATACAGACGCTTCTAAAACATCTACTGGAGTTGGGGCAGCTGTCATTACTCCAAATAGTACACTTGAGTATAAACTACCATCCTTAAGCTGTATACATACTGGCGAGCTATACGCCATCTATCAATCTCTCGTTCATATTAACTCCAGTAATATATCCAATGTTCTTATAATTACCGATTCCCTCAGTTCCATCCATACCATTAACCAACTGTACACGAAGCATCCAATTGCTCTCCTAATTAAAAAAGAACTAGCTACCATTCAAAACAACAACCATATTGTACAATTCCTATGGGTTCCTTCACACATTGGCCTCCAAGGAAATGAAGCGGCGGATCGGACAGCTCAACAAGCCAGGGACAGTGAAACCGCGAGTGAAGTGAGAGATGTAGTTCTTAATGATTTAAAATCATTTATTAAAGTGAAAGTCGAAAATCTGTGGCAAAACCAGTGGGACAGTTCAACTTCAAAACTTCGCGAAGTGAAAACGTTTGTAAAACCGTGGAAATCTCAAATTCACAACAGAACTCACCATGTCATTGTTACTCGCCTTCGTCTAGGACATACCCGACTTACCCACGGACACATAATTGGTCACACTAATCCCACTTTATGTGAAAACTGTAATATCCCACTAAGTGTTAAGCATGTACTTGCAGAGTGTCCAAAATACCAGTTGCAGAGACAGAACAACCACATCCTCGGATCAACAAGTGAAATCTTAGGAGAAAATTGTAAAATTGAACACTTGGTAAAATTCCTTAAAGATATCAATGTATTTAACAAAATCTAACATATGTAAATAAATTACCTTATGTATATGTATATGTCGCTAATAACCTCCGAGGTTGATGCGACCATTTTGTAAAATAAAAAAAAAAAAAGAACATAATATCTCATGTTTATTGGAAATACTTAACATCATTAGCATGTGTAAATCCTACCATGTCGCCTAATTTCCTATGAAATTAAAATGGTGCATGTTTTAGGGTCCATTTATTTTTTCGGGCATGCGTATTTACGAGGTTTACGAGGTATTGAAACATCACTATCTCCATACAATACAATATCATCCATAATAATATCTTCACATATCAAGAAACAACATTAATATGTAGAAATGTGATCATAACATCACCGCGGATTAAATGACTGTTATTTGTACCATTTCAAAGATTCTTAATAAATCCAACTAGTCCAGAAAGCCACTGCGCATCCGCTAGGAAAAATATTCTAATTCGGATTTTTTGCACAATCTTACTCAAAAAGGACCCGTTTTAACAAATTTGCATGTTGCCAGGACCAATAGTTGGTCAAAAATTTTTTAAACGTTTTTTTTTGTTTTTGTCCTAAAATTATTTTTTTGCATGGAACAAAATTTTTTTCGGTTTTTTGGATCATTCCAAACAGAAAAGGTCTTTAGTGACTTTTCTCTTAAGTTGATAGTTTTTGACATATAAGCGATTAAAAATTGAAAAATTGCGAAATCGGCCATTTTTAACCTTCAAAAACTATGTGAAATTCTGAAAATTTGAATGTTGCCAAGGTAGACAGATATTCTTTAAACATCGATTGATGAAATCCCGAAGAGTTTTTTGCAATACAATATTCAAAACTCCTTTGTTTTTAATTGCTAATCAAGCGTGTGCGACACTATTTTCCACCGTTGCATGTGTATGCAGTATGGTGCAAATGAAAGGAATAAAATTCGTTATTTCGTAAACCGGCGACTTTAAGGAAAAATCCCGAAACAGGTCGATTTTTATTTTTAAGTTATGATATTGTGACATATATGGTATACTAGTGACGTCATCCATCTGGGCGTGATGACGTAATCGATGATTTTTTTAAATGAGAATAGGGATCGTGTGCTAGCTCATTTGGGAGGTCCTTCAATTCTCTATTCAGTAATATAAACATTTGCATAATTATTGATACACGTTATCCAAAAACTTTTTATTAAATTAAATCATAGGGCACATTGACAAAGAAATTAAATTATTGGACACCCTGTAAAAATAATTATGCAAATGTTTATATTACTGAATAGAGAATTGAAGGACCTTTCAAATGAGCTAGCAGACGACCCCTATTCGCATTTAAAAAAATTATCGATTACGTCATCACGCCCAGATGGATGACGTCACTAGTATACCATATGTCATAATATCATAACTTAGAAATAAAAATCGACCTGTTTCGGGATTTTTCCTTAAAGTCGCCGGTTTACGAAATAACGAATTTATTCCTTTCATTTGCACCATACTGCATATTCATGCAACGGTGGAAAATAGTGTCGCGCACGCTTGATTAACAATTAAAAAACAAAGGAGTTTTGAACATTGTATTGCAAAAAACTCTTCGGGATTTCATCAATCGATGTTTAAAGAATATCTACCTACCGTGGTAACTTTCAAATTTTCAGTTTTTCACATAGGTTTTTTAGGTTTCACATTTACAGGTTAAAAATGGCCGATTTCGCAATTTTTCAATTTTTAATCGCTTATATGTCAAAAACTATCAACTTTAGAGAAAAGTCACTAAAGAGCTTTTCTGTTTGGAATGATCCAAAAACCGAAAAAAAATTTGTTCCATGCAAAAAAAAATAATTTTAGGAAAAAAACAAAAAAAAAAACATTTAAACCAACTTTTGGTCCTAGCTACATGCAAATTTGTTAAAAGGGTTCCTTTTTGAGTAAGATTGTGCAAAAAATCCGAATTAAAATATTTTTCCTAGCGGATGCGCAGTGGCTTTCTGGACTAAACTAAAATGTTTGTATTAAAATAAACTAAACTTTTAGTTCAAAGTTCTTCGAATACCACAAAATAAAATATGTGCCCTATAACCTATTTTGCCACCGTCTCTCTGGTAAATTGAATAAGTTCGCCGATGCCGCTCTGTGCAAGGAAAAAACTCGGGGAACTTTTAATAGACTAGGGAAGTAAATTTAGTGCTTTCAAACAATCCGATTCTTTTCTAGCTACGAAAAAGACACATGTCCTCATTCCGCGATAAATTCTCTACCCACGCTAATATATCAACATATCTACGTCAACTTCACTACCATCTTACCGACAGAAACATCTGGTACCTTCTGGTATTGTTAACTCGGAAAGCGATGTAAAATTGGCGAGTAAGAAAGTTAGATTTGAAAAAGAAATAAAATGTATTCCGTAAACACGTTTTTATAAATTATGTGTCATGATTTTTCATTAATTTCATTTGGTCATGACTTTTTATAAAAATTTTATGTTATTATTTAATTAAAATAAATCGTTACTACTAAAATATGATCCAAAAAATTGCTTATAATTTTAAAATTTTCCTGAGGCCGTTTAAATAACCAAAATTCAATTCTGTAAACTACATTATATAGTTACAGTGTCTTTTTATACCAAAATCATAGTTGTTCTTATGTATCACAATTATTGTAGTTATTATAGCGACCGTAAATTTTTAATTAACAATTCAATTGTTGCTAAACTGTTAATTCAATTTCCATCGGCTTCTGGAATTATAATCTATGCCAAAAGAGCTTTTATGCTATCAAGTTATTTAATTATTGATAAACAATTACTTATGTAAAATTTTAGTTGAAATTTAAAGATTTTGATTAAAAAACCCTCATTTTCCGGGGAAAATTTTCGTCGAAGTAAATCGGGAAAAACACGTTTCTATGCAGAATTTAATTACGGTCAATTTTTATTTGGGTGTTTTTGGTGTAACAAAAAGTACCTAATATTAATGGGGACTTAATATGGTTCACTGATGGATCTAAAACTGCCCACGGTACTGGATCAGGAGTTTTTGGGCAAACATGTAACTATAATAAATTCTACAGCCTAGGTCAACATACAACGATGTTCCATGCTGAAGTTTTTGATTTGGTGGCCAGCATTGATGAAATCATTGATGAATACCCTAAAGCTAAGAGAATCAACATTTACACAGATAGCCAATCGGCTACTCTGGCTTTAAACAACCCTCTCACTAAATCAAGACTGGTAAGAAACTGCAAAGATCTCCTCAATAACCTGGCAAAAGACAATAAAGTGTCTTTAATATAGGTGCCTGGTGATGAAGGGGCGCATGGGAACGAACGAGCAAATATGTTAGCGAAACGAGGCTCGAAAGAAACTCTTGAAGGCCCAGAACCTTTCTGAAGCATAACTAAAAATGCTACGAAAAACGAGTTTCAGAAATGGCTGATCAAGAATCATCAAAATAAATAGAGAACCACTTAAGGGCAAATCCAGACTAAAGAAATAATCAAGAATATTGATAAAAAACTAACAAACCGTTTGATAAATTTCAATAAACGAGAGATCAAAACGGTCACTGAAATGGTGACTGGCCATTGCCGTTTAAGAAATCACCTATACAAACTAGGTAAGGTGAATGAACCATGGTGCAGCAAGTGCGAAATAGAAGAAGAGACTGCCATACAAATACTATGGCATTGCAGTGTGCTAGATGATGTAAGGCAGGACTTCACTGGTCAAATGAGGTTTGAAACTACCGATAAGAAAATTGTTGGCCTTTGTTGATGCCACAGGACTTATTAGCGTTTAAGAGAAGAACAGGGCTTGGTACAAACGTCTTATGATCAACTGCTGAAGACTAAGGAGTCTCGCCTGAGTTAAGAACAAGAAGAAGAACTTGGCGTTATTTACAGGAAACCGCAAAATTTTACATTACAAATGATATAAAACATTTAAAAGTTCTTCTTTTCGATTTCAAAATTACGATTTATATTACAGAATTTCAGTTAAAAATTACACTCAATACGGTCTTTGTGGAATTATTTCCGTGACGTGATATCGTTTGTAACGTAAGAAGTTTAAATTCAGCGGTTTTTAGGTATAATTCAAATGCCTTTATATGTGTTACTAAAACATAGATTTGAAATATTATGTTTTAGGTTTTAAATATTAAACTCTCGACATGAAAATTCCACATCTAATGGCCAAAGGAAGTGATACATTTTATTGGTCTTACTAAAATCTTAAAAAAGGGCGAAAATCATGCAACATTTATTTGTTTAACAGCTTTATAGAAGCTGGCTTCATTTGCGACAAAATTCAAAAGGTGCATACACAAGCTGTACTCGTCGCATATTTATTTTGTTGATAAATCATTGGGATTAAAAGATATCAAATTTTTACCATCGACTGGATACAAAGTTTATTTAAAAAAATGATATTGCCGGCGTAACTGACATTTAAAATCGCTGGTCACTTCAAGCGTTATTCCTGAGAGAACGGTTCATTGTACATAAAAAGTAGAAATAAACATTTTTGTTCAAAATGATCTCAGCTACATTTCTCGTTCACACAGAATTTTTTTCTCTGGCATCCTGATTCTTGGTAAATCGATGTTTTCTATGTTCTAGCTAAGAAAAAGACACATGTCCTCAGTCCGCGATAAATTCTCAACCTACGCTAATAAAATAACATATCTACGTCAACTTCACTACCATATTACCGACAGAAACATCTGGTACCTTCTGGTATTGTTAACTTGGAAAGCAATGTCAAATTGGCGAGTAAGAAAGTTAGATTTGAAAAATAAATAAAAATAAAATGTTGTATTCCGTATGTTTTTATGAATTATTTTGTCGTGATTTTTCATGTTTTTATTATTATTTAATTAAAATAAATTTAATTAAAATAAATCGTTACGTCTGTTCGCTAAACTCAGACACAACTGGCTAGTTATTTTAGTAAGTAATTTTGCCAATTTGGCAAAATTGGCAAAAAAAAATAATTACTAAATTGTTAATAACTGCTAAATACTTAGTAATGTTGCCTAAAAAAACAAAAAAATACCTACTAAAATCACTAGCCAGTTGTGTCTGAGTTTAGCGAACCGACGATTCATATACACAATATTATAATTGTTTAGAGCTATTCTCAATAAAGTCACGATAGCCAGTATGGTAGCCAACAAGATATCCAAACACTTCTTATAAACGTATCCCAATACATCAATATTAAAATTCATTTATTCAATCTTAATAGTTATTTATGATATAAGTGTTAAAAGTACACGATTAAGGCACGCATGTGAAAGTTTGCAGAATGAGTGAAGCGAGTTCTGCAGTTCACATGAGTGTCTTAAAAATGTACTTTTTAACACGCATATCATACAATATTTTTTTTACAAACGTAATTACAGGACAATATCTACAAAAACTTTTACTTGAACTTGACTGATATTCCATTTTTATATTATTTTGACATTACATCAAAATTGCCTATATAGACTGGGAGATATTATACAGAAGTTCAGCCACGATGTTCTAAGTCCTGCCTTTTGCAATATTGGAAGGGTAGACGATGTACTTACAATCTGTGGAAACATCCACAAATTTCCTGTGACATTCTCCTGTAAAAATTAGATTTTCCCAAAAAATAAAAATAGGGTTTTGCGATGAATTTCTAAGTCCTGCCATATCCGTAGATAGACAGGATACTATCGATTTTATGAAGAAAATTTTTTGGGCAGGAGGGTCGCAAACGGGCTAACGGAGTATATATGTATACAAACATATAAGGAAAATAATGAAATGTTCATGATTTTCTAGGTCCTGCCAACTAAATAAACTAAACATATTTATTTCAAAATGATCAAAAAAAATATTGGCATGACATCTCCTAATGTTTAAGTATACTTGTCCCTTGGAAAATTCTGCGGAAAATTTTCACCCTGATTCCGTGATTTTCTTAGTCCTGCCTTTAAAAAGTTATAGTACTCAAATACAATCAATACCTTTTCGGTACTCGGCAGGAAGGTTAAACGGTTCTTCTAAGACGGCAGGAGTCCTAGATTTATAGGAAAATTCGTGAAAAAGTCAACGATTTTCTGAGTCATGCCATTTTGCACATGTTTCAAGAATCTTAATATAAGTCTATTTGCAAAGAGGCAGGATGGTTTTACGGTTATTTTGTATACAGGGTGGGGCATTAGTGTGACAAAGTCCAATTACTCGTTTGTCGTAAGATATACGAAAAAAGTTATTTAGGTAAAACATGGGCCACAGATAGGACTATGATTTAACAGTATTTTCTAATATAGGTACATGGCTACCCGTTTTCACAAGGTGACACAAATTTATGTTTTTTTAAACGGAATATCCTGTATATTTTTACATTTTTGGATTCTACTCGATGTTCTCTTTAATAAAATATAGTGTTTTGAAATATTATACGAGGTAGTTTAAAATATAATTACGTTTTTTTGTTAATTTTGTAGGAACATTCACACCCTATACATATTGTTGTTGATTTGATATCCAAACTTCTATTAATTTATATTTAAACGATTTTTAATATAGTCTACTATTGTCAGTTATTAATAGTATGCCAAAATGTTTAATTTTAGTATACGGGGTTGGTTGAAACTCGGAATGAGTATTTTCTGAGTTTTCTTAAATGGGACACTCTGTACTTTAGTATTATAATAAAATTATATTTTATGGTACCTTTTTATTTGTTAAGCATTTTCTATACCATATTTATATATTAATTTTGGCAGTAAATTGATACAGACAGATTACTCAGGTGGTTTTTGGGGTTTCTGAACAAGAATGTCACATTAGAACAGATCTTTACCTAGTGCTCGGGGTGACTAATAAACACGCCATATTATTAAATTGTGAGGTATTCTAGTACTAAAAGGTTCTCCTGCTTTAAGTCAGTAGGATGCACGGTTTTCTGGAAAAATCCATTTTAAAATTTTTCGTTTGTTGAATTTGAAAAAATTTTAAAAAAATTAAAAAAACGGTGTATTTGCCGACTTAAAGCAAGAGTAACTTTTAGTACTAGAATACCTCATAATGTAATAACCTACTCTCAAAAATGTCTAAAAATTTAAAGACCAATAAGTTATGAAATAAAATATCCGTTGATCTACCCAAGACGGATGCCTATGACCAGTACTAGAAATTCACAATTAATGATAAATAAAATCGATTTATCTCTGGAAGAGAAATAAACGTAGCAGTTTTCGTTTTCCTAAATAGAATTTTTCTAAATTCTTTTAAACTCAAAAACAAAAAAAAACGGAAAATTTTTCAAATCGATTTTTCTAGAACACTGCGTATTTTCTGAGTTAAAGCAAAAGTACCTTTTAGTACAAAACTATCCCAGAATTGATAATCCAGTGTCAGAAATGCTTAAAAGTTAGACAGAAAAGTTATTCGATAAAATATCCGTTTCCGTACCCAAAACGGACCCCTATGACCGGTACTAAAAATTGACAATTGATAATTGATATTTGACAATTGACCTCTGGAAGATAAATAAGTGTACCAGTTTTCGTTTTTCCAAATAAAAGCGTTCTGCAGCTATTTTAAAGAAACTAATTACAAGACTTCGATATGCTTTTTCTAGACGAAGCCTATCGAAGTAGAGGTCGACCGCCAACCAGATGGTCTGATGACATCAAACGGATCGACAGAAACTTGATGCAGACAGCACAGGACAGAAATGCATGGAGAAGACTGAGGGAGACCTATATTCAGCATTGGATAAATCCGGGTTGAATTATGACGATGATGAATTACAAGACGCCATCTTTAAACAGCTCTAGCTTTCCACGGAAGCATTTTTGAACTAGGTGAATTGAGTTAAATTTTCTTAAAATTATTTGAGGAATCTCCGGTTTTCGTTTGTTATGAGAGCTTCTGGACACCTTGTATAATATAATGGGTAGGTAAATTCCCTACTATAACCAATAAATCGTAAAAATTGTTTATTTACTTTTATTGCGTTTACTTAGATAAAAATATGATCTAATCACTTAAAATAAAGATGTTACAGTTTGCCATTACATTTGAAAAGTTGTGTGTAAAAATTCCGAGATCAGGAAAATAATATTTAATGGGATACGATTGTTTTAATGATATACAAATTAATTTTTTGTATTATTCATCTTTGCGGTTATCCTGCCAAGTTGTAAACGGTTTTAGATTAGTGTTTTTTAAGCATACTCGACATGGTATGACTCAGAAAATTGTGGTGATATGAATATATTTGTATAACACCCTGAAATAATTTTACAGACACACAATTCAACTTTTTTTGTACGAAATAACTATACAACCATCCTGCCTCTTTGAAAATAGATTTATATTAACCTTCTTGAGATATGTGCGAAATGGCATGACTTAGAAAATCGTGTAATTTTCCACGAATTTTCTGACAAACTTTTTAACTATATATAGTAAAAAAGGTTTAACTAAACATCCTGCCATTTTGAATAATGTCAATGTACTCAAATTATTTATTTTATAACAAAATTTATATTATGACTTAGAAAATCACGGAACCAGAGTGAACATTTTATACAGAATTTTCCAAGAATCAAGTGCAGTTAAACATTAGGTGACGTCATGCCATTATTTTTTTTGTGATTTTGAAATAAATATGATTAATTTATTAAGTTGGCAGGACTTAGAAAATTAGGAAAATTTCATTATTTTCATTACATGCTTGTATACCTGTATACTCCCTTAGTCCTTTTGCAACTGTCCTGCCCAAAAAATTTTCTTCATAAAATAGATAGTATCCTGTTATTCTATAGATATGGCAGGACTTAAAAATTCATCGCAACTCCCAATTTTTTTTCATGGAAAATCTAATTTTCACAGGAAAATGTCAGGAAACCCGTGGATTTTTCCACAAATTGTAAGTACCTTCTCTAACCTTCCAGTATTGCAAAGGGCAGGACTTAGAAAATCGTGGTTGAACTTCTGTTAATATCTCCCGGTTTAATATATACGAACTGCAGTGCCATAGAAATTTTAAAGCACTAGTGCCATAAAGTAGCATTTTTAACGCTCGTATGGAGAGCTAAAAATTGCATTTTTAACACGGTTGTAGAAAAAATATTATTTTAATTATATAAGATATATAATTTGTTTTAAATATGAATAATACATATAAGTATAATAAAATTATCAGCATTTTTTTTGTTGACGTGTCTTTGATACGTATTGATTATTTCGAATCAAAAGAGTTTACATAATATAATGAAGGATTCATAAATGGAATCTTTTGAAAAAAATAAAATATTGGGTTCTGTATTTAAAAAATAAAAAAAATCGTATTTTTCTTTTATATACCACCTTGTATACGAATATTTGTTAATGATTTCTGTTAAACTTAATTTGAAAACTAGAACGTATAGTGTGGTATAGTTAGACCCAAACTCAGACATCCAAAGTGAAAGTTATCCTCCAACACCAAATTGTTCTATATGGTCCACATAATGTTTAGAAAAAAGTCACACCATTTTGAGCGTTGGGTTTGGGTGGGAGAGGGGGGAGAAATCTGTAAATTCGTAGTTTTTTAGGTTTTTCGTTAATATTTCTAAAACCATGCGGTTTAGCATGAACAACTCTCTATACAAAATTGTTCTACATTAAATTTTAAATAAAAAAGGTCCGATACATAACCCTTCTAAAATGAACGGTTCCAAAGTTACAGAGGTAGTATAGTATAATTGGTCCAAAAAAAGGCCTGACCCAGACATCCAAAGTAAAAGTTTTCATTCAACACCAAATTGTTCTATATGGTCCACATATTGTTCAGTAAAAAGTTACACCATTTTGAGCGTCCGGTTTGGGGGGGAGATGGGGGAGAATTCGGTAAATTAGTAGTTTTTTTTAGGTTTTTCGTCAATATTTCTAAAATTATGCATTACCGTAAAGAATGTTCCATAGAAGAATGTTCTACATAAAATTTAAAACAAAAAAGGTTGTATACATAATTGTTATAAAATCAACGGTTCCAGAGTTACGGAGGGTGAAAAGTGGAGGTTTTCGATACTTTTTACATTTACCGATTTCTCCACCCTCTCCCCCCCCCCCCCCCAAACCCGAAGCTCAAAATGGTGTGACTTTTTTCTGAACATTATGTGGACTATACAGAACAGTTTGGTGTTGGAGGATAACTTTCACTTTTTATACCTGGGTTTTTGGTATAGTTATACAATACATTGCCCAAAAAATATAAAAAGTACCGAAACCCTCGACATTTCACCCTCCGTAACTCTGGAACCGTTGATTTTATAACAATTATGTGTAGAATATTTTATGTTTTAAATTCCATGTAGAACATTTTTGTATATAAAATTGTTTACGCTAATAGGTCTGGATCCCGCGTATGAAAAAAAAGTTGATTAATAGCAAGCTGAAAATTTGTTAATAGCTTAAGGGTGTCTAGTCGGATAAACTTTGATATATGGGAACACTGGAACAGGGGCAGTTTTAATTGTGGAACAGGTTAAAAATTTGGAACGGTCACACCACGAAAACGGCACATTTATTTTGTCCGACAGAACAGACCTAAACTCTCCGAACAGAGATTAAACTCTCATGAAAAATCAGACTGCTATTTATCACCTGTCATAATTACTGTCATTTGACATATTCTACATGTTCCACTCATTAAAACGCCCATTTGGTGATAAATAGCAGTCTGATTTTTGCATGAGAGTTTAATCTCTGTTCGAAGAGTTTAAGTCTGTTCTGTCGGACAAAATAAATGTGCCGTTTTCGTGGTGTGACCGTTCCAAATTTTTAACCTGTTCCCCAATTAAAACTGCCCCTGTTCCAGTGTTCCCATATATCAAAGTTTGTTTGACTAGACACCCTTAAGCTATTAACAAATTTTCAGCTTGCTATTAATCAACTTTTTTTTCATACGCGGGATCCAGACCTATATAAAGCATAGTTTTAGAAATATTGGCGAAAAACGTAAAAAACCACTAATTTTCCGACTTCTCCCCCATCTCCCTCTCAAACCGGACGCTCAAAATGGTGTAACTTTTTACTGAAGAATATGTGGACCATACAGAACAAATTTGATGTTGGAGGAAAACTTTTACTTTGGATGTTTGGGTTAGGCCTTTTTTTGGACCAGTTATACTATACTACCTCCGTAACTTTGGGACCATTTATTTTAGAAAGATTATGCATAGGACCTTTTTTATTTCAAATTTAATGTGGAACAATTTTCTGTAGAAGGTTGTTCATGCTAAACAGCATAGTTTTCGAAATATTGACGAAAAACGTAAAAAACTACGAATTTACCAATTTCTCCCCCCTCTCCCCCCCAAACCCGACGCTCAAAATGGTGTGACTTTTCTCTGGACATCGTGTGGACCATATACTATACTAGTACTGATTACCTTATTAGCTAAAATTAATACTTATTATTTTTATTCCTTCTTTATATACAGTGTGCTTATTTCATAGTGATTTCGACATAAAACTGGTCATAACTAGATACAGTGAACTCTCTCTTAACGGACACCTCTCTTCGCCGAACACACCCTCTATACGGACGATTTTTAAAACAAAAATCATTCGGTGATATGCACCTGCACCCTTTAACTCCTTAGACGGACACTCTCAACAACGGACGCGGACAGTAAATAAGGTGTAAATACGGACAGTAAATGAGGTGTAAATGCGGACAGTAAATGAAAAAAATTTACATTTTTTTTTTCAAATATTTTACAATATAAAAATGTGTAGAATACATTTATTATTTCAAATCAATACAGATGTCCACGACGTGATATTTAATACTGTTCACGTTATCAACACTAATAAAAATTGAATATGTGTATCCTTCGATGAAAGGAATGCGACACCTGGAACTTGTTAAATAATTGTTTTGACTGGAACAAGAATTTAAGAATTTTAACCGAAATGTCTGATTAAGCCTATTCAATAGACGTAGTTGTCTTTTTATGAGTGTTTTTGCAACGTGAATAATATGGGGTCCGCCAAAAGGAGGTTTTAAGTTTGAAAGAAAAAGTTGATTAGGGTGCTGAATTAGACCTAAAAATAATTGTTTTCGATTGATTTTGAAAAGTGCGGTTTAAAAGTAGTCTAAAAGTAAAAATCCTGTTTCTGGTAAAATTATTTAAGAAAATGCATTAGAAGTTGTAAGGGAAGTAAGTGTTGATATGAAAGCTCCTGGTGGATGGTAAATTTGAAATAAATGAGAAATTTTGTAAGCAACACAATATTTTCTTCAATGTGACGAAGCAGTTGCTGTAGATTTATTAGGGGTTTCTAAATGAAAGGAAAAACTGATCACTTTAATGAAAATTTACTCTTCGCTAGATATTTTTAACACAGATGAGACGGGATTATTTTTAGAGTTTAGAGCATTACCCAAGAAAACTTATAACCTGAAAGGAGAAAGGTGCACTGAAGGTAAGGCTTTTAAAGATAGGATCACAATTCTATTTTGCACCAATATGATGGGGCCAAAGAAAGGGCACGTAACCGGGAGAAGTAAAATTCCTCGTTGGTTCAAGGGTTTACACGCAGAACAATTACCTATCGAATGGTACAGCAATAAGAAGTCGTGGATAACAAATGACAAGGGAAATGATGACAGACTGACCCATTAAATTTGTTAAAAACAGGAGGTACCACAGACGTTCGGATACAATTATCGTCTCTTTGCAAATACAATGACGTCGACTTTGCAATGTAACAAAACAATTACTCAACACACACACTACACATTAGACTAGATACCTAATTGGAAAAATACACTGTACCATCACCATGTCAATGACCATTAGTTGTCGAAGCATTAGCTAAATAAAAAAAATTGTTAAAAGAATGCAGGGAGAAAATCGAAAAGTTCTTTTGTTCTTAGACAATGCTGCGTCCCATCCATACCTTGTGTTATGTAATATTAAACTAATATTTATATTTATATGTACCTATATACACAAACATACATGCACTTATTTTTAAAAACATATTTTTTTCTCTTCAACGGACACCTCCTTTAAACGGACACTTTAAGCGGAACGACTACTGCCCGTTCAAGAGAGAGTTCACTGTAAATACCCTGTAGTGTAGACTAATGTCAAAACTCATATTGTAAGAACAGGTGTCCGAGTTAAAAAATTACATGTTTGCTTCACTACATAGTTACTAATCATCCTGTAGAATTCGGCATATTATTTAAGCCTGGAGAATATTATTGCCTACAATTTATCCAATACCAATTTTTTGGATATTGTGTACCATAATGAAATTATCGATCGTCACACTAAAAACTCACCCTCTAGATAATTCTACTCAGAGAGCATTACTTGTATGCCTACGTTTGTTCTTAATTTGAAATTATTTTTTCATTACAGGATAGCTTGGCATTTATTAACGATTAGCTATTAACGATAATTCAATCTGTCTGGCCATCGACCTGATTCTCATCTTCCTGTTTATCGACTGTGATAGAATTCGTACCCTGATGCCAAAGCTGAATTTGAACCCACCATGTAAAGGAGCGATTCACCGAAATATTTGAAAAGCAACATAATATTATGATGTATGTTACGTACTATATTTTAAATTATTAAAAAAATATAGCTAAATACCATAGCCTCCAACTATACCGCTTCATATAAGTGGTGGTATAATGTGTCTTCATATTACACGAGCGGGACACCCTCAAAAAAGCGCTTAGTTTTCGAGATACTGACCACATAGGGCCGAAGGGCTAAGTTTATTCATACTTTATATTTTCGAGGGTGCTGAAAACGAAAATGAGGTTTATTTTGAATTTTATGTGGGGCAACATTGTCAAAATCGCAAATTACATTTTTTTTATTTTTAGGGTAAAATTGCGATTTTGACAATGTTCCCCCAAATAAAATTCATAATAAACCTTATTTAAGTATGACTAAAATTGGACATTCACCACTCCGTGGTCAGTATGTCGAGAAATAAGCGTTTTTTGGGGTTGTTCCGCTAGTCTATAAAACAAACGAAGAGTAAACAGCGTTCCGGCTTGACTGATGTTCATTGCTCATACATCTCGAAAAATAAGCGGTTTTTTGGGGAGCGTACCGCTCGTCTAACAGACATGAAAAAGAGAAAAGTCAAAGTAGCAGCCCTCATCCTACTAAATCAAGAGAAACACAGAGGAGAACACTCCCAAATATATAACTGTAAAACACATAGAAATAATGTAGAAACACACAGAATTATCAGAATTTTATATAACATCCCCATAAAACATCCACCCCCATAATTTTTCAATCAAAGCGTGGCTGTTGCCTACAAACGCTCAACAACAACTTGGCAGTTATACATTTGTTCAACACAATGTCTTTTCTTTTATACCTAATCCATTTTTAAAAACGATTTCCGGAGTAGAAATCGAGTGAAAAGCTAAACGTCAAATCTATTTAGGTAAAAATGTAATTGTCAGTACAATCATCTGTATAGGCTAGCGGCAGGCACCCCCAAAATGACCAGGTACTGACCACGAAGAGGTGAATAGCCAATTTTAGATATACTGTATGTTTTTGACGGTGCTGAAAACGAAAATGGGATATATTTTGAATTTCATGTGGGAGAACATTGTCACAATCGCAATTTTACAATAAAAATAAATAAAAATAAAGTCACGTTGTTTTGCGTTTACCTCGCTACAACTCGATTCCATTATAATATTTTTTTTTTAATTTTTACAGTACATATATAGATCTAACATTTCTGAAGCTAACAGTACCTTCTTCAAGCTTTAATTATTATTATGATGAAGTGTATGAAATTTTCAAAGGAAAAAGTGCGGAGTTGTGCACTGCAAAGTTTAATCGCAAAAGTTGAGTGACTAAATTTAAAATTTAGCCTTTTAATCACGTTTATAGAGTGTACAAAGGAGTTTTCTGGTAAGTTTTAGATCAAAATGTTTTATAGCAAATAAATAGTGCAACTTTTATTACCGACATTAGAAATCCCCAATAAAACGGTTTTTTTTTTCGAGATACTGACCATGGGTGGTGAATGGCCAATTTTGGTCTTAGATTATGTTTTGACGGTGCTGAAAACGAAAATGAAATTTATTTTAAATTTCAGGTGGGGAAATATTTTCAAAATCGCAATTTTTCCATAAAAACAAAAAAAAGTGAAATCACGTTTTTTTGCGTTTAACTCGCTACAACTCTCGTCAATTTTAATATTTTTTTCTAAAGTTTGTACACTATTATTATGTTGCTCACTTTTTTGAAGACAACGGTATCTTAGTCTTATTCTAGTAAAAGTTATAAATTTTTGAAAGTGCAAGTTGCAGATACGTGAATTGCAAAGTTTAATCGCAAAAGTTGAGTGGCAAAATTTGAAATTTATCTTATTAATCACGTTTATGTTAAAACACAGAATTTAAAGAAGTTTTCTGGAAAGCTTTAGTTACAAATGTTTAATAAAAAAATGGCGCAACTTTTAATATAGAAGTTATACATCCTCAAAATAACGCTTATTTTTCGAGATACTCACCATGGGCGATGAATAACTAATTTTTGTCTCATTTCATGTTTTCGATGGTGCTGCTGACAATGAAAAAGAGGTTTATTTTGAATTTCATGCGAGGGAACATTGTCAAAATCGCAATATTAACCTAAAAATAATAAAAAAAAGTGATGTCACGAATTTTTCACTTTGAACTCGCTACAACTCTGTTCCATTTTAATATTTTTTCTGAAATTTCTACAGCATATTATATTTCTGACCTTTGTGAAGACTATGAAAATAACTGTAGTCTTTCAGTCTTTTCTGCATAAAAGTTATGAATTTTTAAAAATCAAAGGTGCAGATTCGTAATTTGCAAAGTTACCATAGAGTTCAAAGAAGTTTTATGGGGACTTTTAGGTCCAGATGTGCTATAGAAAAAATATGGTACAACTTTTAATTTTAAGAAAAACGTGGTTTATTTTTTTGTAGGGCAAAATTGCGATTGTGACAATGTTCTCCCACCTAAAATTCAAAATAAACTTAATTTTCCTTTTCAGCATCATCAACAACATAAAGTAAGACCAAAATTAGCCATTCACCACCAATGATCAGTATCTCGAAAAATAAGCGTTATATTGGGGATTTCTAATGACGACATTAAAAGTTGCACTATTTTTTTTTCTATACAACATTTTTATCTAAAACTTCCCAGAAAACTTTTTTGTACTCTCTATTTTAACATAAACGTAATGATAATAATAGAAGCTTGAAACAGGTACCGTTCAAAAATATTAGAGCTATCTACCGTAAAAACTTCAGAGAAAAATATTAAAATGGAACAGAGTTGTAGCAAGGTAAACGCAAAAAAAAACGTGATTTCATTTTTTTTTATTTTTATTTCAAAATTGCGATTTTGAATTATGTTCCCCCAGATAAAATTCAAAATAAAGCTCATTTTCGTTTTCAGCACCCTCTAAAATATAAAGTATGAATAAAATTAGCCATTCACCCCTCCGTGGTCAGTATCTCGAAAACTAAGCGCTTTTTTGAGGGTGTGCCGCTCGTGTACTGTGGCCAATCCCACATAAACATAATATAAAAAAATATAATATAATATAGCAAACTAATCAATATGCCGATATAGTGGAGGACTATACAGTATAGTTATTGCTTATTATAATCCAATTAGTTTGTAACTGAGTCAGTTCTGAATCTTGAACGATCTTCAACAATACGAGTATTTAACAAAGCTGGCGTGGGCCACAAATCAATCGTAAAGCAGTAGGAAATTCACTCAACCGCATCTTATGTATATGTGTGTGACTTCACGCTATACACAGGCTAATAACTCTAATCAAACTAGTTATTCCCCAATTGTGCCTAATTGGTGTATTGTGCTTGACAATGTCTTCGAAACGAGTTCTCCACATGCCAGCGCCGTCTGTCTGTCTGAATGTGCAATTCGGGTCCGCCAGTGGCAGTACCAAATGGGGACTAATATGCATATATTTTAATTAGAAGTAAAGAATTAAACAAACAGGGGGTAGTTCCCTAGGTTGGCTGAATACCATATAGTGAAAAAACTCTAATATGAAGTAAAAACCACTTCTATGTAATAGGTATATTTAATAAAAATTTTAAAAATCCCAATGGATTGAATAAAATATGTCCAATTCAGAACATTTTCGGACCCATCAGTCCATCATCAGTGAATCTAAAATAGAATAAGTAATCCCACTATTAAAATTGAAAAAATGGTTGAAATTTTGAAAGTTAATAAAATGTGGTTATGATTACTTACTCAAATACTTGCTAAATTATAGCCCCAGAACCAAACAGTGGTTGTAATTATAATTCAATCTACATTATTTTGAAGTAAAATTGAAAAGGCCTTTTCCGATGTTGAAAGGTATAACCTCCGGGAATATGGTGAAACCCTTATAAGTTTCGTGATAGGGTTTCACCATGTTCCGGAGGTTATATCTTTCAATATCGGCGTTTAGCCTTTTTAATTTTACTTTAAAATAATGTAGATTGAAATATAATTACAGCCATTGTTTGGTTCTGGGGCTATTTAGCACGTATTTGGGTAATTAATCATAACCACATTTTTTAAATTTCAACCATTTTTTCAATTTTAATAGTGGGATTACTTATTCCATTTTAGATTCACTGATGATGGACTGATGGGTCCGAAAACGTTCTGGGATTCTGAGATTTTTAAAATTTTTAGTACTTATAACTATTACATAGAAGTGGTTTTTACTTCATGTTAAGAGTTTTTTAAGTAAAGAGTTATTTGTTAAATCTGTAAAAAATAATCAAACAAACACTCAAACAAAACCAATTTTTTAGTTTTAAGACATACAGATCCAGAAACCAAGATTCAATTAAATGGAGTACAAGTTAAAAAGCTTCTGAAAATGACATACTTATTAGTGCAGTCACTGGAGGTGGATATGAGCTATTACCGCCGATTTCGTTTAACCTCCATAGATTTGCATGAAAATTGGTGAGTGGTTAGGTGATATCTCAAGGAACAAAGGTGACATGGTGCCAACTTGTGCTTTTACCCTGGGAGTGGATGCCACCCCTTCTCGCGGGTGAAAATTATTTTATTGAAAATAACCCTATAATTCGATAGAGGAACAAATTCTAAGCAAAATTTGTTATATAATGTTATTAAAATAAATCAAAACTTTTTGAGTTATTGAAGATCAAAATTAATTTTTTTTTTGATAAAAATGCATGTTTTTAACTGATTTTTCATTAATAACTCAAAAACTTTAAGTTTTTGCAAAAAAGTTAATCTTACCAAAATTAAAGCTAATAAAAAATGAAACCAATCCTTTACTAGAAAAACCTTTTAGTGTTTTTTTTAGTGTTTAGAAAAAACTAAAAGTGAGTTATAGGTAATTGAATATATATGTTTTTTGGCGAGTAAAAAAATCTAAGTACTCAAGCTGAAATATCGGGAAAATGATGCATTTTATAACAAAGACTTAATAAACATTTGTCAAAGTACTTAAAAATATCTATTAAATGAGCCCCCGAACATGTTGATAGCATTAAAAGTTATGTACCAAAACTTTTTCAAAATTTATTTTTTTTTTAATTTTTCCAAAAAATGTTATTGTCTTTTTTTTAATAACTCCGCTTATTTTTAAGATATAGGGTCTATCTGAAAACCGTTTGAAAGCTAATTCCATGAGCTATTTAAACACGTTGAATTTAATCTTTTAGACCCCTCACTTTTTTTAAATAAAAGGTTAAATGGCCCCGGTTGCATGGTTTTCACAGCAAAATTTAAGATTTAAACGTTTCTATCTCGGTTATTTATTACCCTATGGAAATAGTAAAGCAGGTAAAATATTTGACACAGAATAAACTAAAATTTGGATATTTATCATTTTTTACATATATTGAGTATTTTTGGAGTTGTTATCAAAAGAATATGAATATTACAATAATTTTAAAAATTATGATTTTTTTTAAATTATACCTTTTTTTCAAAAATGTGCATTCTAAACCGGTCAAAATTAATATAAAGCTAATATAAAGAAGTTGTAAGGATTATTATAAATTTTAATTTTTGTGAAAATGGCGTATGATTTATTTTTCATTTTTTCCTAAAAAAATTCGAAACGGTTCTTTTATTTTCATCATATCTTGCTTAATTTTGACGCTATTAACTTGTTCTGAAGCTCATTTAATAGATATTCCGAAGTACGTTGATAAATGATTAGCAGGTATATTTTATATATTGCATCGTTTTCCTGTTATTTAGGCTTGAATACTTACATTTGAGTACTCGTCGAAAAAAATACACATTCAATTGCCAATAACTCACTTTGAACTAACATTAGTTTATTTCTTTAAGTGAGAAAGGTATTCAGTTTTTTATTATCATCAATTTCAGATATAATACCTATTTTGTAAAAGCTTATAATTTTTGAGTTATACGTGAAAAACCGATTTAAAACATGCATTTTTTACGAAAAAATAAAATCTTTGGTCTTTAACCCGGCACCTGCCACGTGGGGTGCTACCAGCAACCCATAACATATTTTTATCAAATATTTGGTATTTCAAGTTTGGTTACCGTGCTGTGCGTCATAGTAGCTTTCTATAATAGTATATAGCATAGATGTATTAGCGTTTGAAGTGGTTATTTAGTGTCATTCTGAACTTGTAGCTCTAAAGTCGAAATGGAGTGTCATCATCTGGCACTTTAAGTTTTAATTTTTTTTTGTATTTTTGACAAACAGGTCAAATTTACATTTTTTATTGAAATAACTGATTTAAATTATTAATATAGACTCTATACTCACTAAATCTTAATTTTTTTAGATATTTTACTTCATTTCATTTATTATGGCTTGGTACTTGCTAATTTGCTTATAACACCTTTTTCATTTTATTTTTTCACTTTTATAACATATTAGTGGCTAATAAGTTAATAAAACATGTTTTTTTATATTCTTGTGTTACTCAACACATTATTTTGTTTTTTAAACAAGTAGATCACAGAAAATTTTTAAGGGGTGCTGTGAGCCCCCACGTGGCAGTTGACGCCTTACAAGGCCACGTGGCAGGTGCCGGGTTAATAACTCAAAAAGTGTTGATTTATATTAATAACTTGATATAACAAATTTTGCTTATAATTTGTCCCTCCATCGATTTATGGTATAGTTTTTAATAAAATAATTTTCACCCTTGAGAAGGGGTGGCATCCAACCCCAGTGTAAAAGCGCAAGTTGGCATTATGTCACCTTTGTTCCTTGAGGTATCCTCTAATTACTCACCGATTTTCATGAAAATCTATGGAAGTTCAACGAAATCGGAGGTGAAAACCTTCAGTGACTCCACTATATTTGGAAACTATTATAACGGAACAACTATGCGCAAACATAGAAATAAATAGCAAAATAGCAATACCTAAAACTACTTGTATGAAAAGGACGTCATTTAGTTGCAATAATAATCTCAGTTTAAAACTAAGATAAAGAATGGTTAGGTGCTATGTTTGGTCTATACTTTTGTTTGGCGAGGAAGTGTGGTCATTAGAAGTATGGATCATGAGCAGAATTAAAGCATTGGAAATGTGAATTCATAGGCAGACGCTATGGATAGCTTGGACAGCAATAAAAACTAACGAGGAAGTACTAAGGGGATCAACAAAGATAGAGAACTGTTAAAGACTGTTAACCACCGGAAAATTGTTATCTGGGACATACATAGTGAGGGGAAATCGATATAAAATATTACAACTGAGCACTAAAGGCAAAATAAAGGGCCGTAGATGTTTACGACTAAAACGAGTTTCTCGGAAAACATTTCTGAATGGACTCAGATATAAAATGCAGAACAAGTATTCCATATTGCAGAAGCTTTCGCAATGGTGATCCCAATGTCAGATAATTCTGATGTGACATCTTAAGAAGGAAGATGAACTAGAAAAGAATATAACAAAAACACTTACAGAAATATATAAGCAAATAAAATTACTCCACGGTACTTGATAAAGTAAATACACGAGAAATTGACTGAGATAGTTGAAAGTATATATTTTAAAAACTCAAGTAGACAAGTCTAGTTACTGCCTCGAAAACCAATCTAGTAACACCAAAATAAGTGGCATCCCACATAATATCTACCTTATGGGCACTCCAAGACCGTTTAGACACAATTTGATCTCAAAAGTCTAAAAACAAAAAAAGTGACATTTTATTTTAATATTTTTGGTATTAAAATTAAAGAAAATCGTTAATTTTTAAAACCTCTACTTATTTATAACCAATAAACAAATAAATCTGAAAAAGTCATTTTAGTAAAAACCTCCTGCCTTTTCATATTTAAAAACAATAATAATTATACTTATACTTCCCATAGAACTCAAAACTCTGGATTGGAAATGAGGTATAAAACGGAAAAGAAAACGTAGTGTGTATACACTGGACAAAACGTACATTTTGTCGTACGTTTTGCGTGACTGGCAAAATGTACAACAAAACGTAGCGTGAAAACCGGCCTTTATTATAGAGATATATCGAAACCGTCGCATCGCGTCGCGCGTCGTCTTAAAATAAAATATTCTTTATTTTGACACCTTTGTCACATAAACATGCATATTTATGTCAAAATAGGGTTTTCCATAACTCTCTGATATTCTTTTTCTCATCAGCATCTTTCAGTGCGTCACAGTTTTTCGATTTCTTTCTAACGCATTAAATTGTATGTGACAGAAAAAAATGGCACGTCGGTGATTACAGACATTTATTCTAGTTGTCGATAGATTGCGCTATAATCGAAAAAAAAAGGTATTTACGAATTATATAATATATCTACGAATATAATCTGTACAATTTATAAGACTATACAAATCAAAGAAAATACCATTTTATAAATGCAATAGACACATTTGATTTGTTTTTATGCCAAATTGCAAATAAAATGTGACAACTGTCAGATTTAACCAAAATGTCATGTTAGAGTAAATGTTATAAATGTGTATTATCACGGACTTACCTTTTTTTCTATCATTTGTGGCGCACTGAAAAATGCTCATGAAAAAGACCATATAGATATAATAATCTTATAATGTGGCATAAAAATGTCACAAGGAAATAACTTCAGAACAACAATAATCTTATACACAAGTTAAAATACAAAGTCTTTCTTAACATTCAAATAAAGTAAAATAGTATATTGTACAACAAGAGAGAGAAAAGACATATTTCTCCCTCGCAAATCAAGCGAGGGAGAAATATGTCGTTTCTCACGTGTTGTACACTGTACTTTTTCTATGGATGCGTTTTTGTCAAGAGTTCAATCTTCAAAATTAAATAATTTAGGTGCTATTATGTAGATTATATGCCAAAATTGAAATAAAATACATATTATATACATATGGAGGTATTTAATATTTTTAATATTTAAATACTTTTATTTATTTAAAATTATAGTTACCAGTTGTATTTGAACAGTTTTGAATAGTAATTCCTCGTAAGTTTTGATCTGACACATTTTATTTGGCAAATATATTTGTGTTTGTATTGTGCATGTTACCATGGAAACCGCGATTCTACGTATGGAACCCGTGAGAAAAAATATTTCTCACTGCAATGGCCGACTTTTCTCACACCCTGAGAAATTGTTCGTTTTGAATGTATGTAAGTAGTGAGAGAAGTTGCACATTGTATAGCATCCATAAAAAAAACACTACATTTCATTTTTCATTTCTGCATTGTTAATTAAATACAAATAGGCAAATTGACATTTATTTAGAATTATAAAAATAGCGTTTAGTATTTCCAAGAATATTAAGCTGTCAAGAAAAATAAATCTTAAATTGCACAATACATTAATTATATAATATTGTATATAATTTGACAAAGACTTACCAAAAATTGCAAGCATCAACCTGCGCCATTAAGTCAGTACATGCTCACAAATTAAAACGAAAAACGCAAGAAAACTTTTTGCTATACCATAATAACATTACATACCGATTCCACGCACTGAATAAAATGTATAATCATTTAAGCATTTTTAAATATCTAAAACTACCTACATAATTTCAATTGAAAAGATTTACCCGATTATAATTATTTGCTCTAATATTATAGTCGCGATTGATACAAGTAGTGGAGTCACTGAAGGTGGATATGAGCTATTACCTCCGATTTCGTTGAACCTCCATCGATTTTCATGAAAATTGGTGAGTAGTTAGAGAGTACCCCAAGGAAAAAAGGTGATATGATGCCAAGTTGCGCTTTTATCCTGGGGGTGGATGCCACCCCTTTCCGTGGGTGAAAATTATTTAAATTAAAATAATACCATAAATCGATAGAGGGACAAATTATAACTAAAATTTGTTATATAAAGTTATTAAAATAAATCAAAACTTTTTGAGTTATTAAACATCAAAGATTTTAATTTTTCGTGATAAAAATCCATGTTTTTAACCGATTTTTAATAAATAACTCAAAAACTGTAAGTTTTTAGAATAAGTTATATTACCAAAATTGAAGCTAATAAAAAACTAAATAAAGTAGTTACTAAAAAAACATTTTAGTTTTAATTTAAAGTGAGTTATATTTAATTGAATATATATTTTTTTCAGCGAGTCCCCAATACCAAATATTCAATCTTAAATAACGAGACAATTATGCATTTCATAGCATAAAGTATTAAACATTTGTTAAAGTACTTAAAAATATCTATCAAATGAGTACCCGAAAAAGTTGATAGCGTTAAAAGTTTATGCACCGAAATTTTTCAAAATTTATCTTTTAAAAATTTTTCCCAAAAATGTTGTTGTTTTTTTTAATTATTCCGTCACTTTTTACGATATAAGGTTCACCTAAAAATCATTTGAAAGCTAATTTCAAGGGAAAATAAACCAAGTCAAATTTATCCTTTTAACCCTCTTACTTTTTTAAAAATAAAAGGTTAAATAGTCCCGATTACATGGTTGTCGCAGCAAAATTTAAGATTTAAACGTTTCTATCTCGGTTATTTTTTACCCTAGGCAAATAGTAAAACGGTAGAATGTTTGGTACAGAGAAAACTAAAATTCGCTTATATATTCTTTTTTCACGTATATTAAGTATTTTTGGAGTTATTATCAAAAGAATATGAAAATTACAATAATTTTAAAAATTCTGATTTTCGTAAATTATATCTTTTTTTCAAAAATACGCATTCTAAACCGGTCAAAATTATTGAAATCATTACTTATGCCAATATAAAGAAAGTAAATTAAGGATTACTATAAATTTTAATTTTTGTGGAAATGGTGTATGTTTTATTTTTCACATTTTCCAAAAAAATTCAAAAGACCTCTTTTATTTTCATCATCACTTGCTTAATTTTGATGCTATTAACTTCTCTTGGAGCTCATTTGATAGGTATTCTAAAGTACTTTGATAAGTGTATTGCACATATATTTTATAAAATGGATCGTTTTCCCGTTATTTAAGCCTGAAAACTTTGATTTGAGTACTCGTCTAAAAAAATATACATTCAATTACCCCTAACTCACTTTCAATTAACATTAGTTTAGTTTTTTAAGCGAGGAGTTTATTCGTTTTTCATTAGCTTCATTTTGGAAATTAGAACTTTTTTGTAAAAACTTATAGTTTTTGAGTTATTTATGAAAAATCGGTTAAAAACATGGATTTTTCTCACGAAAAATGAAAATTTTTGATGTTTAATAACTCAAAAAGTTTTGATTTATTTTAATAACTTTATATAACAAATTTTGCTTAGAATTTGACCCTTTATGGATTTATGGTATTATTTTTACTAAAATAATTTTTACCCCCGAGAATGGGTGGAATCGACCCCCAGGATAAAAGCGCAAGTTGGCATTATGTCACCTTTGTTCCTTGAGGTATTCTATAACTACTCACCAATTTTCATGAAAATCAATAGAGGTTCAACGAAATCGGAGGCGAAAACCTTCAGTGACTGCAATAAAGGAGACACGTACTAAAGAATAAAAATTCATTGATAAAAATACGAAAGTGTCTATGACTATTCTGTAACTAACTGTTGTTTTTTGTTTATGACATAAATAGTCGATTTTTGCGATTCGTACGTTAAAAACTGGTTTTTAATATGGCTAGAAAAGTCAGGGCTGGAATAAAAGTTAAAATTACGTTCACACATCGGCATAGTTACATCGTAACATCTATAAAAGTGTAGGGATACAATTTTTATAACCCAATAAAATTAATAAAACTAAATTCACAATATGATTATTTAATTTCAGTTAAATTTATACAGTTTAATTTATAAAGTGATAACGAATATTTGACAAATCTTTTTACAGGAGAGGAACCAAGTATAGGTTTTACACTGTAGTAAATTTTCTGCTAGTTTCGATTTTGCGATACATGCTACACTCACGGACAAAAATATTGCATATTTTGAAATTAACGTGTGGAATGAAATTTCTTGTGCTGCCCCCACTGTCATAGAAATAGGATTTCTTTTCTGAATGCGATGTTTGAATGCATCATATAAATGGTATAATCGGATTTAAATTTGCTGCATCGTGCATTTACACGAATTTGTTATCCAATATGACTGGTAAATGACAAAACATGGACTTCTAAAATGTTCTTAATGTACATATCAGCTGTCGTTCACCCAATCACCTCCACAAGTTCGGTAGGTATCTCCTTTCGAAAAATGCCACTCCATAGCACTATGCCGCCACCACCAAAATTAACGCTCTAAATAAGGTTACATCTGGCATACCATTCACCATATCGAAGCAAGATTGACAAAACTTCGTCTACAGAAGAGTTGGCGAACAGTATGTCAGTTGTTGCACCATACAGGGCGTTAGTTTTGGTAGTGGCTGCATAGTGCTACGGATCGTCATTGCTTTGAAAGGACATACCGAACACGTAGAGGTAATTGGGCGAATGCCAACTAACATGTACAATGAGAACATTTTAGAAGATCATGTTTTGTCGTTTGCAAGCCTCATTGGATATGACATATTGGTGCCCATGCACGTCTTCATATCGCTAGAGTAGTAAATACTTACCTTGATGAGATTCAATTTAAAAATTATATTGGCCAGCATGTAGCCCGGATCAGATTTAAGTCCGATTATAGCATTTATATGACACTTTAAAACGTCGCACTCGGAAAAGAAATCCTATTACTACGATAATGGGGGGCTAAGGAAGACAGCACAAAAAATTTCATTTCACATGCATAATGTCATTTTTGTCCATGAGTATATAAAATGCTTGTTTACTTAGTGCATTAAAATAGCTATTTTTATAACAAGGGAGGAAAGTGCTACTTCTCCTCCCGAGAATGAAGTTTACTGCCCGAGGCGTAGCGGAGGGCAGTAATCATTCAAAGAAGGAAAAGACACTTTACTCCCATGCTATACATAGGAATTTTCCACCTTCCTCAAATAACAAGTCATTTTTTTATTTTAGATAATTTATTTATATAACTAACTAACTCAATGTATTAGAAAACTAAAACTAACAAGTAGGTACAACAGAACTCTCAACTGTCAAATATAAGTCCAATTATTAATGTAAATATTGTTTAATCAAAATAACAATTTACTGTTTTTTCCATTCTGCAGAATACAGGGTGTTCTATAATTAAAAGTTAAAATTTATAGATATTACGTCATAGATAATATATATTCCGGTAGGTGTGAGTTGACGGAATTAATTAAAAATAATAAAAATAATTTAACGACGAACAGTAAAACATTTATTTATTTTGGTAACAAAAAGGTGTTGCTTAGTTAGATCTCGGAAAAGGGTCGGTGGTAGTGAGTAGTGCTTTGTTTGCACGCAGTGAATAGACTGTTAAGAAAAGCCACAATCTATTATATCGATGTTGTGCCTTTCTACAATATGGCCCGGAGAGGACAATAAATCACTCCGATCTGACGCATAAAAACAGACACACTTCTGCAGTTTTAAAAACGAATGCATGTCCCAAAGTGAGTTGTTGACATAATGGTCTGATATGGTAATTCATTTATGGGGACTTCAGTTTGTTAAACTGACACTCCAAAAACATACGGTCAGGGGATGCATTCGTTTCGTAAAACCATGTCTTTCTTAGCGTCTGGTTTGTATATTAACGGTGACTTTATATGACCCATATTATTTCGTTTTGAGAAAAAATATTAAAATTAAAATTAGCAAAAATAGTAATTAAAGCGTATCGCTATAATATATAATATTGTATAGGGCGTCAATAAGTTATTTCATCAATGACATACCCTGACGTCACTCTTACTTTTACTCCCTAGGGAGGAAAATACGACTTTGCTCTCTACAATCAGGTCAGGAAAAGTATATTTTCGGTAGAGGTAGGTGGAAAATATTGTTTATTATCATGGAACGACGTCATTTAACTTTGGATGAGATAAATAGGGCTGTAGGCTTTCTCCAATGTGGCATACGTCAAACTAATGTAGCTGAGCCAATGATATGGAAGAGAGGGGATATGACATAACGATGCTTTTGTATTTACTAAATGGGACCACTTGATTTAATACTATGTCAGATAAAATATGGCGGAGGGTAGGTTTTTGTATGTTATAAATGAAGAGTGAATATATTTATGTATAACGGGCCAAGTGATAAAAAAATCAATATTTCTGTTTTTTCCATTATAATGTTCTATGTAACAATACCGTTAACCTGTATTATGGGCCAGGTGACAGTTGCATTGGAAACAGCTCTAAATAAATTCAACAGATAGCGTCCGCCGTTCAGTATAGTGTTCCGTTTCTTGATAAAAATTCTCATAAAAGTTCTCATTTTTCTCAATTGTGTATTTTTGTCGCTTGGCCCGTTATATATCTCTAGTTTCAAATGGAATATAATGGTATGTTATTGATTAATTTTTAATAGTTATTTATGATATAAGTGTTAAAAGTACAATTTTAAGGCACGCATGTGAAAGTTTAAGGCACATGAGTGCCTTAAAAATGTACTTTTTAACACGTATATCATACAATATTTTTTCTACAAACGTCTTATATATCAACAATTATAATTTATTCATTCTCAATTACAGGACAACATTTATAAAAAGTTTTACTTGAAATTGACTGACATTCCATTTTTATATTTTTCTTGACATTACATCAAAACTGCCTATACTGTCAATACGTAAATCATAAGAACTATAGAATAACATCTTACTTTTATTGTTGTATATTCTAACAAATGTTAATAGTTTTTTTCTACAAACGTGTTAGAAATGCAATAATACAGTTTAAAATAAATTTTAAAAAACCTTATAAACCACATTTTTCAAATTGCGCAAGTTGTACTATTAATATTAATGTTAATAAATGAAATATAAATATTTTGACGTTTCACAATTTGACAATTGCCTTTTAACTGCAGTGCCTTAAAAATTTTAAGCACTAGTTCTTTAAAGTAGCATTTTTAACGCTCCTATAGAGTGCTAAAAATTGTATTTTTAACACGGATGTAGAAAAAATTATTTATTATTCATATATGGAACAGAATATACTAACAAAGAGTCGTTCCGCCATAATGTGAAAATTCCTTCTTGTCAGTGGAACCGAGTACATCTACTTCACCGTATGTCATATCCCCTCTTTTCCATATCATTGAGCTGAGCTAATAGCCAAGTGTTACAAGTCAGTTACTGTGGCGGCGTTTTTGTGACACCAGAAGTCCAATATGACGTGAGCGCGCTACAACACATCAGCTGAAATTTTTAGTGTTAACCGCTAGAAGAAAACCAACAATTACAGCACCTAAATTGGTTAGCGACTTGTAGAGGGCGCACCAGGTAACCACAGACCGTGCTACTGTAAGAAATGTTCTCCATAAAGCCAATCTCCACAATCGAAGACCATTGAGATGTCCACCTCCAGAGGTAATCGTGCTGCAAGATTAGAGTGGTGTCTGAAATATCAAAACTGATGCAAAAAATGATTGGGCCAGTTTTATTTTTATAAGAAATATAGGTCTACAGAACAACCTAGGTACAGTTAATTACACTTACACGAATTTTCGTGATTTTTGACTTTTCATCAAATCTTCTTGTACATTAAATAATATTAATCACTATAAATCGATTATTAAATTTATCCAAAATAACTAAAGAAAAAAATTACGGCGCTTTCTAAAATATACCGATACTTTTCCTATGTGTGTATTTGTATATTATTTTCCACATACAATTTTCGCAGATGCGTTCCAATATCCTTTTAATATCTTTCTTTCAAAAGTATGGATAAGGTTTATTGTCTATTATAAAAAATATCATGGTCCATGTTTCCACGCCATATGTTGCTTTTGGTCATATGATAGTTTTGTATATTTGAACATTTTTTTCAAGACTGAATGCATTTTTATATAATTAGTATAGAATAGAAGAGAGTAGAAATATGCTTTATTGTTATGAAAAATTGTACAATTTTATCGACAAAGCTTATAAAAAGCCAAGAAAACAAAACAATAACAATTAAATTTACTAAAATTTCATAAATTGTCAATAAAATAAGAGCAAGAATCAATTGCAAAATTTAAAAATTTAAATAAATTGCAAATTACATAGTTTAAAATATTGCAAGTTTAAAAGTTAAGCTGCTGCATATGACACCCAAATATAGATAAAAAAAATAATAAAAATACTACCTGTGAAAAGGGCACTGTAATTTCTTGATTATTGATTAAGAAACTCTTCTACTGAATAATATGGTCTTTCAGATAGGTAGGCTTTTGTCAGTTTACGAAATTTGGGGAAAGATGCTGCAGATTTAAGTTGTAGGGGGAGATGGTTGTAAAGTTTTTTTGCGGAATATAATATAGATTTCTTTAGTAATTCATAGGACGGGGTCAGTAAATAGACGTCAGAAGTAGAATTTCTCGTGAAGTAGTCATGATTAGGTCTTGGTGGAAAGACATATAGATGTTTACGAATTAAGCAAACAGTTTCTAAAATATACAAATATGAAAGGGTTAAAATTCCATGATTTTTAAAGTAACTTCTGCAATGTGTTGTTCTTGTGAGGCCAAACAGATGTCTTGTTGCTCTTTTTTTGTAATTTGAAATAACATCGAATTGGGTAGCTGTACCAGAACCCCAAAAAGGAAGACTATATCGAAGATGCGACTCAAACAAAAAAAAATATGTTATTTTGGAAGCTGCTAAATTGAGTTCATTCGAAACAGATCTTATAGCATAGAAAGCTGAAGATAGTTTCTTCAAATATACCAAGAAATTTTACAGAATCGACGGTACTGATCTGGCTGTTATTAAGAGGTAAGAGTTGAAGAGCTTCTTTGCAAGATAATGCTACTGTTTTATCTACGTTAAACGAGAGTAAATTAGAGTCAGACCAGGTTTTTATTGTAAGTAGATCAGAAGTTATAGTAGCATGAAGAGTTGCAATATTTGAGTTGCTCCAAGTGATACTGGTATCATCAGCAAAAAGGGAGATTTTTCTATCGATTAATGTGTTGTCATTAATAAAGATAACGAAAAGTAGAGGATCCAATACTGAACTGCGAGGTACCCCACATACAATGTTTTTGAGACTAGAGTCTGTATCGTTTGCTCTAACCAGTTGTGTCCTATCATCCAACTAAGATTGGAACCAATTTAAAGAAATACCTCGAATTACGTAGACATTTAGTTTTTTTATCAAAATGTTGTGATTTACATAATCAAAAGCTTTGGCATAGTCACAAAAACGGTGGCAGTGTAAAGATTATTGTTCAGTGCTTGATAAACCTCAGGTAGTACATGAAACATGGCATCAGTGGTGCATTTATTATTTGTAATTTGTGCATTATTATTTATAAAGTACCTATGAGTATACAAGTTCTCATACCTATTAAATAATGCACGCAAGACTTTCCTAGATGTTCTAATCTCAAAACATCTATCATTGTATATTTTTACGTTCAGATGTAATAAATGATCAATTGATCAATATCATTTCAATATCTATTTATTTCTCAAGTTCGATTAATATTATTAAATATAATATGTTAATGATATTAAATATGTCAAATATTTTACATATAACATGATGCCACGTTTGTTATATTATATTGCATTAATTAACAAACCATAAATATTAAATAACGCATTTGATGTAGACCATTTATGATAATTCGTTCCAGCTAAAATTAATCCTTTATAAATTATAACGAAAAATTTTAAACCATTGATGCATTTCAAATTACAAAATAAATTAAAATATTTAAAATGATAAGTATAATCAAAAACGCATAAACTAAACAGTATATTTTGTGTTTGTGCATAAATCTATGAAACTGATGCGACAGGTAGGTAATAGGTTTAACAGGCATCACACTTATAGGGGAGCCAATAGAGATCGAAAATTTGCATTGTTTCGGAAAAATTCAAACAAGCTTATAAAAATATATTTCTAAAACTTTTTTTGTTAGTTTAAAAATATATGACAGTAAAAAGTTCCACTCACCGATTTCGCCGCTATTTGTTTATTAATTGTTTATCAATTATGCAGTCACTGACGGTGGACTTTAAGTTATTACCTCCGATTTCGTTGAACCTCCATAGATTTTTATGAAAATTGGTGAGTGGTTAGAGGATACCTCCAGGAAAAAAGGTGACATAGTGACAATTTGCGATTTTTGCATTTAAGGGGTGAAATCCACCACAGTGACTGTTTTAAAATTATTTTTTATATTTCTGGAAGTACAGTCATCGAGGGTTTTCACCCCCGATTTCGTTAACCACCATTGATTCTCATCCATATTAGTGAGTAGTTAGAGGATACCTCAAGAAACAAAAATAATATGACGCTAACTTACGCTTTTTGGATGTTAGGGGTGAAGTCTACCCCTGATTTAAAATTATTTTTAAATTTCTGTCAGTCATCTCTCAGTCATATTTAAGTGCAGTCATCAAAGGTTTTAGCCTTCGATTTCGTTGAACATTGATTGTCATGAAAATTGGTAAGTAGTTAGAGGATACCTCAAGAAACATAAGTGATATGGTACCAACTTGCGTTTTTGAATTTTGGGGGTGAAATCCACACCTGATTTAATTTTTTTTATATTTCTGAAAGTGCAGTTACCGAAGGCATTTACCTCTGATTTAATTGAACCTCCATTTATTCCCATGAAAATTGGTGAGTAGTTAGAGGATTCCTCAAACCATAAAAGTAATATGGTGCTAACTTGCGCTGTTTGCATTTTAGAGTTGAAATTCACCCTGTTTTTAATCTTAAAAATGCAGATTTAAGCATTCTGGCGTAATTAATCTAGTTTAATCAATTAAACTAAATGTTTTTTTAACAGTTTTCTATGCAAAATTTATAATTTCAATTAAATGTTCAACCCTTTTAGCATCCACACCTTAAATCAAAAATTTTGTTTTTCTTAATGAAAAACAAGATTTCTTAATGAAATTACAAAAAGTTCTATCTTGTTTAATTTTTTACGTAAGAAAAAACTCCATTGACTCCCCTAAATAATATAAAACGAAGGTGTAAACTATTCAGAGACCGCAATTGTAGCTTTGAGAAACTAAAGAATTCTTCATGTTTGGTAAAAATATTTTGCAGTGTACAAATATTGTCAATGTTTAGGAACTAAATAATGCATGTTTGTGTTTTAAGTAAATTCTTCTTCTTCTTTTTCTTTTATATAGGCTTATATAGGCAGTACTTCCTGTTTTTCTTCAACAGTGCCTTTCATTCTGCCCCTAAGTTGTCATTCCATCTTTTCCTTGGGCGTCCTATACCTCTTCTGCCTAACGGTGACTTGTCACTGGCTATTCTTACTATCCTTGATTCAGACATCCTGCTTATGTGTTCATTCCACTCATCTTTTCTGTTCTTTACCAAGGTAATTATATTGTCTACCCCACATATGCGTCTGATCTCATGACTTCTTGCCCTATCCTGTAGTCATTTCCCAGTCATTCTTCTTACGATCCTCATTTCGTTGGACTCCAGATGTCTTCGTGTTTTGCTTATATCTGGTCTTGTTTCGGCCGTGTAAGTCGTAACTGGCTTTATTACTGACTTATATATTCGGGCCTTTGTTTCCAATCTTAGGTGTCTGTTTTTCCAAATTGTGTCGTTTAGGCATCCGTCCGTTCTACTGGCTTTAATTATTAGGTCTTTTATCTCTTCTTTGATATTGTTGTCGGCTGATAGATTAATTCCCAGATATATGAAAGTCATTACTTGTTGTATAATTTGATTGTCTAACTCCAATTTTCATCTTCTTGGTTCTTTGGCTATTACTAAGTTTTTTTTGGGCTATTTTCATATTCATTTCTTTTGCGTTAATGTTGAATTCGTGCAGTAATCTTTGTAGTTCGTCTTCGTACTCTGCTACTAACACGGTGTCATCAGCGTAACAGAGTATTTTTATCTCTCTATCTCCCATTTTATACCCTCTTTTTTTCTTCACTTGTTTTATTATTGCATCCAACATTATGTTAAACAGTAGAGGGCTTAGTGAATCTCCTTGCCTGATTCCTGTGTTTGTTTCTATGGATTCTGTTATTCATAGGCGTAACCAGGGGGGTTATAACCCACCATTGAGATCTACTTTGAGCTCAATACGCTTAACACCATCATGTGTTGTTGACAAATCAAGCAATTTTGAAGTTGTAACCCCCCCCCCCCCCCTAGGATCATCCTCGTTACGCCTATGCTGTTATTATTCCATTGACTTTCATTTCTATTTTATTTCTTACATATAGGTTTTCTATCAGTTTTATGATATCCAATGGTAATTTTTTGTCATATAGTAGGTGCATCACATCTTTTAATTGGATTCTAGCAAACGCTTTCTCTAGGTCTATGAAACAGAAAAAGGCTGGTTTGTTAATATTCTAATGATTTCTTCGTTATTCGCCTTATCACAAAAACTGTATCGTTACAGTTTTAAGTAAGTTATATGTACCATAAAACTTTTACGTACTCTGATAGATCATGCGTATTCATTTTTTTCGGTTTTTTTTTTCTATATTTCCATTTTCAGACTTTTTTTATAACAATAAAAAACCGTCGAGATAAGTGAGATTGACATACATTATACGTTTTGTATAATAAAGAATTCTATGTAACTCCAACAAAAGGGGAGTAAACACATTTACCCACATTGCTTTTAGACATACAACTTGCAGTAGAATTCATTTAATGAAATCATTTTCAAGAGTATTATGACTCATACACTCTTCACTGTAGTCAATTATAATAATAAATGACAAGAGATAGAGTGGCATCGACCTAGCGACAGGTGCCGTTGAAATATTAACTGCAATGACTTCGTTAATAGTTAATAACCATCCAAAGAGATGTTTGCATGTAGATAGGAGGTAAATTAATTATAGATATATTAACGCTATGACGTAGTGGGGCGAGGTATCATTATCATTCGTGCAGATATCCGAACCATGGAAATGTACATATGACACGTTAATCCAATAATAATAAAAACATAGGGTTTCGATTTTTTGTTTAAAACACTTAAAAGAGACTATATCATGGAGATATAATGTATTATACAGAGAGGGACAAGATTATGGAGTAAATTCATTTTTACCATAATAGTTGGAGATTTTGGAAAGGAGAAAAACATACCAATTTTTATTATTAAATTACGACTTTTTGGCATATGTATCATACTAATGGCGTCATCCATAAGGGCGGGATGAGGTAATCAATGATTTTCAACGAAAACTTTTCGTTTATAAATTTGCAAAAGTCTGTGTGTTATTGCGTCGCCGCTCCTGCAATACTTAGAGCAGATGTATCGATGGATTCTTATGTAGTTTTGTCTTCTGAATCCAAATCTGAAAACGGCATTTCGATATCTCAAACCGTCTTCGGGATAATCGACCTCAAAATCTAAAATGTGACGTCACAATCCGGTTATCTCCTACCAGGCACTAAACGTCACCTGAAATCTTTGATTAGGAAGTAGGCTACTTTTTTTAATCTGAATTTGTTAAGCAAAGCAAATGTTATTATTTATATTTGAGTTTGACACTTCGTTAATGTCAAACTAAATTTTAAATTATTTAGCTATTAATAAAACATAAATGACATTTTATAGTGAATTTAATTATTATAATAATATGTGTAATAAATGTATAAAAATACAATTTGAGTATATTTTGAAAGCAATAATACATATTATACTATATTAATAATGAATCAGTAGAAACAATTATATTTAAATTTGGTAAATTATCTATAACTCCACTCGACCAGCGACCAGCGCACACAACTCAAAACACAAGTACGCAAATACGGTTGCGTGAAGCGTGGCGCAAAGCCGTGGAATTTACGAGACTCGCTAGGTCTGTAGATCCAAGTAAAGTTCATCAGTAAAAAGTATCTTTATCATGTATGTATTATTTATTTTACAATATGTTATTTAAAATGTGGTTTGGAATAAAAAAGTATGTTCTGATATATGAAATTACATCCTTCTAATGGAAAAAAATATTTGACGAATTTTCTCAAATTATGGATACCAACACCATTTTCATTTATAACTCTTGTATTTTTAATTTGACGAAGAAAAGTTATTCTTCATAAAAATCTCTTCTTGGTCTAAGATTTATGATGCAACCATCATAAATAAAATTTTATTAATTTTATACGAGGTATGTAAAAAAATATGAATTTCGAGTAAAGTATCTTTATAGTTCCCAACATTTAAATTAGAATGATGTACTTGCACATTAAAATATAATTTTTAATTCTAAACAGTTTTTCGTAATAGCAATTTTCTATATTATGAATTTAAATAGGTATATAAACAAAGTTTTCGTTATGATAATGCTCGCATTTTCATCTTGTTTAAAATGAAAAGGAGTCGCTTATTTGAAAGGTTGTTCAATTCTCTATTAATGTAGCAATATAAACATTAACATAATTTAAAATAAAAATGTATACCATTTTTATTCAGTTGCAATGCGAAGGCAAAACAACATTACTTTTCAATCAGAATACGGAGTGCAATCCAGCTCTCTGAATCGCGATTTTCGATTCTTATTGGAATCTCATCGGAGAGAGCGCAGGCTTGTTCTCCATATCCTAACTGACCAGCACCGAGAGCCTTTCCCACACATTGCAACTGAAACAAATAGGGTAGGTGACTAGCGTCATCTGGCAGTTGAAAGATAAATTTTTTCAATCCTAATAGCAACATTAATAATATTGAAAATATTAAAAATATTACTAAAAGATTTTTAAATTGAAAAACTTATTGGTACACTTTCCTGGTGACACCTCCAAGGCTTCTACAATTTGCAAGCCAAATGGATGCTGCAGTGAAGACAAAGGGAAGGAATTCTACACTATGCAATTCACATCCCCCGTCTGCACCTTGGTAAAGTTCCACCGGAAAATGCACCTATTTACTCTACGGAGTAATAGGCTATAAAATAAAAATGTATACCATTTTTATTCAGTTGCAATGCGAAGGCAAAACAATATTACTTTTCAATCAGAATACGGAGTGCAATCCAGCTCTCTGAATCGCGATTTTCGATTCTTATTGGATTATAATCGGAGAGAGCGCAGGCTTGTTCTCCATATCCTAACTAATTATTAACATAATTATTTATACAGAGTGGCAACAAAAAAATTTTAAAATTAAATAACTGACACAAAAAGAAGAATGTATGTAATTTATTTAATTCAAAATATATTTTACTGCTGTAAAAAAAATAGAAACAAATGTATATTTAATTAATAATCGTTGCTTTTTGCTTAAATTAAATGTTTAATTTTCCACCCACCTGCCTCTTGTCAGTTTGAACATCTAATTTAAGCGAAAAGCAATATTTATTTGCCATACAAATATTTTTGTTTGCTTTCTTAAAAATAAATATCGACCTATCTCCGAATTTCTCTCCAAAATATTTCACTCTCGATAAAATTAATTTATTCCACAATTCTGCCACTCACTACTTATACAGGGTGAACAGAAACTCAACCGGCAAACGAAGACAGGAGATAATTTTAAAACCATTGAACCCAATTCACCTAGTCCGAAAATGGGAGCTAGAGCTTTTTGAAGATGGAGTAGTTTTTCTTAAATGTCTACAGAACGATTATATTTACAAAAAGGAAAATTGGTATGCGGATTTATCTTCTAAATAGAGATAAATCGGTTCCATCGATTGTGAATTTTTAGTACCGACCATAGGCGTCCGTTTTGGGTAGGGCAATTGTTATTTTATTGCATAACTTTTGTCTTTAGGCATTTGTGTCTCTGGATTAGTAAATTGTGAGGTATTCTACTACTAAAAGATACTCTTGCTTTAAGTCGATAGGAAAAATCGGTTTTCTATAAAAATATATTTGAAAATTTTTTGTTTTTTGAATTTCAAAAATAAAAAGAAAACACTATTTAGAAAAACGAAAAGTGGTACGTTCATTCATATTCCAGAGATGAATCGATTTCATTAACTGGGAATTTCTAGTACCGATAACATGCGTCCGTTTTATGTAGGTCAACGGTTTTTTTATCGCATAACTCTTTTGTCTTTAATTTTTAAGCATTCTTGACACTAGATTATTACATTATGAGGTATTGTAGTGCTAAAAGTTACTCTTATTTTAAGTTGGTAGAATCCACCGTTTTTGTTTGATTTTTTTTTTTCAATATTTTTTAAATTCAACAATCGAAAAATTTTTAAATCGATTTTTCTAGAAAACGGCTTATTCTATCGACAAAGCAAGAGCATCTTTTAGTACTAGAACACCTTACGATTTAATAATCCATGGTAAAAAATGCTTAAATGTTAAAGACAAAAAGGTATGCGATAAAATAACCGTTGCCCTACCCAAACGGACGCCTATGACCGATACTAGAAATTCGCAATGGACGAAATCGATTTATCCCTGGAAGATAAATATGCGTACAAATTTTCCTATTTCTAAATAGAAGCGTTCTGGCGATATTTAAGAAGAACTAATTAAAAGACACCATCTTTAAAGAATTCTGTGAAGAATATGCATTAAAAATGAATATAAAAAGGACCAAATACATGATA
Organism: Diabrotica virgifera virgifera; assembly: GCF_917563875.1. NCBI lineage: Eukaryota > Metazoa > Arthropoda > Insecta > Coleoptera > Chrysomelidae > Diabrotica > Diabrotica virgifera. The sequence continues at coordinate 201,991,789 of NC_065447.1, forward strand.
ATAACTAAGAAAACAAACATTCAAACAAGCATACATTTGGGAAATGTACCGATAGAAAGGGTTGATAAATGCACATACTTAGGAACCTGGATTTTAGAGAAAAATGATCAAACAACAGAAATAAGGACCAGGATAGAAACAGCAAGAAATGCGTTTATAAAAATGAAAACAGTTCTCTGCAACAGAGACTTTAGCTTAGAACTGAGAGTAGCAATATGGACTTGAAAGCTGGACATTAAAGCAAGAACATATAAATAAGCTACAGTCATTTGAAATGTGGTGTTACAGAAGGATCCTTAACCCATTTAGCGCCAAAGGTGCGAAAACGCACCATTTTTTTGTAGAATTTTTTTTTGGCAATTCGTTAATTTTTTTTTAATCTTTGTATTTTTTAAGCAACCAGAAGATATAAGTGTAACTAAATTTAATTTTGTTTAATTTCCAAACTCATGCTTTCATCACAAAAATATTTTCTAAATATCCGACATTTTCAATCCTTCGACGCAACTTTATTTTTACTGTAGTAATTTTATCGGCATAACACTTTTGTGGCCAAATAAATTAAAACATTATTTTTTTAACCTATTTGTACACCAATTGTTATAAAAATACAAAAAAAATAATTTCTGAGTCATCAAATCTCGTGTTTGAAAATAATGGTTCGATAACGAACCATTGGCGGAAGTCGACATATAATCCTGTCTGATGAGGAATAAGTTCAAGGTGATGCACAGGCAGTAATTTGTTGGGATATTTCTTTATTATGTGTAAAAACACGTATCCACTATGCTTTCACTCCGAGCTCCTGCAACTGCTCCACATAGTGGACACGTTTGGCGCTCCCGGGCTGTGCAATTTTGCGCACTCTGCCTCGGCGCTCCAATATGGGGCGGTTTATATGTAAGGGAGCGCATACCGTATCGATTGGAGCAGTTGCAGGGAGCGCGGAGCGCAAGAAGTTCGTGAACATAGTGGATGGTTGGCGCTCTCGGACGATGCAACAGTGTACGCTCCGCCTCAACGGTCCAATAGGTGGCGGTTTATATGTAGAGGAGCGCATGCATGTAGATGGGAGCAGTTGCAGGGAGCGCGGAGCGCAAGAGGTTTGTAAACATAGTGAATGGTAGGCACTCCCGGACCGTGCAACAGTGCGCGCTCCGTCTCGGCGTTCCAATTGGTGTCGGTTTATATATGTAGAGGAACGCATACCGTATCGATTGGAGCAGTTGCAGGGAGCGCGGAGTGCAAGAGGTTCGTGAACATAGTGGATGGTTGGCGCTCCCGGACCGTGCAACAGTGCGCCAAAGACCGTGCGGCAGTGCCTCGGTGGTCCAATATTATGAACATAGGGGATACGTACCTTTAGAAAGACGGGTATTCTGGTATTCAGTTTTGTTATAATCTAGGGTGGGGGAGGGGGGGCTCCATAAGGGAGGATGTGTAGTGTTGTAGACAGTAGACAATATGTCGATTCGTCGAATTTATGCAACTGGCACAGTGCAAGATACAGGATTGAAAAATGTAAACTTCAAATATCTAAAATAATTTCTAAAAAGGATAGAGGGTCGTTCGACTTCATTTTTGACAAAGAAGCTGAAGAAGGTGTAGGCAATGTTCTAACCATATTATTTTTGTTTATGAAAACTTCCAGGTCCATTTACACTCTAAATGTTTTGAGACTTTTCACAACAAATAAAATTGTGTATTTCAATTTTTATATCTCATTTCCGCCAAATGTTCGAAAACGAACCATTTTGTTGTTGTGACACCTGCCATTATCAAAGTGTAAAAAATTTTTTTTACGAATGTTTAAGTTTATTTTACTCTAGTTAATCAAATATATTACATATTATTGCAGTATTTCTTTGCTTGGCGGTTAATGGGTTAATAGCATGGACGCAGAAGAAAACGAACATGGAAGTACTGGGAGAAATGGGTAAAGAATGCGAAATAATAGACAGAATAAAAATAAGAAAGTTACAATATCTGGGACACGTAATGAGGGGACCGCGATATGAAATGCTAAGACTGATAATACAGGGAAAGATAAGAGGCGGAAGGAGTATAGGAAGAAGGAGAGTGTCATGTTTGAAGAATTTAAGGGACTGGTTTAAATGCAGTTCTATAGAACTCTTTAGAGCAGCGGTAGATAGAGTAAAGATAGTGATGATGATATCCAACCTCCAGTTAGGAGACGGCACTTGAAGAAGAAAAAAGAAGATCTTCAAGGAGATCTAGCTCCCTTAGGTCGCATTTTCTGACTAGGTTAATTGGGTTGAATTGTCTTAAAACTATCTAAGGAATCTCCTGACTTCGTTTTTCTGCAGAGTGTCTGACCGTATAAACAGGCTATAATATCATTATCCACTCATGAACAAAAATATTGCATATATTTTATATAAATATATATGTATTTTGAAATTATCATATAAGGTGAAATTTTTGCTGCGATTCTGAGCCCTTCCGGTGCACAGATTTCGGATTACTTTTCTAAATGCGATGTTTTAAAACGTCACATAAACGATCGACAGGATATAAATCTGATATGAGCTATATGGTGACCAATATAATATTTAAATTGAATCTCATCCAGGTAAGTATTCACTATCCTAGCGGCAGGAAGACGTGCGCTCTGAAATGTTTTTACATATCACCTGTCAGTCACCCAATCACCTCCACAAGTTCAGTATGTCCTTTTCAATAAATACCACTCCATAGTAGGGATGGCGGTTTTTGACAAAACACCGGTTTTCGGTTATACCCGATTTTTTTGCTTACGGTTTAACCTGGCGGTTATAACCGGCAAAAAAAACCGGTTTTTGGAAAAACCAGTTTTCGGTTTTTTAATCCAATAGGTTACAAAGTTACATTTACAATACACTTTAGTTTGCGATACTCCATTCGACTCGACACCAATATGATCAAAATTAGTACTATCGAAAGAACATGTATTACTTTTAACACATTTGTATATTTGTAGAATAGGTATGTACATTTTAACTCATTTAATACTTCCTGTATGAGTGTATCGTTTTGAAAACGTAGCGTAATTCTTGGAGATTCGTATTCGTAATCAGTAATTCGATATTCATAGTCAGAGCATTATTTTTGGTAATCAGAAAAAGTCATTCACCCATTTTCAATGTCAAGAGTTAAGTGTGAAAAATACATGATGTTTGCATCTAATTCAACCAGATTACTTCTTATGTAAGTATTATGATTACAAATACCTTTTCAAAGAAATATTATAATAAAACTTAATAATTGTTTCTGGCTGATGTGAGAGTGCACTTTCAGTTTGATTATGTATTTTATAAAATAAAATTAAATTTGAATTATGGTTTTGTTTGGAATAATTACTTAAGAATAATAATTATGATTGGGATTAAAATTAATACCTAACTTAATCCTAATCACCGTAAAAACCTAATAACCGGTTTTTACTTTAAAACGAAAAACCGGTTATAACCGGGACAAAATGGTAAAACCGGTTATTGCGAAGTAAAAAAACCGGTTTTAGGTTTAAACCGGTAGGTTTTTCCCATCCCTACTCCATAGCTTGTAGCTCCTGAGTCCATAGCCACTCCGAGAGTATCCAAACGGATACTCTCGAGTATCGTTTTATAGTTACACGAATGAGGTGTCGTTTTATTGTTAAACAATTGAAACCTAACGATCTAGATGGTTGCTTTTATGTTACATATTAAGATTTATAGGAAAATAACAGAACTTTACCGTAAGTACCTATTTACGAACAAATTTTGATAAAAAAATTAACAAATACATATATTACAAAAGTAAATATATTACAAAGTAAAACTATACAAGTCATCCGATGATTTACATTGTAAGGTACACAAGTTTTATTAATTTCTACATGAAAATAAAACAATTATTAACCTATTCACAACTGCATATCAAACATTATTAATATTTGGCACCTATTTTGAAATACAATATATTATTATTGATCAATTAATATTACAAAAATATTTTATAATTATCGACACTTGTTCAAACGTATATTTGCACCCACATTATTGTATTTATAGTATAAATCAATAATTCAGATCAATACAAATAGAGACATTGTAAAAAATGTATATTAATAACTTTTTACCTCACTATCTTACATGTTGAATATCTTACCAAATATTGAAAAATAGAAATTTAGCTTTTTGTTTTGTTTTACTACTATTTTTCAAAAATAGCTGACCCACAATTTTTCTATTAAATAAATGCTCTATCTAATCAATATTCTTCCATTTTAGTCCAGTCGGGTTAGACGAATAACAGGCCTAACCTTGCATTAGGAGCTGCCCCAAATTTTATTTTTCTAATCTTTAAGGAGGGTTAATATTAGTATAAATTTAAAATCTCGACTGAATTCCACCGTTGCGTTAGCCGCCGTCTTGATTTTAAACGAGAACCGTTTTTGCTCAATATCTCCGCCATTTTCAATTTTTTGACAAAAAGTGTGGAAACTGAAACTGTTGAAAATGCGATTTTCTATGATTTCATTAATTATAATTTTTTTTGTGCGGTCGATATTTTCCGAGTTATGAGGGGAAAATAGTGACAGTTGGAGCATAATTATTGAATTATTAAATTACCTCGTTTATTATTAATTCTACAACAAATATGTGCCCGTACAAAAATGAAGAGAATTAAATTCTACACAATTTTGATATCTTCATTTTTGCTAAAATTAATATTTAACGTAGTACGTATGCGGTAATGGCGCGAGCGTAAGACCGGATTGATGTTATAGCAATTGTTTTTGTTCAATATCTACGCCATTTTCAACTAAAATTGTTAAAAATGTAATTTCCTACAATTTCCTTTTAATAATTTTTTTCATGCGGTTGATATTTTCCGAGTTACATGGGAAAATAATAAAAAGTGGTGGGGAGAGCGTAATTATTGAATTGAATTTTGTTTCCGAGCTGCCCCAAATTTTATAATTCTATCCTTTAGGAGAGATCAATAGTAGTGTAAATTTAAAATCTCGACGGAATTCCGCGGTTGCATTAGCCGCCAGATTGATTTTAAATGAGAACTGTTGCTTAATATCTCCGTCATTTTCAACTTTTCGACATAAATGGTGGGAAAGAAAATTGTTGAAAATTAAATTTCCTACAATTTCTTTGACACAATTTTTTTATACGATCAATATTCTCCGATTTAAGGGGGAAAATAATGGAACCGGAGGGGAAGCATAATTATTGAATGGTCTCATTTATTATTAATTTTACGACATAATTGTACATAAACAAAATTAAAGAGAATTATACTTTATACAATTTTTGAAACTTCCAATGAAACATCAACCAAACTAAGTATATAACAGACATAAAAACATTATATGCATTAAGTTCACTTAATTTTATTAACTAGCGGGTTTTATTGGTTGAATTTGTCGGTCGATATTTTAAGTATTATGTCAGCTAATATATCGTGATGTTTCAACAATGTTTTTTTTTATTTTGGATGCTGTTGGGGGAATTTTCCCATTTCCCCCCCTGGTAGGCCCGCCACTGGTTCTCTCGAAAAATTGCAGTAAATCGTAATTGCAACAATTTCAGTTCTTACACTTTTAGTCAAAAAGTTGAAAATGGCGGAGATATTGAACAAAAACAATTGCTACCAAATCAATCAGGTCTTACGCTCGCACTTTTACCACATACGCACTACCTTAAATATTGATTTTATCAAGAAAATGATCGGCGTCAAAATTGTACAAAATTTAATTCTCTTCATTTTTGTATAGGTATATATTTGTTGCAAAACTAATAATAAACGAGATAATTCAATAATTCAATAATTATGCTACAACTGTTAATATTTTCCCTCATAACTCGGAAAATATCGACCGCACTAAAAAAATTATAATAAATGAAATTATAGAAAATCACATTTTTAATAATTTCAGTTTCTACGCTTTTTGTAAAAAAATTGAAAATGGCGGAGATATTGAGCAAAAACGGTTCTCGTTTAAAATCAAGATGGCGGCTAACACAACAGTGGAATGCAGTCAAGATTTTAAATTTATACTAATATTGCCCCATCCTAAAGATTAAAAAAAAAATTAAATTTGGGGCAGCTCCTAATGCAAGGTCAAATGCTATCCCGACTGGGCTATTTAAATATTTAATTATTTAAGTTGAATTTTGATTTGTTCTTTTTAGGTATCTCACTGGGTAGATAGAATAACAGATATTGAGGTCCTCGGAGAGATGAAAAAAGAAAAGGAAATCATCAATCCGATTAAGATAAGAAAGTTACAGTATCTCGGCCACGTTATGAGAGGGGATAAATATGTGTTGCTACAAACCATAATGCAGGTAAAAATACAGGAAGAACGAAATATTGGAAGAAGACGCATGTCCTGGCTCAATAATCTGAGAAAGTGATATAATTGCAATTACATCGACTTATTCAGAGCTGCAATCTCAAAAGTGAAAATAGCTGTGATGATTACCAACCTCCTTAGAGGAGACGGTACCTAAAGAAGAAGAAAATCTTACTGAAGTGGCGCTGGGGGCAGGCGCGAACAATTTTGATGGCGGGATTTGGATTGGTAGCTGGAGCGTACGATGTTTTCTTTAGGAGGGTCTCCATGTCAAAGGCAACCGGGTGCCTAATCTCTTTTGTTTAGACAATTTGGCCATTTTTCGATCTCTATGGTTTCTCGAAGACACTCTAAAGCTTCCAGAATAGACTCTAAACTGGAGCTGGATATTAGTGACACTCAATATGGGTTCCGCAGTAGTATGGGTACCAGAGAGGCATTATTCTCCTTCAACGTGCTGACACAGAGATGTTTGGATGTTAACCGTCCTCTTTACGGCTGTTTTGTAGACCACAATAAAGCGTTTGATAAAGTAAAATATGATCGACTCATGAAAATTCTGAAAACTAAAAACCTAGATGAAAGAGATTTAAGACTAACAACACACCTCTATTACAATCAGCGAGCAACAATAATAATTGAAAAATAAACATCTGAAGAAATGGAAATAAAGAGAGGAGTCCGGCAAGGCTGCAGACTATCACCTCTATTATTTAACCCTTACTCTGAAGAGGTAATACGAGAAACTCTGGATGATGAAACAGTCGGCATAAGAATAAATGATAGTTAACAACATCAGATATACAGATGATACAGTAATAATAGCCGATTGTTTACAAGACCTGCAAAGACTCATGAGTAAAATAGTAAGGTGTAGTAGGGAGTACGGACTCTCTCTCTCTCTCTCAATATCAAAAAGGAGTAAAAACAACCATAATACTAACGAAATCTTGATAGTAGAGAGCCAGCAGATCGAAATAGTAAGAAAGTACACTTACCTAGGAACACTTATAACAGAAAATAATGACTACACTGCAGAAATCAACGTCAGAATCGAAAAAGCACGTTCTAATTTTATGAAAATAAAAAAGGTCCTATGTAGCAAATATTTAACATTAGCTTTTAAAGAACGCCTAACAAAATGTTACGTATACAGTGTACTATACTATGGAGTGGAATCATGGACGTTAAATGTAGAGACAATGAGACGACTTAACGCCTTTGAAATGTTGACCTATAGAAAAATTATGAGGGTTTCCTGGGTAGATAGAGTTACGAACAACGAAGTACTAAAGAAAAGAAGAATAGGTAAAGAGAAGGAAGTCGAACTTACAATTAAAGAAAGAAAACTACAGTATCTCGGATATGTGATGCGGGGCGAGAAGTATGGCATCCTGCGACACATAATGCAAGGAAAGATAGATGGCAGAGGAAGCATCGGAAGAAGACGAATTTCATGGCTGAAGAACCTGCGAGAATGGTTTTGATGCAGCTCAAAACAACTATTGCCTCAAAAATTAAAATAGTTATGATGATTGCGAACCTCCGTAGTGGAGATGGCACCTGAAGAAAAAGAATGGCTTCTCGAATAATTCCTGGTTTATATAAGCGAAAGGTGCTATGGTTCTGGAGTATTCAATGTCAATTTTCTCAGCTGTATGAAGATGGGATTGGCCTAGAGCTGAAGTTTAATCGGAATTGCGAACACATGTGGAATGCTCATAAATCCTATTTTGGATTCTACTATTGGTTGGGTCTATGTAAGATTAAGAGCAGTCTGCACGGGGCATGATCTGAAAAAATTATGTTTTTTACAATTATCACAGTCAAATGTATATGCATTTTAATTAAGAGGCCCTTAACATTAAAGAACTTTTTCTGATCTATAACTTTTATTTGAACCGTTTTCCCCTAAAATGGATAAGAAATCATTTATAGGCAAAAAATATTTTTTTCACATTTTAAAATTATAATTGAAGGGCAATGTGAAACAATGACACGCTTCAAAAAGGTAAAAGTGAGATATTTGACTTCGAATGTTAAAAATAATATTAAAATATCCAGTAACAACTTTTATTATTTTAAAAAAACCTATACAGAAATAAAAACTTCAAATTGTATTTTGGTATAAAATCGTTTATTTAAAAACTATCTAAAAGTCATCCACATGGATTGCAAAACGTTTTCGTTCTGAACAGAACATCTTCAGTGCATTCCGCAAAGTAATTGTAACTAGCACACCAATGAAGGTGGTAACTTCATAATATATGGCTTACATTAAAAATTTTGATAAAATATTGTGACTACAAGTCGATGTTACAAGATTAAATTATGTATGTGCCTAAAGAGCAACATGCTTCCCTGCTCGAAAAAACTAGGTACCTACTTGCCATTTCAATTAGCACAGACCAACTTTTTTTTTATTATTTTAGTTTAGATATTTCGAAGTACCATGCACTATGGGACTATAGTTGACAACAATATTAATCAAATTACTTGAAACTCGAGAAAAACCAGCCTTTAATTAAAAAAATGTCGCTTGTTACATTATTCCATTAATAATAAATACCCAAATTCTTGATATATATGTAGATTCAAAATTTTCTATTATTGACTGAGTTCGGGGTGGTTTAAACCCTATAGGTGTTAAACAGTGTTTATTTCTTTGTCTCCATCAACTTGTTGGAATTTTTGACGGGTGTGTTTGATTTTGTATTTTTTATTGATGGACCTTATTCATCATGCTACAACCAAATGCAATAATATAACAAGCCACGTCACAAGCCACTATATTAATCTTGAATGGTAATAATGTGACAAGCCACATATAGGAAAAAAATTACGTATCGCTGTATTTTCATTACTTGAGTCACTTCTAGATTGTACATAGTCAGGGTCACGGTCACTGTCATCGAATGTCAAGTCAACTTTACTATTTTCAACGAAAACTTTTCTTTTCAGATAGAGCCTCTAGATATTTCAGGAGTGTTGCCGCTCCTGAAATATCTAGAGGCCACCTAGCGATGGATTCCTATGTAGTTTTGTCTTCTGAATCCAAATCTGAAAACGGCATTTCGCTCTATAGCCCAGTAAATGAACGGGAAATACGGCGATACCGTGTAATTTTCAGGGGCAACTCTGAATTGCATGAAAATTTGGATATTGGTTCTACTTACCGTCCACTTCAAAGTTGAAATTGTGCCGTTGGTTGCTTTTACTTGGGGGGTGACAGTCACCCCTTCTCGGGGGGCGAAAAAACATATATTCAAGATAAGACCGGAAATGGATAAATGAACTGATTTTAAGCAACTTTTGTTCTATAGAGTTTTTTATGTAAGTCAGTACTTTTAGAGTTATTTTCGATTGAAAATGTTTATTTTGCGACAAAAAAACTTCGTTTTCGGACGGTTTTTCGCAAATAACTCAAAAAGTAAATACTTGATCGAAAAAAATATCCTTAGCAAAAGTGTAGCTTATAAAAAACTAAAAAAAAATGTGTATCGGCAAAGTCCATCAATCGAGTAAAAACAAATTTGTAGCTCATGAAAAATACTTTCTTGTGCGTCTAATTCCAAATCGAATATTTCAAGGTGAAATCACCGAAAAATTAAGCACTTTTCGGAAAAAAACTATTTAAACTTTTTTAAAGTGTTTATAAACGGATTTATTAGAATTGTTCATAAAAGTCTCTATCATTAAAAATAAGCGAGTTACGCTCAAAATAAAGTTGGCCCTCTTTTTTTTTGTAAAAAATCATGCAAATCTCCCCCTCTTTAGCTCCTCAAATAAAATTAATCGCTACCGCTTTACAAACAATTTACTTACTTATCTATTTTTTATATGATCTGTCAGTCTAACCGGTTTATAGTGCTTATTTTTGAAAGGGTTATAGTTTGAACGGGTCACTAGTGACGAGTGTATTGTTCAAGCAATCTATATAGTGTAATGGGTAAGCTTATTGTAACTTTGGGTTGTTCTTCTTTAATATTAGGCCGGCAGCTGGTGTTTTCTGGTAATTAAATATGTAATTAAAAATATTTATTTATACTTAGGTAAATACCGTTAAAGCAGGACATAACATTGTGTTAAAATTAATTTTATCAATTCTTTAATAACATTTAACCTCACAGGGACCTCCCTCTTACCGCATGCTTGCATTAATAACTGATGTAGAATAGCTTTTATAATTAATCTTGTTATTGTTAGAATTACTGATACTAAAAGAACTTTATAAAAACACAGTTAGATCTAAAATTACTTTAGGTATACAGTTCAAAACTTTTAAAATTCAGCACAAAATGCAAGCATGTCCCCGCTATTTTTTTATTAAAAATACAAAATCTAAAAATATTTTTTTAACCGAGTCTCTTCATTAGTACACTTATGCTTGGAAAATGAATTGCACAACACAACAATTAAAATACTGATACACTTAATTCATTTTCTCCTTCTTCCGTATTTTCTTCGTCACTATCATCGCCTTTTTCAATAATAAATTTATTTCCACCATTAATGTGGAAGTGCCCAATCTTCTTATAATATTCTTCTACTTTGATCACGTTGGCAATTCTTTTCTGCCAGTCTACTTTGGTAATAATGGGCGCGTTCACCAGATGCAAACGTTGGCAATCAGTTTGCGCTTTATGGTTCTGAACGACTTGCTAACGTCAAACATGTTTGGAAAGCGGTCGCCATTTTTGCAAACATAACATATTTAAGTTGAACTTTGCAAACGTGTTGAAATCTGGCGGGAATTTAAATTGTATATATTGTAAAATATATTGATAAGGGTTTTATATATAAAATAAAGGCTAATGAAGACATTCTGCTACGTTGTTATCTATTAAATAAATTTTCTTTTTTCCTTTAATAAAAAAAATAAATTCAAAAACGTATTTATTGAGAAAATTTATTTTAGGTTACGTTCAAACTATGTTCAAACCAAGCAAGCAAAATGTCAAATTTTAACCTAAACAACCATCCGTTCAGTTCGCTGTCAACAAGTTTAGAATCAAAGCGCAAACATTTGTGAATGTGTTTGCATCTGGTGAACGCAGTCATTGGCTACTTCTTTTTTAATTATCTCAATTACCTTTTTGTCAAATTTAGGAAATGTATTTGAACGACTTATACTTGGTTTTAATTGCCCCAAATTAACTCAATAGGATTGAAAACACAAAAGTAGGGGGGAAGTCTCAATATAGTGTGTCCATGCTTTTCGGCAATACTCTCTAGAGCGTATAATTTTCTAAATTGCTTCGTGTGTAGAACTTCAATAAGTTGTTTTTTGTGTAAAAATCTTCGAAATACAAATAATTTTCCATTAAAAAATTTTGCAGGTCAGCTTTGAAGATGTATTTGATATTTTAGTGAGCTGTCGGGAATGATAGGAACCGTTGTCAAGCACTATTACGCTGTTTTTCTCCAAGTTTGGGATCAGCGAGTTTTCAAACCAATCTTCAAAAATGTCAGCTTCCATATTCTTGTGGTAGTCAACGTTACAATCTTCCATTTTCTTCCCACATAATTTTAAAGCATTCGGAACCCATCCCTCACTTCCTCCGCAATGTACAATAATTAGTCGCGAGCCTTTATTTGCAGGCATTTCTGGTATGCACATGCTTGAACCATCTGTCCATCCTTTCTTTACTGTATCGTGGGTATCATACCAAGTTTCATCTAAATAATAAATTCTCCTATTTTCTTGCCTATATTTAGTAATTTCTTCTAGGTACATATTACGTCTGTTGACTATTCTTTGGCTTTCCATAATTGCCTGACGTTTATTTATTTTTTTTAACTTAAAGCCCATTTTTTTTATCCAATTTTGAAGAGTTTTCTCACAGCAGTTCATATTTCAATCGGTTGTTTCCAATTTCTTTCTTATTATTTCTATTGTAGGTATTTCATTGCTTTTGTAGCAGTCGTATATTGTGGTTTTGAATAGTTTTACGAGTGAAGGATTTAAAGGTCTTGAAAATTTGTAGTCACATCGTTTCTTGCGATGATAGGGTTCATTTTTAACTATTTTATATACATTAGAAAGTGGAATTTCTGTTAAATCAGAGGTGGCTTGTGCCAATAGTGTTTCATCGAAGCCGAATTTCGTACGTAGATTTTTGTATACATTCAAACATACTTGCTCTGTTTCTGCATTTAAATGCATTCGAATCTTCTTTACGAGCTCTTTTTTTTAGTAATTACATTCACACTAGCACTGGCAATTTTTACAATATCAGCGTTATCGTACGCGATATTTACATTATCCCACGGGCGCCACATCACTATTCACATTAATTAAATTACAATAATTAACACTTGATACTCTCCAAACGAAATCCTAAACCAATATTCAAAATAATTACAGCAACAAAACACTCGTATCACTTAACACACGTACACTCCTGTACTAACACACTGCTAGCTACCGAACTAAAACTAAGATTTTGCACGAAACTTGTGAATAGATATGCGGGAGGTCTGACCGTAAAAACACAGATGCTTCAAAGGGCCGCTTCTTAAACGTTTGACCTAATATCTATATTTGAAGAATATCATATTTCACCGGCTTAAAGCTATTCCACAGTATTTTTTACTTGGACAATATGCAAATTTTGAACAGCCATATCTTCACCAATTTTTGTCTTGCGGAAAAACAAAATGAAACTAGCATATTTATAATAAGAAAACCTATATCTTTTTACTCTTCAAGATTTTTCTTATCACTAATACTTTTTAAGTTATTTTAAAAAAGGAAGTTTTTCAAAAATTTTTAGAAAATTTTGTATTACTATAAAACCAAATTTGTTCAAAAATAAGCACTTCAAGCCAATCAAACTTACAGATCATATAAACAATATACATACAGTTAAAATAAATGGTAAAGCGGTAACGATTAATTTTATTTAGGGTGCTAAATAGAGGGAAGTTTTCACAATTTATTTTACCAAAAAAAGGGGCCTACTTTTTTTTTCAGTGTAACTCGTTTATCTTTGGTGCTAGAAGCTTTTGTAAAAAACAAATATTGCTTTTTTAGGTACTTTAAAAGTGTTAACAAGCTTTTCCCGAAAAGTGTTTAATTTTTCGGTGATTTCGCGTTGACTTTTTCGATTTGGAATTAGACGAATAAGAACGTATTTTTCACTAGCTACAACTTTGCTTTTTCTCAATTTATATACTTTACTGATACACCATTTCTTTTTGTTTTTTTATAAGCTACACTTTATAAAATATTTATTTTCGAGTTATTTGCGAAAAACTGTCTGAAAACGTAGTTTTTTTGTCGAAAAATCAACATTTTCAATTGCGAATAACGCGAAAAGTATTGACTTGCGTAAAAAACTTTATAGAACTAAAGTTGCTTATAATCGGTCAATTTATCCATTTCCGGGCCTATTTTAAACACGCGTTTTTCACCCCTGAGAAGAGGTGACTGTCACCTCCCAAGTAAAAGCAACCAATGGGACAAATTCAACTTTGAAGTGGAGGGTAAGTAGAACCTAAATCCAAATTTTCATGCAATTCGGAGTTGCTCCTGAAAATTACACTCCAAACCGGTCATTTATTGGGCTACTATCTAACCATCTCCGAGATATCCGACATCAAAGTCGTCATTGTGACGTCACAAGCCTCCTTTAAATTGTCATTTTCTTTGCTCTGACGGCAACGTCAACTCTACTTTGTTTTCGTTTGACGCAACTAAACGTCAACATAACATTGAAATGTCAGATAAACAAATTTTATTTATTTATGTTAATGTAATGTTAAATTACATTTCACTATTTTTATGAGAAACTGTTTATTTTGTATTTATTTATTTTTATTAGATATCAAATCTATATTATACGAGGTATGTCAAAAAATATCAAGTTCGATCAACATTAAAGTGTCTTTATTTTTCACAATATTGAAAAGTGTTATTATAAAAAGTTGTTTGGAGTTAAAAACTATGTTCTAATATGCAATTACTTGTACAGCTGGTTCCTAAAAAAACTGATACGACTCTTAGTAAGATTTGATCATTTTGAGCAGTGTGTGATTGGTCTGACATTATAATATATTATATTTATTATGACAGACAAATAATAAAATAAACAAACAAACAGCCATTTTTTGAGGTTGAAATTATTTGACGAATTTTAAGATTTGGCAGTGACAGTGACAGTGACAGTATGTAAATAATAAGTATTTATCCTTCAAAATATAATAAATTGAATATAATTAAACTCATATTCATTATATCACACCTCATCAAAAGCTTTTTACAACAACGTAGTCAGCGATTTTGATATGGCTTAGAGCCAGACTATATCAAGATCGCCAATAAATCGTGCTGGTTATTGCCTTGCAGCGAGACCAAAAACAAAAAGAAGAAGAAGAAGAAAGTACACTGCTCAATTTTCTACAAAATACGCTTTAAGAGTCGTATCAGTTTTTTTTGGAACCAGCTGTACATCTTTCCAAAGATAAAAAAATATTTGAATGTTTTTCTCAAATTACGAATACCAATATCATTTTCGTTCATAACTATTTTATTATTAAGTTTACGAAGAAAAGTTATTCTTCATAAAAAGATCTACATACTCTACAATCTAAGATTCAATCATCATATATCAAATTTTATCAATTTTATTCGAGATATGTCAAAAAATATGAATTTCGCTCGAGAGTAGAGTACCTTTATAGGTTACAATATTTAAATTAGGATATAATTGCATATTAAAAAATAGCATTAAATACTAAACAACTTTTCATAATAGAAACTTTCCATATTATGAATTTAAATACGTAAATAAACAAAGTTTTCACTATGATAATGCTCGCATTTTCAGCTTGTTCTTTCTAGAATCGTCAGAACTCAATAATTATCCGAAACGCTTCCGCCCATGTTCACCATTTTGATGTGCCTTATCATTATGTCGAGCAGACTCTAGAGACAAACTAGGCCTATACAATAGGGTGACCATAGATTTATCGGGCCATATATTAACGAAGGGCTGAGATAATTTGTTAGTTGCTTGTTATACTATTATACCAAGAATAACACTCACTCTTTTTGAACTCACGTGTAGCTTGTCATTGTTTCACATAAAGCCCTTCAATTATATAACAAATCAAAATCAGCTGTATCTACATTCTCACCAATTTGTCATCAGCTACCCCTCACATACCTTTTGGATCCTTCAAATATCTGTTTAGTATTTTTACTTAAAATCTATTAAGACTGGTCTATTAACCTTTAACTACACACGCTGGCGTACTTTGTACGCCAGATATAAGAATTCTACTGGAAATATATTTAAAAACTTAATTTTTGACCTTGCTTATTTTTCTAACCTATCACTGGAATGTGCTTTACAATTTGGTTTTAGTTTCGTTATAATCGGCGTTCTGGAAAGATCGTAATTTACATTTTATTATTTGTTGTTTCCGGTGGTGGACAATATACCCCAGGATTATATTACTATAAGTCGTAATATAAGTATATATTTTAATTGTTTTTTAGTCATTATGGCAAAAAAATATATTTTTCTTTGTAAACAATACTTTTTCTCCTGTAAAAAATCACATTTAAAAAAATTTTTTATTAGTAATTTTATTTATCATGGAATCCAGTTATTCCATGATTCCAGTTATAAATCCCAATTGGCTTACTGAAAAGGAACTCCAGGTATTCACTGATGCCGAATAAGGTTTTTAACAAACAACTAATTGTATTTTTTCAAAAAAAATTAAACAAATCCGCTGTTTTTAAGTGTATTTTCTTGTGGCGTACAAAGTACGCCACGCGTGTAGTTATGTTATAACTTGATGCGCGGGTAGTTAAAGGTTAATTAGACGCACCTATACCTGAGAGCTAGTCAGAATAAATTGACATCTCAAGTGTCGTTTCATTATTACAGGATATAGGTGTCGTTTTATTGTTTTTTATAGTTATTAAACTAGGTACTTAAGTTTGTTGCTTTGATATCTCATTCCTACTCTAGAAATGTTTCACTTATTTATAATTAGGTATGTTTTTAACTACTTTAAAGGTGTCTAACGAGAAGTATAAAATTTATGGTTTGTGTCAAGTTATTTATTTCACCATAAACATGAAAAGTACTTTTCATTAGCGAGGACATTAATGTAAATTGGATTCATTTTAAATGTTCGCTGTTTATGTGCTCGACTGTTTCTACTTTGAATAGTACATGAACCACTCAGATATATCTAGTAATAAAAAAATTATAAAAAACCCATGTAGATAAGAGTTTAGCAATGAGCGGAAATATAAATATTATAGTAAATATTTTGTCCAAAAAATTAATTGATAACACGTACGAGGTGCTCATATTTTTTATATAATATATCTTTGTAAACATTACCAGTTATTTCACTTTCCTAAGCATTAAGCTTCTAAAACCAATTATATTCCTTTTTTAATAAAAAATATTAGTTCCTAATTATAACTTAGAGCTCGGGAAATATGCAAAATGCATATTAAGTGCATATTTGCATATTTTGGATAAATTATTGTATAAGTACATAAAAATATGCTCTTAGCAAAAGTGCATATTTTCAGATATATCACAATATGGACAAACATCTGAGGACACTAGTAATGCAATTGGTAAAGTTGGTAGTAACATAATATGATAATAGGCCCTAATGGACAGTAATGCGATTAGCCGATTGCCGGCAGCATTAAATTAAATCATATATCAATATTGTTTTTCCCGAAAGCTTAACAAATTTTAAATAACAAGAGTTTGTATTAGCAAAACACAAATTGCAATCGCCGTTCTGTCCTCGACTGGGGAATAGCTCGATGCTCGGAGTTTCGAAGTAGATAGCTCAGGTGCTATCAAAAATGTGTGGATGTTTAAAAAAACTGTTATTAAAAAGTAATTTGGCACATATCCAAACCAATTTTACAAATATTGCTGAATCAATTACTAAATTAGAGAAGCGAAACATTTCATTAGGCCAAAGTATTGAAATTTTTATTGTATTAAAAATGAAAAAAATTAAACACCTTGGGGAAACCAACAAATTACATTAGAAAGACGCATTCTGCACGGTGTTAAAGAAAAATGAGGGATATCATAAAATATTTCCAATAAATAATATTATTAAGATGAGGAATTCTGAAGATAATTTAATTTTACTGGCAGATTCCTCAATTATACAATATATTAAGTGTGCAGCTTTAACTTCATGTGAAGTAGAAAGATTCCTACCATTCCATTCCTACCATTTCATGGTAGGGGACAAGCTACGACAAAGAATTTCCAATGCCAAAAAAGAAAGGGACACTAGACAAGTAAAATATAATTTACATAATATGTATATTATGCATAATATGCTAATGCATATTATGCTAAAAAATGAAAACATAGAGAAACAGTTCCAGTCACATATAAAAGAAACCCTAGAACACACCTGGGCAGTCGACCAGTCAAGCACGGAAATTTGGAACAACTGCAAGGAGGCTCTGAAATTAGCAGCCGAAAGCACATTAGGAATATCCCGAACCCAAGAAACAAACGAATGGTTCGACCAAGACTGCAAAAAAATAACAGATGAGAAGAACGAGGCATTCAGGACCATGCAACAACGGAAAACTAGGACAACAATAGATAGATACAAAAACTTAAGGAGAGAGGAAAAACGCATACACCGAAAAAAGAAACGAGACTCGGAAAATGACATATTAGAACGGCTCGAAAGCCATATGAGTCACGGAGAAACAAGAAAGTTCTATCATCAAATAAATATTATTAGAAAAGAATTCAAACCGAGAATCAACTATTGCAATGATAAGGAAGGTAACTTACTTACCAACAAAGAGAATATCCTGTTACGATGGGTAGAGCACTTTCGAGAGTTACTGGAAGGGGAACCTACTAACAATATAGAGCTGGAATACCGAAATGAGGAACTCGTGGAACTCCCCTCGGTAGAAGAAGTGAAAATATCTATAGAAAAACTAAGAAACCACAAATCCCCAGGCAGCGATGGCATCCCAGCAGAGTTATTTAAGCACGGTGGAGAGCAGGACAGTACACGTAAATGTCTATGGAACCAACAACAATCCATCAAAACTTTCTTCTCTGTTGACTTTTAGCCTTCTGGACACCACCGTCCGGCATAACCAAGGAAAAACACCAGGATACGACACTTGCCCCAGTGTGTTTTTCGGACTGTTTGCTTTTACTGCCACACAATACATTCACGACAAACCCTGAAGAGGACAAAATCCTAAACGGGGACGCACATTGAAAACATTTCTTCTTAGCAATTATCTAGACAAGCAAATCAAACAATGTTGGACTGGCTCACCAAGGTGATGCGAGAAATTGTTTGTGAAATTTGGTCTGAGGAGCAAATGCCTGAAGAATGGAGCTTAGGCTTAATATGCCCGTTACACAAAAAGGGAAACCAACTGAAATGCAAAAATTACCGCGGAATAACTCTCCTAATACAGCATACAAGATATTGTCAAGCATTTTGCACGAGAGATTGAAGCCTTATACCGAAACGTTTCTATGAGAATATCAGGCAGGATTCAGGCGTGGACGTTTAACCATTAAGCAAATCTTTATACTACGACAGATCCTGGAAAAAGCGCAAGAGTTTAACATAGATATGTACCATATTTTTGTCGATTTTAGAGCTGCTTATGACAGTCTATTAAGACCAAGTCTCTACAACGCTATGAATGAGTTAGGAATCCCAAAAAAACTCATATGTATGATAAAAGTGACAATGGCGAAGATGATATCAGCAGTAGAAATTCAAAACGACTCGTCAACCCCATTTGAAATACATAGGGGGTTAAAGCAGGGAGAGGCGCTGGCGTGTCAACTTTTTAATGTAGCATTAGAAAAAGGGGTACGAGACGCTAATATAAATAGCAGGAGAACAATATTCAATAGATCTGTCCAAATTCTAGCATATGCAGACGACATGGACATTATAACAAGAACCAGAGCGAGAACTACGGAAATCCTAATCGAGCTAGTAGCAGCAGCAGAACGAATGGGGTTACATATAAATCGAAATAAAACAAAATTCATGGCGACTAACACAAACACAAGAGCTGGAATTGTTGACGCAGATCTAATCATCAATGACCAAAACTTCGAATCGGTCAAAGAGTTCATATATCTAGGGACATCGGTTAACCCCAATAATAACACATCAGAGGAAATAAAATGACGAATAATAATTGCAAACAGGTGTTATCATAGTCTATCAAAGTACTTAGCTAACAAACGTCTGTCTCAAAAAACTCGTATAAGGCTGTATAGAACATTGATAGTCCCCGTTCTCGCGTATGGATTAGAGGCATGGACGCTAACTAAAACAGATGAATTCGCTCTGTCGATTTTTGAAAGAAAGGTGCTACGTAAGATATTCGGAGCTGTCTGTGAGAAGGGAATATGGAGGCGTAGATATAACTTTGAACTGCAGAATATCTACAATCATGCGTTTGGTGGGAAAGATATTATCACTATAATTAAGCG
Source organism: Diabrotica virgifera virgifera (assembly GCF_917563875.1). NCBI lineage: Eukaryota > Metazoa > Arthropoda > Insecta > Coleoptera > Chrysomelidae > Diabrotica > Diabrotica virgifera. The sequence continues at coordinate 202,011,652 of NC_065447.1, forward strand.
AAACGGCCTGCAGTGAGCAGAACATGAAGCCCGAGCCCCTGAATCGAACATGATAAAAAAGATTCTAACAGAGCAACCCGTGGGAATGAGAAGACGGGATAGACCAAAGCTGAGGTGAATGGACGGGGTAACACAGGATGCCGAGAAGATCGAAGTCGGCAATTGGAAAATGCAAGCAAGAGACAGAACAGAATGGCGTAGAAAGCTTGAGAAGGTCAAGGCACTCTAAGGGCTGTAGCACCAAGATGATGATGATGATGATGATGAAGTAGAAAGAATTTTTTTCGCGTATAAACAATTATTATCGGATAGACGGCACAGTTTTTCTCTAGAAAAATTATACAAAAATGATTCATATATAGTATATAGTATATAGTATATAACTGCATTAATAATAATAATATAATAAAGAATGATGATGATAATGAATATAAAGAATAAATAAAATAATGATATAGATAATAGAAATTTCAATAAATATTTTTTTGTGTTAGTTTTATTTATTTAAATTCATTAAATGCATAAAAGCATATTTTAGTGCATATTTTAATTGTTCTTTATGCATATTTGCATGCACATTTTAGGGTTTTTTAAGCGCATATTTTCCGAGCTCTAGTTATAACTTTTTGATGAATATTATTTCGATTCTAATTAAGGTTTATATAACAATAAAACACTGAAAACGTTTGTTTTCTATACTTCCACAAAATTTATTATAACTATAACTATGTGACTACAGCTGTTTCGGCAGGGTGCCTTTCTCAAGTGATTTCGTTTACAATGTGTTTGCCTTTTTAAGGTCTTTAACTGAAGAGGTTGAGGAGTGGGGAACTGTTTGTCTCGAGTTGGTCATTCAGAATTATATCTGTATTTTTTAATGTATTAATTTCCACAGATTCTAATAAAGATAGCTTAAAGCCTTTAATATGCAGAATTTGAAACTCTTCATTAAAATAATGATTATGATCTAGAAGGTGAAGTGCGCATGTAGAAGTGTCTGTTTTTCTATTGTTGAAAGCCCTTTTGTGTTTTGCCATCCGTTTGTCAAAGGTTCTGCCAGTTTGACCAATGTAAGTTTTCGGACAGTCACCACAAGTTAGTTTGTAGACACCACTCTGTAGTTGTTTTCTCTTCCGGCTCTTATTGTTCTTAATATATTTGCTTATAAACTACCTTATAGATTATAATCGGAATCGGAAGATGAGGCAGACGATAGCAGAAGTAAAAAAGTACATCGGTCGCCTGGGAATGATAGGCAACTAGAAAAAATATTGGAGAGCCTAAATATTATCACAATGGAAATAAGGGAACTAAGAGAAGAACAAAAAGAGTACAGAGCGGAAATGAAGGAACTCAGACAAGAAAATGAAAAGCTGAAACAGGAAAACAGAGAAACCCAACAAAAAGTGGAAGAATTGGAAAATAAAATAGACAGAATGGAAAAGGACAAAAGACGAAATAATATAATACTGCAGGGAGTAGATATGGATACCTACGATCAAAACATAACAAAAGATAACGTCCAAGATTTTTTATGCAATGCACTAAAAGTTGAGACAAAAATAAAAAGCGCAAGAAAAATTGGAAGTAAATCCTGCTTGATTGAGCTCGAAAATGCAACGGACAAAGAAGAAATTATGAAAAATAAAGGCAAATTGAGAGACATAAAGGGAAAAGAAATATATATTAATGACGACATGGACAAAAATGAACGGATGATACAGGGTAAAATCAGAACGAAGGCAAAAGAGGCTAAATTGGAAGGAAAAAACGTCAAGGTAGGATTTCAAAAAATAAAAATAAATGAGGAGGTATGGACATGGAATAAACATCAGCAACAACTCTTAAAAATAGAAAACCAAAACAGAAACCAAGAAAACTAAACGACGTAAATGAAACGGTAGCAACAACGGCAATGGACAAGGAGACGATTGGGATTAAAAACAAGAAAATGAAAACTAATTTGGGAACATGGAACGTAAGAGGCACTTATGAAACGGGAAAACTTAAAGAATTAATTAGAGAAACAAAAAGATATGAAATAGATATATTAGCTTTACAAGAAACAAAACAATTAGACACAGAAATAGTAGAAATAGATGATATAAGTATTTTTTAAAAGTGGGGGGAATAACAGATTGCTAGGAACAGGCTTTATCATACAGAAAAGATGGAAAACCAGAGTGATGAATTTCAAGCCGATATCAGATAGAATGTGCACAATCAGGTTAAAAGGGAATCAACGAAACATAAGCATAATAAATGTACATGCACCAATAGAAGACGCCACCGAAGAAGACAAAGATGCATACTATGAGCAACTAGAGAGAGAATATGACAGATTACCAGCATTTGATATCAAAATAGTAATGGGAGACTGCAATGATAAAGTGGGAAAAGAGGATATATATGAAAATATAACAGGAAAATACAGTAAACACGATGTATCAAATGATAATGGTCAACGAATTATAGGTTTTGCCACAGAAAGACAAATGGTAATAAAAAGCACATACCAACGCAGAAAAGATATACATAAAGGAACGTGGATTTCCCCTGACAAAAGGACAATAAATCAAATAGACCACATATTAATAGAGAAGAAGCACGCCCATAATATAATAAATATAAAAAGTATGAGAGGAGCGGAATGTGACTCAGATCACTTTTTGGTAAGAGCAGCCTATAGAATAAATGCTAATATAAAGAAAGACAATCAAAGGGACAAAGAAATCAAAAAACAATTCAACACAGCAATACTAAAAGATAATATGACACAGAAGAAGTACGAACAACAAATAACCAGCAGACTAAACGAAGAACCAGAAACACTAGACCCGGAAGAAAAGTGGGAAAGCATAAAAGAAGCAGTTTTAAACACCAGTAAAGAAATATTAATTAAAGGTAATAGAAAACAAAAAGCAAAAGAATGGTATGATGAGGAATGTCAAAAAATAGCAGAAGAAATTAGAAAAATAAGAATAAAGAACTTAAGAAATAATAGTGACAGTAGCACACAAGAATATAGAGAATTGAAGAGAATTATGAAGAGAACATGCAGAAATAAAAAAAGAAAATACAACGAAGAAAAACTCAAAGTGATAGAGGAAAAATTCCAAAAAAAGGAAATAAGATCCTTTTACCAGGAAACAAGAAAAATGGAAAGGGGATATCAGAAACATAACCCATATATGAAAAATGAGGAAGGAATATTAATAAATGAACCCGGGGAAATAATGAGAAATTGGCAAACTTATTTTACACAACTTTTAAACAAAAACGAAGAAGAAAGGGGAACAATCCAGGAAATTGAAGATGACCATATAGTAATAGAAACACCTACGAGGGAAGAAATAGAAAATGAAATAAGAGGGCTAAAAAACAATAAAAGCCCAGGAATAACGGAAATATCGGCGGAAACGATAAAGGCAGGAGGAAAAAGACTACACAAGGAGATACATAGCCTGATAAAAAGTATATGGGAAACAGAAAGAATGCCAGGAGAATGGACCAGGGCAAGGATATGCCCCATACATAAAAAAGGTGATAAAATGAGATGTGAAAATTATAGAGGTATCGCGTTGCTAGAAGTCGTGTACAAAATATTGACAAACATCTTAAGAAAAAAGCTGAATCAATACACGGAAAAGATATTGGGCGAATATCAGGCAGGATTCAGAAGTAATAGGTCGACGACAGACCAAATATTTGCGTTAAAAGAAATCCAAACTACGTGCTACGAACATAAAATAGCAGTATACGTCCTGTTCGTCGACTTTAAACAGGCCTATGATACGGTAAAGCGGCAACAGATGTACGCACTAATGAAAGAAATGGGCATACCAAGTAAAATCGTCAGGATGGTAAAGATGACTATGGATAACTCCACAAACGAAATAGCATGGAAGGGACATAAATCAAATAATTTTGAAACAAAGGAAGGATTAAGACAAGGAGACCCACTATCAACGACTCTTTTTAATGTAATACTGGAAGGAATAATCAGGAAAAGTAAAATAAGCACACAGGAAACGATTTTTAAAAATGGCCACCAATGTATTGCATTCGCAGATGATCTAACATTATTATCGACAAGTAAGAAAGAGCTAACAAAATTAATGAGCAATATAATAAAACAAGCCAAACCTTTTGGTCTTCTCATAAATAAGGAAAAGACAAAATACATGATAATGGGAGAAACAGATAAAGAAAATGAAGACAATTTCACATTGGAGATAGAAGGAGAAAATGTATGCGCATTTAAAAGAGTTTCAGAATTTACATACCTGGGTGTAAAAGTAGATGAAAAGAGACATGGGGAAGGGGAAATAAAAGCAAGAATAGCAAAAGCAAACAAAAAGTATGGAGCATTGCATCCATTAATGAAATCCAAAGATGTGTCAAGAAAAACAAAAATAAGAATCTACAAAACAGTTATCAGACCTACAGCTACATATGCATGTGAAACATGGGTGCTTAAAAAATCAGAAATAGACCTTTTAGAAAGATGGGAGAGGAAAATACAACGAGCAATATATGGAGGCGTGAAAATAGACGGTCAATGGAGAAGAAGAAATAATAAGGAACTTGAAGAACTATATAATGAACCAAAAATAACGACGGCAATCAAAGCACAGAGAATCCGATACTTAGGACACATAGAAAGAATGGGAAAGGCGAGAATGCCAAAAATGGTTGTATTACGTAAGCCAATACAAAAAAGAAGAATAGGAAGACCAAGAAGGAGATGGAAGGACAGCGTATATGAAGACTTAAAACAAAGTAATATTGTAAACTGGAAAGAAAAAGCTTTGGACAGAAAACAATGGAAGGAAGTGGTGAAGAAATGTATGGAAAGACTATAATGTTAAGTGTAGTATTAAGTGTTTTATACAAACAAATGTAAGATTGTATATATTATAGTAGTATAGGATATAGCATTATATATAAATATGTAATAGTAATTGTAAGGAAAAATTAAATCTTTCAGCCCTAGGCCTTCACGGCCTGTTGAGCTTAATAAATAAATAAATAGATTATAATCATTCTTTAAATGAAGAGTTTCAAATTCTGCATATTCAAAATAAAGGCCTTAAGCTATCTTTATTAGAATCTATGGAAATTAATAAATTAAAAAATACAGATATAATTCTGAATGACCAACTCGAGACAAACAGCTCCCCACTCCTCCACCTCTTCAGTTAAATACCTTAAAAAGGCAAACACATTGTAAACTAAATCACTTGAGAAAGGCATTCTGCCGAAACCGCTGTAGTCACATAGTTATAATAAATTTTGTGGAAGTATAGAAAACAAACAAACTATTTTACTCAAAACGCAGCGGAATTATACCTAAGTAATCGCCTAAATGTCATAATTTTGCAATAATAATATATATCTATCTATCTATTAGCAAGGTTCTTACAGCCACTGCCACTTCTCGCATTTTCACCGTTATCGTTTTCTGTCCATCCATTCGTCTTCTTTGATGGCTCTCTCTCTCTTTCTCTCTCTCTCTTTCTCTCTCTCTCTCTCTCTCTCTCTCTCTCGCTCTCTCTCTCTCTCTCTCTCACTATGTGCCGTACATTTTCTTCCCAGGCCACTGAAGGCCTTCTCCTTCTTCTTCTTTGTTATGGTAAGTAATTTAAGTAAGCTCTCTTTGGTCATATATCTTCATTCATTCTGTTCACGTGACCATACCATACTAGTTGTCTGGTTTCAATTTTATATCTACATTGGAATATACAGTATCGGTCCTACTTCTAATATATTCATTCCTGATTTGATCTTTATTGGATACACCACACGCTTTCCTTAGATAATCCATTTCTATTACTTATTTTTCTATACCAAAGTACGTTTCGTTTTTTGTCTTATATTAGTCTAAGAGCTAGTGAACCTTTTGACTAACGGTCGTCCTGTAAGGCTAGAAATTTGTAGAGTGATAATTCATAGCACACCAAAGCTAAAAACCATGACCTGGCAGGCCTCAGCGGTGCACGTGTATCTACCAGGTGAATCGAAAAGTGCAAATTTAGGGGGTAAAATAAACTTTCTCCTGTAAGGTTTAAATTTAAGTATGTGTTTGAGTAAGTCATTTAAAAGAAATGTGTAAAATGACAGGCGATTCTGAAGAGCATAAGACCTTGCCAGGCGAGGGGAAAGATTAGGGGTTTTTCCTAAATTTATTTTTTTTGCATCGAACAAATTTTTTTTAAGTTTTTTGAATCATTCCAAACAGAAAAGGTCTTTGGTGATTTTTCTCTTAAGTTAATAGTTTTTGTTATATAAGCGATTGAAAATTTTGAAAATTGCGAAATCGACCATTTTTAACCCCAAATCGGATATTTATCTAAAAATCTCAAAGTTGCCAAGGTAGGTAGATATTCTTTAAACATTGATTGATGAAATCCCAAAGAGTTTTTTGCAATACAATATCGGAAACCCCTTTGTTTTTTTAATTGCTAATCAAGCGGACGCTTCACTGTAGTATAAGTGAGGACGTTTGAGTTGGCATAAATTCATTATCTCGAGAATTGGCAAATTTCAAGAGCAATCTTCAGACAGGTCGATTTTTATTTTTAAATTAGGACTTTTTTGGCTATATAATACTAGTGACGTCATCCATCTGAGCGTGATGACGTAATCGATGATTTTTTTAAATGAGAGTAGGGGTTGTGTGATAGCTCATTTGAAAGGTTATTTAATTCTCTATTCACTAATATAAACAATAACATAATTATTTATACAGGGTGTACAAAAAAATTTTTTTTATTAAATTAACTTTGATTAAATTTGACAAATAGAAGAAAAAATTTTTTTGTACACCCTGTATAAATAATTATGTTAATGTTTATATTACTGAATAGAGAATTAAATAACCTTTCGAATGAGCTATCACACAACCCCTACTCTTATTTAAAAAAAAAATCGATTACGTCATCACGCCCAGATGGATGACGTCACTAGTATTATATATATACCAAAAAGTCCTAATTCAAAAATAAAAATCGACCTGTCTGAGGATTTCTCTTCAAATTTGCCCATTCTCGAGATAATGAATTTATGCAAGCTCAAACGTCCTCAATTATACTACAGTGTAGCGCCCGCTTGATTAGCAATTAAAAAAACAAAGCGGTTTTCGATATTTTATTGAAAAAACTCTTCGGGATTTCATCAATCAATGTTTAAGGAATATCTGCGTACCTTGCCAATATTGAAATTTTTAGATAAATGTCCGATTTGGGTTAAAAATGGCCGATTTCGCAATTTTCAAAATTTTCAATCGCTTATATTAACAAAAACTATTAACTTAAGAGAAAAATAACTAAGGACCTTTTCTGTTTGGAATGATTCAAAAAGCCTAAAAAAAATTTGTTCGATGCAAAAAGAATAATTTTAGGAAAAACCCCTAATCTTTCCCCTCGCCTGGCAAGGTCTTATGCTCTCCAGAATCGCCTGTCATTGTACACATTTCTTCTAAATGACTTACTCAAACACATACTTAAATTTAAACCTTACAGGAAAAAGTTTATTTTACCCCCTAAATTTGCACTTTTCGATTCACCTGGTAGATACACGTGCACCACTGAGGCCTGCCAGGTCATGGTTTTTAGCTTTGGTGTGCTATGAATTATCACTCTACAAATTTTTAGCCTTACAGGACGACCGTTAGTCAAAAGGTTCACTAGCTCTTAGACTATATCTTTAGACCATAGCAAAGAGCGTAGAATGTTTACCGCTTTTTTGCCCTGCTGCGTTCTGTTTTCGAAGTCTCTTTTGGTAGTGCCTTCTTTAGATATTATAGATCCGAGATATTTACATTCTTTACATGTATTTGTGGTTCTAATGTCTTACTTTGGATCTTCTTCATGATCCCCTATTTTAAAATAGTCTGTCTTTCACATATTCATATTGAGGCCCAATTGTTCATATTCTTTCTTTAGTTTTCTAAACATGTAGTCCACGCCTTCTTCATCATTCGCTACGAATATCTGATCATCTGCGAAAAACCAATTTAATAGATATTTACCACCGCCTATGTCTATTATAATACTAATATTGCAATATCTCAAGTTCTAATTATTACACCTATCAGGTTTACCACACAACAGTTTGTAGGCTTTTTAAAGGGACAAATTGTATTTTGTAAAAAAAATTACCAGCGAACGGGAGTTCTCTCCAGTGGCGCACATTAACACTCTCCTACACGCGACACTATATATACACGAAATTTTCGATTTTCTAAATGTGACTGATTTGAAAAATGGGCCAAGTCCCGTCTTAAATTTCAGGAAAGAACTCACCCATTCATATGTAAACCATCCATTTTGGTCCAAGGGTGTGGATTTTACGGCCCTTTCTATTTAGGGTCTGTTTTTCGTTCTCGTCCCCAAAACTCCCAAAAACTTCAAAAATTTAAGTCCGACCTTTGCGGCTTCTAATAGTACTGATCATTACCTTTCCAACGCATGTCTAGTTTTGAAAATCGGTTATACCATTCAAAAGTTACCGAGCTCAGAAATAATATGACACAATTTTTATTTAAAAAAGGGAAAATGTTTGTGGATATGTATGTATGTATGTGTGTTTGAAAGTTAAACCGATTTAAATTTTTTTCTGTGTTTGAAAAGGGGGTCTGGGACGATTCAGAACCGGTGTAGTTTGTGACTTTTGACCACTCATAAGCCAGCTAGAGGACTTGGTAGGTACAGAACGGCATATTTTTTGGGGGTAAATATCTTCAGATCAAGAAGAGACAGGAGAACCGCAAATACACCAAATCAATAGTGTTAAGTTAAGCTTTCAAATGGTGTCCATGTCGTTAGGATCAGACATTACACGGCTCAGTATAGCCAAAAAACTAAAAAGCTATACTTTGAAAATTTCGGTTTTTCGATAATTACTTAAAATTTCAACCTACGAATTGCGCCAGTAACTGAGAGTTTGTAGAAGGCCTCTAGACGAATCTAACGGTGTATACGTCATATCCGGGAAAATTCGAATTTTTAAGTTATAGGCTTCATCAATATGATCAAATCTATTTCCTACGGGAAAAACGGTTCCTCAAGCTTAATAATTCCTGTAGTAGCTTCAGTTATTATACTTGACCTTAGATCCATCAGATACTACTAGTAAATACGTTTCAAACTCATGTTTACTAATCAAAATCGGTTAAGCCTTTTAGAAGTTATTAAGCTACAAAGTATAATCCAATTAATGAGTATTCCCGAAATGGTTTATGTAGTTGTAGTGATTACGACGCTTTTGATCTGACAACGGGCAATTCGACTTCACTTCCGGTCATCTCAATATTTTTTTCAATCTATTTCGAATAAAATAAAATCTAGTGTACATTCTATGGACACTAGATCATTTGCGAGATACTGCAACAAAGGTGACCATTTATAAAGCTTAACGAGTAATACAGTGCCAGCAAAAGAAACTCTTTACATTGCCAAATAAATCACCAAATTTGAAGACAATTTGCATGCGTTCTGTCTGCGCTTGGAGAGGATTGTAGGGGAGGGGGGATTGCGTACTTGCGACGGCAATTATCTGTAGTTTACGACCGCTTGGATTATATAGGTTATTCTGTGCGTTTGCACTGTAAACAGTTGGCTTTGTGCGGGTAGTCAGTGTTAAACTTCTTCTCATTTACTGCGTAAAGTTTGAGATCGTCAAATTCTAAATTGAACTGACAAATATGGGTCAAAAGAAACTCACAAAAGAGGAGAAGGCTGCAACGTTTTAGTTGATAAATAGCCCCTCTTGAAGCATCAACATCACGTGCTACGGTAATTACAGAGTCTCCTTTTATATCTCCCATTCAGAGTCTCCCATTTATAAATAACTTTGAAAAACTCCTGATAAAAGGATAAAAAACCGCTAAACGCCTTAAAAATGAGTGGCGCATACAAGATTCCAGCTACAAAAGATCTGATATGAATATTACGTGGCGCGAAAACAATATTCTAGTTTTATTTTAAAAGATTTTTCCATAATATTTGCTAAATTTAAAGTAATCGCGCCACAAAAGTGTTTCAAAATTCAAACTGTATCAAAGTTACTCTTTTTGGCGCGTTTACTTCAAATTTAGCAAATATTATGGAAAGATCTTTTAGAATAAAACTAGAATTTTGTTTTGCATTAAAATGACAATACATTTTCGCGCCACGTAATATTCATATCAGACCTTTTGTAGCTGGAATATTGTATGCTCCACTCATTTTTAAGGCGTTTAGCGGTTTTTTTATTCTTGTATGTTATTTACGAAGTATGTAATTACAAATTTTATATAAAATTGTCGTCACTTCCGACACAAAAGCATGTTTAAAATTCGAACTCAGTGGATCAAAAGACATCACAATACATTCTGAAACCCCATTGACTTTTATTGGCTACGAAACAAACTTGACCCATAGACTAAGTACATAATCTTACCAAGACACTATATAGGCATATTTATTTTAAAAACATTCACATTTATCTCAGGATCTCTTGCGGAATCCCTCCATACTTATCATCAAAATCTGTTGTCTACTCAAAGTTGATAAACCCCAACTTTATATGCACCCTATTTTGTATTCAATTAAGCGTCGCAAGTATTATAGTGTTGCAAAAAATTGATCTCCCTGCTGAACTTTTCAAAAACGGCGGCGACACCCTCTTGAAACACATGCATAAACTGATAACTGCAATTTGGCAACAGAAAGAAATACCCACAGACTGGAAGTTGGGTGTACTGTGTCCTCTACACAAAAAGGGAGACATGATGGTGTGTGATAATATCGATCACTCTACTCAATATGGCATATAAAGTGTTGTCCAACGTATTGTACAAAAGACTTCTCCCCTACGCTGAATAAAGAGTAGGAGGATATTAGTACGGTTTCCGTCCTAATAAATCAACAACGGACCAGATATTTACAGTGAGGCAGATCCTTGAAAAAACCCTAGAGTTCGGCGTCGACACTCACCACATACTCGTGAACTTCAAAGCCGCATACAACTCAGGTAATAGAGGCACAGTATAAAGAGGGACAGTAGAACCACTCTCCGAAAAATTGGAAGTAAAATCTGCAGTCGCGCATGGCGACCGCGCAATGTTGGCAGTCGCTTTTGTCCCACTTTCTCATTGCTATTCGCATAGAAACGTACGGCTTTTAATAGGGAAAACCCGCATCCACCACTGGTGAAATACCAATTGCTTACTGCCCGTATTACTTCCTGAGATCAAAGCGCCGACCGAAGAGTGATTTTACTGTGGAACCTTTATATACTGTGATAGAGGTAAACTTCTACTTGCTATGGTAGAATTTCAAATACCGCTTCAACTTGTCCAATTAACTGAACTTACGCTCACAAGAGCAGAGAGCATGGTAAAAATCCAAAACGATTTCTCAAGACCCTTCCATGGCAAAAATGGACTAAGACAAGTTGAAGGACTATTGTCTCTTATTTAACCTGGCATTAGAAAAAATAATCCGAGAGTCCCAAATTAATACGAATTGTACTATCTTTAAAAAATCAGTACAAATTGTCGGATACGCAGATGACATAGAAATCATAGGTAGATCTAAAAAATCTCTGACTGAAGCATTTCGGTCGTTAAGAGCATCTGCAGAGACTGCGGCTAAATATAAATGTTCAAAAGATCAAATATATGTGTTGCACTAGGTCAAGCAACCCGACACCTACAAGAATAATAATTGATGACCTAGAACTGGAAGGTGTCGACACCTTCATATGCTTAGGCTCGCTGCTAAATAAATATAACAATGTCATTGAAGAAATTAAAAGAATAATAGTGCCCGCCAATCAGTGCTACTATGGCTTAAGAAGGCAGATGTCTACAAAATACTTATAAGACCAGTGCTAATATATGGCTCAGAAAGTTGGTCACTTACTCAGAATGAACAAGAACTGCTCAAACGTTTTGAGCGAAAAATCCTAAGACGAATATATGGTGGCATAAAAGAACAAGGTTTGTTATTGCACCTACCCCAACTTCCTCGAGCAATATTGCACTTGCTATCTCACAACTTCCTCGAGCACCCTGTGCTTCGTCCCACATGAAACAGTCTTCTTGACCAATGACATTGTTGTTAACCGTGAAATTGTAGGTAGCAAGCCTTCATTCACAAAACAGAGTGTTATTGGTAAATCCTGTAGATTGTCTTCATCGTAAGAACTCTTTGATCCTTTGATCAAACTCGTTGAAGGTTTACATGGCAAAAGATGTCGACTGTTTTTACAATTTGAACTGCTCATATGAATAAAAAATATGCTACGATATTCAAATTGTTTATCACAACGCTTACATTACCACATTGTTTGTAGAAAGAAGAACAAACGTTTGATTAAACACTCTTACTCTTAAAACAATCCTTCATTAAAGGCAATATTTTAATTTGCGCTTAATCTGTTTCTCTGGCCCAAATGACGGTCTTCCGACGGTAGTCCTCTCACTTCAACTGACGTTATGGAGTAGGTGCCTATCTCTCGGAAGATCGTCACTTGGGGCAGAGAATAAGATGCGAAAATCGTCGATTTATAGTGCTGGTTTGCCCTCTCTGAACTGAGTGAAGATTAAGACAGTTTTGCCTTTGCATTGTACTGAAAAAAAATGGTATACATTTTTATTTTTCTATTAGTATTACTCCTATCGAGTAACTTGGTCCATTTTTCGTTGAAATTTATCCAACGTTAATGAAATTTTCGTTATTAAGTTTTGCAGACCGGGTTGTGAATTGCAACTTTTAGAATTCCCTCTTGTCTTGATTGCAGAATCCTTCTGGCTTACAATTTTTAGAAGCCATGGAGGTGTCACCAGGAAAATGGTCCAATAAGTTTTTCAATTAAATACCTTTTAAAAATATTTTTAAATATTTTTATTAGGTTGAAAAACTTTGACTTTTTTTTTAAATATTATTACTTTATTCTAAATCTTTGTTTTCTTTGTGTAGATCCAAGATAGTCGAATCTAAAATACTCACTGCAATTTATAAAAAACATCGAGTCGGCAAATCCCTAACGAACAAGTGTACAACCCTTCCGTTAAGTCTCTATCCACTTAACGTTTCCAAACCCCAACTCTAGGTCATCTATACCCCCGTTGTGTACCCTAGTAGGGCTATATAGACCGGCCCTCCCCCGATTGTGTACTACCTCATAAAAATTAAATATCACGCCAGCATCAGACCGAACGAACAATACGCGCATACACTGTAAAATAGTATGCCAAATTAATATGTCAAAAAGATTATATATTTAAGTTCACATTAATCAGTGGTTTAAGTGCTTTACGCCAGAAACGAAGTGACGTCAAAGAGTGGCATAGGCAATAATATAAGATTTATTAAATTTTCCTAATAAAAATTTACAGTTCAATGTGATATAAATAATTTCAACTAAAAATTAAAATTAAAATATATGAAAGCAATTTTTTTAGAAACGCTTTTCTTTAGTTATAAGTGACTAAAATTAAAAATATTATAAAAAAAATCAACTAAAAAGCAAAAAATAAAAAAAATTCAAACTAGAAGGATTATTAAAAAAAACTGTTAGATAGATTAAATACACAAAAATCTCACAAATTCGTTAAAACATTGAAACAATCAAACACATTCTTTAAAGAAAAGCGTGGAGCGCGAAAAATAAAAAAGTATTTTCCTCAAACCATTTATTCGATGAATACGCGCCCCACGCTTTTCATTAACGAACGTATTAGATTTTTTTCATTTTTTTAACGAATTTGTGAGATTTTTGTGTATCTAATCTGTCTAACATTTTTTTTTTTCGAATAATTCCAATATTTTTAATTTAAGTCACTCGTAACAAAAGACAAGCGTTTCTGAATTTTTTTTTCGTATTTTTTTATTTTTTACTTTTTGGTCTTACATTTTTCAAACATTAAAATATATGGTCATGTTTAAAAAAATGATGTATATTATAGACACATTTTTGCATTTATTTCAACATTTGATACATACCTACATTGTACATTTTCTGTAAGTTCTTCATACATTTCTTAAATCAAAATAATTATTTACACCTATTACAGTTTTCGCAGTCTTTCTATCACTTCTAATGCTTTGCTATTGCACGGTGCAGCCCTGTTAATTTCTCGCGAATTACGAATTCTAATATTACCTAAATGTAGCACGAAACGTCTCTACCGGTGGTTTTTCTAAGACTACGTTAAAAACACGAATTTTTTTAATTCAAGTTTTGTTTCGTATCGTATTGAAATTTTTTACACAATAAGCGCTGGTGTTTATATAAACAAAGATATGAGCATTCAAAATCGTCGCGGCTTAGGATGTTTATCAACATGATGTACCTACAAACATGAAAAGTAGCCGGAATCGGCAACAAATATGAAATTTTATTGTTTATTAATGAAGCATATCGTAAACAATTACCGTAAAAAGTGAAATTATATACAGAGAGAGTCTGTAAAGTGGAATAAATTCAATATCTCAAATACTAATTGTTTTTTTGGAAAATGCTCAGACCCGTCGATTAGTATTTCAAATTGTCCTTTTTGACATTCAATAATAATGTATACAGGGTGTCCCAATTTAGAGATATGACGTCATCGTCGATTTTCTTAAATGGCAACACTGTCATTTTGATAGCTAATTTGATAGGGTTTGTAAAGTTATACGTAACTGCAAAATATCAAATTTTTATTCTCTACCATTTACAAGATAATAGAAAATAACAAAGTTATATCTGTAATTTGGAATATATTCAATAATTAAAATACTAACTGTTTTTTTGAAAAATGCTCAGACCCGTCGATTAGTATATCAAATTGTCCTTTTTGACATAAAATAATAATGTATGCAGGGTGTCCCAATTTAGAGATATGACGTCATCGTTGATTTTCTTAAATGGCAACACTGTCATTTTGATAGCTATTTTGATAGGGTGTGTAAAGTTATACACAACTGCAAAATTTCAAATTTGTATTCTCTACCATTTAGATGATAATAAAAAATAACAAAGTTATGAAAAAGAAGTAATCAACTAATAATTGAATTTAATTATTTCAATAAATTAAGGAAAAACTCATAATGTTGCCCTCAATTATTGTCAAATTGTCAATGGGCAACGTTATGAGCATTTGCTTAATTGAAATAAATAAATTCAATTATTATTTGATTACTTCTTGTTCTTCATAACTTTGTTATTTTTTATTATCTTGTAAATGGTAGGGAATAAAATTTTGAAATTTTTCAGATGTGTATAACTTTACACACGCTATCAAAATAGCTATCAAAATGATAGTGTTGCCATTTAAGAAAATCGACGATGACGTCATATCTCTAAATTGGGACACCCTGTATACATTTTTATTGAATGTCAAAAAGGACAATTTGAAATACTAATCGACGGGTCTGAGCATTTTCCAAAAAAACAATTAGTATTTGAGATATTGAATTTATTCCACTTTACAGACTCTCTCTGTATATAGTTTATATAATTAGCTAAAACCTATAAAAGTTTTAAGTTTCTACGTTGTAAAAAAACAATAAAAATTAATCATTTTCCATTAAAATCGTTTTTTTTTATTTAAACAATTAATAGTCATAAAAGAAAAAATTTTATTGACTATTCGTGTATTCGTTCGTTTAATTCTATAGGGGCGTATCTCAAAACGTGGCTAAATCAAACTACGGATGCCATTGTGTTCCATGTAGTGCCACCTATCGTTCAATCTAAAAAACTAGTTTCTATCTAACTCCCACGCATAGATTTGAGTATATGCGCCTCTATCGAAATAAACGATTTTTAACGAAAATTTATTTCTATACGGAGCGTATTAAGCAGGTAACCCATTATGAACGCCCGGCACGGCACAGCCCGACACGGCACAGGACAGTCCAAATTCCTTTGTATAGTTTTAAATGCAACGTAACCCATTATGAGCGGCCAGCTCGGCCCGGCACAGTCCAGCACGCAAACGGAACGGCCGAAATTCTCCGAGGAGAATAAAATCCGTTGAAGTCGAAGTGCCTGAACGGCCAGTCGGCGCCATACTCCAGGGAAATAAGGTTTTTGTCGGGACACTTGAGCAGCCAGGTTGCAAATGGGTTTTTTTGGGTACTATATACCTAATACATTATACACACAAAAATGCCCGTCACAGTTCGGACGAGAATTTTAGTTATTAACAAATAAGGGTCAAAAATGGCAGTTTTTTCGTTTAAATCGCTACAGGTAAAAATAGGATAATTAAATATCTTATTTATAGTATTCTTCTCTTAGTAGATGAGCCAATGTTTAAAACGGCAGTTTTTTAATTTTGGTCCGATAATTTGTTGCTTCGAAAATTGCAAAATAAAACTAAAATTTCGAAAATAAAAAATTTGCTATAACTTTCGCGAAAGTAACCTTACGACTTTTATATTTCACAAAAAGTTGAGTCAAAGAGTCCATATACGTCATAAAAAGTTATAAGATGATTCGTCAATTAGTTTAAATTTTATTCAATTTGTTTATCCCAAAGAGCTTTTTTTTGTAATGTTATTGTTCAGAAAATAATAATTTTATAGAAATTCTGTAAAAACTACATGAAAGAACGATAGTTTTGTTTTCAAATTATTGAAGAAAATCATTAAAAAGTAATTTTTGTCACTACGAAAACATTTTACTAAAGTAGAGTTATTTTTGGCTTGAAACAATTTGAATAGCTTTGTTAATATTGACTGTAGAGTAAATTTACCTTGGAATTTCAAAAGCTAGTATTTTTACACAAATTTTCAAAAAAAAAACTTTTCGCCTATGTTTATTACGGTCAAAGTTAGACACTTTTATTACTTAATTCACAGTTACTTCAATATACATAAAATTCTCCTGTAACAGTGTTAGTTACCATACTACTCCGAAACGGCTTGGCCGCTTTTTATGAAATTTTACAAAAGTATCCTATGGGACTGAGAATAGGTTTTAATATATTTTTCATATCCATAAGTTATAAGGGGTTTGCCCACTGACATTTTTTTTTTATTTTTTTGAACAAAATTGTCTATCTTAATTTAATATGATGTAGGACTAAAAAATACATACAACCCTTAATTTACACTTTTCCATCACCAACCCCTATTTGTTAACACCTATCTATATATGTACATCTATAAAATTCTCCTGTCACAGTGTTAGTTGTCATACTCCTCCGAGACCGCCTGACCGATTATTATGAAATTATATTTGTATATTCGGTAGGTCTTAGAATCGGTTGTAATCTATTTTTCATATCCCTGAGTGATAAGGGGAACTCCCCCTAACATTGTGAAATGTTAGGTGGGGATTTACGTACATAACGTACTCTACAAGACTACGAGTACATACAATTTAAAAAAATTATGATCAAAATCCATCAACAAGCTCTGGAGATATTAATCGCAGCATATGTTTGAAGAATCAGTTTCATTTTTTGAGTGCACGGATTTTAATAATTCATTTCCACCGACAACAAATCGATTTCGTTAGAACGTTATTTTTAAAGCTTTATTAACAACTCTGTTGAAGTTTAAAGTTTACTCAAACTTTTACACATAAACTATATACCTTCAACTTCGAAATGGCGCTAGTTGGGTTGCTTAATTGTTATAAACAAAGTAGCTGTCAATTAAAAAAAAAGTGGCTAACTTTGACTGTAATTAACCCAGGCAAAAAGTGTTTTTTTGAAAATTCGTATAAAAATACCAGCTTTTCAAATCCTAAAGTAGGTTTAATCTACAGTCAATATTAACAAAGTTATTCAAATTGTTTATGAACTAAAAATGACCCTACTTTAGTAAAATGTTTTCGGAATGATAAAAATGACTTTTTAATGATTTTTTTTAAATACTTTGAAATCATGATTTTTCTTCTTTCATGTGGTTTTCACAGAATTGCTATTAAATTACTATTTTCTGAACAATAATATTGCGAAAAAAAGCTAATTGGGATAAACAAATTGAATAAAATTTAAACTAATTGACGAATCGTGTTAAAATTGTTTGTGCATTATATGGACTGTTTGTCTCAACTTTTAGTGCAATATGAAAGTCTTAAGATCATTGTCACAAAAGTTATAGCAATTTTTTTATTTTCGAAATTTTAGTCTTATTTTGTAATTTCTGAAGCAACAAATGATCGAACTGAAATTCAAAAACTGCCATTTTAACCCTTGGCTCAGCTACTACGAGAATAACAGTATAAATAAGATATTTAATTGCCCTATTTTTACCCGTAGCGATTTAAACGAAAAAAACTGCCATTTTTGACACTTATTTGTTAATAACTAAATTTCTCGTCCGAACTGTGACGGGCATTTTTGTATGTATAATGTATTAGGTATATAGTACCCAAAAAACCCATTTGCAACCTGGCTGCTCAAGTGTCCCGAACATGGTATATTTTTGCCTTATTTCCCTGGAGTACCAGTGCGTCATAATTGTTGGTAGTAAGCAGATATATTGTTGATTTTTTAATTGAAAGCGCGTTGTTTGTTTTGAAATATGGAAATATAAAATATAAAATTTGATTTGAGACATTCGAAAATATTTGGGAAATTTTGGATCATCTTTATGCGGGAAAAGATGATGAAAATCGCCATATTCTCTTCTTTTTTTAACATTTCGTGAACCCAAAACCGATGTTTCCGTAGTAATTTTGCATTTTCGTCTGTTTCAATCTCAGTACAAATTTCATTTACTATTATAACCTCTTCTTCTGACGAGGTCTCCATGGCAAATGATCATTTTTCCGGTGCTGTGCCGTGCCGGCCGTTACAAATGGGTTTTTGAACGTGCCGGGCTGTGCTGTGCCGTGCCGGGGTGTGCCGTGCCGGGCGTTCATAATGGGTTTCCTGCTTTAGTGTTGCGTCTGCCTTCGAAGTGAGTGGTGGTGTACGAGCTGTCACATTACAAAGAAGTTGCTGTGTTGATACAAAAGGGCGAGCCAGTACGAAGACAGAATTTGAGACTAGACAGCCATTTTTCGAAATACAGGTATATAGAAATAAATTTCTTTAATTTTTTAATATGTAACGCGTAAAGTGGCAGTATGGAATCAAAACGAAACTCTGTTTCTGTGCATAAATCAAAATATGGCAATATAGAATTAAGGTATAATATCATTCAGAGGTCGCTTTTGGAATTCCGATAGTGTTGTGTTAAATATCTAACACAATTTTTATGCCATTTCTGCCTCATTTTAATATGAATTTGAATAGAATTAAAAAGCTTCAGGTTGCTTCGAAGTAAACCATATTTTGTCTGCATAGAATTAAAAAATCCCAATGTGATATGTAAATATTTGGAATCAAAAGAAAAATATAGGTACTTTATTGTTTTTCAGGAAAATGAATCCGACAATGAAACGTAAAAGAATAAACTTAAGAGGAAACAGTAGCGATCAACAGGTAGCGAAAAAGCGTTTCAAGATTGCGGCTGTAATTTTGAATATTTTTTCGAGATATTTGGCACACTTATTCGTAATATAATAAAGAATGGCGGTACAGAGCCCAATTTTAAAAATATATTGATATGTGGAAATTACTCTGTAATTAAATACAATATTAAAAAAACGAGCCTGTACCGCCATTAAGAAGAACAAAAAAATACACTTTCTTCAAATAAAATTTTTTATCCGAGGCCTAGATTTTGTGTCATTTTGGAACTACTAAAATTTTTTATTTCATTAGTAGTTCCAAAATGACACAAAATCTAGGCATCGGAAAAAAATTTATTTGAAGAAAGTGTATTTTTTGTTCTTCTTAATGGCGGTACAGGCTCGTTTTTTTTTAATATTGTATTTAATTACAGAGTAATTTCCACATATTAATATATTTTTCAAATTGGGCTCTGTACCGCCATTCTTTATTATATTACGAATACGTGTGCCAAATATCTCGAAAAAATATTCAAAATTACAGCCGCAATCTTGAAACGCGTTTTGGCTACCTGTTGATCGCTACTGTATCACCTTAAATAAAGATGGAAGAAGTCGTCGCATATTAGGTCTAGTTAAAACAACACAAGTAAGTTTTTGACCGTTTTTTGTAGTGACTTTGATGTTATGTAAGAGTTTGTTAGTCATGAAATTAATTTTTATTTATTATATTATTTTCGATTAATTATGTTCACAGCCAACTAATACCACATAAAACAGAACTGACATTCGGCCACCTGACAAGCCTGATACTACAGAAACAAAACCATTGAAACAGTATGCCAGTATAAATGTAAGTGTGTTTTATAAAACTCGTGTCTGTCAACTTGCTTTTACCTTATTTCCACGTTTTATTTTTTTTACTTATTCTTGGAAACACACCGTAATGGCGGGTCTATAACTCCCGACAGTAGGTTTCTTGAAAAATCACCACTACTGAGAAATATGACTGAGAAAATTGACAATGTAGATCAGTTATCTAATGTACCAATAGGAGAGAGTATCGTAGGCGAAAGTGTAAGTATTTTTCTTCGTAATCACGTCTACCCACCTATGCAGCGTTTTGAAACTTACTTTTGTTTGTTTTGTTTCAGGACACCGATATCACTGAGAAAATTGACAATATAGATCAGTCATCGAATGTACCAATAGGAGAGAGTATTGTTGGTGAAAGTTTGAGTATTTTTTTTTCGTAATCATGTCTACTTACCCATGCAGCGTTTTGAAACTTAATTTTGTTTTTTTGTTTCAGGTCACCGATATGACGGAGAATCCTAAAATTTTTACTAAATTGATGAATCTACCAATAGAACAAAGTAAATGTGTAAGTTTAAAAGTAAACTATTTTTAACTGAAATTTAAGTTTGTCGAAGAATTTTAGTTATTTATATAGTTGTGTAAAGAGGGTGATCACTGGATCTCCCTCTACAGGTCAAATTTTCAATTTTTGTCAAATAATTTACCTATTGTTCTTAGTTGAGGACAGATTGTAAATATTACAACATAAAAAAAATATATATAGTTGCCCAATTTTTCTTCTTTTTTTAGACATTGCTTTGTCGCTCTACTACTCAGAATGAGAAAAATGATGGTTCATCAGTAACAGAAACAGCAAGGGAGTTAATGATTGAAGTTGATCCTAACACTCCCACAAAAATTTGCATAAAAAAAGCTTGATTACAACATGTTGTCTCCCATTAATTCTGGCGAAAGTGACGCGGATTTAAGCGATTTTAACCCCACGTATAAAGTTGAAAACGATATTCCTAAACGCAAAAAAAACTTGTTACTGGAAAATCTTAAAAAAATACACAGAGATCCATTGGTCACACAAGAAGTCCCTCATCAAATCTTGCCATCTTTTAGTGAAAAATCTTCGACGAGAGATTCATCATCCTCTGAACGAGAAAGTGACGATCAGCAAAAATCAAAGAAACGAGAAATGTCAACTCAGTAAATGGAAAAAAATATGTCTAAAGAAAACAGAAACAAGGGGGAAAACTACATATCGAATTATAACAGACATCTTAAAGAATCGAGAAACATCAAGCCTCCTTGTGGAGATAAATGCAAACTAAAATGCTCTGCAAGCATTGACCATGCAACGAGATTGAAACTATTTCAAGAGTTTTGGGATCAAGGTGACATAAATTTACAAAGAATATACCTTACTTCATGTACGACAGAAGTGACACCAAAGTACAAGTACAGAAACGTCCAGAAATCCGAATAAAGTTTATAATCTTACAGTGAAAGGTATTAAAGTGAGAGTATGCAAGCAGTTCTTTCCCAACACTTTAGACATTTCTGAAAAAATAATTCGCATTGCTTTAGCGAAGAAGACTTCATCTGGTACAGTCACGAAAGATATGCGTGGACGTCACGAAAATCATCACACCGTCAACCCCGTTCTAATAGAAGACATCAAGAGGCACATAAATTCAATCCCACAAGTGGAATCCCATTATTTGAGGGCTTCCACTTCTCGTGAATATATAGATGGGAGCAAAACAGTGGCTGACCTCTATCGAGATTTTAAACAACAACAAGAAACTGATCATAAGGAGGCAGGCACCTATCATGCATATTATCACGTGTTCAACAAAGAATTCAATAGATATTTCATTTCTTACCCCTAAAAAAGATCAATGCGACTTTTGTGTCGCATATGGTAATGCAGATCAATCAAGTCGAGAAAAAATGGAGGAGAAATATGCCAAACATCATGAAGAAAAACTGGCTTGCAGATTTCAAAAATGAAGCGGACAGACTAGGCATAACCCCAAAAAATAAAGTAGTAGTTTACGACCTGCAAGCAGTGTTCCAGTGTCCCAATGGTGATGTGTCTTCATTCTATTATAAATGTAAGCACAATTCGTACAATTTCACAATGACGGAGTTGTCAAACCCACAACAGAACAAGTCGGCGTACGGCGATATCCACTGTTTTTTCTTTGGACTGAAGTCACACCTAAACGCGGTGCGAATGAAATTGGATCCTGTATGCCCCAATATTTGAAAAAATGCAGTGATCAAAGTCAGGAACCTTTGGACATAATATTCTTATCTGATAACTGCTGCGGACAACAGAAGATCAAATTTGTCATTACTGCCTACATGTTTGCCGTCCTAAACTACAATATTACATCAATTGAACATAAATTTATGATCACCGGTCACACACAGAACGAAGCCGATAACGTTCATAGTCTCATCGAAAAACAAATAAAGCGTAATTTGAAATCTGGCCCCATCTATACACCGGAGCAGTATGTAACATTGATAAAAAATTCGCGAAAATACTATTGAAAATATAAACTTTTAAAAGATAAAATACCACATGCTATTTCACATAACTTGAGTACTTTTTAATTCAGTAGAGACCCAAATTTTAATGCAAATAGAAAATTTTATTTTAATTTTAATTCTATCAAGACATTTCTCATTATAATATAAAAGTCGAAACTAATTTATGGTTCTAGAGTGACATATTTTTTCATAATGAGTTATTTGGTCATTTCTTATTAATTCAATACTGACAGATCTCGCAATGAGACACACCTTCTTCATACAATTTTATTTCAATAGAGGTACATACCAAATAGTGGCCAATGTTCTTATTACATTTTTAATTCAATAGAGACGTATAATACATTATTTGATTTTAATCGAAAAAAAAAAGACTACTTTGAATTAAGAAATTAATTCTTTTCTTACCGTATTTTATAGAACAATCCTCATACTTAACAATCAAGAAAAAACTTTAGCAATAGGTATTTTTTAAACAAAAAAAATAATTTTTAAAGAAAGCATGGCTGACACGCAAAGGCGTTTTTTGCGATTTCCCAACATGTTAAATTTTTGACATACGTCCCTATAGAATTATACGTGCGTATTGTCCCGAGAATGCATATGTCTGCAAATTTTCATTTATTTGCATTGAAGAAAATGCAGTCAAATTAACGTCTAAAGATTTCACCCAAACGATTGAGCTAAATAAAAGCATTTAATAAAAAGTAAAACATTTTCTGTACCTCAGAGCTAAACTGTATTAACTCCATTTTTTTGCAAAATTGTATTATTTCAGTTTCTACATAACACACTTCACATCTTTCATATGCGATACGATATAAAATCCTATTTAATGTGGTTCCGAAGATAGGCAACGTTAAAGTGTATTAAGTGCCTCCGTAGCTCCGAGCTAGACAGTTGTTTACACTTAACCCTTAAACGCCCAAGGGTGGGTAAAAAATGTCCACCTAATGCGTATTCACTTGTAACATATTTTTCGTACTTCCGGGCCTAAAGTGACAACTTCACTCCCTTGTGACAGGTACTAAAGTGTCACATTTAATCCCTCCGGGATTAAATATTGACGAAACTCCCGGAACGATTAAATCACAAACAAACGAATTTAAGGGATATTTTATTGAAAAATATAATTAATTAGAATGGTAATTAACGTTAATATTCAAATTAATATTGTGACAGTTCGTCATATTGACCAGTCTTTCCTGGGTTAATGCAGCAGGTAACTGACGAGTAACAGATAGGTCCTTTTCATATTGAACTGGTGTTTGTTTCGAAGATCCTGCGGAAACAGGAAGCGAGAATGAGGACTGTGGCATAACTATAGTGGACGAATCGGCGACTTGACCAAATATTTTATCTGAAATTTTTTGTTTATTTTTAATAGACGATTCAATATATCCCTCGGCCACGTTGGAGGATTTCCATCCTCCATGTCTCTTCAGCACGTCTATTGTTGCTCCCGAATCAGCTAACAAAGACGCAGATGTGCGTCTAAAACAATGTCCCGTATAAGACGTCGCATTTTCTAATTTCAAGAAAGCTGCTATTTGCCGTGGAATTGTACCAAACATGTTTTTTCCTACTACTCGCGTAGTACATTCTTTGTTGATGTATTGAACAAAAAATTTTGAATGAGTTGTCCCTGTCTTTCGCAATGCCACATATTTCCGAAATATCGCCACAAAACTGATGGCACTGTTTTCTGAATTTTTGATCACAAAATTTCGGTCAATTTTATTTTTGGTGTTTCTAATCGCAATTAGGAAGGAATCGCCCAAATCTCTCACATCGTCGATTTCTAAATCAACCAACTCTTTTCCACGACAAGCTCCCGCAACGCCCAAAATAAGTGCAACCTACAAAAAAATTGATTTCTTAAAATTTCTGAATATAAACAAATTTCCAAATTTACCTTAAGCATTAAATATTTATCATCCGGAGCCTCCCGTAAGAACTGATCTACCTGCTCAGACGTGAGAATTCTTGACTTCTTTGGCTTAAATCCCTCATTTCTTCTCTTCAAAAAAGCTAATAATTTTGGAAATTTACTTATATCAATATCTTCTCTAATGTTAATAACCGATTTCAGCATTGAGTAATGTGCCCAGAGAGTTGAGGCACAAACCGCTTTTGATTTATCATCGAAGTAGACTAACAGCCCATTTTCAGTAGGTTGTCTCACATTTTTTAAGCGGCACCACTTTTTAAAAGCATCGTACTGCTGCTCGTATAGTTTTCTAGATTTCGGTGGTAACAATTCTTCACCTACTTCGGCTGCTCTTTTATCAATATCAGATACACCTTCTTCACTCATGATACCAATAATTATCAATAACAATGTTTCTTTACAATGACACTAGTAATGACAATGTTTCTAAATTATAACTGTCACAACGCAATGTTACTATGGTAACTTATTTTAAAGACAGTTTATTAAATGAGTTGAAGAGAGAAAAAACTGATTGAAATTATTGAAATAATTAATAAAATCATACCGGAAGTACGAAAAGTATCGTATATACCTTGCGACTGAAGTACATTTAATCCTTCAGGTAAATTATGGCCCTCCCTGCGGTCGGGCCATAAACTTTACCTTCAGGATTAAATGTACTACTTCAGTCCCGCGGTATATAATGTACTATATTACGTTTTTAAAATTTTTTTAAAAATTATTTATTGTTAAAAAGACAGCCCTTTATCGAATGTTAATTTGGTTCTACCGATATTTTTGAAAATAAAAGTAGCATCTTGAGTTAAATATGGGTGGGCATAAAAAGTACACCCTTGGTAAAACTTGTTACTAAAGCTTTCTATATAATTTCTTGTTGGTAGAAAGATAATCTATATAATTATTAACGTATAATTACATAATCTACATGATTATCCGCCAATGAGAAGGTTGAAAGGAAGAATGTGAAAAAAACGACAAATCTGAATTACTGGCTTTTACTGGTATGTTAATTTTGATGTACATTGTAATTTTGTTGTAAGGTTTGTAAATTGTTTATATTAATATTTTAGAAGATGCTGTGTTTCTTAAGCATAAGGTTCTTAAGTTTAATCCATTTCCAACAACTCTCAATAAATATATTAGCTATTTTCGAGGTGGACAATTTTTACCCACCCTTGGGCGTACATGGAACCTAAAAAAGGTTGGGCGTTTAAGGGTTAATACCCAGCAAAATAAAAGTATTAACTCCAAGGAAACAATGAAAAACCGCGGCGTGCTACTGGTATTCAGTATTCTGTGGAAAATAAATGAAAGTAAAACTAAATGACTTCAAGGATTTTAAGGCTCTTTAAAACAGCAACTGTTTTAACTGTTCACCTTTTATTATAAGAAACAAACTTAGCAGAATACAGACTTTCGTATGTCAGATGTTGTCCACTTGAAAGTATGTATGTAGCGATAATTTGGGATTATTTTTTTCAAAACGAATTTTAGTTCGAAAATATTCCAATCTGTTGATCTTAACAGAAATCCTAGACGTGTTGAGTTTCCTGCGGCTCTTATCTAAAACAAAATATACAGGGTGTTTCAATAATAATTGTCCATATAGTAACTAGAGAAACCTTAGCACAAAATACGAAGATTTAACCTAAAACACTTAAATAAAATGTGGTTCCTTACTGAGTTACAGGGTGTTTTATCTAAAAATATAAAAATTATTTTTGTTCAGCATTTTAAACCTATTCGACGTATCCTTTTCATACTTAACAGAAAGTGCGACTACTAGAGACCCTACTAAATCATGATAAACAACCGTTTATAGCTACTACAAGAGGCGTAAGACAGAGGATAATGGACGGTTGACCCTTCTCAAATTCTACGCCACTGGAAGAATTACTATTTTAGTGCTATTTTTAGATTCCCCAATACTTTGTACGTAAATAATATACTCTTCATTGGTAACGATAAAGTCATTAGTTTTCGAGATATTTGAAGTTAAATATGAAACGGCACAGTTATTTTGATTAATTTATGATATGATTAATATGATTAAAATTTAAAAATTATTTGTACCCAGTACTTTAAAACTATTTGGCGCATCCTTATCATACTTGGCAGAAAGTGTAAAAAAACATGAAACTTTACACCCTACTAAATTAAGATAAATAAACGTTTCTAGTTACTACCAGAGGCGTACGACAGGGGATCGTGGCTGGTTGACCCTTCCCAAATTCTACGCCACTGGCAAAATTGCTATTTTAGTGTAATTTTTTTATTTTGCAACAATTTTTATGTAGATAATATACTCTTGATTCGTAACGATACAATGATTAGTTTTCGAGATATTTGAAATTAAAAATGAAGCGACACAATACACTGATTAAAATAACCGTGTCGTTTCATTTTTAACTTCAAAGATCTCGAAAACTAATGACTTTATGGTTACGAATGAAAAGTATATTATTTTCATAGAAAGTATTGGAGAATCCAAAAATGGAACTAAAATAGCAATTTCGCCAGTGGCGTAGAATTTGGAAAGGGTCAACCATTCACTTTCCCCCGTTGTACGCCTCTGGTAATAGCCAGAAACGTTTGTTTAACATAATTTAGTAGTTTGTACAGAAGCTATACATCCTGCCAAGTATGGAAAGGATACGTCAAATAGTTTTAAAATGCTAAGCAAAAATATTTTTTTAATTTTTAGATAAAACACCCTGTAACTCAGTAAGGAACCACATTTTATTTAAGTGTTTTAGGTTAAATCTTCGTATTTTGTGCTAAGGTTTCTCCAGTTACTATATGGACAATTATTAATGAAACACCCTGTATAGGTTAACTTTTTAAAAAACAAATTTGAGTTCACTTTCAAAAAAGTTATCTCAGTATTCCCCTATGTAGTATAATAATCTAAGAAGCTCGGGCCAGGCAGGTGAGAGAGTGAGGGTCATATCAAAATAGTTTCTTAACTTTGCGGGGATATCTGATGTACGAATATATCCTTACATACTTCTAAGGTTTAATAAAGTTTTCTGATAT
Organism: Diabrotica virgifera virgifera; assembly: GCF_917563875.1. Classification (NCBI taxonomy): domain Eukaryota; kingdom Metazoa; phylum Arthropoda; class Insecta; order Coleoptera; family Chrysomelidae; genus Diabrotica; species Diabrotica virgifera. Next base: position 202,039,400 of record NC_065447.1, read on the forward strand.
GGAAAGGGTTGGAGAATTGCAAAATGATAGCATGATTATTTCCGCACCTTGAAGTATCGCACAGAAGTCTGGTAACTAATTTATATTTTATATTAATCATTAAGTTAACACATTTACTATTTGCATATAATTTTAAAATCGAATATACAGGGTGTAACAAAAATACAGGTTATAAATTTAGTCACATATTTTGGGACCAAAAATATTTCGATTGAACCTAACTCACCTTAGTAGAAATATGCACAGAAAAAAGTTACAGCCCTTTGAAGTTACAAAATGAAAATCGATTTTTTCCAATATATCGAAATCTATTAGAGATTTTTTTATTGAAAATGGACATGTGGCACTCTTATAGAAGGAAAATCTTAAAAACATTATAGTGAACTTTGTGCATCCCATAAAAATTTTATGGGGGTTTTATTCGTTTAAACCCCCCAAATTTTCTGTACCTTCCAATTAAACAGGGGCGTCATTTGGGCTTCCAGGGGGGGCATTCCCCCCTGACCCTAAAAAATGACTGAAATTTACAAAAAATACACCAATATTCATCATAACATCATATATAATGTATAATATATATAGTGCTTGCCCCCCCCAAACAAAATTTCAAATGACGCTCCTGCAATTAAACTATTTTTGTAGTACCATTAGTTAAACACAATGTTTCTAAAAGTTTTTTGCTTCTTAGTACTTTTTCGAAAAGTCAGTTTTTATCGAGATATTTTGAATATTTTTCAAATCCACACATATTTGTATATGGTTATGGTTAATTACGATTATGGAGACTAGGTAATAATATGAAAATATATTTATGATTTACATTTTTAGGTATATTTTGAACCATACTAAAAAAGAAGCCACATCTCGATAAAAGGTACCTTATCGAAAAAATACAAAGAGGCAAAAAAGTTTTAAAAACACTGTGTTTACCTAATGCTACCGCAGAGATAGTTTAACTGGAACGTACACAAACATTTGGGGTTTAAAGGAACAAAACCCTCATAAAAATTTTATGTAAACATATTAAAAAAGAAGCCGCAACTCGATAAAAACGGACTTATCAAAAAAATACTAAGAGGCAAAAAATTTTACAAATATTGAGTTTAACTAATGGTAACACAATAATAATTTAATTGGAACGTACATACAAGTTTGAGGGGGGGAGGTTAAAGGGAACAAAACCCCCATAAATTTTTTATGGGGTGCACAAATTCCACTTTAATTTTTCTAAGATGTTCCTGCCGTAAGAATGCCACATGTTCATTTTCAATAAAAAAATCTCTAATAGTTTTCGATCTATTCGAAAAAATCGATTTTTATTTTGTAACTTCAAAGGGCTATAACTTTTTTATGTGCACGTTTGAACTAAGGTAAGTTATGTTCATTCGAACTATTTCTGGTCGCAGAATATATGATTTAATTTATGACACGTATTTTTATTACACCCTGTATAAGATGTTATGGTTAAGGGATTCTTCAGTAATTTTAACAGTGGTCATTTAACACAAAACATATCACCAAGCAATAAGTGACAGCTTAATGCTGCTATAATCTTAAAATAAGATTATTACACATTCTTTTATAAGTAACATGAAATGTCCTAATTTGCTACCCCTTGTCAGTTGCTGAATACTCACATTTTAAATCTATTTCTATCCCACTTGCGGACATCCAAATTAGTTTGCTAAACTTCAACCAGACTTTGACACATTTTTTTTTTAATTTTAGTAGTTACTTAGCGAACGTAACGTCTCCTGCTTTCCTGATTATTTCTTGATAATCTGATTATTTTTATTTTTTAGGGGAAAATTGTTGAAATTGTTGGTGTTTCTGTAAGGGTTTTCATTTATTCTATGTATTCTTCTATGTATTCAGTTCCTAGCATCAGAGTAGATAGCACTTTTGTAGCTATAAACGTGAGGTGTAAAGTTAGAAGACACACTCGTTGAACCGTTTGCTTATGAATTCGTACCTACCCGGATACCATCAAGCTAGGGCATAGCGAAACATGTATGTACACAGTAATGAGTAATGGAATGTACACAGTAATGGAAAACACATTAAGTTGTGAGATAAAAAGAAATGAAACTAGTGGAGGTGGAAAAGTTAGCGATAAAAACCTATAAACTTACATTCTATTTATTGTTTCCTACCTTTAGACGCATTGGACGAGTTATGCGACTGCCGCTGTGACAGTGACAGTTTTAGTTGACATACTTCTCTGATATGTCTAAAGGTGGGAAACGATAAATATAATGTAAGTTTATAGGTTTTTTTATAGCTAAATCTCCCATCTCCACTAGTTTCATTTCATTTTATATCACAACTTCTTATGTTTTTCATCTGTTGCTTTATTTTGCCGGTTATTAGCGCGCTGCTCATCACTGTATATGATGTAGTCCTTGATCACTTGCATCTGTAATTAAAAACGTTCTTTTGTGTGTTTATTCTTCTTCAATTCCTGTATAACACCGTCGTTTAGCGTTTTACATCCCTTTTGGCAACTTAGATAATATGTTTTCATTTTTACACACACACAAATTTCTAAATGGCTCCTTATTTAACTTAGTAGCTTATTTAACAATTCACAATAAAACGTGAAGTAATAGTGTTCTGAAGCTATTTTCTTGTGGCATTTTTATAATCAAGTATATTCAAATGGGAAATAAGCCACAATTTTACCTAAAAATGATTTTATCAACGTTTCGACGCCCAAGTCGGGTGTCGTTGTCAAAATACAAAATAATACTAAATAAATAAAAATGTTGTTGCTTAGTAAAAAATTCTCCTAACAATTTATTTAATCTGACTCATTTATATCGGCAATTCAGACACGTATTATACATTTTAAAGTAGACGACTTTAAAATGATATTGCCAATATTGATGAGTTGCGTTCCTGGGACGACTTTACTAAAAGATAGTTCATTCGATTACATGAAATCAATCCCAACTCAAGAATTTGATATCAAAGGATATTCTTGAGTTGAGATTGATTTCATGTAATCGAATGAACTATCTTTTAGTAAAGTCGTCCCAGGAACGCAACTCATCAATATTGGCAATATCATTTTAAAGTCGTCTACTTTAAAATGTATAATACGTGTCTGAATTGCCGATATAAATGAGTCAGATTAAATAAATTGTTAGGAGAATTTTTTACTAAGCAACAACATTTTTATTTATTTAGTATTATTTTGTATTTTGACAACGACACCCGACTTGGGCGTCGAAACGTTGATAAAATCATTTTTAGGTAAAATTGTGGCTTATTTCCCATTTGAATATACGTGAAGTAATAGTGTGTAAAAATTTTTTCTCGTTACGTATCAAGATCTTTTAATGCTGCTGAACACTCCAAATTTGATTGAGAACTACGTATATAACAGTGTATTTGTTACACGCCCCGTTTGTGTACCACCTAATAAAAATTAAATATCACGCCAGCATCAGAGCGTCGAATGCTCGAAACGTATTTGGACTTGCAATTAAACTGAAAGTTACCCCTATTCCATTACGCACACACATGTGTCATTTCCCCATGCCGCCAGCTGTATGGTATTGAATTTTACCCTCACACTAGAATAGTATACTCGAGATAAAAAGTAATCATTTGTCACGTAATCAAATCGGAGGAGGATTCGACAGATCAAAGGTGAAGACGATTGAGCTGTTTCTACATGTATATAGGCGGATAAATGAATCTTTCGATGGATTGAAGATTAATCCATTACAATACAAATGTATTACAAGTTAAAGGGTAAATCCTCGTAGCTCGCTGTATATTATAATACCATAGTTATACAAATGTATTATTCGAAATACTTCAGAATAAATTAAAAAAAGTTCAAGAATAATTGAATGAGTTGCCCAATAGGTCTGGATCCCGCGTACCAAAAGAAAGTTGATTAATAGCAAGCTGAAAATTTGTTAATAGCTTAAGGGTGTCTAGTCAAATAAACCTTGATATATTGGAACCATTGTTTTAGTTGGTCAGCCCAATAGAAATATTTGTTTGATTCAAATTGAGACAGTCACCAGATGTCCCCACAATTTCTGTCAGGATCGCAACGTCAAAATGCATAGACACCAAGTTAGATACGATCCTATTCATAACACCCCAACTCGCATACACATTAAGAAAAATAAATATATATGGAAGAATATATTTAGAAATTGAATTAATAATGTCATGCTATTATATAATATACAGGGTGTCTGCCTAACTTGGAACCATATGGGAAATTTTTTAATATCAATTTTACGAAAAAAAGTCATTCTTTATAAAGTGCTCTGCATAGTCTTATTCCTAAGATGCAATCATCAGATATCAAATTTTGTCAACAGTATACGAGGTATGTCAAAAAATGTGAATTTCGATCAAGAGCAAACTACCTTTATATTTCAAAATATCAAAAAATTTTATTATGAAAAGTTATTTGTAATTAAAAACCATATTCAAATATGCAATAACAGCCTTCTACTTAAAAAAAAATTCTGAAATTTTCCTAAATTACCGATTCTGAACATCATTTTTATTTATTAGACATGTAATAACTCTTTTATTAATAATTTTAGGAAAAAAAGTTATTCTTCATAAAAATCTGTGCATGGTCTAGACCTCAAGATGCAACCATCAGTTATCCAAGTTTGTTAATTAGTCCAAGTAAAGAAGCTTAAAATAGGACAAAACCTCGCAATTTTCACAGAATGGATCGATTTGCATGAAAATTTGAGAATAAGTAGTGGATAGTCCAAGGATCAAAATCTATATGATGCCGAAAGGCGCTTTTACCATGGGGGTGGTTGCCACCCCATCTCAGGGGTGTAAATTTTTTATTATATTTTGACCGCAAAAGTTGGTAAAAACATTAGTTCTAAGCAATAAACGTTTTATATGTTTTTTTGATAAAATTAATAGTTTTCGATTTATTCGCTATCGAAAATGTTAGTTTTATATCGAAAAAATCAATGTTTTTAATAATTTTTCTGCTAATAACTCCAAAAGTTTTCTTTTTATCAAAACAACTTTACTTAACAAAAATGTACCTTTTAAAAAAATAAACAAACCCGTCTTTTTTAACTTTCTTTAAGACCAACAGTAATCGAGCTATACTTTATTATATGTTAGCTCTTCTTAGTCAAATGCTAAATACTGTAGTTTCAAAGTCAAAAGACGAGAAAACTATGGAGTATTCGAGGATAATTTGTTCAAACTAATTTAACGTATTTAAAAATATCTATCTCCAGAAATAAAAAAGTCTCTAGCTTAAAAATTAAGTGACTTATAATGAAAATAATGTCAGTCCCTATTTTTTTCAGCGAAAGAGTGATCGGAAGCAATCTCCTAATCACCACCCTAATTAAAATTAGTCATTGACCTTATTTGTTCTTCTTTATTTATGAATTACTAATAGGATCTAGAAGTTTCATCAGCTTAGAATGACTAGTTTAAAAAAAAATGAGTTAAAAGCGAATGACGAATTTTTGTAGTTTGGAAAAAATGGCTTTTCTTCAGAATAGAAAGATTAGCATCAGAAATACGAAAAAATGTTTGAATATGAAATTATAGCTTATTTAATTCCCAAGAACCTGGTTTGCAAAAATTTTTTCTACGGCAAAAATTGAGTGAGATATTGACAATTAGAACTTGTAATAACATGCAAAAACCACCTTTACCAACCCTTTCAAATTCATTCCTTTTTGTGACTAAGGATTTTAAAAAGATTTAATATTAATAGGCTTCTAGATCTTGTAAAAATCTACAAAATTCTTTTTGCTAAACTTTCTAAAATAAAAAATAAAAAAGTTACGGTTAAAAAATCAATATATTTTTTTGAAACAAAAAAGGAGAAATCCAATTGGAAGCATAATAATGTAAGTTAGCGGTGTTTTTAGTCATTGGCCCTATTTATTTTTCTTTATTTATGTATTGCTAATAGATTCTAGAAGTTTGACTGACTTAGAATGGTTAGTTTTTAAAAAAACTGGAGTTAAAAGCGAATAACGAAGTTTTGTTGTTTGGTAAAAAAGGCCGTTTCCTTCAGAATAGAAAGATTAGCATCAGAGGTACGAAAAAATGTTTAGATATGAAATTGTAGGTTATTTAATTCCCAAGAACCTGGAACCAAATTTTTTCTAAGGCAAACATTGAGTGAATCGTAAATGAGTATTATCGAAAAACATTGATTTTTTCGATATAAAACTAACAATTTCGATAGCGAATAAATCGAAAACTATTAATTTTATCAAAAAAATGTATAGAACATTTTTTGCTTAGAATGAATGTTTTTATCAACTTTTGCGGTAAAAATATAATAAAAAATTTCCACCCCCATGGTAAAAGCGCCTTTTTGCGTCATATAGATTTTGATCCTTGGACTATTCACTACTTATTCTCAAATTTTCAAGTAAATCGATCCATTCTGTAAAAATTGCGAGGTGAAAAGCTTCGGATCCTGGACTAAATTTTATACGAGGTGTGTCGAATAATATGAATTTGGAAAGAATTCTAGAATTCATATTATTTGACACACCTCGTATAAAATTAACGAACTTGGATAACTGATGGTTGCATCTCGAGGTATAGACCATGCACAGATTTTTATGAAGAATATCTTTTTTTCCTAAAGTTATTAATAAAAGAGTTATTACATGTCTAATAAATAAAAATGATGTTCGGAATCGGTAATTTAGGAAAATTTCAGAAATTTTTTTTTCAAGTAGAAGACTGTTATTGCATATTTGAATATGGTTTTTAATTACAAATAACTTTTCATAATAAAATTTTTTGATATTTTGAAATATAAAGGTAGTTTGCTCTTGATCGAAATTCATATTTTTTGACATACCTCGTATAATGTTGACAAAATTTGATATCTGATGATTGCATCTTAGGATATAGACTATGCAGAGCACTTTATAAAGAATGACTTTTTTTCGTAAAATTGATATTAAAAAAGTTTCCCATATGGTTCCAAGTTACGCAGACACCCTGTATAATGTATAGTAGCATGACATCATTATTTCAATTTCTAAATATACTCTTCTCTAATATATTTATTTTTCTTAATATGTATTCGAGTTGGGGTGTTATGAATAGGATCGTATCCAACTTGGTGTCTAAGCATTTTGACGTTGCGACCCTGACAGAAATTGTGAGGACATCTGGTGACTGTCTCAATTTGATTCAAATATATTTACCTATGGGGCTGACCAATTATTTCGGTATATAAACAATGATTGGAACACTGGAACAGGGGAAGTTGTAATTGTGGAACAAGTTAAAAATTTGGAACGTCAGACTACGAAAACATCAGATGTATTTTGTCCGACAGAACTTCCAATTGATTTGTTACTCTTTCATTAAACTCTCATGCAAAAATCAGACTGCTATTAATATCCGACATGATTTCTGTCATTTGACATGTTCTTCGTGTTCAACTCATTAAAATGCCCAATTGGTGATACACGCCAATCTGATTTTTGCATGAGAGTTTAATGGAAGGGCAACAAATCAATTGGAAGTTCTCTCCGACAAAATACATCTGATATTTTCGTAGTCTGACGTTCCAAATTTTTAACCTGTTCCACCATTAAAACTTTCCCTGATCCAGTGTTCCCATATATCAAAGTTTGTCCGACTAGACACCGTTAAGCTATTAACAAATTTTCAGCTTGCTATTAATCAACTTTTTTTTATGCGGGATCCAGACCTATAACCTTTTTAGTGCATTCTTATTGATTTATTTTTGAAGTTATACTTCTTTAGGCGCGTTAAGAGTAAATCTATATGTGCGCGAGCTCATCCAAAGTCTTGGTCCTGGGCGCAACTGAAACGTTACTATGTACTCTGATTGGGTAATTACAATGATCTGCCAACAATTGTTCAATATGTCGGTTATGGGTAAACAAATGTTGTGTATATTAGTTTTATTGTTGTGGGGACACAGACAAAAGCGAGTATATATTTGTAGTTACTTTTTGAAGAGTTTGTAAAAGCAACAGATAAAATGTTTCAGTATTGTAATAAGTAAAAAATTACATAGGTATCTACTTACCTATTTGGAAAATGTACCTACCTAGTAGGTAATGCTTTGATTTACATAATTTGATTAAAAACAAAATTTCTACCAATCTTCATCTAATATATTGTTTTCTTTGGTACTATATATGTTTTGTTGTATTTTAATTCCACAAAAATCCAACTAATTTGATTAAATTCAGAACTGGCAAACAGTAAAACGTTCAGTTGCCCTATCTTTCCACATGACAGATAAGTGTAATTAGGTAAATAAGTAGAGGCTTACAAATCAAGTGCCCTAAAATTCGCGGGTTCGAATCCCAATGGAAGTTTTTATTTTTTTATTTTTTCTTATATATTTTATGATTGTAAGTATATTTGTTATATATTTTTTTTTCAGAAAATGCGTGTTTAGTTAGAATTTTTGCCAACAATTATTATTGTTCAAAAATGATTTCTTTACGTATCTCATCACCCTCAAGAATTTCCAATTTTCATAAACTTGTTAACCTTTGAAACATTTTCCATCTATTCCACCATATCCCGTTAGCATAACTTAAGCAAGATGTCATGTTAATGAATATTCAGAAAGTAGCTCGTTGTAACCGAATGTAAGTACGACACGTTATCATTGCATGATTACAGACTGTATACATCTACATTGGGTTTGTGAGCTTGGGGACGTTTGTTACCGCTCCCGAATGTACATTCATATGTATTTGTCTGCTGTCTTAACTACTTTTATGTATGTTGTTCAATATTGGCTTGAACTTATGAATCTTTAGCATCTTTTATAACCAGACATTGTTCAAACTCTGGTTTTTATTTGTAGCAGTTAGTGACCTGAAGATGCTCTGCATACTTTATTTAGAGAGCGAAACCGGTCGTCGAAAGTTAAAATAAATGATTGAGAGTACGTCTGTTTTTTACTTCATTCAACAACTAGACATTTTTAAAAATGTCTATAGGCCCAGGTCGACTCAGCCTGAATAAAATGAGCACCTTCGGTAAAACCAGGGGTAATAATAGGCTGTTGCAGCGTAGCACTGGCCCTGTTACCTTTCTTGTATACCTTAGGCCCTAGATATACCAGACTACCCTGCTATACTCCCAAAGCCACGAAAGCGGTATAAAGCGGAAGACTATTATATTTATGTAATCTTCTTTATATAAAAGTTTATTTCGTGTATAGTTACTTCAGAATCTGATGTATAAGATTCTTCTTGTACTTTTTGATATAAATTTATGATGTATTAATTTTTTATTTATCTTAATTAGGCCTACAAATTAGTACCGTTTACTAGTTATTTAGTTTATTCATTTGTTAGTTTGATTTCTCAGAACAGAGAGAAATAAGAGCTTTTAATTATTTTATCAGTTTGTCCACCCAAAACTGTAAGCTGAAAAAATTGTCTTAAGGGGCCCATTCACCTTGAGATCGGTATCGATACATGTATCGCGACAAGCTGCGATATACGTAATATCATGAGTGATTTGTATCTGTTTCATGACAGTGATAAGGAGGGCGACAGAGTTGTAGACGATGAAGGTAGAGAGTTGTGATACTGATACAGCGATACCGAAACAGCCAAATACACTAAGAGATTTGTATCGCGATACTGATACTCGCTACATGTATCGATACCGATCTCAACGTGAATGGGGGCCTTTACAAATATTACGGTTAAGTCCGGGAATCTTTACACGCGCGTCATCATTTAAAGTATACGAAGTAAGTCGATGATAAGTCGGAAATTGAAATTTACTAAAACAACATCAAGTCACTTACTGTCACTTGCTGTTGCGTTTAGTAAATTTCAATTTCTGACTTATCATCGACTTATTTCGTATGCTTTAAAAGATTCCAGCACTCAACTGTATATCTCAATGTAGATTTAAAATTTGCATTGTTTCGGAAAAAATCAAACGAGCTTTTATTTTTCTAGAACCTTCTTTGTTAGTTTCTAAATATGTTAAAATGAGCAGTTCTACTCACACATTCAGTCGTTAAGTGTTTTATTGTTTAAGCAATAAAAACTGTTTTGTATAAACAATTTTAAAAATACCGGTGAATTCATCATTTCATCTTGATCAAAAATGTTTCTATTTTGTTTTTGATTATGCTTAATCTGAATCTTACATTACACTTGCAAAAATTAAAACAATTTTGAGCTCCTCTAAAAAAATTTACAGTTCATTCGACGATCCGAAACAAGAATGACGTAACTGCAAATTTTGTCAATTCCTGTTTATAATGCAAATAGCTTTTAAAATACTGAATATGTACACGTGATACAAAAGCAACAGAACTGTAACTATGTGCTGAGCCACTACAGGGCTCCGTTGCGCCGTTATTGAAATACGCGCCATTTTAGACCTTGTTTTAGATTCATTTGATTAAATTTAATTTGGGGGATTAAATTGAGATAATGAAATTCGGAACAATAGGGATGGAAATAAAAGCCATCGCTGTAAGAATAAACTGCATGATAAATATTTAAAAATCGTTTTTTGTACCGAAAAATTTTAAGATGAAGAATGACGTAACTGTGGAAAGCAATAAAAATGGGGGGATTAAATTAAGAAAATGAAATTCGAAACAATGGGGATGAAACTAAAAGCTATCATTGTAAGGATAAACGCCATACCGATGCTCCTGGACGGTTACCCCTTATTTAATCACTATTTTAAATTTTTTTATAAGAATGATAAAGGGACTGTAGACAGTGTTGAAAATGGAGGAGTTAAATATTAAGATAATGAAATTCGAACCAATAAGGATAAAAATAAAAGCCATCATTGTAAGAATAGACAATAGACTATAAAAAGTGCTCTCCTGTAAAATTGTACTTTTTGTGATGTCACGTTGTTCTGGTAAATGAACTAATATGTCCCGTCAAGATCGATACACTTTTGCATACGCTCAAACCAATTGCCAAAACAGTTGGTCCAGTCTTCATCTGACACCTGCAAAATGGCTGTTTTAAAGGCATCGATGGCTTCTTCTGGCGACTGAAATCGCCGCCCACGTATTGAATTCTTGATCTTTGGGAACGTGAAGAAGTCGTTGGGACTTAAGTCGGGGCTATACGGTGGATGGGTTAGCAATTCGATGTTTTGAAGCTCCAAGAACTCGATTGGCTTTTGGGCAGTTTGAGCACTTGCATTGTCATGATGTAGGATGATTCGCCGTTTTGTGTAGCCTTCTCGGAGTTTCGCGATAATTTCTGGTAAAGAAACGGTTATATACTAATCAGAAATAATCGCTCTTCGACCTTCCAGAGCAATTGTTGCCACATGACCAGATTTTAACACAAAAATTGACATTTTCTTTGACACATTTCGAGGACGGATCACTTTTGTTGGTTTTCCCTAATCTTGGAAAACCCATACAGTGGATTGGCGTTTATTTTCCGGTTGGTTGGAGTAAATCCAAGATTCATCGCCACTAACAATACTATAAACGTTTTCTGAGCTTCTTTTGGTAAACCGTTCCAATGTGATGTTGACAACAAAATCACATTTTTTACAGAGGAGCTACTCAAAATTTTGATATTAATTTTTGGATCATTTTTTTTATTTTTTATCATTTATATACCTTTCTAACAATGTTACTTTCATATAAATGATAAAAAATAAAAGAAAAATGAACCAAGAAAAAATATCAAAACTTTGAGTAGCTCCTCTGTAAAAACTGTGATTTTGATTTGTGGCTGTTTACGAACGATTTTTATGTAGTTCACAATATTTCGATTAGAAGGATGTAGTACATAATTGTATATTGAAACACAGTTTTTAATTCCGAATAAGTTTTTATCATAACAATTTTTAAAATTTTAAAATATAGAATGAACTTTCCTCCTGAGCTAAATTCATATTTTTTACATAGCTCATCTAAAATGATAAAATTTGATATCTTTAGTTGCATCTTATAGACTAGTAGTCGCTATAGGTGAAATTTCCTAATCGTTTTAGGCACGATAAGACCCTACTTATAACTTAAATAGAAGAACCTAAAAGAAAACGTATGACCACTGTGCCTGGCACATGCATCAATAGTGGCGCATCAAACTTTCCACTTATGAACGGGATAAATTAATTGGGAGGGATGGAGGTACTCTCCATCATTCCCAGAATTTAATTTTTTTTCATTTTTTTAAGTTCTATGTGATTAAAAAATAAGATTCAACGTAATTTTAACCCACCACCACTTCCCCCTTCCCCCACCATCAGAAACTTCATTTTTCGTTTTTATTTCTGTTAGGTGAGATCCAATGAATTTTAAAATTTCAAAAAATTCATAGGTATGGCTAATGCTTTTACAAAACAAGTTTAATTTTTATAGATCCTTAGGTTGAGTGTACATAACCTAAAACAAATTTAATTTTTTTTTTGTCTTTTTTTTTTTAGAAAAGATCGTTTAATTTTTTTGGAGGGTGCTGGAGGTCTAGTTTTTTTATAATTTGTGTATGTTATCAAACACTATGTTTTGAAATTTATTATATCTTTAAACACTTAAAGATTTACCACCTTCAAAAATCCAAAATACTATTTTTTTGTATGGGGTTTTTGGGGGTTTGAACGTGTTTCTCCCATTTTTAAACGTTCTAAAAGACTCATTTACTTCAATTTACATAATATAACGTATAAAAAATCATTGACTGAATCTGTTTTGAAGTCTGTAAACTAGGTAAAATCCCCAAAACCCCCCCAAAAAATAGGATTTTAGATTTTTGAAGGTGGCGAAATTTTCGGAAAAATCTGAAAAATATCAAAAATGATACGACACACAAGATATAAAAAATAGGCCTCGAGCACCCTCCAAAAAAAGTTACACGATTTTTTCCAAATAAAAATTTTTTTTTTATTTTTTTTTTCAGGTTATGTACACTTAACGTACGGATCTATAAAAAAAGACATGCTTTGTGAAAGCGTCAGCCATGCCTATGAGTTTTTATAAATTTTAAAATTTTTAGAAAAATGAAGTTTTTGATGGTGGGGGAAGGTGGAACGGGGTGGTAGGTTAAAATTACGAGTCCTATTTTTTAATCACATGGAACTTAAAAAATGAAAAAAATTTAATTTTTTGGGAGAGATGGAGGATACCTTTTAATTTATTTATCCCGTCCATAAGTGGAAAGTTTAATGCGCAACTGTCCACGCATGTGCCACTATAAAGTGACGGCACAGTGTTATTCGTTTTCTTTTGGGCTCTACTATTTAAGTTATGGGGTCTGATCGTGCCTAAAATGATTAGCAAATTCCACCTATACGGCTCTTAAGGTAAAAACATGCCGAAGATACTTGGATGACCGCGGTGTAGAACATACCGAAGATGCTTTCCGTATCCTGTTTTGGCATTGACATCGCTGTAAACCGCGATGTCGCGAGGGTGAACGGGTGACACATCCTTGGTATGTGCGATCTCATAAGAAAATTAAGGTTTGTTTTGATATCGATGTAGCGACCGCGGCCGCGACCTCCACCGCGCTCATTCATGTATCTTCGGCATGTTTTTCGGCTTCGGCTTTCGGCATACAGAGTATTTTTTAAAGAAAATTTTTTTCGTAAAATTGATAATAAAAAAGTTTTCCTTAGATTCCAAGACACGCAGACATATTGTATAAGACATACATAAAAGCTCAAAAAAAATTTCTACGGCCGTGTTAAAAGAGCTATTTTCAAGCCCGCATTTCGTTTATGAAAAAAACACTTTCCCGCAGGGCGTGCGTTCAAATAAATTTTCCAGCACGGCGTGCGGGAAAGTAAAATACCTTGTAATATGGCATTATAATATACACTCAAAAAAATTTAGTTCGTAATATTGATTAACAGTGATTATTGAATAGCATTTCGTTGTAACAACAATTCAATTTGTTGTTTCAACGAACTTTTAGACATTGACGAATGTATTTGGTTATTGTCACAATGATTGAATAATAATTGTGAAAATAACTAGAGTACATTAATCAATAACACTCAATTTATTCAACAACTAACTTAGTTTCGTATATTTAATAAATAATGTTGTAATAAATAATTGTGGCAGCAACTCACTTTCTTGATTTCGTACATGACAAGCAATTATCTTGGTTTATCGTGACAACGTACAGATTTCATTAAAACAATGTACAAATGTTGTTAATATAGAAGTAATATATGATTATTGTATAGATGTAAGCTGATTGTTGTGACAACGAATGCATTAATCAATCTACTACTGCGTTTAATACCCACAATCAATGCGTTAATTGTGACAATAATCGTAGTTGTTGAGACAATAAATGTTTTGCTTGACCATTTGAAATGTAACCGCTTTTCCTTATCGTGATACCCCTAGCTTGTCTGTGTTACCATTGTTTAAGAAAGAATTCTTTGTTAAACAATGCTGTTACCTCTACCGAAGTGCCGAATAATAATTTCATTTCATTTCCAAGTGTAGTAGTAGTAGAAGGAAGTTTTCGTGTGTCTCTTATCGTGAGAAAACTAATTAGTATTTTTGAAAATTTAAACGCATAATAAAATATTACAGTATTATCGAGGGTTTGAAGTCCCTGAGAACTTCTATAATGATTATTTTAATAAGTCACAGGGGTGAAAAAGAAAATTTAGTATGATATTTAATTTCAAATATACCATTAAAAAGAAACTTTTTGTTTATCCTAATGAACTTTCTGCCCTCGGTAATAATGTAATCTTTTATTCTGCGTTTAAATTATCAGTTTTCTCAGGATTCCAAAAAAAATGAATGCGTTTAAAAAGAATTCTATCGAAATTTTGCACCTGCGCTCTCAAAAAGGATTAAAGTGTTATACATTTTTGGAATCACTATTTCAAGCGCTTTTAAATGAGCTGTCACATGACGTACTTTCCCATTTAAAAAAATCAAAGTTACGCCTGTCACCTGAAGAGGGATCGTGTAACGTTCGAAACATTGATGTTATAATGTACTTTTATTATTTTAAAAATCGACCTGTCTGAGCGTTTTGCTTAGGTGCTAAAAATAAATAAGTTAATAAGGGAGTGGGGGAGTGTAACACTTTTTCCAGTGCACTGTATAAGTGAAATCATATGAGAAATCACACAGTGTAAAGTCCATTAGGTTAAGGACAAAGCACATTTTTGGAATAACTATTTCAAACGCTTTTAAATGAACTGTCACATGACGTACTTTCCTATTTAAAAAAGTCAAAGTTGCGCCTGTCACCTGAAGAGGGATCGTGTAAAGTTCGAAACATTGATGTTGTAATATACTTTGATTATTTTAAAAATCGACCTGTCCGAGTGTTTTGCTTATGTGCTAAAAATAAATAAGTTAATAAGGGGGTGGGGGGAGTGTAACACTTATTCCAGTGCACTGTATAAGTGAAATCATACGAGAAATCACACAGTGTAAAGTGCATTAGGTTAAGGACAAAAAAGGAGGATTTAAAAAATTATTATTAATCAATTAATATCATACATTGGGCTAATGCATTCAGTAATTTTTAATATAAATAATTTATATCTATGAACGAATTATTCGATCATAGTAGGAATGAACGAAACTGATTGTAAGAATGAATAGAATTGCTTGTAAGAAAAACCGTATTTATTGTGGGAATGAACGGCATTAATTGTAACAATAAACGGAAATAATTGTAGAAATAAACGAAATACGTCAGGAGAAATAACACTGTTATTGACACAACGAATAGTTTTCGTCGGTCAATTAACGACGTTGTTGTTTCAATAAATAGTGTTCGTTGACTCAGTGAACAGAGTTCGTAATACCAATAAAGTGATATTATGGTATACATAATGAATATTCATCCATTCAATTAACGTAATACATTGGCTCATCTAACGAAAATAATGGATTGATGAACATCGCTTTGTTGTTCCAATAAAACCAAGACTTGGACAAATTTTAAGTATTGCGTTTGTTGTATGAATTAACATTTTTATTGATATTACGTACTTTTGTCGTTGAGTGTATTATAATATGTACATGAAATAAACTAATATTTAGATATTATTTACTAATTTATTTCAAATGTATCATATTTTGTTCATGTTTTAATGAAATTAGCGGGATAATTCGATGAAATAAAATTATTTTGACATAATATTTAAAAGTCAGATCAGTAAAAAATTACAATGGTTTTGAATCGTCGACATGGAAACCAATATCGTCGTCGTGGTAACCCATTATATCGAAAGTTTGGTTTTGACAACCTTGTCAAATAAATAATTTGTGTATTTTCACTCCTAAATAAAAATTGATATAACTCTGTTTTTTGTGGCTTTTTTCCAAACGTACGGCCCTAGAAAAAATATTGTTCCTAACTCATGCGGAAAGTGTCTTCCCCGCACTCGATTGCTTGCCCGAACTCCGCTATCACGGGCCAACGGCAGTCTCGTGCGTGAAAGTATCACTTTCCACACTAGTTAGGAAAATAACTATTGACGTAACCAATCTTTTCACTAATGTTCCTAGACTTGAAACCATTCCAATTGTCAACAATTTTTTAATTTCAAAAAACATAGACCCCAACAAATGTTCTCAAATCACCTCACTACTTCAATTTTGCCTTTCTCAAGATTTCTTCATCTTCAACAACAAAATTTACAGACAACCAGAAGGTCCAGCAATGGGAAATCCTTTATCCCCACTACTTGCAGATCTTTTCCTAGATTCTCTTGAAAATAATTTTGTCCATTCACATCCACAAATAATCCTATGGTACAGATATGTTGATGATATTTTAGCATTTATAGAAGGTCCTCCTTCAGAACCTAACAACATTCTTTCAATAATTAATAACCTACATCCAGCAATTAAGTTCACATTAGAGTTAGAAACCAACAACATGATCAATTTTCTAGACCTAACCATCAAAAAGAATACATCTTCCACTTCTTCATCGTCTACTATTTTAGAATACTCAGTATTTAGAAAACCTACTCAAACAGACCATATTATACCCATATCATCTAACCATCCTTTTCAACATAAGATGGCAGCTATTCAATGTTATGTCCACAGACTTCTTAACATCCCCATGTCCCAAGACAATTACAACAACGAAATTTCAATTATTAAACAAATAGCAAACAACAATGGTTTCCCCTCTTCTACTGTAGATAAGGTCATTAGAAGATCAATACTCAAAAAGAGACTAAACCAAGCTTTTAACACAGAGAACGAACCCAACACTACAGCTATTTATAGATCCTTATCCTACTTAGGGCCAATTTCAGAAAAAGTATCAAGATTACTTTGTAATAAAGTCAGTAACCTTAACATATCTTTCAAAACGAAAAATAACATCAAATCCATCTTCAGCCACACCAAAGATAAAATCGGCAAACTAAATAAAAGTGGTATTTACAAACTGTCTTGTGGGGATTGTAACATGACTTATGTGGGCAGGACTATGAGGACTCTATCTCAGAGGATCAAAGAACATCTCAACAATTCAGAAAAATCAAATTTTGGTTATCACGTTAAATTTAGCAACCATTCCTTCTCTCCTTCCAAAAACAGTACAATTTTACATAACATCCCAATCAAAAACTATAGACAAATGAACCTTTTAGAAGATCTAGAGATAACTAAAGAAATGAAACTTAATCCTGATTTTTGCTTGAATATACAAATCAATCTTAATTACAACTATAAACCTTTGTTCAGACTCTTGTGGGAGACTCTGGAGGAAGAAGTTTGACCTCATGCAATCAAAAAATAATTTTTAAATTTTTTAATTCTTTACTAAAGCATCATTTAAAACAATATTTGTAATAAATCATTTGGCAGCTTATTCTTTAAAAATCACATTTCACAAAATTCATTGTTAATTTATTTCCCATCTTCCTAAAAAGCTTCACCATCAAGTTTCTATACATCATGTATTAATTTTCAAAACCGATTCGAGTTTGGTTTGTGGAGGATAACTTGTCAATTGGTTTATCCTAGACCTTAAGTCTCTTTTCAATATGTATTTCATTATTTTTTTAAAAACCAGATTTATGTAACTACAGACTTTGTTGAAAAGTTGTTCAATCCAATTGCTAAAAATGTCATATGTCAACTGTCACTTTATATGATAAACTGCGAAGAGACCTTAACGAGCACACCCTGTCTACATCGACTGTCATTAAAAATCCTCCATGCGAGGCGACCATTCTGCTATCTGACACCGCAGTATTCAAATGGTAAGGTCTTTTTGACCTTACCCTGATCAAATATTCGTTTTATATATAATGTAATTTTCGTGTGAAAGTCCTTTGTGCTCGTTCTTGATGTTTAACTTTTCTGGATACAAAAATAACCAACAGCAAATTGAACAATTTTTTAAACAGACAGACAAGGTTTTTTCCAACCATTAAAAAACTACATAAGAAACAGAAGTATTTCATATCATAAATGGAACCCATCTCTCTTCATAGTGGTATTTTGACCTTTTTGACGTAAGTTAAACTTTGAATTTTAAGATCAATTATTCATTAGAGATCTTTTATGGTAGCATAGCTCCGAAGATGGCTTTATAAGCCGAAAGCGCTCAGCTAGGAATTATTAATTTTACACACTTCAAAAGTACACTTCTCCCCCTTTTACCTGTTGTCATAAGTGTGTACGAAACTATTTCAGTCTTTACATTTGTAAATAACTATTTAATATTTATAATTGTTTAAGCTAGTTTAAATGTATTTTAGGTATGTTGTACAAAAAAGGATTTTATGACTTTGTTCAAACATTTTCTTTTAACTGATATTTTTGGGTTTTTGTATTACATTTATTGTCTTTTGTGCGTTTGTTCATTGCTAGAATGAAAAATGGTGGACTTACGCTATAATCTGCCCTCCTGTTTCCCGAGTTGATATCTACTTCTGATGATATTATTTATTCTCAATTTTATTTTTCTTTTGTTATTATTGGTTGTCCTGTCTATAATTTAATTATCTTTATCATAGTAATGTCTGTAATTATATATTTACCATTCTCTTGGAAATATTTTTTTCTTTTTGTGTAATGGTAACAATACAGATGTACTGCTTTACATTGCTTTCTCACTAGTTTGTCTGGGTATCAATTTAGCACCTAGAGAATATTTTGTCGACGTTCAGTTGTTGCTGTTCTCATTTTTTTAGTTAAATTTTTAAATAAGTTTTTCATACATATCACAATTATTGCAAAACCTTTTAAAAATATTTAAATAATTTCTCTCTAACAAAACAGGAGTCCACTGGAATTACAATATAATTAAATTCATTGTTATATTGCTGTATAAATTGACAAATAAAACCAGGGACAAATAAAAAGAGGGAAACGCAATTGATATTATCATACACCAAACAATAATTTTTAATAAAATATTCAGCTCATAAAATGTGTAAAATATATTTTATTAATCCAAATGCGGCAAGGATAATAATAAAAGTTTATTTAAAAAAATTAAAATATAAAATCTATTGAAGTGGGATATGTGTTAACATATTTTATAAACGGAACAATAATTAAAAAAGTTGGCAAACTGATACATTGTATGAAATATATTGCACTAACAAGAATATAAAATATAATAAATTTTTATTATTGTAGAGATTCTGTTCATTTTCATGTGTTACCGAGTATCTAATTTATTGAGATGATTTACCGTTTACGATATAGCTTTTTTAAATAGCATCAATAATTACTTGCTATAATTCTATAACTTAATAAAAACATAAGAATCAATAAATCATTAGAAAAAGGTTCAAAGAAGCTAAAGAAAACTGAAGGTTCACAAAATGCACAGAAAAGGAACTTCATAAATATTAATATAACAAATTTAATAATAAAAAAGTAAAAGAAATGACAGGCAGACACAGATCCATATCCACCGCATCAGTCCAGACAATATCGATGTAATCAGAATCATCACATCAAAAGATGGATGATAGAAATTCTGAAATCAACTTAAAATTAATGAACAATGAAGAAGACTTATAGACTAAGAGCCGCTATAGGTGAAATTTCTTAATCATTTTAGGCACGACGGGACCCTATAACTTAAATAGTAGAACCTAAAAGAAAATGTTTGAGCACTGTGCCGTCACTTTTCAGTGGCACATGCGTCTACAGTGGCGCATCAAACTTTCCACTTATGGACGGGATACATAAATTAAAAAATACCCTCCCTTATTACTAGAATTTAATTTTTTTCATTTTTTAAGTTCTATGTGATTAAGACATAAGATTTATCGTAATTTTAACCCACCACCCCCTTCTGCCTGCCCCCACCATCAAAAATTTTATTTTTCGGTTTTATTTTTTTTTGGTAGGATGCAATCAATTTTAAAGTTTAAAAAAATTCGCAAGCATAGTTAATGCTTTTATAAAACACATCTATTTTTTACAGACCTGTAGGTTGAGTGTACATAACCTCAAAAAAATTAAAATAATTTTCTTTTGGAAAAAAGTATATAACTTTTTTTTGGGGATAGCTGCAGATCTAATTTTTTCTTAGTCTTGTGTATTTTATCAAACACTATATTTCTAATTTTTTTCAGATTTTTCTGTAATGCTGGTCACCTTCAAAAATTCAAAAAACTGTTTTTTACGGGTGTTTTGGGGGGTTTGAACGTGTTTTTGTGATTTTTAAATATTCTAAAGAACTCAATTACTTCAAGTTACATATAACCTATAAAAACAAAATTGATTTGATATATTATGAAGTCTATAAAATAGGGAAAATCCCCCAAAACCCCCCAAAAAACAGTTTTTCGGATTTTTGAAGGTGGGGAGCCTTACGGAAATATCTGAAAAAAATTAAAAATATAGTGTTTGATAAAACACATAAGATTAAGAAAAAATTAAACCTGTAGCTATTCCCCAAAAAAAGTTATACGCTTTTTTGAAAAAAAAATCTCGTTTAATTTTTTGAGGCTATGTACACTCTAACTATGTGTCTAAAAAAAATAGGCATGTTTTATAAAAGCCTCAGCTATTCGTGTAAATTTTTTGAAATTTTAAAATTGATTGCATCCCACCAAAAAAAAATAAAAACGAAAAATGAAGTTTTTGATAGTTGTGGCAGGGGGAAGGGGGTATTGTGTTAAAATTACGCTGAATCCTATGTGTTAATCACATAGAACTTAAAAAAAAATGAAATAAAATTAATTCTGTTAGTAAGGGAAGATAACATTTAATTTATTTATCCCGTCCATAAGTGAAAAGTTTGATGCGCCACTGTCGACGCATGTGCCACTGAAAAGTGACGGCACAGTGTTCAAACGTTTTCTTTTAGGTTCTACTATTTAAGTTATAGGGTCCCATCGTGCCTAAAATGATTAAGAAATTTCACCTATAGCGGCTCTTAGTCTATTACGAATTATCTCAGAACTATATTGGCACCAAACGGCAACAATTAGAATAGAGCACACCCGAACACATAGGAATCCGAAGAAGAGTGCGGCAGGGTTGCGTCTTCTCGCCACTATTGTTTCCGGTTTTTTCTCGTTTAAAGCTCTGCACTTTTTTATTTAATTAGTAAGATCCAAAGATGCGCATTTACAGAGTTTTAATGGTTTGTAGTGATGTTGAAAAAGTAACTATTCGTTACAAAGTACTCGTTACTTACGAATACCGAAAATAACGATTACTATACAGATAGGCAAATCCTAACTTTGGTTACTCTGATTACTCTGTTACTTCGTAATAATCGTATCAGAGCGAATAACGACTATTGTATCTACTTTGATTACTTTGGTTACTCTGATTACTTCGTACTTCGTGAAGGTCGTTATTATATCGGAATACCTATACAAAATACCTACCTACTGTGAAATACGATTCTCGATATGATTACCGGTACTTAAATAAAAAAGTAACAAAAGTGATCATAGTAATCAAATCATTTTATCCCTTAAACAGATCGGCGAAGGCAGTGGCGTAACTAACGCCAATGCTTCCAATGCGGTGCATTGGGGCGCAGGCCTTAGGGGGGCGCAAAAAACTGATATTCTGGAAAAATTTTAGCAAAAAAATATGTCGAAGCAAAACATTCGTGGTATTTTATTCCGTTAGCGCCATAACAGACGGTTGACTGTGGCCGGGCACTCTGTGGGTCCACAAAAATACATAGTTTCCAATGATTGACCGTGGGTTCTTATGTGGAGTGGACGTTGCATCACAGACGAGCGACTGTGGCCGGCCACAAATACCCCTAGTTGATGACATAGAAAATAACTTATATTTCAATAATAACTTTGAAATTTCATATTTCAGGGTCTCTATGAGTCCCAATCACAATCACTGCAGCAGTGGAGCTATGTTTTTATTTTCACGGTGCAAGTAGATGGCGTATAAATCGTTTAATTTTCGATATTTTTTTATGAAAATTATTTTACATGTACTTCTTCTCATAATAAATGCTAATGCACATTTTCAAAACAATTGGTACAGTTCTTTTTATTTTAGAAATTAACAAAAAACTATTAGTACGTTCTTTAAAGGTAAAATATTGCAAAACCTATAAATTTTAAAGAGCCTCTTGGATTTACATGAAATTTGGCATACACATAGCTAACAAGTCAAAGATAAAAAGTGATATTGTGCCGATGTGTGCTTTTGCTCTAGGGGTGAGTTTGACCCCCTTTTGGGGATGAAAAATATATGTTTGAAATAAGTCCGGAAATGGATAAAATGTCCACGCAACTTTTGTTCTATAAAGTTTTTTCTCCGAGTTAATAGTTTTCGAGTTATTTACGAGTGAATATTATGTTAATTTTTCTACAAAATAACCACGTTTTCAGACGGTTTTTCGCAAATAACTCAAAAAGTAAGTATTTGGTCAAAAAAAATTCTTATCAAAAATATAGCACGTAAGAAAGTGAAAAATATGGTGTATATGTTAGGTCACTATACGTAGCAGAAACAGAGTTATAGCTAATGAAAGATAGGTTCATATTCGTCAAATTCTAAATCGAATATTTTAACGTGCCATAACCAAAAAAACGAAGCACTTTTTTGGGGAAAACTCATTTTAACTTTTTTAAAGTGTTTAAAAAAAGCTTATTTTTGTTTTTTAAAAAAATTTTTTTGCATCAAAAGTAAACAAGTTGCGCTGAAAATAAAGTTGGTCCCTTTTTTAGTAAGAAATCGGGAAAATCACCCCCCAATTAGCATTTCAAATGAACTTAATTGTTAGGTACCACTTCACAAGTTTTTTACTCGCGTAATTATTGATCATACGATCTGTAAGTTTCATCGGTTCAAAGTCCTTATTTTTGAAAGAGCTGTTGTAGTTAAAAGGGCTTGAACGAGTCACTTATCACGAGTGTATGCAAATTCAGAAACACCGAATCTTAACCAATTTTTGTCGTACTGAAAAACAAAAAAATACAAAGTATTCAGAAAAGTAAAGCCGACTTTTTTTTATTGATTAAATTTTTGGAAATCTCTAACAATTTTTAAGTTATTTTGAAAAAAAGCATTTTTTTCAAAATTAAAATTTTTAAAAATTTTACTTTAAAACCAAATTTTTTTAAAAATAAGCACTTTGAATCGATGAAACTTACAGATCATATAAACACAACATAAGTAAAGTAACTTGTGAAGCGGTAACGATTAATTTTATTTTAGTTGCTAATTAGGGGGTGATCTTCCTGATTCTTTTTTGCCAAAACAAAAGGGACCAACTTCATTTTGAGCGCAACTTGCTTACATTTGATGCTAGAATTTTTTTTTATAAAAACAGAAATAAATATTTTTTTAAACACTTTAAACAAGTTGTAATGTATTTTCCCCAAAAATGCTTCATTATTTGGATATTTCACATTGAATTATTCTATTTGGAATTTTTCGAGTACGAACCAATTTTTCATTAGCTATAACTCTGCTTTTGCCAGGTATCGAGACCTAATATATACACCGTTTCTTTCACTTCTTTATAGGCTATAGTTTTGCTAAGAATATTTTTTTCGACAAAATGCTTACGTTTTGAGTTATTTGCGAAAAACCGTCTAAGAACGTGGTTATTTTGATGAAAAATTAACATATCGACTTTCAAATAACTGGAAAAGTATTGATTTGGTGAAAAAACTCTATAGAACAAAATTTGCTTAAAATTAGTCAGTTTATCCATTTCGGGACTTACCTTGGACATATATTTATCACCCCCGAGATGGAGTGAAACTCACCCTCAGGGCAAAATCACACATCGGCACCATATCACTTTTTTTCTTTGATATGTTAGCTATGCGTATGCCAAATTTCATGTCAATCCAAGCGGTTCTTTAAAATTTACAGCAAAATCCGTGAAAGAATGTACTATATGTGAATTTCGTACTTTTACACTAGGATAGCCCCTTGAGCCTCTTAATTTTACTTTCAATTAATTTTTGAATAATATAGTTTTTTAATAATTAACTTTAAAATTTCGCCTTACACCACTAATGTGGTAAAAAGGTTTTTTGAAAATATATTATATAATATATAACTTTAAAATTACTGTTATATTTCTTTGAATAATTTTTCTCTGATTGGATATGGCTTGTACAATGTCGTGTGTACTGAAATTGAAATAGTATCCCCTGGAAGTACGGAGAAATGTTGTTGTTACTTTCGTTGGAGGTTGGGGGGGGGAGAATAAGTCTGGGAATAGGGGCGCACGAGGAATACTTGCATTGGAGCGCAGGTCAGACTAGTTACGCCACTGGGCGAAGGTCGTTGTTATACCCGAATAGGGTAACGGGTACAGTTGTTGGCCGGTCACTAGTGATTGGCCACTTTCACAAAAATCCGAAATATTAAGATTTTTAGAAAGTATAAGGAAATAAATGTATTTGCATTGCAATTCTGCAACATTGCTATATATTTGGTCTAGCCATTATCTCTCTCAGTTAATATTGTCTAGTTGTGACAGCGTGTGTTGTTCGAAGCTTAACAGGTGCATCCCGTTTTAAGAGTTTTTTAAAGAATTTGTTAAGGAAGGCCATTCATGAGATGAGTTATCTTGGCTAATAATATTGTGTATCTGCTTATATTAATGTTTTGTGATGATTTAGTGGGGTATATCTTACGTTATCGGTGGTTTTAATAGTAAGGTTATAATTTTTTGGCGGTAAATTTTAGTGGCCAAGCACTGTATCTTAAATATGTTCGCATTATAATGATTGACCTACCGGCCAATTACTGTACCTACTTTAAATTAAAATATTTATTATAATTTAGGCTCTTTTAGCTTAGTTTGGTCCAACACAACATATTTCAAGCATTTTTTCTTATTTTTTATGGCAATGACCAGTGGTTGGCCCGCTGCCAATCACTAAACCACAGGGTGGCCAATAACTGTAATGTGTAATAAGAAGATATTTTTTGTCCGGATTCGGGTTTATAAAATTACAATTATTTTAGTTGTTATAAAATTAATGCCAATGCGGGCAATCTGAATCAAATTTGAAACGTCCGTATTGTAGATAACATTATTAGATACTATTAAATGATTTTTATTTTTAGAATAAAAAATGCCAAATATTTGGAAAGATAAAACGTATCACAAAAAATATACAGAACAAGATCTTCAGTCTGTTTTTCAGGCCATAGAAAATGGCATGATCCAACGGAAAGCCGCTGAACAATTTAATGTGCAAAGAGCAACACTGCAGTTTAGAGCAAGCGAAAAATTGAAAAAACTAACCTTGGTCTCAATCCTATTCTTTCTTTGGACGAAGAGAATCGTTTAAAGAATTGGATCGTAACATGCCAAGACAAAGGTTTTCCAGTAAGAGTGGAAAATATACAAGACTCGGTTAAAGGTTTTCTTGATGCAAATCCACGTGCTAATCCTTTTACTGACAATCGGCCCGGAAGAGGTTGGTATAGATCCTTTTTAAAGAGACATCCAGATTTAAGCGAGCGAACTCCAGAAACGGTAACAGCAGCAAGTTCAGTTGTGTCTGAAAAAGATATAAGAAAATGGTTCACCGGTGTTCAAGAATATTTACACCGTAAACGTTACATTGATATTCTTCAAGACCCTTCACGTGTTTTAATGGGGATGAAACCTGCTTCCTCTTGTGTCCCAAAAATAAACGAGTGTTGGCTGTAAAGGAAAGCAAAAATGTATATCAAATAGAACATCACTCCAAAGTTAATTTTACGGTTATGTTTAGGTTTGCAGCATCTGAAGAAATAACATCACCCATGATAATTTACCCATACAAACGACTTCCTAGCAATGCTATAAATTCAGTTCCTCGAGAATGGGGCATAGGCTGTAGCGATATGGGATGGATGAAGAATGAAAACTTCTATGAATACATAGGAAACGTGTTATATAAGTACCTAGTTGCAACAAACACTAAATTTCCAGTCATTTTGTTCGTTGATGGACATAAAACTCAACCATTCAAACCAGTGAATTATGCTCAAAGTTACAAATTATTTTAGTGGCATTATATCCCAATGCGACCAGAATTATACAGCCTGCAGATGTTGCTGCATTTAAACCATTAAAGGCAAATTGGAACCGGGCAATATTAAAGTTTAGACAAGAAAGCCCAAACAAATAGATAATATTGTCACAGAAGATACAATGACTTTAGATATTCAATCGACATCCGATAATGTGCCTTTAGTAAATCAAGACAACTCATTATATAAAGAAATTGACACCTCAATTGACAAATCCTTTTTTTGGCCAAAAACCCCAGAAAGAAAGGGATAAAAGCAAACAGATCGGTTGCCTTTCGTGCTCACTTCTTCAGATCGTCAAAATGCAGGGAGGCGTAAAATTGAAGAGAAAGACGAACAAGAAAAAAGAAAATTAGAATGAAAACAAAAGCGAATTGAGGCAAAAGCAAACAATAAAGGTAAATAAAATAAAGAAACCAAGAAGAAAGTAATAAAAAAATTGCCACGAGCCAATTCCGAGAGCAAAAAATGTCAAAATGTTGTGAAGAATAAAGAAAATGTTACACTAAATACAGGTGATATTGTAGATACAAATATTTCTACATCTTACAAAACGTATCTTTTGATGTTTCCAACAATAAGAATTCATCAAATTTGAGGAATAGGTACTTCCCAAAGCAAATGTACAAATTTGGAAACCAGCAACGAAAAACGTGCTGGTGAGTCGGCTAAAAGAAAGTTGTTTTTCGAAACAAAGGGATATCCAGAACATGAAAAAATACAAATTCTCTCAGATAAATTGGTGAAACAATCAGACAACACCAACATATCTGTAAATAATAATCTTTTGTATACAGGATTGTGCTATTCTTGTTCTTAAAATATTTCTAAATCAAAAGTTGGAATAAAATGTTTATTTTGTGTCAGAGGCTCCCATATTGGTAGTTGTGTTAAAAAACAACAAGAAATTGAAAATCAAAATAGTTTTGTGTGCCCTAACTGCACAAACAAAAAAAGAAAATTAGGAATTTTATGAGTGGCCAATAACTGTAATTCTATATGCCAATAACTATGTTTGCATGGCCAATAACTGTGTAATTTTGTATGCTTTTAAATTTGTGTTAATTTTTTATGTAAATTATTATTTTTACTAAAATAACCTGAGTTTTTATAAAATTTGATGTTTCATTGTTATTAAAAAACCCTTACAAAATATTTCACATTAAAATATACCAATTTACAATTTTAATTCCATTTTAAATCCCTTAAGTGGCCAATCACTGTACCCGCTACCCTACCTATACAAAATACGTACCTACTGAGAAATACGATTCTCGATATTTTATGATTACCGGTACTCAAATACAAAAGTAATCATAGTAATCAAAGTAACAAATACTGTAAATGATTACTTTGTACAAAAGTAACGATTTGTAACGAATACGCGAAAGTAAATTATATAATCAACGTCACTAATGGTTTGTAGTAGTTATTGTAGCCTTCTTTATGTAGGTTCCCGGATAATCTATTCTAAAATTTTTTTCTACCGTTCATAGTTTCTGATTTTTATGCTAATTGGACTTTGTTTATATTTTAGCCTATACTAATTTTCCCTTATAATTTTATTGGAATTTAGTAATTTTGTTTTTTTTCTATTAAATTGTACGTAACTAGAAATAACTAGACCAAAAAAAATTCAGAAGTACGTCTCTGTTAAATGAAAGCGCTCAACCTTGATTATAATTAAGGTGAAACAGGATTCACATGAATGAATGATAAGGATTGGGGTTTGATATCCTTTCACCCTTCATTTAATAAGGCAACATGATGATGCGTACGACAGGGTGTCGTTGAGGAGAAACAGGTGAGTCTTATTGTCAACGGGAGTATAAGGTCGCTTGAATCACGTACTTTATTATTAACATTTGCATTTTTATGCCTTCTGAGAATGTTTTCTAATTTTGCCGCCGAGTTCTGATCGTGTCAACGCCTCAGTCAGTCACGAACATTTTCCGACTTAATGATGTTATCCATTAGGCAGCCATTGTCACATTTTAGCTTGACATGTGGCGATTTGAATAGGTTATTGATGAAAATGAACATTTATTTATGCCAAGAACTCCATCTACAGGGTTTGTCATCGATTTTGATTAAAAATAAATTTCAGGTTACGTCATGTCAACATTTCTTGTTAATTCAAATTAACCTTTTAACATTATTAAATAAGAATTATACAATTAATATGGTGTTTCCTAATATTCTACTTTGATCGTGTCGTTTTTAATTTAAATTGTTTTAATGTTTCACAGATTTTATAGTACAGGATCCGAGTACGGGATCAGAATAGGAGGTCCAAATGTACCCATCTGCTTTCCAAATGAAACATTTTTTTTTATTAAATTTCATACATAGACAAACACTACCAACATGGGTTGCCTATCAAAATCGTGTCATAGCTATCCTTAAGGGGAGGCGTAGGGGTTGAAATCAATATTTCAAGCACTGTTTTTTTTTAAACTATGGTAGAAATATTTTATTATTAAATTAAACAGGCATATTTAGTACCATTTATAGATTACTTAAGAAAAAATTCAAGGAAAAATACTGAAAAATAAGCCAACGGAGGCAAATTTTTAAAATACACCTCAAAATATAATGAATTTTGCGGTGGACATCAGAACGCATCATTGGATCATGGTAAACAAAAAATTCAAAAAGATTTTATTAGCTTATGAGTTTTTCGAGGTAACGCTGTCGAGTTTTTTTAGTTTTATCTAATTTTGACTTTTTGATATCACTCAAAAATCAAAACAACGATTTTTTGCAGAAAAGGGTAAAAATTAATATATTTATTATTGTTAAAGAAAAGATGTGCATACAACAAAAAATATCTCAATATCGTTATCTCAAGGAATGTCTGAAGAAAATATATACAAAATTGCAGGTGGGTCGGTCAAGTAGTTTTTGAGTTAAAAGGTCTACAGCCCTTGAAAAAAGCAGTTTTGAGGAAAAGGCGTTTAGAGTATTGTTAACTTTTATTTTCAATTTCTTTTTTGTTTTTTAATTCATAAAATGATGCACACCGGAATATATTTTTGAATCGCGGAGTAATTTACTAAAGAAAATGAGAACAGCTGTTGACCGTTGTTCACTACGTTCAAGATAGGTGGCGCGAACCTGCTCCAAATCGAGTCGAAGGTAGGGCTATTCAACACTATCTCCCTACCTCCCTACTTTCGACTCGCTTTGCAGCAAGTTCGTGCCAGCGCGCTTCAGCGTAGTGAGAAACGATCAACAGCTGTTTTTATTTTCTTTTGTAAATTACTCCGCGATTCAAAAACATATTCGGGTATGCATCACTTTAAAATTTGACAGACAAAAAAGAAATTGAAAATAAAAGTTGTCAAAACTTTAAACGCATTTTTCTCAAAACGGCTTTTTTCAGGCTGTCGATATTGTAACTCAAAAAATACTTAACCAACTCACCTGGAATTTTGTATATATTTTCTTTAGACATTCCTCGAGGTAATTCTGTTGAGATATTTTTTATTTTATGCTTATTATTTGTCTAACAATAATAAATATGTTGATTTTCACCCTTTTTTGCAAAAAACTTTTTGTTTAGAATTCTGAGTGATACCAAAAATTCAAAATTAGATAAAACTAAAAAACTCGACAGATTGACCTCGAGAAACTCATAAGCTAATAAAATCTTTTTGAATTTTTTGTTTACCATGATCCAATGATGAGTTCTGATGTCCACTGCAAAATTCATTTTATTTTGAGGTGTCTTTTAAAAATTTGCCACTGTTGCCTTATTTTTCAGTATTTTCCTTAAATTTTTTCTTGAGTAATCTACGAGTTGCACTAAATATGCCTATTTAATTTAAAAATAAAATATTTCCACCATAATTAAAAAAAAATTGTTTGGAATATTGATTTCAACCCCTTAAGGATAGCTATGACACGATTTCGATAGGCAACCCATGCTGGTCGTGTTTGTCTATGTATCATCGTGTTTGTCTACTACCAACTCAATAATCTAATTATTACAATTTTGCTTAGCTCAATATTTCTTTGTATTCAATAATACATATTATAGACAACCTGATGGCCTAGCTATGGGAAGTTGTCTATCTCCTCTCTTAGCTGATATATTTATGGATCATTTAGAATCCACACACATTATGAAAAATCCTGAAATTCTACATTGGTTTCGATATGTAGATGATTGTTTAGTTTTCTTAACAGGACCTCCCACATCAGCTGATTTATTGCTTTCTAAAATTAATCAAATCCACCCCAACATTAAGTTCACTATGGAACTGGAATCATCCAATTCAATTAACTTTCTCGACCTCACCATCACCAGATTAAATGACCACTTCGATTTTAGTATTTATAGGAAACCAACACAGACTGATCATGTCATATCCCTTTCTTCAAACCATCCAATCTCACATAAGTACTCAGCCTTCCACAGCTACATACACCGTCTAGAAACCATCCCCCTATCTCAATCCAACTACACAAAAGAACTCAACACTCTGAAACAAATTGCTTTCAATAACGGTTATGAACCGAACCTTATAACCAAACTCCTTCATAAGAGACAACTGAAGGTTCTGAGGGAGGCTGCGTTTCCCAGGGACCTTACCACCAGACCCATTTATGTTTCATTGCCTTACCATCAAGAGAGCCTTTCCGGTGATATCAATAATATTATCAAGAGATCAGTTGACAACATACACATCTCTTTTAAAGTTTCCAATAATTTAGGACAATGTCTTTCCAACTCCAAAGACCCTATTAACTACATGAATCGTAGTGGGGTTTACAAACTTCAATGCTCTGACTGTGATGCTACGTATATAGGAAGAACTTGTAGGTCACTAGCATCTCGTTCCCTTGAACACACAAAAAGAGAGAACACTTCCACCTTTTCTCAACATTTAAAACAAAACAGTCACACTCTCCCGGAAAATGTATCTCTAATTCACAACATACCACAAAAGAATTTTTTAAAACTGGATCTATACGAAGACTTGGAAATAATTAAAGAAAAGCAAAGAAGCCCTAATTGTGTCAACCGCCATGTGTCCTTCAATCGTGACTTCAATCCCTTACATCGTCAACTTTTTTCTTAACTTAAATCTCTGAACTTCTTTGCTGTTTATAAATCCTTTTTTCATTTATATTAATTTTCCTCCCACTTCTACTTGTCTCACATTGACATTTAAAACATTAACTCATTACCCCTTATCTTCTACTAGTCTTCCAAATTAATCTACTTCAACTTTATTTCTCACAGTTTTGTTAAATCTGCAAGTCACAACTTTGACACTATTTGATTTCTTTCCCCCCATTCTCACAACATATCATCATTCGTTTCAAGTTTTCGCCCTAGGTCCAACTTAACTTCGAAACAAAAAAAAAATTCGTTCATATCATAATACTTCCACTCTTTTACCCTTAGAGTTTAAAGTATGATCTCTGGGTCTCCCAGCCTTTCTCATCGCACCTCATTACAGTAAATAATTTTGATATCTAACCATATATTTTTCATTAGTTATTAACTGATATTTACCAACAATGCCAGCTGTATTCCAAAACACCCTCATACATCCATCCAATTTTAAACCTTTTCAATTTAACTCAGTAACTTGTTAAAAATATACCCTAATTCTTGAAATTTTTTTTTTAGTCCTAGATGTTTATGTTACATAAAAGGACCTATCATTTCTACCCAAGTTACGACTTCAATTGACACCTTGTTTTCATTTCAATTTAATACACACACCTATCTTTAGCCAACCAACCTACATATCTTTATATCATATCAGCCTCCTCTTGTAAATTATACTACTTATCATAATTTCAACACTACTGTGATATCAGACCTCCACACACAATAGACTACCCAATTTACTCTTACAATTAGTACATTTAAACCATTATTCATTCATAGTAAACTCAACTTTCATCAACACATTTCGACTCGATTCCATTTTAAATTCGAACCACAATCATCAACCTTTACACATAAATAAAACATTTTAGCAAAAAGATTTTCCCACTTAATTACTGGGTCCCAGATGTTCCTATACATAAATGGATCCATTTCCGCTAATTTATTTATTTTCATTATTATTATGTATAGTTGGTTGCATACAATCTGGCTACTGCTCCATCCACATTATAAAATTCATTTAATACAACCTACAAAATTGGGGTAAACTTTATTATAGCCACATCTTTGTTGATGTTAGTTATTACTGTTGGAAAATTTAAAAAAAAAATATCATATCACAATCAGTTGGCTGAGGTAATACATGGTAACCATTATGTCACTTTGTTCGGTTTGATCTTTGACACCTTTCAGAAACATCACTCAACTTTCGTTCAGTTGCCATAAAGTCATCGAAATGTAAACTCAAATATTTTTTTGCATCCCACATGTTGGGAATTTAAATACCTTACCTTAGGGCATTATTCCTGTTGCCTTTTGCCCATCAAAAGGCATTTTAAGTAAATATGCATCTGTAAAGCATATATTTTATATTTGAAGGGTTATTACCCCTATATTTCTTTGTTGGCTCAGCTAGCATCCAGACTGTGAGTATAACCACTTGTTTTAAACCTTAGTCAGAATTTAAATATCAATTTTACATTAATAAAATAGGTTATACTTACTTTTAGGTCTTACACTGATGATGATTTTGTAATAAAATCGAAAACGTTTTGTTCTGATGTAGCCCTTTAGCGATTTTAATAAATTTTATACCTTTTACAAAGGATTTATTCCAATTTTTGTGATTGATGGTATACAGCCAACTACAGGAAAACTTTTCTTTCCTTGTGGATTTAATAAACAAATGTTTCATCCTGCAAGCAGATGGGTACAGGGTTATTCACTATATTTTGACCCCCCTATAAACTGCCTTACTTACAAAATTAGAAAAAAATGTAAAATACAAAAATTTTTGTAATGTAATAAATAAATAATAGCTTTATTACCCAACAGTTTCCCATTTCTAGGGTAAAAATTTGAAATATATTTTTTAGTTAGCATACAATCAGTATGTTAAACATAAAGAGTGAGAACAATTTAATTAAACAAATAACTATGTAAATAAGAAATAAAAAAATAAATAAAAAAAATTAACAATTTAAGGTACTCCATAAACCAATGCGGTAGCAACTTGATGATTAACTAAGCATGAAAAAATATCACAATGGTTGCATATTTTGTTAGTTATCGCACATAACATAAATGGGTGACTTTAGTAACATGTGTGTTCTCGCGCGTGGACAAGTAAACACGATAGTTGACCAAGAAGATATTCGTGGCACATTAAATCTAATTTGGTCTAATATATCGCTGCAGTCAATACAGTTGTGTAATAACTTAAATAAAAATGAAACCGAAAATATAACTCTTCTTAACTCTAAACTCACAATATCAAACCTGTTACATAACAAATCGTAATCATATCCATGAGCAGGATATATCCATCAACCTTAAATGCTAAATATTTTAAAAGTTTCCGTTGTACCTTTTCAATCTGTTGCACATAACATCTATAAATAGAATACCAAATTAAGCTACAATATTCTAGTTTTGTTCGCACTAACGATAGATACAGCAGTTTAATCGGTCTTATATCGCTAAAATTTCTACAGTTTCTGATGATAAAACCGTACATTTTCATAGCATCAGATACTTTCTGCTCAATATGGTCATTAAAGGTTAATTTTGAATCAAATATAACTCCTAAATATTTCATACTCTTACATTTTTCCAGTTATGACCCCTGAATTACATAATTAAAATCAACCTTATTTTCCTTTCTAGAATATCTTACTACTTTACATTTATTAACATTAAGAAAAAGTTTGTTTTTTTACACCAAGTATCTATATAAATTTAAATCGTTCTGCAAATCTATACAGTTAGCAATAATTGTTTTAATTTCACAGTATATTTTAAGATCATCCGCAAAACATATTTTTCTGTTATTGATATCTAAAAATAAATCGTTGATATATATTAGGAACAACAATGGACCTAAGTTTTGATCCCTGTGGAACGCCGGATGTAGTAAATATTAATTCTGATGTGAAACCATTACATGATACAAATTGGCTCCTACCTATTAAATAGCTTTCAAGTAACTTCAAAATTTTTTTAGAAAATCCTAAATTTGGTAATTTAAAGAAAAGGCATTTGTGATCAACCTTGTCAAACGCCTTAGACCAATCAGTATATGTTACATCTACTTGACCTTGTACATCCAAAACATCTGAAATATATTGAGTTATTACAGCTAAGTTTGATACATATTTGTATCCTTATTCTACGGTAAATGTGATTATCAAAAAGTTGACTCCTCTTCGATGGCGAATTAAGTGAATTCCAAATTCAAGTTTACTGGAAGCTATTACTCCAGGCTGTGGGTGAAAAATAGGTCGATTTCAGGATATAATTCAGGAATATTTGAAACCTATCAGGTGTTGTAAAGGACTATGCCAGGAGTAACTTCTACTGAAATGTGACCAAAAATATTGTGAGCTTTTTTATTTATTGCGATTTTCATTTGTTAAATTTGCAATTTTTAAAGATTTTTAATTTTGCAGCTTAGGATATTGATTCTATAGAAAAACTTTTTAATAGAAAGTTGTAGTAAATTAAAAAACCTACAATTTGAGCTATAATAAGTTTATTTTCGTTTATTGGTTATTGCAAAACAGCCTGCGAAAGGTATAAAATGGCCGTTTTTTACAATTGCATTATTTATTGTACAAATAATTTTTTTATTTTTTAAAGCTTTAAAATGAAGATCTTTCAATTCCAAACATAAAAAAAATTGTAAGGCCGGATTAACGAATTTGTTGCTTAGATATTATAAATTGATTATCCCAAGAGGTCAAATGTCGAAGGCTATCACTTTTTGAAAAAAAAATCATAGAGAGTTGGTGAAACATCCAATCTCCTTCTAAAGAGTCATTTTTTCATATTCTGATGTAAATAAATGCGTAAAACATTTTTAAACCTCTAATTTTTGGGTTTAAAAATAAGGGGGCAAATTTCGTTATAAACATTTAGAGCTGAAGCGGCCCTGTACATCCTATGAGTTTCTTACTTAAAGATTATTGTTGCTGAAGACAAAACAAAGATTTATGAAAAATCAAAAAAATTCTACAACCAACTGAAGTCGAGCTAAATGTTGGGTTTGAAAATAAGGGGGCAAATTTCGTTATGAACATTTAGAGCTGAAGCGGCCCTGTACATCCTATGAGTTTCTAACTTACAGATTATTGTTGCTGAGGATGAAACGAAGATTTATAAAAAAAATAAAAATTTTCTACAACCAACTGAAGCTGAGATAATTGTTTCTTTTTTCTTAAATCGTAGTGCCTTTATTTATTAACAATTAATAAATTATTTTACGGTCATTGATTAAAGAAAGACTTATATTATCTTAAAATAAAAATTCTTACAAAATATAGTTACATTTAATTATTAAAAATTATTTTTAAAATCGGTGCTTTTGCGAGCGGCCGAATTTCGCAAACCGCCCGGCTCGCTTCAAATCCGCGCGCTCGGAAAATTTTTAAGTAACTTGTATTAAATTTTGACCGAAAACAATTTAATAATATTACCATTATAATATAGTCTATTTACCACTGTACTTGTTTTTCTTGATAAACTTTTATATGTGAAATCTCATTCCTGAAAAAATATTATTACAAAAATGATACATAATATATGAAATATATAACTATATTTTTAATTTTTTCATTTTTATATAAATGTAATAATAATAATAATAATAATGTTACTTCTTATTATACAATATAAAATTTTTTCTTCTTGTAGTGACTACCCGTTTTGGATGTTGGCGACCATCATGGCAATCTGTACTTGCACACTAAATCGGTACTGCTGCTCTAAAAGATTTGTAGTTGTTGTGTTGAACGACGTACGTAAATTTTCTAGCAAGGTAATCCTTCGCCTTCCTTGTTCTCAGTTTCCAAATGGGGTTTACCAAATTGCCATGTCGCCAACATCCAAAACGGATAGTCACTACAAGAAGAAAAAGTTTTATGAACATTAAAAAGTTTTATATTGTATAATAAGAAGTAACATTATTATTATTATATTTATATAACAATGAAAAAATTAAAAATATAGTTATATAATATATAAAAATATGAAATATTATTTCATATATATTAGTGCAGTCACTGAAGGTTTTCACCTCCGATTTCGTTGAACCTCCATCGATTTTCATGAAAATTGGTGAGTAATTAGACGATACCTCAAGGAACAAAGGTGACATGATGCCAACTTGCGCGTTTACCCTGGGGGGTGGATGCCACCCCTTCTCGGGGGTGAAAATGATTTTATTAAAAATAATACCATAAGTCTATAGAGAGACAAATTATAAGCAAAATTTGTTATATAAAGTTATTAAAATAAATCAACACTTTTTGAGTTATTAAAGACCAAAGATTTTATTTTTTCGTAAAAAAATGCATGTTTTAAATCGGTTTTTCACGTATAAATCAAAAACTATAAGCTTTTACGAAAAAGTTATAATTTGTGAAATTGAAGATAATAAAAAATTGAATACATTCCTTACATAGAGAACTAAACTAATGTTAGTTCAAAGTGAGTTATTGGCAATTGAATGTGTATTTTTTTCGACGAGTATTCAAATCTAAGTATTCAAGCTTAAATAACGGGAAAACGATGCAATATGTAAAATATTCCTGCTAAAAATTTGTCAAAGTACTTCGGAATACCTATCAAATGAGCTTCAGAACAAGGTAATAGCGTCAAATTAAGCAAGTTATAATGAAAATAAAAGAACCGTTTCGAATTTTTTAGGAAAAAGTGAAAAATAAAACATACGCCATTTCCACAAAAATTAAAATTTATAGTAATCCTTAAAAGAACTTCTTTATGTTAGGATAAGTAATGTTTTCGATCATTTTGACCGGTTTAGAATGCATATTTTTGAAAAAAAGATATAATTTAAAAAAATCATAATTTTTAAAATTATTGTAATTCTCATATTCTTTTGATAATAACTCCAAAAATACTCAATATACATAAAAAATTTTAAATAACCAAATTTTAGTTTTTTTTGTGCCAAATATTTTACCTCTTTTACTATTTCTATAGGATAAAAAATAACCGAGATAGAACCGTTTAAATCTTAAATTTTGCTGTGGGAACCGTGCAACCGGGGTCATTTAACCTTTTATTTTTTAAGAAAGTAAAGGGTTTAGAAGATTAGGTTCAACGTACTTAAATAGCATTTAGAATTAGCTTTTAAACAGTTTTTAGATGAACCTCATATCGTAAACATGAACGGAGTAATTAAAAAAACAATAACGTTTTTTGGAAAAATTTTTAAAAGATAAATTTTAAAAAAAATTTTGAGCATAAATTTTAACGCTATCAACATGTTCGGGTGCTCATTTGATAGATATATTTAGGTACTTTGACAAAAATGTTTAATAAGTTTATGTTATAAAATGCATCAATTTCCCGTTATTTCAGCTTGAATACTTACGAGTTTTTTACTCGCCGAAAAAAATATACATTCAATCACCTTTAACTCATTTTTAGTTAACATTAAAAGGTTTTTCTAGTAAGGGATTTATTTGATTTTTTATTAGCTTTAATTTTGATAATAATAACTTTTTTGTAAAAACTTACACTTTTTGAGTTATTGATGAAAAATTGGTTAAAAACATGCATTTTTCTCAAGAAAAATTAAAATTTTTGTTCTTTAATAACTCAAAAAGTTTTGATTTATTTTAATAACTTTATATAACAAATTTTGCTTGAAATTTGTCCCTCTATCGAATTATGGGGATATTTTTAATAAAATAATTTTCACCCCCGAGAAGGGGTGGCATCCACCCCCAGGGTAACAGCGCAAGTTGGCACCATGTCACCTTTGTTCCTTGAGATATTCTCTAACCACTTACCAATTTTCATGCAAATCGATGGAGGTTCAACGAAATCGGAGGTAATAGCTCATATCCACTTTCAGTGACTCCACTACCATTTTTGTAATATTATTTCTTCAGAAATGAGATTTCACATATAAAAGTTTATCAAGAAAAACAAATACAGTGGTAAGTAGACTATATTATAATGGTAATATTATTAAATTGTTTTCAGTCAAAATTTAATACAAGTAACGTAAAAATTTTCCGAGCGCGCGGATTTGAATCGAGCCGGGCGGTTTGCAAAATTCGGCCGCTCGCAAAAGCACCGATTTTAAAAATATTTTTTAATAATTAAATGTAACTATATTTTATAGTAATTTTTATTTTAATATAATATAAGTCTTTCTTTAGTCAATGACTGTAAAATAATTTATTAATTGTTATAAATAAAGGCACTACGATATAAGAAAAAGGAAACAATTATCTCGGCTTCAATTGGTTGTAGAAATTTTTTATTTTTTTATAAATCTTCGTTTCCTCTTCAGAAACAATAATCTGTAAGTCAGAAACTCGTAGGATGTACAGGGCCGCTTCAGCTCTAAATGTTTATAACGAAATTTGCCCCCTTATTTTCAAACCCAAAAATTAGAGGTTTAAAAATGTTTTACGCATTTATTTACATCAGAATATGAAAACATGACTCTTTAGAAGGAGTTTGGATGTTTCATCAACTCTCTATGATTTTTTTTTTCAAAAAGTTATAGTCTTCGACATTTGACCTCTTGGGATAATCAATTTGTAATATCTAAGCAACAAATTCGTTAATCCGACCTTACAATTTTTTTTATGTTTGGAATTGAAAGATCTTCATTTAGAAGCTTTAAAAAATAAAAAAACTTATTTGTACAATAGATAACGCAATTGTAAAAAACGGCCATTTTGGACTTTTCGCAGGCTGTTTTGCAATAACCAATAAACGAAATTAAACTTATTATAGCTCAAATTGTAGGTTTTTTAATTTACTACAAGTTTCTATTAAAAAGTTTTTCTCTAGAATCAATATCCTAAGCTGCAAAATTAAAAATCTTAAAAATTGCAAATTTAACAAATGAAAATCGCAATAAATAAAAAAGCTCACAGTATTTTTGGTCACATTTTAGTAGAAGTTATTCCTGGCATTGTCCTTTACAACACCTGATAGGTTTCAAAAATTCCTGAATTATATCACGTTTTTTCACCCACAGCCTGGGGTAATTGAACGATATTGGGGACACCTTTTTAGTCCGACAATATATCTATAGTTTATCCTTGAAAAACACCATCTTTTGAACCACATACGAAGAGAAAAGATGTTGAGATTATAGTAACCGTTTGATTTTACTGTGCACTCCAGTGTTTCTTTGTTAATCGTAGTCAGTTGCGTTGGTAGTTGGTATCCTAGAGTATTTTAGTGTTTGTGTTATAAATTTTTGATATACCATATCATATTTACTCTCCAAAATCAATAAAAAGTTGGTGACTGTCTATATCAAAATCGTCAATTTTGCTGGGTTTGGCTCAGTGTAAAGGTTTAATATATTGTTAATTTCTGCCTATTAAAACTACATTCATCATCATCAGTCCATAGTCGTCCACTGCTGAACATAGGCCTCCACGAAAAACTTCCATTCAGATCTATCTTGCGCTGATGAATCCACTTGGTACAAACCCTCGTTATGTCGTCAGCCCACCTTGTGGGCGGTCTTCCCGGGTTTCGTCTATCCGCTCTCGGTCTCCACTCTAAGATTTTTTTGGTTCGCCTATCACCTTTCATTCTAGCGACGTGTACCGCCCACTACCATTTAATTTTGGGTATGTGTTTTATAATGTCTTCTACACCACTTCTACTACGAATTTCTTCGTTTCTTACCCTATCTCTTAACGTTATTACTCTGGGCTAATTAGCAAAATTCATGGAAAAGTTAATTACCATCAATTTTATTGCTGGAATCAAATTATAAGATCCTATATATTAGTAATATAGGTATGCAAAGTCCGCAGATAGTGTGCTACTTTTTTTATAAACAAAATGGCGCCGACAAATCGTATTTTTTTCAATAATTGCTCTATAACTCCGAAGATTTTAATTTTACAACAAAAACACCCAAATAAAAATTCATCGCAATTAAACTCTGCATAGAGATTTGATTTTCCCGATTTGCTCCGACGAAAATTTTCCTCGGAAAATGCGGGTTTTCCCAACAAAATCTCTAATTTTCAAATAAAGTTTTAGGTAAGTAAATATTAATAAATAAATAAATAACTCAAACTAAGTGACATCAAAGCTTTCTTGGTGTAGATTGTAATTCCAGAAGCCGGTGAATATTAAACGAATATTTTAGCAACAATTCAATTGTTAATTAACAATTTACTATCGCAATAACAACCAAAATAATCATGAAACATTGATAAAACTTAGAAAGATTATAAAGATGTGATGCCTATTTAATATTTTGTCAACAAAATATAAATTTTTCATTTTTTGCATAATCTTTAAATGTTTAAAAAAATAGTTATGAACAAATTAACATTTCTCAGAAATGGTTTATTATATTATAATTTTAAAAAATATGCGTATTTCGAAGGTCTTGAAAATGAATGCTTTAAAGAATTTTTCCAACCATTTGCAAAAAAGTTATGAAACAGAAAAGTAAACATACGATTACTCCGTTGTTTAAAATTTGTTTTAATTGTTTCAAAGCTTAAAAGTGAGTTTATGGTACAAACTAATTACCCTCAAAAATACCAAACATTCGTTCAA
The DNA here is from genome assembly GCF_917563875.1 of Diabrotica virgifera virgifera. Taxonomy (NCBI): domain Eukaryota; kingdom Metazoa; phylum Arthropoda; class Insecta; order Coleoptera; family Chrysomelidae; genus Diabrotica; species Diabrotica virgifera. The sequence goes on from NC_065447.1 coordinate 202,080,571, forward strand.
TGGTTATATTTTAATCAAAGATTAAAAATGTTTTTTTTGTAACTTTTAGCGCGAAAGTAGGCTTGATACAGAGCCGTGGACAGGTCATAATACATAATTTTATTTATTAACTAGTGCACGTCGCGCGACGGTCGTCGTTTTGAGTGAAAATTTTAGCTACGGTACTGTATTAGTCTACTTTCGCGCGTGTAAATTACAAAAAAATATATTTATTATCTTTAATTAAAATGTAAATATTAAACTAATAATCGATAAGTAATTAGCTTGTAATTTAAACTCACTTTTACGCTTTGAAAGAATTAAAAAACATTATAAACAATGTAGGAATCGTATGTTCATTTTGCTCTTTCATAACTTTTTTGCAAATAGTTGCAAAAAAGTTTTAAAGCATTAATTTTCAAGATATTTTAAATACGCATTTTACCTACTTTTTAAAATTAGAATATAATAAAACATTGCTGAGAAACGTTAATTTGTTTATAACTATTTTTTTTTAACATTTAATGATTATTCAAAAAAAATTAAAAATTTATATTTTGTCGACAAAATATTAAATAGGCATCTCATCTTTATAAGATTTCAAAGTTTGATCAGTGTATCATAATTATTTTGGTTCTTATTGCGACCGTAAATTACACTAGTTTACAACCAATTTGCGACTGGAATGCAATATGCCGTTTTTTGTTAATTTTTGCTCTCTGAATATGATTATGATGATAAAAAGTTCCTAACACGTAAGATTTTTGAGTTATGATTTTTTCAAAAAAAATGAGTTACGATTTTTGAGTAATGAATATTTTACTAAAAATTTTTTTAAAATAGTCATTTGTAATATATCGGGGAGTGATGTTATCAAATTAACATTTTTTCTAAAAATTGTGCATAATTTGACAACACTGGGATATCTAATGTCTACGAATAGCACTTTAACTAACATTTAAATAAAGAATAAACCAAAGGTAATCCTTAATCAGTAAACCTACCCATTTAAACTTATATAGTCCTTAACCGTTTTAACGACTGTTACTTCTGCATGACAAAAGTGTCTGTGTTTTCAAGGAAAAGCAAGCATAAAATTGAATATCCAGATATTATCTCAGCAATAAAGCCGGTTTTCCATGGAGAAGATTTACCAGTTCCAGGACCCACGGCAAATTGGGAGGAAGATTTGGAAATGTATGAGAAAAGAATGATTCTTATTTTCACGAAAGCGACGAAAAGCACCTTATTGCACCCAACAAGCCGAATTACATGATTTAGTTTTGTGACCTTCACTTGTCCAAAGGACATGCATAACTCTAGGTTCTAGATTACAATAATGAATTTTTTTTAAATGGAATTTACTAGCCAGTAAAACTTATAATATTTAGGAACCGTAACCAGGAGCTATCCTAGTTTTTTACTATGCAGGATAAAATGTGTGTTCGTGTTAATCCACATAGTGTTATGGGAAAATTGGAATATGCACAAAATTGTGTACAAAAGACTTACTATAGTTTTTGTTTCTAATTCTGAACTTATGTGTATATATTATAAAAGAATTTTTATAATAAACAGCAATATTTGATGCATTCTATAACTCAAAATCTAACATTTCACCTGAGAAGACAATGTACGCGCGGACCCCTGCGCAGAAATGCACGGTACTTTAAGAAGAAGATAATTCAAAATCTATACGTGGTGGAAAATTTTAGTGTTTGAATTCGCATTCAGGGCGCTTTAAACTCCACGGTACAGCCATTTTAACATCTGTCGCAAAATTTTTTTGTTTATTTGTTGACTAGTGTTATTAATTAACAATTGAATTGTTGCTAAAATATTCGTTTAATTTTCACCGGCTTCTGGAACTATAATCTAAACCAAGAAAGCTTTTATGTCACCGAGTTATTTATTTATTGGTAGATAATTACTTATCTAAAACTTTATTTGAAGTTTAAAGATTTTGTTGGGAAAACCCGCATTTTCCGAGGAAAATTTTCGTCGGAGCAGATCGACAAGGAGCAGATTGACAAGGATCATATTAAGCGAAATTGCTAGGTTTATCAACCTAATATCTTTGTCGTTGGATGCTTCATGGAGGCTTTGTTTACCAATAATAGGGTTGTAGTGTTCTTCTTTTTTAATTTCTGCATTGAGGTCCATAGATAATATTAATGAATTCGTTAGACATGTGTAGTATGTTATCTCTAGTTACTCGCAGAATTTTTATTTGAATTTGTCTTATCTTTCTTTAGATTTGTCAGGTAAATTTAAGAGATTATAGTTGAAGAATTTTCCTTTCAGTGAAAACACATGAACTAGGGCAGGGGTTTATCGCAGGAAAGTGTTTAATTAAACATTAGATAAATTGTCATTAATCCATTTTTTCTTTGAAGATACGTAACAAATATTTTTCTAAAGGGTATGATTGTCAATTCTACGTACAACTGAAAACTTGAAGAACTGATATTGTGCGATATTTTCCGGTACGGCAAATCATATATTTGTCCTCTTGTAATAAATTCTCTCTTATAATTTTGTCTACCAAATAGATATTCTTATTTTTCTTTGTGTAGACTCAATAGGGTTCATATTTCATTAAAACTCTGTAAAATTCCAACATGAATATGAATAGAAATTATAGCATAAGAAGCATGGTTTATGGTTTAAACGTACTTGATAACCAATACTTTATTTTTTACTTTACCAAAGACCTGCTAGTCTGATGTTCACGGTATAGTTAATTGTTATTCAAATACAATCTGCCTTAACCTAATAATATTAATGTCTCAGTTCGTTGCTGGTAAATAAACTGTCAGTCAACCTCGTGAAAAATTACCGAGCTTTAAAATAAGTCCATAAAGTAAAGTTTTAAGTGAATTACTCACATTTTGTGGCACAACGGCACTTTTCGACAACATCTAACTGAATTAACTCTTTCAAGACTGTTGACATGCAGAGATGAAAGGTTGACTCTTCGGTAATTAGCTAGCTGGATTTTCTGAGTGGTAATTGAATTTGGATCTTGTATCACTGTCATGCTCATTTTGATATTACAGTGTTCAGAACTTGTTGAAATTCTACAACTACACCCACGTTGTGTTATTTTGTAAATCCTCTTATAAACTGGATGAGTATATTTATGAATAGAAAATATATTTTAATATGCTTATTATAAAATATCTTAACAAAATTACAAACATTTTAGGAAAGCTTAAATGTGCACCAAATAAACAGATACCACCGGAAAGTATTAAAAATGAGACTTATAGAAACTTTAGACTAAATTAGTCCCATGAGTCACTCTCTCAACTCTCTCAAGATACTTACTAAGATAATTCTTAATAGAATCAAGCAGAAATGTGAAGAGACAATGGGAAACAAACAATTCGGATTCAGAGAAGCATTGGGAACAAGGAAAGCTTTGTTCTCAATGCTAACATTACTTCAAAGATCATGGGAGGTACAGAAAGCCATTTACGTCAAGGACAAGTGTAATTTGAAGTGTGTAAAATATATAATTCCTAGCTGAGCGCTTTCGGCTTATAAAGCCATCTTCAGAGCTATGGTCAAAAAGTTCAAAATACCACTATAAAGAGAGATGGATTCCATGTACGATATAAAAATACTTTTTTTTTGCAGTTCTTAATGATAGAAAAAAACCTTGTCTGTGTGTTAAAAAAAGTTGTTCAATGTTGTTCTTGGTTTTTAGCCGAAAACGTTAAAAACATCAAATACGAGCCCAAAGGACTTTCACACAAATAAATTACATTACAAATAACGAATATTTGATCGTGGTAAGGTCTAAAAAAATCCTACCATCTGAAGTATACCGTGTCAGCATGCAGAAGGTCGAATTAGCGGCATTTGTTCGAACTTACTGGTTATCTTGGCAACAAACATACTAATGGATTCGTTAGATTCCTGAGTAGTATGAAGAATATCCTGCCAGATCTCATCTGCAGAAAGGGTAAATTCTTCCTTCATTAAGCTCACTAAACTATCCCAGTTATTAGCATAGTTCCTATACAATTTACAAAAATCTAAAGTGTTACCAGTAAATAAATCTCTAGCACAAGAAAATAACTGAATTTTATTTACATTACGTGACCTACAATAGTCCTCAACTTCTTTAAAAAATACAGAAAAGTTTTGCGGTTTACCAGAATACTTAATTCCCCACTTATATACAGGTTCTAAAAGAAAATTATTATTAGATGACAAGGAAACAATGAGATTAACTGTTGAATTCGAAGTTTGATTTGTTTGGTTACTCATATTTGGTGCAGAAATATTTCGAGTAGGGGTAGAATTACCATCCTTCTTCTTTACGTGCCATCTCCGCGACGAGGGTTGTCAATCATCATTGCTATTCTCACTTTTGACACTACAGCTCGAAAGAATTCAGTTGAGCTGAATTCAAACCATTCTCTTAGATTTCTTAGCCAGAATATTTTTCTCCTACCTATTCTGCGCCTTCTTTGAAACTTTCCCTGCATAATTAATTTTAGGAGTTCATATTTGTCACCACGTGATATATGGCGCTAGTATTGAAGTTTTCTTATTTTGATGGAATCCAGTACCTCCCTGCTGTTCTGTATTCTCCTTAGTACTTCCTCATTAGTTATTCTGTCTGTCCAGGAGATTCTCAGCATTCTTTGGTACGTCCACATCTCAAATGCTTCCAATCTATTGAGGCATTGTTTATTAAGAGTGCATGTCTCCACACCACACAAAAGAATAGAAAATACATAACATTTTAGTACTCGCTTTCTAAGATTTAGGCTGAGGTTTCTACACTACATAATATTTGTTTCATATTATTGAATGCACTTTTAGCCTTTTCTATTCTAATTCGGATTTCTGTTGTATAATCGTTTGTTTAACTAATGTTTGTCCCTAAATAGTTATAATTCTGAACTCGTTCTATCGCCTTATAATTTACGTGTAGATTGATGTTTCTAATATTTTTCTTTGATATAACCATGAATTTCGTTTTCTTTATGTTTAGTGACAGACCAAATTCTTCACTCGTTGCAACAACCTTATCTAAAATTCTTTGTAGATCTGTAATGGTTTCTGCTATTAGTATTGTGTCATCGGCGTATCTAATTTCACATATAAGTAGGCCATTTATTTTTATACCTGCTACTTCATCTTCTAATGCTTTTTGAATATATCTTCTGAGTATGCATTAAACAGTGATGGCGACAAGACACAGTCCTGTCTTAGGTCTCTTTTGATTTTTATTTTATTGGTGTTTAAATTATTTATTCTTATGACAGCTTCTTGTTCATAATACAGATTATTTATTATTCTTATATCCCGTGTGTCGATATTCTTTGTTCTCAGTAGTTTTATTAACGGATTATATTTCACCGTATCGAATGCCTTGTTATAATCTAGGAAGCAGACATAGATGTCCTGGTTTACATCTAAACATCTCTGTATTAGCACTTTTACTGCAAATAATGCTTCTCTGGTTCCTTGAGCATTTCAAAATCCGAACTGAGTTTGCCCAGTGTCTTATTCTAACTTTTTGTATATTCTATGATCTTTAGAAATACTTTGAGTATGTGGCACATTAGACTGATTGTACGGTGTTCGCAACATCGTCTGGCGTTTCTCTTTTTCGGTATAGTCACGAATGTTGATAGAAGCCATTCTTTAGGTAATATACCTGTCCGGTATATGATATTAAATAATTCGACAATTACATATTGATGTGATCTTGATTATTGATATGAGATAATATTCTTATTTGTCATTTAATTTAATCAATGCATTAATAATAATTTAATTAATTAACCAGATCACATATCAATATGTTTTCAATCTCAGGGCGAATTATAAAATTAATTACTTACTTACGTGGCTTCTCAGTATTTCTCAATGGTTCCTAATCGGGATAGGAAAGAAAAGAGTAAAATAATACACACATATGGGTTACAATTATAATCAAAATATTGTTTATTTTATTTAAATGGCAATCACTGCTTAATATGTGCTAGATCTTATTATTCTTAAACATAACATTTACAAATGGGAATCTTATTTCCTTTTGGTTTCCAATTGAAAGTTTTTATTAACATTTAACTATTATGATTTATTAGCAACAATTCTATTTAAGTTTGATGAAGCTTTTCTGATATTATTGATTATGTTCTTCAATTTTAAATGTGGTATTTAATACGAAAAACCCATACATTCATGTCCAAACAAATGAGACTGACCTTTTTCTGGTGAACTGAGAATGTCTTCACACAAGACCCGTTTCCTGCTACCCTTGGCTGCGATCAAAACCTCGTCCTGGCTTCCAGTAATGTTCTCCTTTGAAGATTAGCTCGTATAGCTCTCGTTCCTGCTTCTGTCGTGATGCTGTGTTCTACCTTTTTCGAAACTGCAATCAGCTACCGGGACACTCTTGGCTCAAGGAGGTTCTTTACTCTCAACCTGGCCTACCTCTCGTTCCACGATAGATCTCCACACTCACGGAACTACACCGGCTTTCTCACTCTCCGTACACTACCGTTTACTACTCGACTTCACTTCTCGACAGCTCAAAACATTCTGATCTCTATTTGTCATTCATTCCCCTACTTTCTAAATATCCCTTCCAGATTCACAAATCAACCTTCCACCACCAACTCTCATTCGCAGTATTCCCCAAAACCAATTTTTAATCTTTCTAAATATGCTTAATGGATTTCCAAAAAAAATAGTTAATTCCCATTCTAAAATTACTTTCTACTATTTACAAAATTTAATGACCTATTACCTACTTCAACTGAGTCTTATTTAGCATAGGCTAATGATCGAACCTTCCGCGAACAACGATAATGACCTATTATCGATTTCACTTGAGTCTTATTTAGCATAGGCTAATGATCGAACCTTCCGCGAACAACGATAATGGTACGCGCCATTCACTTTGTTTATTCTAAGCGCATTGTCCCGAGTTTCGTATGCTTCTTCTAATCACTTCTTAAAATTAAATATAACAATTTGTTGTATACAGGTTGTTCTAAATTTTTATGCCCGTGGTTGAGAAAATTGAAAATATTTTATATTAAATTGAATTTTGTTTATAATTATCAAAATTTAATTTTCATATCAAATAGAAATATAACAAATCCCCGCCTTGTATTCGATAAAATTTTTTCTGCATTTTTAAATAAATTTTCTCGAGGCAAAACTAACTCCCTGTATATTTCCTTACTTTAATCTACGTCTTATACCCCTTCTTCTTGTATTACTCTAATTAGTCCCACCTGTAGAGTAATTGTTTCCTTATTTTCAGTGTCCTCATCCTGTGTTATAGTGTCGGCTATTATGTTGTTTTTCCCTTTTTCCCATATCAGAACTCAAAATCATACTCCTGTAATAATAGAATGCCTCTATGTATTCTATTATTTACTAATCTATTCTTCATGATATGTACTAAAGCTGCATGGTCTGTTTCGATTGTGAATTTTGCTCCCAATAAGTAAAACCTCAATTTGTTTACGCAATATAGTACACCGGCAAACTCCAATTCTGTAACACTATATTTTCTCTCATGTGTTTTAGTCACTCGAGATATAAAACATATCGGCACTTGTTGGTCGTTTTGTATTTGAGACAGAACTCCTGCAAATTTTTGTATGGACGCATCAGTTCGGAGTATAAAAGGTAAATTGTAAATGGGGTGGTATATTTTCCAATTCCTCCTGTTCTTCTTTCCAATTCCATTTTATTCCTTTTTTAAGCAATTTTATCAGAGGGATTTCCTTTTGGCTCAAATCGGGAATCAGCTTTTTAAAATAATTTATCGTGCCAAGAAAACCTCTCAATGTTTTCAAATTCGTTGGTCTTGGGTATTCATCTATGAGCTTGACTCTGTCTTCGGCTAATCTTACTGTTTTGGTGTCCAATTGAAAACCCAAATAAATTACTTCTTTTTGAAAAAATTGACATTTTTCAATGTTTAATTTCAATCCCGCTGTGTCCAATTCTTTCAGAATTATTTCTATGTGTTCCAGATGACTCTGAGTATCTTGTGAAAAAATTAATAAATCATCGATATAATGAACTATGAAATCTTCATGGCGATTCAAAATGGTATGTAGAGCTCGGACGAGTGCAGCACAAGCACTCTGCAATCCAAATGGCACTACCTTAAACCGGTAGACAATACCATCAATAGAAAAAGCGGTGTAGTTTCTACACTTTTCAGCTAACGGTATCAACCAAAAACTGTGTTTTAAGTCAATTTTCGAAAATATGTTTGACCCGGTGATTCTTCCAAAAATGGCCTCGATGTTTAGAGGTGATTCATATTGTGATACAGTGTGCTGGTTGATATTCCTGGCATCTAAACATAATCTCAATTCTCCATTGCTTTTCTTTACTATCACAATCGGATTAACATACGGTGAATCACATCTTTCGATGATTTGATCTTCCAACATTTTATTTATTTCTTCTTTCACCTCTTGTCGATACTTGTATGGAATCGGGTAAGTCTTTGATCGAAAATTTCCCAAGTCTTTCACCTCAAATGAATGTTCGTACTTTTTAGCCACTCTGTTTTCCTCATTGATCAAATTTTCGTAGTTTCTTAACATCAACCGCAATTCTTTTTCTTTCCCTTCTCCACATATTAATTTTCTATCTTCTTTCTCAGATTCTTCACACATGTGTACCGTGCATTCCGCATCCTCGTTTGCATATACCTCCTCTTCAAATACCACTGTTTCAATCATATTCTTTTCATTTTCATTTTTTAGCTTTATTTCTTCTTCTCCTGAGCTCGTCTCTTCTTTTGAGGAATCCCAGGTTTCCTTTGTTTCTGATACTCTCAAATTTTTTTCTTCTGGGCTCAACTCTTCTTTTGAGGAGCCACAGGTTTCATTTTCTTTTATCTTTTTCTGACCTTTTCTCCTTTTTTTTCTTTGTCCTTGCTTCGCTGCCAAATTCATTTCCACTGTTTGTTCTTTACCTGATTCGTCCGTATTTTGTTTCTCATGTTCCTTGTCCTGTTCTTTTTCTTTTTCTCTGTTAGTTTCATCGTATTATTTTTAAAATCTATCACTACATGTTTTTCTGCCAATTCGTCAACTCCTACTATCATGTCATGTGACATGTTTGGCATTATTACACATTGTATTGCATACATATTCTTACCCAGTCGTACCATTACTCGTATGCCTTCATTTATAGTTGCCAATGTCCGTTTATTTGCGCCCACTAAATTTACCCTAGGTATTTTGTAAATTAAATTTGTTAAGTTAACTTCTTCTATTAGTTTTCTGTTGACCAATGTTATTTCAGATCCAGTGTCTATCATAATTTTAATTGGTTTCTCGTTGATAAATCCATCCACAAATTTCAAATTAACCCCATTTTTCTTTTCGTTGTTTCCTGCCAATTTAATAAACTCCTTGGGGTGACAAAAGATTCCTGTTTGATTTTTGGTATTTAGTGAGCGCCGTCGTGAAAAGACGCCGGTTGCTCATCGTTGTTTATATTTTCGTCATAATGTCTCTCTCCGTCATATTCATCTGTCTGGGTATTATTTACTTCTCTTCTATTTTCTCTTGGTCTGTCGGATCTGTTTCGGTGTTCTCGATATCCCTGTTCATTTTGTCTACCATTATTTCTGTTTTCTTGATTTGAGCGTGTGGTGTTTCTATTCTGGTATTCTCGATTTCTGTCCTCATTCCATTGCCTATTTCTTTGTTCATAATTTCCTCTTCCGTTGTCTCTATTTTCGTTTTCCCTTCTGGGATTAAAATCTCGTCTTGTATAGTCCCTCCTATTTTAATTTCTATCTCTGTAATCTTGTGTTTCTCGGGGCCTGTAATCTTCTCGCGACCTTCTTGATTTTCTTTCTCTTAGACGTGATTCTCTTATTTGTAGGAATTGGCATAAACTATCTATGTCTTTGTAATTTTGCAATGTGATATGGTCTTCCAGCGTTTCCTCGAAATGTCTTGCAATCAGTTCGACTAATTGTTCCGATGAGTAATTATATTGTAAATGTTTTGCATTATTGTAAATTTGCAAAGCATATGTCCTTTCTGATACACCCATCCTATCATTGTATTTCCCATTTTGCAATTCCTTGTTAATTTCCAATTGTTGGACCTTTCCCCAGAAATAATTCAAAAATTTTTGTTCAAATTGTTGCCAATTGCCGAATTCTTCTTCTGTGCTATCGAACCATAGGCTTGCTTCATATTTGAGATGGTTTCTGATAGTTTCTTTTGCTGTTTCGAAATTTCCGATGTGCTGTATTTTCTTTTTCAGGCTATTTATGAACGGCACTGGGTGTAATCTTCTTACATCCCCGCCAAACCTTATCTTCACGTCATCTGTGCTATGTATAACCATTTCTCTTCTTTCTCCGACATTTTGTTGAATATTGATTTCCGCAATCTTTCTTTCCACTTCTTCTATGTCTGCTTTAATAGCGTTTTCCAACTTGTTTTCCAAATTTTCTATTTCCTTTTGCTGGCAATTCGTTATCTCCTTTATTTTGATTTTGATTTCTTTAATCTCTGTCTCTTGTTGTCCCATATCGTTCTTGATCATTGTCAAACATCCTTTTACTTCCTTTTCATACGTTCCTATGCGTTCCTCCATTTTCTTGTTGTTCTCTTCTATTGCTTGTTTCATTTTTTGTTGTGTTTCATCCATTTTTTGATCCAATTTTTGTTGTGTTTCAACCATTTTTTGTTGTGTTTCATCCATTTTTTGATCCACTTTATCCATTTTCTTTGATGTTTCTTCTTGATTTTTATCCATTGTTAGTTTTGTTTCCTCCTGATTTTTTCCATCGTCCTTTTTGCTTCATCCATTGCTTGTTTTGTTTCTCTTTGATTGTCATCCAGTTTTTGTTCCATTCTTTGTGACTGGAGTTGCATCATTTGTAATAATTTATCTATTCTTGATAATTCTTGCTGTTCTGATGCCATGATTGTCGTGTCTAAAATATCTTCTTGGTCTGAATTATTCTCTTGATTTGAATGTTCTTTTTGTTTTTTGTTGTCTTTGCTTTGGCTTCTTGTCACAGACATTTGTTTTCAAGAAGTACTGTCCCCGCCAAATATGAAATTTTACTAGTATGTTACCAAGACGACTTTTTCTCACCCAAATATTATAAATTGTCAATAAATATATCAAATGTAAATATCGTAAAAATAAAATATTAAATCAGTTATGTAAAATTTGTACCTAAAGAGATCTAAAATTTAATGTTATCAAATGTAAGTATCTCACTTTTTACCACATGCATATAAATTTTCAAATACCGGCTTTACTCTTTCTATCCTTCAAATTTGCCACTAGAAATACTTTTCCATGCTTTCCACGTTGGACGACAGTTGATGTGATCTTGATTATTGATATGAGATAATATTCTTATTTGTCATTTAATTTAATCAATGCATTAATAATAATTTAATTAATTAACCAGATCACATATCAATATGTTTTCAATCTCAGGGCGAATTATAAAATTAATTACTTACTTACGTGGCTTCTCAGTATTTCTCAATGGTTCCTAATCGGGATAGGAAAGAAAAGAGTAAAATAATACACACATATGGGTTACAATTTTAATCAAAATATTGTTTATTTTATTTAAATGGCAATCACTGCTTAATATTTGCTATATCTTATTATTCTTAAACATAACATTTACACATGGGAATCCTATTTCCTTTTGGTTTCCAATTGAAAGTTTTTATTAACATTTAACTATTATGATTTATTAGCAACAATTCTATTTAAGTTTGATGAAGCTTTTCTGATATTATTGATTATGTTCTTCAATTTTAAATGTGGTATTTAATACGAAAAAACCCATACATTCATGTCCAAACAAATGAGACTGACCTTTTTCTGGTGAACTGAGAATGTCTTCACACAAAACCCGTTTCCTGCTATCCTTGGCTGCGATCAAAACCTCGTCCTGGCTTCCAGTAATGTTCTCCTTTGAAACTAGCTCGTATAGCTCTCGTTCCTGCTTCTGTCGTGATGCTGTGTTCTACCTTTTTCGAAACTGCAATCAGCTACCGGGACACTCTTGGCTCAAGGAGGTTCTTTACTCTCAACCTGGCCTACTTCTCGTTCCACGATAGATCTCCACACTCACGGAACTACACCGGCTTTCTCACTCTCCGTACACTACCGTTTACTACTCGACTTCACTTCTCGACAGCTCAAAACATTCTGATCTCTATTTGTCATTCATTCCCCTACTTTCTAAATATCCCTTCCAGATTCACAAATCAACCTTCCACCACCAACTCTCATTCGCAGTATTCCTCAAAACCAATTTTTAATCTTTCTAAATATGCTTAATGGATTTCCAAAAAAATAGTTAATTCCCATTCTAAAATTACTTTCTACTATTTACAAAATTTAATGACCTATTATCTACTTCAACTGAGTCTTATTTAGCATAGGCTAATGATCGAACCTTCCGCGAACAACGATAATGACCTATTATCGATTTCACTTGAGTCTTATTTAGCATAGGCTAATGATCGAACCTTCCGCGAACAACGATAATGGTACGCGCCATTCACTTTGTTTATTCTAAGCGCATTGTCCCGAGTTTCGTATGCTTCTTCTAATCACTTCTTAAAATTAAATATAACAATTTGTTGTATACAGGTTGTTCTAAATTTTTATGCCCGTGGTTGAGAAAATTGAAAATATTTTATATTAAATTGAATTTTGTTTATAATTATCAAAATTTAATTTTCATATCAAATAGAAATATAACAATATATATTGCAGTCGGCTATAAGTTGCAATATTTCTGTCGGTATTTCGTCCGGTCCTACAGCTTTCTCAGTTTTCAGTTCTTTAATGGTGTGTTTTACTTCACTTTCTGTTATTTCTGGTCCAGTCTCTTCATCGAAATTTTCGTTATCTATTGTGTCTCGGTTGTCGTTTAACAGATGTTCTATATAGTTTGTCCATACCATTAATTTGTTTTCTGTATCCATTACTATATCTCCCTTTTCATCAACTAGTATATTTTATTTGTATTCTGATTTTTTAGTTAATTCTTTTATTTTCCTGTGAACATTAAAGTTGTCGTGTTTATGTTGTAGCGTTTCTATTTCATCACATTTTTCTGTTAACGAATTTTATTTTGCTATGCTAATTTGTCGCCGTATTTCGTTTTGTGTTTGCTGGTATAACGATTTATTTTTGTCCTTATATACTCTTTTTTTGTTCATTCAGTTTAGTTCATTAAGAATTACCATTAGGATCATTTAAATTAAGACCAGATAAATGAATATGATGATAAAAATTAGGATCACTAGGCATCTCTACAGAAACAACAATACTAGTTTTCAAAACATTTGACTTAGTAGTATATTCACCTATCAAATCCATCAATTTCTTTAACAATTCAGAACGCTTTGACATTTAATCAGTGTCTGTACCGTTAATACGATTTAATCTACCTAAAAAATGTGCAAACTTAGTCTTAATTCTTCTTATTTGGTTTGCAGCAGCTGTAAAAACATAAACAACATCCAGAATCTCTTTTTTTTTCATTTTCACAACTTGTCAACTCAGCAGGAATATCAGGGGTAAATCAAAGTTAGTAATTTTGCCATATTTTTCCAAAACTGGGCAACTGCGCAAAGTACTTTTTAACTCTTCTACCTTACAATTAGTTAACACAATACCTCTCATTTGCAACTCAACTTCAAGTTTGTCTTTGACCAAACGTTCAATATCAAGCTTAAACGACATTTTCTTTTAGAGAAATTAAAATACACAAAAAATATGATAAGAAAACCTCTACCTCACTTTAAATAAAAGTAAATTTAACTTTTGATTATTAATTTTTAACTCCTGTAACTCTACGTAACCTATGTCTTACTTGAACTATCTAAACAAAAATAAAAATCTCGGGTTGTTGAAAAGCCCCTTAAGTTGGCCGCCAAAAATGTACCACAGCTATTTCTCAGTTAGAATTATTGTTTTAATTAGTTCGTTTGAGTTAGAGCATGAGTCATGACAGTTCATATAAAACACTAGATAACTATAGAGATATGTAATGTCAACATAAATTTAAGCTCCTTTTTACATAAAAATATTAATTTTGCTTTCAACAGTTTATAAGAACACAAGTAGGTAATTATTTAACAAAAAAAAATAAACCAGCACCAGCTTTTTCCTTTACATAAATATAAAAAAAAACTTGTTATTTTAGTCTTCTTTTTAGATCCATTTAACCCAACCAAAATTGTACCTTGTTCCTTCTTGTTTGCTCCCATAAAATAAAATAAAATCTGTTACCGTCTTTTTTTCTTCAATGACAAACCATTTGCCTGGATAAACATACTGAAATCTTCCTTAAATTTGTTAAAATGTCAAATGGTTAAACGTCAAATATAAAACTGCTAGATAAATGTACTTCTATTACAACTTCTTCAAAGCCCCAGGATCGATAAACACATACAATTATTATTATACTACCAGAACACTCTAGCCAAATAAAAAAAAACCAAGAAAAATAACTGAACTAACCTCTTAAAACTCAAAACCAATAAACTGACCAAAAATGACTTGAGCTTACCTTTAACATGCAAAAGGTTCCATTAAACAACTCTCAGCCTGGCCATTAACAAACATCAAATTAACTTTTAGAGATTTTTCCAAAACAAATCTTCACGTGCCCCACATTTACAGCATACTAACGGAAACCTCAACAAAAGAATTCCCAACACATCCCATCAAAGAATCGAAAAACTACCATTTTCAAACTGGGAATTCAAATCGCCGACCAGGCTTTAAGTGCTTTCTCAAAAATCTTTTTTGAAAAAGAATGAACGTTGTTATTTTGCTACCAAGGCGTTCAAAAACAGAAAAAAACTCTACAACAAAAATCTTCTCTTACTAACTTACACAAAAAGCATATATGTACATATATCCAAACGTACAAACTATACATCCAAGGACAAAATAATCGGTAACTAAATAAACAAAATTCAACAAATGTTATCACCAAAATTTCGACCGTAACAACTTGCCTGGCGAGGTACGGTATTTCACTATATTTATACACTAGGGTCAGCCAAATACATCATCATGTAAAGACTTTAGACTAATCAGCCTCATGAGTCACTCTCTCAACTCTCTCAATCTACTTGTTAAGATAATTGGAAGCAGACAATGAAGAGACAATGGGAAACAAATAATTTGGATTCAGAGAAGGATTGGGAACAAGGGAAGCTTTGTTCTCAATATTTACGTTACTTCAACGATCATGGGAAGTACAGCAACCAATTTGAGTCTGCTTTATAGAATTTGAGAATGAGTTTGATAGGGTTCAACATCCAACATGATAGGCTGTTTGAATATCTAGAAATTATTGGAACAGATGAGAAAGATCTAAGACTTTTACAACATCTATGTTGGAATCAAGAAGCTTCTATTCTGGTAGACGGCAAAGAAACAGACAAAATTTGCATCCAAAAAGGTGTCAAATAGAATTGTGTGTTAACCCCAACTTTTTTTAACATTTACTCAAAAATAATTTTTAAAAAAGCCTTGGAAGGGCATGGTGGAGTTCGAGTCGGGGGGAGAAACTATTAACAACACCAGATATGCAGATGACACCGCAAACACGGCAGAAAGTATCGAAGATCTTCAATTCCTGACAGATCGAATTACTATAGAATGCTCTAATAAGGGGATTAGCATAAATAAAACAAAGACAAAGCTACTTGCGGTTAGTAAACAAGACGTCGGCTGCGCTGGCATTTGATCCCCGGCCTACCTGCGTGGAAGTAAGACTTCCTACCGCCTGAGCTATCTGGCCCGCGTTCTTCATAATTCTCTACAATAAAGACACAAACAATAATAATCGTAAAAGAAAAGAAAAGATGGTTCAGATTTGATTACAGTACAGAGCCTCTACCATGTGCTTATACGTATTTCGGAATAACAGTTTCCTCATCGGAGCACCTGGGTATACGCACTGAACTGAAATCAAATCCTTTCATCATTTCCGGGTAATTATCAAAATAATTACCAAAGATGCTACTAGCACCATCTATGAATCAAAAGTCTAATAAGTCAGGAAATAAATTAGAAATTATTTATCCTCTGAGCTTTTTACGTTGGAAAAATAAAGCATAACAGAGTGGCGAAATACTCGACAAGGAAATCTAAATTGCATTTCACGTCCTGTCATTCACCGTGATAATAATTTTAGTGAACTATTTCCTTTAATATCCACCAAAGGTGAATAGAGTATAATAAACTAAAAGAAAAGAAAAGATGGTTCACATTTGATTACAGTACAGAGCCTCTATTATGTGCTTATACGTATTTCGGAATAACCGTTTTCCCATCAGAGTACCTTAAACCCGCCGGAGCACCCATTAAAGGAAATAGTTCACTAAAATTATTATCACGGTGAATGACAGGACGTGAAATACAATTTAGATTTCCCTTGTCGAGTATTTCGCCACTCTGTTATGCTGTATTTTTCCAACTTAAAAATCTCAGAGGATAATTTCAACCCTGTATATTCCCGTATAATATATTCCCGTATTGGCGTTTGCAAATTAATTACCGTTTTATTTCATTACTAAAAATTTTCCAATAATTACACACAGAAAAATATTATTAATATAATGAGTTCATTGTAACTAGCGAATTAGATATAATACCGATAAATATGTAGCAAATCTATTTACTAAAAATAAATAAATAAAATCGTCGAGTACGCTCTAAAAATAGCCTCCATTATATTTTAATTAATGGATCTTTTCCACAAGTATTTATTATATTATTCATATTCATTAAAATATACATATTCAATATAAACTATTGTTTAGTAAAATTAGTTAAACAGACATAATTTGTTTTTTAAGCATTGATTTTTTCAAACGCTTGTTATAATATTATCCCTCACAAATTAGCAACATATATTATTGATATTAAAAAAAATGGATAGCCCTGAATATTAAATATAGCCCATAGCTCATTTTCCAGAGATCAGTACCGAACTTTTACGTCACATAAGTAAAGAGAAAAAATTATATTGTCCATTATTACAACTTTAACACACAAGGAATACATAAAAACACGAAGCAAAAGATATGTATTCCAAGTAATGAAAATTAAAATAGGACAAAACCTCACAATTTTTACAGAATGGATAGATTTACATAAAAATTTGAAATTAAGTTCACCTTATCCTCTATTTCAAAATCTATATTATGTTGACGGGCGCTTTTTATTTCGACCCTTTAAAAGTTCATTTTTAAGTGTGAAAACTACCCCTCATTGCTCAAATTTGCTCAAAAATGCTTAACGAGGATAAAATTTGATTCGAATGATTTATGTATAATGGTTTGATATTCTTAATATAATTTTTGAATATTTCAACCCTAAAAAATTATTTTTGAAGAGTGAAACCTACTCTTATTGCTAAAACCTATAAAAAAAGCCCTAATAGAGTGAAATTTGTTCAGATGCATTATATAATGATTGTTTAATGCTCTAACGGTAGTTATTGACTATTTCGACACTTTAAAAGTTCCTTTTTAAGTGTGCAAACTACCCCTAATTGTTCAAATTTGCTCAAAATTGCTCAAAAAATGCTGAAGGAGGATAAAATTTGATTCGGATAATTAATGTAATAATTATATTCATTTACCTTCGCCCCACTTTTTTATTATTATCTCAGAAAGTTTGGCAAAAAAAACTTTATAGGCTTTGACAAGATCTACTAGGCTATTAATATTAAATCCTTTTAAAACACTTAGTCGCAAAAAGAGGTTACCTTAAAAGGGTTGGAAAAGGTGGTTTTTTGCATGTTAGTAAAATTTTAATTGTCAATAGCTCACTTAATTTTTGTCATAGAAAAAATTTTGCAAACCAAGTTCTTGGGAATTAAATAACCTATAATTTCACACCTAAACATTTTTTCCTATCTCTGATGCTAATCTTTCTATTCTGAAGAAAAGGGCATTTTTATCAAACTACAATTATTCGTTATTCGATTTTAACTCTAGTATTTTAAAAACTAATCATTCTAAGCCAGTGATACTTCTATAATCTATTACTAATACATAAATAAAGAAGACTGAATAAGACCAATGACTAAAAACACCGCTAACTTACATTATTAAGCTTATAACTGGATTTCACCATTTTTTTTTTCAAAAAAATATATTGGTTTTTTAACCGTAACTTTTTTATTTTTTATCACAAAAAGTTTAGTAATATTTATTTATGAAACAGTTCGTGAAGTATGCTTTTTGCGAACGCAAGCGATTTTTAGAGCACGAGCGACAATGGAGCAAGTGCTATAAATCGCGTAAGTTCGCAAAAAGTACTTTACGCACAGTTTCATACAATATTTTATCTACGATAAACAAATAAAAAAGCTGTAACTCTTCGTCACTGGAATTCATTTCTATTCTACAATTTTTAAAACTTTGACATTTAAAAATTCTCACTACTTTCAAACCACAAAAGTGTCAAAACTTTTGTTGTAATTCGTTGCTCATATTGTCATCACCATGACCACGCGAAAGTTAAGGATTGTCACCATGACAACGCGAAAGTTAAAAACAGTGCGAGAAAGTAAATCCCATTTAAAATACGTTACTTCACGCACACTTTAAATCCTTCACGCACTGCTATCTATAATGACAGTTTTCACAAACTAAAAACTTATACATAATATGACATAGAGTAGATAAAAAGTTTTTTGTAGGTTTTTATAAGGTCTATAAGGCTATTAATATTAAGTCCTTTTAAAGTCCTCAGTTGCAAAAAGGCGGTGACTTTGAAAGGGTTTATTAAAGGTTGTTTTTGCATGTTATTGTTTTAATTGTCAATACCTCATTTAATTTTTGCCGCAGAATAAATTTTCACAAGCCAAGTTCTTGGGAATTAAAAAAGCTACAATTTATTATCAAACAGAGTGGTAATCAGGGATTTGATTATGATCAGTTTTTCGCTGAAGAAAATAGGGACTGACATTATTTTCATTATAATTTACTTAATTTTTGAGCTGGAGACTTTTTTATTTTTGGAGATAGACCTTTTTAATACGTTCAATTAGTTTCTATAAAAATTAGTTTCTATAAAAATGATCCCCGTTGCACAATTTTTACGTCTTTTGACTTTGGAACTACAATATTAAGCATTTGACGAAGAAGAGCTAACATGTAATAAAGTATAACTCGATTACTATTGGTCTTAAAGAAAATTAAAAAAAAAAACTTTTTGTTTATTTATATAAGGTAAATTTTTGTTAAGTTGTTTTGACAAAACGAAAACTTTTTGAGTTATTAGCAGAAAACTGATTAAAAACATTTTTTCGATATAAAACTAACACTTTCGATAGCGAATAAATTGAAAACTGTTAATTTTATCAAAAAAATGTTTAGAATATTTTTTGCTTAGAATTAACGTTCGTACCAGCTTTTGTGGCCGAAATATACTAAAAAATGTCCACTTCCGAAATAGGGAGGCAACCACCCCATACTAAAAGCGACTTTCGGTATCATATATATTTTTATCCTCGCACTATTCATTATTTACTCTCAAATTTTCAAGCAAATCAATCCATTCTGTAAAAATTGCGAGGTGAAAAGCTTCGGTTCCTGAACTAAGAAACGAAAAACCAAATTTAAACACGTTGCAACACGAAACTACAGCCGCATCATTATTCCAGTTCATTCAGAGAGTGCAGCAAGCACCTCTACCGGTTTCGAAACTTACTCTACATCCTACCAGATTGAAAACAATGGGAACCTTCTCTGATAACACCTTCGAGACTTCTACAATTTGCAAGACATAACGGATGCTGAGACTAAGAAAGATGAGGGAATTTCACAATATATAATTCACGTCCGATCTGCTCAGTGCGGTAAAGTTCCAACGAGAATGTTTCCCTTCGTACTCCAATCAGAGTAAACATGTAGATCAAACATCAATAACCATTTTCAATTTCGTTGCAACACGAAACTACAGTTATGGCTAGTGTGACCAACTCCAATTTACTCAAATTCGGGACAAGGCTGAAAAAACTACCTAAAATCCGGGACTTTTCAATGAAAATCGGACCATTTTTTTTTAATATAAAACTTGATTATCATCATCTTATTGATTATTTAACATTTTTATGTTAACAAAAATTTTTTTGATTGAATGGGTTGTAATGATTATTTCATTCATAGGAGATTCTGACCAATAGAAAGCTACAGAAATAAAAAATAAACTGATGATTTTTGATTATTTCATCCTGACCAATAGAAAGCTACAGAAATCTGAATTAAATCGATAATTTTTAATAATTGCCCGTCGTTAAGTATATTACGTCAGATGCTCTTTGTTGCTACGAAAAAATACATTCAGTGACATTAATGACAATTAATGTTTTAAAAGTTATAAAAATGATGACTTTCAACCGTAAAATATTTTATAACGACTGTGTGTTTAACAGTACTAATTTGTACTTACATAAATAAATTACAATAAAATATTGGTTTTGAATAGTTTTATTCATGAAATAATCGCAACAAATTGCATTCGATCTCTAAAATTAATAGAGAATTTTAGAGCTCTTGTGCAATTACTACTGATTATTTCATTCATAGGAGATTCTGACCAATAGAAAGCTACAGAAATCTGAATTAAATCGATAATTTTTGATAATCTCCCGTCGTTAAATATATTACGTCAGATGCCCTTCGTTGCTACGAAAAAATACATTCAGTGACTTTAAAGACAATTAATGTTTTAAAAATTATAAAAGTGATGACTTTCAATCGTCAAATATTTATAAAAACTGTGTGTTTAATGGTACTTACATAAATAAATTACAATAAAATTTTGGTTTTGAACAGTTTTATTCATGAAATAATCGCAACAAATTGCACTCGACCTCTGAACTGAATATAGAATTTTTGCTCTCGTGACACTTTGACATAATTTCACTCGCCTTCGGCTCGTGAAATTAAAACTGTCAAAGTGTCACTCGGGAAAAATTCAATAATTTCAGAGCTCTTGTGCAATTACTACTGATAATGTCCCGTCGTCAAGTATATTACGTCAGATGCCCTTCGTTGCTACGAAAAAATACATTCAGTGACATTAATGACAATTAATGTTTTAAAAATTATAAAAGTGATGACTTTCAACCGTCAAATATTTATAACAACTGTGTGTTTAATTGTACTAATTTGTACTTACATAAATAAATTACAATAAAATTTTGGTTTTGAACAGTTTTATTCATGAAATAATCGCAACAAATTGCACTCGATCTCTAAAATTAATATAGAGTTTTTGCCCTCGTGACACTTTCGACATAATTTCACTCCCCTTCGGGTCGTGAAATTAAAACTGTCGAAGTGTCACTCGGGAAAAATTTAATAATTTTAGAGCTGTTGTGAAATTACTACTGATAATTACATTTTTGTTACTTTTTGACGTTTCGACTTTCAATCCGGAAATCGTTCTCCGGAAAACGAAAAATTAGAAAATCAACTAATGTTGGATTTCCATGTAAATTGAACCTTGGGTTAAAATATAATTATCATTATTTGATATTTATGTTTTTAAATCTTCTTTTCGGAAGACGATAATTAAAATACAGAAACCGGAAAAAGTCCAGATTTTGAGTTTTCGTAGAACTGATATAAAATGCATGCGTTTTGGATGTGGTATTAGTATACACAGTCTAGAAATTGTAGACTTTTTTCGTCCCACCAATTCAATTATGTGAATTCTTAGAAGAATAATCTGTTAAAAATTTCAAAATGGAATTTTACCAAAATGTTGAAAATTCGGATGGCCCGGAAGCCTTGTCCGGGACGCCGGGACACGACTTTGTAATTCGGGCCATGTCCCGGATTTTTCGGGCTAGTTGGTCACACTAGTTATGGCTTGCAAAATGTAGAAGCCTCGGAGTTGTTATCAAAGAAGGTTCCAATTGTTTTCAATCTGGTAGGATTTAGAGTAACATTTTTTGATGTTATTTTATATGCTACTAGATTGAAAACTTAGTCTTTTTATTAATTATTTATTTATTTTTTTTTTCAGACATCATATCTATCTGTGACGTATATTAAGATAAAACCATAATTCTGCATTTTGTAAACTTTAATGCTTACTTTTCAGGTAAAGTATCAATAAGACGATATAACAGATTCCTTTAAAGTCGACAGAATCAAAATCTATAAGCCAGCTAAATCGCTGCGCTCATTTCTAATAGTGTAAATTAGTACCTAATTATAAGTAAATAATTAATTATAAATTATAAATTATAATTCACGCTCTGAAGCTATCTTAACGTAAAATAATCTTAGATTATTCACTTATTCCGCCTCCATTAAAACGGAAATACGTATAGCTGTATTAGTAAGCAAATAAATAATTATCCTAATCAAACACCTCCCTTTCGTTTTGACTCAGCAGTATAATATAACCGTAGTCTTTTCATATTTACTCATTACAGTATATTCGCTGTGGCAGAAAACTAATTAGAAAATATCAGAATAATTGGAAAGGATTCAGTCAATTTGATTGGTTATTTATTCTGTCATAGCAAATATCTTTATCCGAGAAAATTGGAAAACAGTCTGGTAAAGCAATTACGTTTCCTGACAATGTTAGTATTAGAGGTAGACACTTAAATTTCACCTCTCACATACCTAGTTTAATTTTTACGTATTTAGAATTGAAAGGCTGTCATTTGCAGAGCGGAATGCATTGACGAGTATAAAAATTGAACAAAGTTTATAAAAATCAACTTTAGCATTAAAATTACTATTTAAAAGCTTTTAATTCATATTATTGTTTAATACAGACGTCTGTTTTATTGTTTTCTCGACTTGGTACTTCGGAAAAAATATTTTTAAAGTTAGGGCAACAACAGACCAACCACTCTGCAGCGCTACTCTGTGGATCAACAAAGTAGTTTCCGAAGATTAGCCGTGAATTGTTATGTAAATTAAACGTGCCATTTCATACGAGCGATAGTTAGTTCAGAGAAATAAGGAAAAAAATATCAAGTTGGTGACACAATCCCCTCCAGGCCGAAACCAAATTTTTTGAGTAGTGTTACCTGCAGCTGATTTTGATGATATACTTAGTTATAAACAAATGAAGATCAAAAAACGGTAAATTTTGGCTTTTTCGTCTATAACCAAAAAGTTAAGTATTTTAAACAAATTTGAGAGTGAGAAACTCATAAATCGTATAAATAACTTCAATATGGGGTTAGCTGAATATGTCTATCCTTATTGGTTGCTTAGGAAATTGCAAAATAAATCATAAATTTTGAGTTTTTATATATATTCATAACTTATGTAAAAATTAACTTAGAACGTTCTTATTACACGGAATGCTGAGACTTCTGGTGCTTAAATCATACCCTAAATTTCAAAGCAATTAGTCAAATAGTTTAAAAGGTATTTAATTTGTTTATCCCATATTCGTTTTTTTGCAACGCTATAAGTCAGAAAATGATGAAGTTACACTAATACTTTGGATGGTTTATAAAAGAAGTAGATTTATACTATTAATTTAATTAAAAAAAATGACAAGAAATAATTTTAAATACTGTAAAATTATTTTGCAAAAACATGTAAATTAAAAAAAGGGGGGACTAACTTCGTCCCTAATTGTGCTAGGACAATTATTGTTGTCCTTTCTAAATGTGTATAAAAATTCAGTCTTTCCAAATATGAAAAAATAATTTTTCTACGAGTAACTGTTAAAAAGTTATTCTAATTGTTTATAAGTAAATAAAAAATTCAACGTGTTTTTGCAATATAATTTTAGGTGGTGTTGCAGATGCGGTCGTAGCATTTGCGATCACGGCTATTATCGTTGCATTTGCGGTCATACAAAAATATGTTGATTTTATCGTTGCATGTGCGGTCATTGCCTAATAAACAAATAATATTTTTACCTTTTTCTACCACTATCACATGAATAATTCTATAACCAAATTTTTGTATGATTTAAATAATATTTATCATAGACGTTGATAAGAGGAGAAAATGCTTACTAATAATTTTATTACGGCAAAAAGTATTTTGATATAAAAAAACTTGCTTCTTTTGAGAGTTTAGTGAGATTATCTGCACTAATTAAAAAAAAATGAAGATAGTTGATTTACTAAACCTTAGTGTCACATAAATAAAATATTAGCGAATTGTTGATTATTTCTATATAAATTGGCTTCCTTAATGTTTGTGTCAAATGTTAAAAAGTATTAAAAATTTAAAAATGGATATCCAGCGTGAAGAGCAGAAGGTTTTCCCTTGGTGGTTTCAATCACTTGAAAATTTTCAATAATTAAAAGTTGTTACTTACTGCAATAAACAATCTCTCAAACTAACAATATACAAATAATATGCATTTGTTTTTTATTTAGATTTTGGTAATCCTCCCCCCATCCTTTATAATTAGGCAAATATAAACTTTCCAAAACTCCGTAATGAGGGGATTATTGTGGTCTAGTCATTACTGTCTTCATTACCTATTGTTCGAAATATAGATAAGCGGATTAAAATATTTCAATAGGGTCGACCTGGCCTGCTAATAACTCGGGTGGTTACTAATTTACGACCTTCTTGCATTTCTAGCTTTTAAGTTAAATGTCTGATCGCAAGTGCAACGTTACCTGCCAAAATATTTTGGATTGACCGCTTTTGCAACGAAAATTACCTTGACCGCATATGCAACGACCGCATCTGGACCTATTTCATAATTTTGCACTGTTTGAAATTACTTTTTGTCATTTTTTTAATTAAGTCAATAGTAAAATTGTTCTTCTTCCATAAACTGTCAGAAGTCTTACTGTAACCTCATAAGTTTCTGACTTATATTGTTGAAAAAAAAAATGAATTTGGGATAAACAAATTAAATAACTTTTTAAACTATTTGACCAATTGCTTTGAATTTAATTTTTTTTTTTGTTTTTTTTTTAAGTTATACTTCTTTAGGCGCGATTGAGAGTAAAATTTTTCATAAATCGGCGCGCATGCGCACACAGACAGTATGAAGTTTAGTTGCTAATCTTTCAAATTATGTATCAGCGCAAATAAGCCATTAAAATAATATATTAGTGTTTTTTAGTAAATGTATTATTTATTATAATTTTGTGTCTTTGGATTTGTTTTCCTTGGGCGTAAAATAATAAAACATCTATTTTTATATTTCACTGGTCACCGTGATGTGTAATTATGTATATCTGAAACGTCAGTAACATGCGCCTTGATGGCCTGGTTGGTAGAGCATTGGACCAGAGATCGAGAAATCGTGAGATTGCGGGTTCAAATCCCGGACGATTCATACTTTTTTCTTTTTTGTTAATACATATTTGGCATTGTTAAGTTTTGGTTAATTCTTGGTAATCATTGTTAATTTTTTGTATTGTAACTGTTAAGTATATTTATTTCGTTGAAATTATATAATAGAAGTATAACTTCTTACGTCGGTACAAAGTACACAGACATTTTTTTTATTAAACACAAGCTGCGTTTAGACTACTGAAATCTGGTCATTTAAGCACCAGAAGTCTCAGCAATTCTTGTAATAAGAAGGTTCTAAGTTAATTTTTACAGGTTATGAATATTTATAAAAACTCAAAATTTATGATTTATTTTGCAATTTATACCAAACCAATAATGATAGACAGATTCAGACCATATTAAAATCTTTTAGACGATTTATGAGTTTCTTACTCTCAAATTTGTTTAAAATGCTTAACTTTTTGGTTATAGACGAAAAAAGCGAAAATGAACCGTTTTTTGGTCTTCATTTGTTTATAACTATGTATATCATCTAAATCGGCTGCAGGAAACATAAAGGTTATTAATATAAATGTCTATACTACTCAAAAAATTTGATTTCGGCCTAGAGGGTGCTGTGTCACGAGAAAAATCTTATTTCTCTGGACTAAGTAGCCAATAGGGATGGAGGTTGTTGACAAGAACACCGGTTTTCGGTTAAACCGTTTTTTTTTACTTACGATTTAACCTGGCGGCTATAACCGGTCATAAAAACTGGTTATGGATTGATTCAAAAAACCGAAAACCGTTTTTTGGAATCAATTTTCAATACCCAATAGGTTACAACGTTACGTGTACATTTCACTTTAGTTGGTGATACTCCATGTGTCCGTTTTCAATATTTATACTCTAACTAACAGTTTTCGATATATTGGAAAAAATATATTTTCATTTGGTAATTTCAACGGGTAACTTTTTTTAAGTGCACATTTGTACTAAGGTAGGTTAGGTTCAATCGGTCTATTTTTGGTCTCCGGATACGTGACTTAATTTACGAGTTACCTTTATAATAAACTAACGCAATGAAAAGTTCGGGTCGAAATAATACCAAATAACTGCAAAATACAAAAGGTAGTGAAATTAGGTAATATTTATAACACTATAAGTAATATGAAGTAATGTACGAGTATATACATGTATATTATAAAATTCCGAACTGGATGTATTATTGTCCTAAATGTTTTTGCAAATCTGTTGTATTTATAAAAAAAAGTCCTTTTACACAAGATACACACAACTCGATATTTTATTTTTTTTAGGTGATTCCACAGGAACGATTTTTTTCCTGGATTTATTAGTCATAAAATACGTTTATTGTCGTTTGTGTAGGTACAGCATCTATACAATATTATGTAATTATAATATCATAATGACTACACAGATGATGATTGATACTAATATCTGTTTTTACTAGGATTTCTCAATTCAGCAGACAAGACGTGCTTATTCTCAAGTTCATTAAAATAGCCAATTCAGTTTATCACATTTCTTAAACATATTTCAGTGAGTGTGAGAGCCATTTACGAATATAAACATTAAACAAATCTTGGTCCCAAATTTAAACAAATCATTGATGAATTTATACAAACAATATTTTTTCTTAGGAGTAAACATGAATGAATACAGTAAGTTATCGAAAAAGCCTGGGTTTCCTCGAAAGCGGCACCTACAAACTGCGACCGTAATACTGCCATGAATGACGTCATAAAAAGCTGTACCACGCAAAATAATAGCAGTGGTTTCCAAGGATGCGTTGGAAGAAACCGCTTGCTGAGTTTACACATTTCATTGCCACAGTGAAGAACCTTGAATTTTTCACCGTAATCTGACGTCATTCATCGCAGTGTTACGGTCGCAGTTTGACGGTGCCGCTTTCGAGGAAACCAAGGCTAAAGACATTGGCTTATATCAGCTATTGTAACTTTACTGACTTTACTTGTTTTATGTTTTTTAGGTCGCTAATAACTAATAACCCTTCAGGTTGCAGCATAAAATTAAAAAATATATTTTTTTCAGAATACATTATTTTTTTAAGAGGTAATTTATCCGGTTTTTCACCGGTTATGACTTTAAAAAGAAAAAACCGGTTATAACCGGGACAAAAAAACAAGCGGTAAAACCGATTATTGCAAAGTAAAAACCGGTTTTAGTTTAAAACCGGTAGGTTTTTCCCATCCCTAGTGGCCAGCCACTATCGCCGATACTTGCCACGGTGGAGTCCATTACAAAATCATTAGGGCTAGCGCTGCAGAATGGTTTCTCTGTTTTTAAACTTTACGTCTGGGTCTGATCTACTTTTATTTATTTTATTCTAAACGTGACTAATCTACTTTTTTCTCATTTGCCGTATATCTTCTACTGAAACACAAGTAACAACTAATAGACCAGTGCATTTAGCACAAAAAACACCGTAATGAATCGATTTTTAAATACAGCACCTAGAGACTTTTTGAATTGTGTTTAGGATGACGTCAGGAAAAAAGCCTACAATTGAAAAATGGGTGAAATTGCAGAATTGCATTTTAAAGTGCATAACATGTATCCGAAAATGCATAAACAGGTAAAAATCAGTATATTAACCCAGCATCTGACAGGTGAAATTTTTTGCCACTAACAGAAAGGTGGGGTGTGACAAACCCCAGCAATTGAAAGAGTTAAAGAATCTCAAAAAATATCTTTACGTCAACATCTTGAAGCTGGTCAGGATAGTCGCTATTTACACTAAGATTTTCTATTTCTTCACTTACTGCCGAATCACTCTTGACAATAATTCGTCACTGTCTGCTTCATCCCATAAGGTCTGAAGGCGTGCTTATTCTCGTTCGTAATTAATTTTAGCTTAGACTAATAAAAAAATATATTAAAATCTGTAATAAGTAACATGCACTTAACTATAGTTGCTTATTTAAAGGGGCAAAACAAAATAAAGAGAATTCTGCAGAAAATACAAAATCTGACTCGTGAGGTGTGACCACTTTCAATCCAAATCTACTTGCTGAAACCAAACAAACGACTAAAAACTATGTGTCATTGCATAGATGAGCATACAATAGAAAGCTATCTAGCCGCTAGTTCCACTACATGCAAAATTTCCTTATGTTTAAGACGTTTCGGCATTGTTGGGGTGTACTACACCCCACCTGTCGGATGCCGGGTTAAGGGTTAGATTTTGTTATTCGGCAGAATTTTGGGGTCACTGAACACTGAACACCAGGGTGCAACGAAAAAGTCAAGCAACGAAAAAGGCCAAAAAAAATTGAAGGCACTCGTGGGAGTACCGGCAGAAGTAAAAACTTCTTATATTATATAAATTACGAGCTCAATCCTTTTTTCCCATCCAAAAAGAAGTGCTACACCTATATCATATACGCGAAGCGTATGCCCTATGCTATTTATGTATACATACACATAATTAATATACGTACAAAATTTATTTCAGCGAAGTGATGACGGTCGCAAATTCAATATTTTTCCCCATCCAAGATGTGCACAACGTTCATAAAGAAATTTTCAGTTCAAAAATTTATTTCGTCGAAGCGATGATAGTCGCTAATTTAACATTATCCCCATCCAAAAAGTGCAAAACGTCCTTCAATAAGTTTTCACTTCAAATATTTATTTCGTCGAAGCGATGATGGTCGCGATGACGGTCGCTAGTTTAATACTTTTTCACATCCAAAAAGTGCACAACGTTAGGGACGTTTTCAAAGAAGTTTTCACTTCAAAAATAAAAGAAAAGAAAAATTCTTGTGGCTATCGTTTAAAAGTTGTGTCAGGTGATGAAAACAATTGGTGCGAGAGCAATTTGAAATAAAAAAATTTCTTGAGGTTCCATATTGGCTTTGAAAAATGAAAAAACAAAAAAATTATTTTCGTCGAAAAAATCAATATGGCTCTGATCAAATTTCAATGATCGTGTTTTACCAACTAAGTGTGACATTCTAAAGTGAAATTCTTTATTTGTAATGCATTTAAGTTCTTCTTCTTCTTCTTCTTCTTCTTCTTCTTCTTCTTCTTTTTATATAGACATTACTCTGTCTGTTTTTCAATGTGCCTCCAGTAAGTTGTCATTCCATCTTTTTTGTGGTCTTCCCACTGATCGTCTTCCTATTGGGGACCCGCCTCTCGCCGTCCTTACTACTCTATTTGTTGTCATTCGCTTATGTGGTCGTTCCATTCTAATATTCTGATTTTCACCCAGTTATTAATGTTGTCCACCTTGCATCTCCTTCGTATATCTGCACTGCTAGCTCTACCCCACAGCGTCTTACCATCGATTTTTCGCAATGTTTTCATCTCTGCTGTTTCTAGCATTCTTTTTGTCCTTTTTGTATCAGGTCATGTTTCTGCCGCGTATGTCATTATTGGTCTGATGACTGTTTTGTAAATTCTGCCTTTCACTTCTTTTCCGATGTTTATATTTCTCCATATTGTTGCTGACCCTCCAGCTCTAATTTACACCTTATTAGATCTGCTATTATAACCATGCATTTAGTCTTTTTTGGGGAAATTAACATGTTAAATTCTCTAGCGGTTATATTAAATTCGGTCAGCATACGTTGTAAATCATCTTCACTTTCAGAGATTAGTATTGCGTCGTCTGCATAGCAGATTATTATAAGTTGTTTTTCTCCCATTTTCTTACTTTTTTTATTATTTCGTCCATCACCAGGTTGAACAACAGAGGACTCAGGGAATCTCCCTGTCTTATCCCATTGCCAGCTTCAATTGGGTCAGTTAGTTCTTCATTTACTTTTACTTTTATTGTGTTCTGGTAGATATTTTCGATCGTTTTAATTATTCCTAGAGGTACCTCTCTTGCGTACAATAAATGGATAACGTCCTTTAATTTTACCCTGTCAAATGCCTTCTTAAAGTCCACGATACATAAGTATGCCGGTTTGTTGTATTCTAAAGATTTTTCTTGAATCTGCCTCATTATAAATATAGCGTCGGTGCATGATCTTCCCGACCTAAAACTTTGTTCTTCTGCTAAAGTTATAATTTTATTCAGTTTGTTTGTTATCACTTTGGTCGTTAATTTTAGTGTTGTGTTTAATAAATTAATTCCTCTGTAATTCTCCGGGTCCGAATTTTCTCCCTTTTTGAAGAGAGCTATTAGGATGCTTGATCTCCATTCTTGTGGTATTCTGTTTTGTTCTATTATTTGTTGGATTAGTTTTAATAATTGTTTGGTCAGGTCTGCACTTAACTTGACAAATAAAGATCCAGCTATTGCCGACATATTGAATGCAGTTGCAACGAAAGTAGAACAAATATGAATAAAAGCTTATATTCCAACATTATCGCATAAGTGGATAAAAACTTGACAGTGGATAAACAAGAATGTGTGTGTACTTTGTACGCACGTAAGAAGTTACACTTCTATTATATGATTATATGATTATAAACGAAATTAATATACTTTTTATTTATATTTTATTTAAATATTAAACTAATTTATACTTACTACTTCTCAAACATTTTTATTAAAACAGTGCCAAAAATTAAAATCAAAGAATAAAACACACACAAACACATTAAAAATGCCACAAATGATTTCTGAACATTAATTGTCGGAAAATTTTTTAACTAAATACGTATTTTCTGAAAATAAAATTATATAATAAATATACTTACAATCATAAAATGTATAAAAAAAAATAAAAAATAAAAGTTTCTATTGGGATTCGACCCAACTTACCACGCGGCTGGTATTTGCGTTGTATTGGGGTTCAGTCGCATTAAAAGCTTCGCCACAGAGACAGTTTGTCATTATGTGCGAAGATCGACTAATTAAACGGATTAAACTTTTGACATTTTTAACTTTGTAAATCAAACTATTTTGATTTTGAATTGAAATGATTTAGAATTGAAAAAATACAACAAAACATAGAGTAAAAAAACAATATATTAGGTGAATATTGATAGAAATTTTGATGGTAATCAAATTATGTAAATAAAAGTATTACATACTACTTATGTATTTTGGTAGGTTCAAATAGGTAGGTATCGAAGCCCGTATAACGACTAATAAATTTCGCAATCACTTGCATCGTGCAAAGTGGCTATGTTCAAATATCATAACAAAATTTGATCAACTATTTATAAAACACTTACCAGTTATAAGATTCTTTAGCTTTGAATAAGCGAGATCTGCGGCACTCATACTAGTCACAGTTTGATGGGCTTTCATATTGGCATGCAACAATCATCTCTTCTATGTGAATAAGTCCAAAAATATAATATGAAAACTATTTAAAAAGGCAGTATAACCATTAACTAACTTTTTGTTTGTTGTTTCTCTTCCTACAAATTTTAAAAACGCAACAACCATACATTATAATTAAACCACAGTCCCACAGCTGTGCCACAGCTGCCATATTGGATAATTTTTGTCATGTCATTTGAACATCCAATCAGAACAAAGTTATAATGCGCATGCGCCCGGTCGATAGGTTTTACCATATAAAAATTCACCGTCATTACGCCCGTAAAGAAGTATAACTTTAAAAACATTGACAAATTCTATAAAAATCTGCCGTCTTGAATTTTGTTACTTAAGAAAATTCTGCTGAATTTTTTTAGCAGGAAAATAATATTACGACTCCTAATTATATTTTACATGCAGGTAGAGGTACATCTGCAGGGCACCAGGTTTCTCCCAATATATGATAATCTGACGCGCTCGAGTTACTGCAAAAATCCCCGCTTGGGCTCCCCTACCATTAACAATATCCACTAATCCTAGCTTAAATTCTATGCTTCACTATTTACTATCCAATAGTATTCCAAAAATTTACAGTTTGTCGAATAAGCAAGCGTCTTACATTAAAAAAGTCAAATAGTTTTGACGTTCGGTTAACGAATATACCTCAAGTGTTATTATCTATAATACCCGTGGTGCCTTAATAACTATAAACAAAAATTTTGATCCTCTACTTTGTACTTATTATTAATTTTTCCAATGTCTATAAACTTTAACATAGACAATTCTATGAAAAACTGCCGTATTAAATTTTGTTACTTGAGAAAATTCTGCTGGATTTTTTTTAGAAGGAAAATAATATTACGACTCCTAATTATATTTTACAATAATACTTCACATAGCCAATTAGTATAATTATAAATTAACAAGCAAAACACGCTCTAATTATTGCGCAATGTTAGACTGTTTACGAAACAAAACATCATTTGCTCAGAGAAATTCCAATAATTTAGTGTTCTTGAGAGGCTTTGTCGGCGACGGGCAAACACTAAGCGGCTTATCTTCGACTGTAGGTAGAAGCAGCCAGGAGGCGGCTCTCAGAAATGCACCCGTCCCTCAAATCCGACATTGGCAGGGATTATTAGTCTCTTGTTCTTCTCTTGTAATCTCGCAACAATGATCTGCTTGCCTACTTTCACTGGATCATCTCCGAAGCCCGTTAAGTCTTATTGAAATCACGTCTACTGTAAATTCCTATCTCTCTCCCTCTTACTCTGGTTCTATATTTTTCCCGATTTTCCAATATAATATCATAAACAACATGTTTGCAGATATAATTGCACAAAATATATTATTTATACATTGCAGAAAAAATTATTTTACCATAATTTTACCATAATTTGTTTCAAAAATCAAGTAAATAATTTTTATTTTTTAAGCTTTAACAATATCCACTATAGTTAGGGTTACCATACGTCCGGATTTCGTCCGGACAGTCCGGATTTGAAAGACATGTCCGGAATGGCGTCCGGATATGACAAATGTCCGGATTTTTTTATTTACTAAAAAAAATATTTAACAAAACATATTTAACAAATTACTCGAAGATTTCAAAGATGCAAATTTTATTACGGTTACAATTTATAGTTCAAACAGAAACGAAATCAAATTGACTCCGGTATGTGTTCGTTATTTTAAGCAAAATGAAGGTGTCAACGTGAAACTTTTATTTTTTGATGATCTTCCAGGTGAAACATCTGATTTTTTAGTAGAACATGTTTTAAAATGTATTAAAAAGTACTCTGTTGATTCAAAGGAGTTTGCCTTTGTGCTGATAATACTAATACTAACTTTGGGGGTGTCAAAAGGCAAGGGGCAAGGGCAAGGATATGTTTTTTTCTGTCCGGATTTGGCCTTAATAAATTATGGTAACCCTAACTATAGTCCAAGTAATGAAGCTCACAATAGAACAAAACCTCGCAATTTTTACAGAATGGATCGATTTGCTTGAAAATTTGAGAATAAGTAGTTGATAGTCCAAGGATCAAAATCTTTATGATGTCGAAAGGTGCTTTTACCATGGGATTGGTTGCCACCCCATCTCGAGGGTGAAAATTTTTTATTATATTTAGACCGCAAAAGTTGGTAATTGAAAAGCATGTCCGCAAAAGTTGGTAAAAGACCGCTAAGAAAAAACGTTCTATACATTTTTTTGATAAAATCAATACTTTTCCATTTATTCGCTATCAAAACTGTTAGTTTTATATTGAAAAAATCAATGTTTTTAATCAGTTTTCTGCTAATAACTCAAAAAGTTTTCGTTTTATCAAAACAACTTTGCTTATAGTCCAGAAAGCCACTGCGCATCCGCTAGGAAAAATATTCTAATTCGGATTTTTTGCACAATCTTACTCAAAAAGGACTCCTTTTAACAAAGGTGCATGTTGACAGGACCAAAAGGTGGTCAAAAATTTCTTAAACGTTTTTTTTTTCCTAAAATTATTTTTTTTGCATGGAAAAAAAGGTTTTTTAGGTTTTTTGGGTCATTCCAAACAGAAAAGGTCTTTAGTGACTTTTCTCTAAAAATGATAGTTTTTGACATATAAGCGATTAAAAATTGAAAAATTGCTAAATCTGCAATTTTTAACCCTCACAAACTATGTGAAAAACAGATAATTTCAATGTTGCCAAGGTAGGTAGATATTCTTTAAACATCGATTGATGAAATCCCGAAGAGCTTTTTGCAGTGCAATATTCAAAACTCGTTTGTTTTTTAATTGCTAATCAAGCGTGCGCGACACTATTTTCCACCGACAGTATGGGGCAAATGAAAGGAATAAATTCGTTATTTCGTAAACCGGCGACTTTAAGGAAAAATCCCGAAACAGGTCGATATTTATTTTTAAGTTATGATATTGTGGCATATATGGTATACTAGTGACGTTATCCGTCTGGGAGTGATGACGTAATCGATGATTTTTTAAATCAGAATAGGGGTCGTGTGGTAGCTTATTTGAAAGGTTCTTCAATTCTCTATTCAGTAATGTAAACATTTACAAAATTATTTATACAGGGTGTCCTTCTACCTCTTTTTTGTTAAATAATTTAAGTTAATACAAAATTTTTGGGCACCCTGTATAAATAATTATATAAATGAAAGACTAAGTTTTTCAACCTAATAAAAATATTTGTAAATTAAATATTTTTAAAAGATTTTTAATTGAAAAACTTTATTGGCCTATTTCCTGGTGACAACCTCAAAGGCTTCTACAATATGCAAGCCAAATGGATGCTGCAGTGAAGACTAAAGGGAAGGAATTCTACACTATGCAATTCACAACCCCCGTCTGCAGCGTGGTAAAGTTCCAACGGAAGATGGACCTAGTTACTCTGTAGGAGTAATACTAATATAAAAATAAAAATGTATACCATTTTTATTCATTCAGTTGCGGTGCGAAACCAAAACTGTCTTAATTTTTACCCAGATCAGAGAGTGCAGCCAGCACTCTTATCGACGATTTCACCTCTTGTTAGAGGTTCATCAGAGACTGCATAGGCTACATTTCTCTGGCCCAGGTAAAAATCTTCGACATATCCATCTCCCACCGCAACTGACGAGATGGTAGTAGGTGCCTAGCGGCATCTGCTTAATAAAAGACCAAGTTTTTCAACCTAATAAAAATATTTGTAAATTAAATATTTTTTTTTAAAGATTTTTAATTGAAAAACTTTATTGGCCCATTTCCTGATGACAACCTCCAAGGCTTCTACAATATGCAAGCCAAATGGATCTAGTTACTGAAAATGGACCTAGTTACTCTGTAGGAGTAATACTAATATAAAAATAAAAATGTATACCATTTTTATTCATTCAGTTGCGGTGCGAAACCAAAACTGTCTTAATTTTTACCCAGATCAGAGAGTGCAGCCAGCACTCTTATCGACGATTTCACCTCTTGTTAGAGGTTCATCAGAGACTGCATAGGCTGCATTTCTCTGGCCCAGGTAAAAATCTTCGACATATCCATCTCCCACCGCAACTGACGAGATGGTAGTAGGTGCCTAGCGGCATCTGCTAAATAATTTTTTTTTTTATTTTTTTTTATATTAGTATTACTCCTACAGAGTAACTAGGTCCATTTTCCGTTGGAACTTTACCACGCTGCAGACGGGGGTTGTGAATTGCATAGTGTAGAATTCCTTCCCTTTAGTCTTCACTGCAGCATCCATTTGGCTTGCATATTGTAGAAGCCTTGGAGGTTGTCACCAGGAAATGGGCCAATAAAGTTTTTCAATTAAAAATCTTTAAAAAAAAAATATTTAATTTACAAATATTTTTATTAGGTTGAAAAACTTAGTCTTTTATTTAGCAGATGCCGCTAGGCACCTACTACCATCTCGTCAGTTGCGGTGGGAGATGGATATGTCGAAGATTTTTACCTGGGCCAGAGAAATGCAGCCTATGCAGTCTCTGATGAACCTCTAACAAGAGGTGAAATCGTCGATAAGAGTGCTGGCTGCACTCTCTGATCTGGGTAAAAATTAAGACAGTTTTGGTTTCGCACCGCAACTGAATGAGTAAAAATGGTATAAATTTTTATTTTTATATTAGTATTACTCCTACAGAGTAACTAGGTCCATTTTCCGTTGGAACTTTACCACGCTGCAGACGGGGGTTGTGAATTGCATAGTGTAGAATTCCTTCCCTTTAGTCTTCACTGCAGCATCCATTTGGCTTGCATATTGTAGAAGCCTTGGAGGCTGTCACCAGGAAATGGGCCAATAAAGTTTTTCAATTAAAAATCTTTTAAAAATATTTAATTTACAAATATTTTTATTAGGTTGAAAAACTTAGTCTTTTATTTAGCAGATGCCGCTAGGCACCTACTACCATCTCGTCAGTTGCGGTGGGAGATGGATATGTCGAAGATTTTTACCTGGGCCAGAGAAATGCAGCCTATGCAGTCTCTGATGAACCTCTAACAAGAGGTGAAATCTTTTGAAAACTTTTTGTTAAGAAAATTATTTCTTAGACTTTTTAATAAGTGGGGTGTATCGAACACAGTGAAAATCCTCTGACTTCCTATTTCTATTGCAGGCTGATCCTTACATGCGCCTAACAGCTTAAATAAAGCTCTATTATTAGATGCTCGATCACACAACACTTTGGGTATATACCCAATATTTGGTAATTTTGAAACAACTTCAACTACAATGTTTTTTAAGTTGTCGCTATGTACTGGACCACCTGTAGCAAGCCGCGTAGCCTTATGTAGCAAGCCGCGCAACATGAAAACCAGACCTGTGTTGGCAAGTTTTTTTGTTCTTCCTAAAGCACCTAAATCTTGAAACTCTTCTATAATGTCATCTAATTTATTGTACTCCAATTGTTTTTTCAAAGAAATTTCATCAAACATTAACACACAAATTTTTTCCCACTCATCCATTGTCTCTGCTTTTTTCTTCAACTTGTCAATTAAGGAAATATTTAAACCAGTTCTTAATTTTATGACACGCAACCAAGTTTGAATTGTTTTTACTGAAGGTAATATAAAGCTAAGAGATCTAATTAAAAATTTTTAACAACTAGGAGACTTATAATAAATGGCCAGAGCTAAATCCTTTTCATTGTGACTCCATTGTGAACGGAGTTTTGTGTGAAAACTGCATATTAACAAAAGTGTGCACGTATATGCTTTTATTTTCTAACAGTACCTGTATCATGAATTTGGTTGCCGATTTTCTGTTTTTTGTTGTTCTTCTACAACGCTGACTGTTCGTCTGACGGCACTTCTTCTTTAAAGCATTTACTTAATACTCCAATTTTTTTACCTTCTCCGTCAATTCAGTTTCAAGTTTTGTGGGCAAATTAATATCAAAACTGGAAATATCACTGAGACTACTACTTGATCTCTTAGGCGATGGAGTTGACCTAACCATACAATCGCCACTTGTAGATCTTTTACGTTTCGTACCGCAATAAACGTATGTAGAGCATAATACTGGTGGGGTATCACCTAAAATAGGTAATCATTGAAATGTATGTGTAATTTTAATTAAAGCAAAACAAGCATCTCCGTTATTTCTGGAGTGATACTAACAACGCATTCATATTTAAAAAAAAATCTCTTTTGATTTAATTATATAAAAAATATATAAATCACTCAATATCAACTGATTTTATATAAAATATATTTTAATAGTAGTATTCTCATTGACAAAGCGCATTAGGCAAACATAAAAATATTTCCAAAGTTGAGTACTCACCTAAATCAGTTGCTAACTCTGCAAATTTTAGAGGAACAGCATTTTTCCTTAATAACTTTCTTTGGCCACTTTGTTAAATATATTCCACTGCATAATGATGCTGGAAAATTACCCTCTGTTTCAGGTCACTGATATCCATCAATATAATATCAATATTTCCGCAGTTTTTTTGCCAAATTTTTGGTGCGCTCTACGTCTTTCAGGGCAAATTTAAAGAAAGATATATTATTATTTGTTCCATCGTTTCTTTCAAAACATCCCGCGTAAACACACTTATGCGTTACAGAGGCCATTTTATCCAAAATGTGAGTCCTTTTGTTTAATTTTGCTATAACTTGTCACAACACTTGTCACAGATAATACACCTATAGGGTAAGTTCGGCTCTCACACTACTCCTACCTCCTCGCAAGTCAGAGAGAGAATGAGAAATCTCGATACGGTTTTCGAGTAGCGCCATCTAGTTGTTGATACGTCTTTCGGTTACCAAGAGGTGAGCTATCTAGTGGAATATTTATAATCAATGCTAGAAGCTAAACAAATTTTGGTACTTAGCTGTTTTACACTTAAGCTGAATTACATATAATTACATTAAAAATACAATTAATTATTTTCGAGTCTATTCTTAAAACTATTTGTTAGGAGCCATAGCGACATAAGCCGGTAATGAATTGTAAGCATGAAAAACCCTATTTGATAAAAAGTTTGACCTGATGTTGGTTCTGCAGAGTTCTCTTCTTAGCTTTCTGGGATGGCCTCTTAACCGCTCATCTGTATTTATTGTAAAGAAATTTTTCTACGAGCGTGCAAAAATGTCTACTTTCGCGCACGCATTTTAGTTTAGAAAGTTTCACTTTTCCGCACGCGTGTTACTTTTCCGCACGCGGTTTTTACTTTTCCGCACGCGTGTTAATTTAGATATGTGAATATGGCCTTAAAGTATTTATAATACATGCAATAAACTAATATTTAGATATTATTTACTAATTTATTTCAAAAATATATCTTATTGTGCTCCTGTTTTAATGAAATTAACGCGATTATTTCATTCTTAGGATATTCTGACCAATAGAAAGCTACAGAGATGCAAATTAAGGTGATAATTTTTGATAATCTCATGGTTTTATTCATTAAATAATCGCAACAAATTGCACTCGACCTCTGAAATTAATATAGAATTTTTGCTCTCGTGACATTTTTACATCGCCTTCGGCTCGTGAAATTAAAACTGTCAAAGTGTCACTCGGGAAAAATTCAATAATTTCAGAGCTCTTGTGCAATTACTACTGACAATTCGATGAAATAAAATTATTTTGACATAATATTCGAAAGTCAAATCGGTAGACAATAACAGTCGTTTTGAATCATCGTCATGGAAACCAAGATCGTCGTCATGCTAACTAATTATATTGAAAGTTTGGTTTTGACAACCTTGTCAAAGAATTAATTTGTGTATGTATTTTCATATTAATTAAATTAATTGATTAAGATTTGGCCATTTTTTAAAGACTCTTAGAAAAAATATTGTTCCTAACTCTTGCAGAAAGTCTCTTTTCCGCACTCGACTGCTTGCCGAACTCCCGCTTCGCGTCGTTCGGCAAACTTCAGTCGCGTGCGGAAAAGAATGACTTTCTGCACTTGTTAGGAAAATAACTATTCTGAGTGAAGAAGTTTCGTAATGAAATGAATTGAATATTGTAATTAAGTCGCCTCTAAATCTGCGGGCGGATAACGGAACTAAATCCATGATCCTTAGACCATCTTTATATGAAGGACGCACCAATGAATACGGGATCCGTGTTACTCGTCGCTGTACATTTTCCAGCATATTTACGTCACGCTGAAGAACCGGACACCACACTGAATTAGCAAATTCTAATATAGGTCTCACATAAGTTTTATACAATTTTGCCAATGTTTGACTGTCACACGACGAAAACACCTTACTAATAAGGTATACCATGCGATTGGCCTTATTACACTGTTGCAATGTTTGAGGAGTCCAGGGCAATTGTGAGTCTATTAACACGCCGAGATGAGAGTGACAATCGGTCTTTTTTAAAACGGTGCCATTAATAAAATAATTTAACCGAGGGTTATTTTTGCCGACATGAAGAACGACATATTTTTCTATATTAAGCGGTAGCAACCAGTCAGAACACCATCGAGAAATGCTGTACAAGTCTTTTTGCAAACACTGAGAGTTTATTTTAGGATTGTTGTACAGCTTTGTGTCATCCGCATAAACCGAGAACTTTGATGAAATGATGTATTTTAGCTTAAATGTAAATATATTAAACAGTAGTGGCCCTAAAACAGATCCTTGGGAACTCCACTTATTACGTCATATAGGGGGCTACTTGAAGACTGTATTTTTACTGAAATTTTTTTTTTACTTAAGAAGGCTGAAATCCAGTTTAACAGTTGCCCACGAATTCCAATCCTGTTTAATTTTTTGAAAAGCCTTTCTCTTGGAACTTTATCGAAAGCCTTGCTAAAATCTAAGTAGAAAATAGCAATATCCTGTCCCATATCTATTTCGGTAGTCCAGTTATTTAGGCAACACAACAAGTTGGTAACAACCGATCTTCCACTGGTAAAGCCATGTTGTTCGTTCGGGTATATTTGATGCTGGTTCAAAAATATGTGTAAATTATCCACAAAAATTGATTCCATAACTTTGGATATAACTGGAGTGAGACTAACAGGCCTATAATTTTTGGGGTCGAGTTTATCTCCTTTCTTAAAAATTGGTTTCACCCGTGCTTCTTTCCAAATAAGTGGCAGAGTAGCAGAGTGGAATGATTGTTCCATAAGCAAATGGAGTGGATATTTTAGAGCATTTGTACAAGATTTCAAGAAAGTAGGAGAAAGATTATCTGGTCTGGAGATTTGTTGGTGTCTTTCAGTTTTTTCAGTTTTTTAAAATATCATCAGGAGAAAATTCTACTAAGCTAATAGAACTATAGGGCCGGCGTAGCCGAGTGGTAGTGTGCTAGGCTAGCATGCCGGTGGTCCGCAGTTCAAATCCTACCGCCGGCAAGAACAACTAGACATTTTTAAAAATGTTTATAGGCCCCAGGTCGACTCAGCCTGAATAAAATGTGTACCTTGGGTAAAACCAGGGGTAATAATAGGCGGTTGAAGCGTAGCACTGGCCCTGTTACCTTCCTTGTATACCGTGTAGGCCCTAGATATAGCAGACTACCCTGCTATACTCCCAAAGCCACGTGAGCGGTATAAAACGGGAGACTATTATTATTAATAGAACTATGATTTACGGGTTCATAATGCAAGTTTGGGAGCGGGCCATCAGGTTCTAAAGTAAAAGATTCGTAAAAGCTCTTAGCAAAAGTTGTAGCAACTTTCAAATCATCATTTGTAATATCACCTGAGTCTGTTTTTAATTGAGGAACAGAAACATTTGTGTTTATGGAAGTTCTAATATACTTAAAAAACTTCTTTGGATTATTGCTGTCTATAATATTTTTGTCATAGTCTCTCCTAGCATTGTAAATTTTTGTTTTCAATAGATTGGCAACATTCCTAAGCGTAACAAAATCATTCTCCAAACGTGATCTTTGATACTTTTGCCAAAGAGCTTTCTTTCGCTTAATCAATCGTTGAATATCCCGATTAATCCAGAGTTTAGGAGGAAATGTAGTTATAAGTCTTGAGCTTGTATTTTTATGATATTATTACATTGTTCATGAAAAAAATTCCAGTTTTCCTGTAAATTTGGTAAAGATAGAACGGAAGCCCAGTCAACCAGTGACACATCATGATTAATATCTCTATAACCAATGAAATATCTTGATGAGTATAGTCTTTTTGGATCAGTAACAAGAATTAACTGCATTTGAAACTGAAGAATTGCATGATTGGATTTAGCAAAAGGGGGATAGTATTCTAAATTTTTTATTAAATCATTATCAGAAGTAATAATTAAATCCAAGGTAAAGGGTTGCTGACCAGAACGAAAACAAGTTGGTTCAGTAACGGTTTGTTGGAGATGTGAATCTTGTACAACATCAAGAAGAAGTCTAAATTAATCATTTTGAGGTACAGGATGTGGCTATTTTAAATCTCTATGATTGAAGTCACCGGCAATAATTAGGTTTTTGTAAGTTGAAGCTAGAAAAGATAAGAAATTAAAATAAGTTGAACATAATTATTATAAGCAGTATCAGGCGGTCTGTAAAGACAGCAAATCCTAAAAGATAAGTGTATATTATGAAAGAGAAGACACATTGCCTCGAAGCCAGGAATATTGAACGGTATAACAGTTATTGCAAATTGCGAAAAAACAGAATCTAACACATAAATGCATACTCCACCTCCAGTCTAATGCCGGTCGTTGCGATATATAATAGTATAACCTTGTACATTGTACATCTATGAAGAATTAAGTATATGTGGTTTGAGCCAGGATTCTGTTAAAAGCATAATATAGGCTATTGATTATATTCAAAATAAGATAGCTAAAAGGAACTACAACGTTAACGGGGTTTTATTATTTCATATGGTCGTTGGATATCTATACATGAAAAAACCGCTGTGTGCTACTATTTGAAGGGGTGCGTTTTTGAGAAATGGGTGAATTAGTCCCTGGGCACAAGTTACATTAGGGTGAGTTCTATGAACTTTTGGTACAAACATATCTGCATAAAAATTGTTCCTGGTTAAATTTATTATCTAAATATCGCTATTTAAAGTCAATGATACTTTTTTTTACAAAAATATATTCAAAAGAAAAGCACAAAGGAACCCAAAAGAAAGAAATTTTGTTTTTTGTCCCATAACTTTTGTCCACGAGGATATAGGTATAGACATTGCTTTACAGAAAGGAACCTACATATTTATTCTTTAAAATGTTGTTTAGTAGAGGTAATTAGGATGTACAGTTTTGGAAATATGATTTTTCAAAATTCGCCACTCACAGCAATTTTGGGCAATTTTCCTTGTTATTTCGCAAATATTGTTCTGTAACTGTTTTCTACGTAACTTTAGGTATATGCAATGGTAAACGTAATAGGAATAGAAATCAATTACCTTTAAAATGGTCTACTGTATAACACTGTACGACTTTTTTTTTAAAGAGATTATGGTTTTCCAAGATTTTATACTTTTAACAATTTTTTATAATATAATATAAAAATAAAATAATATTATTATATAATATATTATATATTATATAATATTATATTATATACAGTATATACAATATAATATTATATTATATATTATATAATACCTAACATAAAAAATAGATATTATTTTTTACATTTTTTGCGATTATTTTTGAAATTTCTCATTATAACTTTTTTTTTCTTGTACATGAATATACTATATTTATTTCCCAATAAAGAAGGCTTACTTTCTGTTCTTTAAAATGGTGTATCATCTTTATTTAAATAATGGAAACCGAGTTATTCTTTGATATTTTTTTACCTGTATTATTTAAAATTATTTCTTTTACAAAAATTACATAAACATTAGTGTTAGAAAACATCACTTTAGTTAAAATTATTTAAACGTTGACACTTCGTTAGCATTAGCTTCAATATCTTCGTCTGACACTTCAGTTATCTTAGAGTTCCAACAATTAGTACCCATGCACAGGCACCCTTTGCAGAATATTGAACAACTAATTTCTATCTTCCTACAACCGCAGTTTTTTGTACCTCCTTTGGTATATTTACATGTTATTTTTTTCAAGCAAAACTTGTGGTGCAGGAGCTTTGACAGTAAATATTGGAATTATTCCATATTTTGAATTTGAAGTTTGCCCGGCCGAGTCAAGTGGATCCAAAGTATTACCTATAAAAAATAAGATTCAATCATAACACACAATCACATAAAAAATTTATAATGAAAAATTTAAAAAATAATCCTAAAATCAAAAATCGCTGCAAGTACTTATTACATTTTGAAAAAGCATATCTCATTCAAAAATAATCCTAGAATGTTTTATAATACACCATTTTAAAGTACATAGAATAAGCTTTCTTTTTTTTTATTATGATATATACCTAAATGTAAAACAAAAAAAGTTATAATGGGAAATTAAAAAATAATCTTAAAAAATATAAATCTCGTTAAATGTATAAAATCTTGAAAAAGATAACCTATTTAAAAGAAGTCGTACAACATTATGCAGTCGAAAATTTTAAAGATAATTGATTTCTATTTCACTTACATGTACCATTGCATATGCCTAAAGTTACGTAGAAAAAAGTTACAGAACAATATTTGCGAAATAACAAGGAAAATTGCCCAAAATTGCTGTGAGTGGCGAATTTTGAAAAATCTTATTTCTAAAACTGTAAATAATAATGACCTCTACCTAACATCATTTTAAAGAGAAATATG
The DNA here is from genome assembly GCF_917563875.1 of Diabrotica virgifera virgifera. Lineage (NCBI taxonomy): Eukaryota > Metazoa > Arthropoda > Insecta > Coleoptera > Chrysomelidae > Diabrotica > Diabrotica virgifera. The sequence goes on from NC_065447.1 coordinate 202,124,744, forward strand.
TAAGTTTTTTTTTCTGTGAAGCAATGTCTATACCTATATCCCCATGGACAAAAGTTATGGGACAAAAACAAAATTTCTTTCTTTTGGGTTTCTTTGTGCTATTTCTTTGGATATATTTTTGTAAAAAAAAAGTATATTTGACATTAAAAAGTTATACTTAGATAGGAAATTTAACCAGGAACAATTTTTATGTAGACGTGTTTGTACCAAAAGTGCATAGAACTCACCCTAATTTAACCTGTGCCCAGGGACTAATTCACCCATTTCTCAAAAACGCACCCCTTCAAATGGTAGCACTCCGCGGTTTTTTCATATATAGAGCATATCGTCTTATTGACCATATCGTCGATATACTGCGAAAACCAGGTAAATGCCAAAATACCGAAACCGAGAAAAAACGTTTTTAATGTTTAGTGTTATATTTTGAATTAAGATGACAACTTGTGTTTGATATTCGGTATTCCAGTGAAAGATGCATATATCAGAAATGATATTCTATCATTAGTTTGAAAAAGTTAAGACACCTAGCTGATTAAACCTAAATTTAAGATAGAGATTCGGTCACTTACCTAGTTTTACCTGTAAATATAAATTAATCAATTACCCTTAAAATAACACATTTATAACAAATATAATAAACCAAATATAATATTTTGTAGTTTTGTGATCGGAATACGAGGCTTTAACTAGTTAATAGCAATGTTTTTAAGGGGTTAGTCGATAATTATAACATCTAACTGGTTTTCCCTGAACATTTTATTCAGAGCGGTTTGTAGTTATATGGATATTATTTACATAAATGATAGGCAGTTTTATAGAAAAAACAAATTTATTTTGAACGTGTTATAGATACAAGAAAATAATATTACTATGCCTATTACTCGTCAGATTAGTCACTGAAAGCAGGATCTGACAAGATGCCATTGGCATCGTAAAAGGGGTGATACACACGCGAATAAGTACGCAAACTTATAGCTCGCGACCTTTTTCGCGCGTGTATCACCGCAAGCACGCGTATTTTAAGTCCGCCGAGTAAGTACGCCGTCGATCCAACAAGTTTGAAATTTTACTCGTAACCCGTACGTGTATCACTTCCACGAGCCACGAGCCTCGAGCCATCATGTTATTGCGTTTAAAGTTACACTTATATTTTCACTAATTAAGCAAATTGCATAGAAGAAATTCAATCGTTTATTGTTGAAAGGAGACAAGTTACATTTTATAAGTTTTCAGAAAACCGTAAAACACTATTTTAAGCTATACTAAATTATTTTGATTATTTGTTTTTGAGTAAACCTAATTATTTATAGGCTGTTTTATCCTCCTGATGAGAATATTACCATCTTATCTATGATATTTTGTTTGTTTATACCTACCTTGTATTAAATTAAAATAGATCAAAAACAAGTGCTATACTTCATTCACATCATGAATTTGACAGCTTACCACACTTATAAAAAATCAAATTATTCTTCTATTTAACAAAACCTGATCAAAAAAATAATCAAACTCTACTAAAAAACATAAAATTTCAGCAAAATTAGGTACACAGAAAATAAAAAATTTAACCACGAGCACAGTTTCTAATTTTTTTGCTACCGACGGCGACCGCGATCTTTAAAACCGCGTACTTTAAGTCTGCTGCGTATCACCGACGGCGAGCCGAGTAAGTCCGTGATCTTTAAACCCGCGTACTTAAAGATTGCGTGTGTATCACGCGCTTAAAATACGATACCACCTGTTATATTCCCACGGTATCACTCCCTTATCAAATAGCTGTAACAAATCTCTGTTTTTTGCTATGCTAGGTGGCGAAGTTCTATCATACAGTTGCTTAAGCTTTTATCGACTAACATAAGCATGCTTATGTTGTAGTTGATAACTCAGCTTGCTTTTTTCTTATTGACTGCCGTGCAGTATCAATAAGAAAATGAAGCTTGATGACGCGTCATAATTGAAATGGATTCTGTTTGTCTCTTCTTTCACTAATCTCATCTTTTTTCTTTAACCACATTATTTTTTCGCCGTTTTGGTCTTTTGTTCGGTTTTTAATTAGAGTGTGTGACAATTTTTTTAAATCATAAAAGTCGTAGTACCTATTTAAAATCTTTATACTTGTATGGTTCTATACATACTTTTCTATCACTGACCTTGACATTTTTTGTTTCCCTTGCATTTTGAAAAAACAGACAAATAATCTGGCATAACATAGAAAGACCTGATTTCTAGCGGTTTAGATGCTGCTTTGTATAGAGTCAAATTCCATACAAGAATGTCACGACTCTAAAAATTTATGTTACGATACTGTCCTCTGCAGGTATAAGAAAATACACTTATTTCACTTGCTTACATATCTGGGACACATTTTGATAAGTAGTTGACTATAATGCTTTCTATTTCAGAACTTCCTCGTCTACCGTTAATTTCTGACCAGGCAAAACGGTAAGCTACATTTGGTAAGAATATATGAATTGTCCAGTTAATCTGGAATCTGTAGTATAGTCTGTAGATCGAAAGTGATTGAAACAAAATTCCGTTGTTGATTAGAGCTTTTCTTATCATTTCGTTTTTCGAGATTCCATACTTCTTTTTTTTTCTGATGTCTCTAACTGTTTTTTAAATCCGGTTTCTTAGTTGGATTAGCCATATAATAATATGATAGGGCTAATAAATATTATTTATTACAAACTAAGCATTGATCTTATTTAGGACCAAAAAAGTTAAATTATAGTCCTTAGAAAATATTCTTCGGTATGTAATTTCGCTAATACCTTCCGGTTTTTTCAGCTGACAATCATTTATATAAAGTTGATACATTTTCCTTAGACATACTCAAATTTTTGTCCAAATATCTACGCTTCGAACTTTGGCGAATATAATGTGGGACCATGGTTGGAAAAGACTCAATATGAGCCTTACCAATTTTTCGGTTTTCATTGCTTGTTTTATTTGGCAGTATATGCTTGCCTCCTTTGCCCGTATCTGCAAAACAACATAGAATATCAATTTTTCTTACATCTTGCATTAACGACGCTGATATACAAAGTGTCTTACAAAAAAACTTCTCACATACCTGTACCTCTTGACCATTTAAAGAAACATAGTCGATTTTACCAGTCTATATTAATGAAAAAGATATACATGTAAGATGTATTAAAGACATTTATCACCTTTTTACTGAATATGGTATACAGCAGTAGAAATATATTGTTGTCCGGCAAAATAATATATATGTGCGCTTACTTGGTTTTACATGCAACAGAACTTTAATTTTGTGGAAGTAAGTAGCGATATATTGTTTTACTTGCAAATGAAAAGTTGGTTATGTGTAACTTGTTTGTTTATCACACAAATTATCTGCTGAATGGTAAGTCGTATCATTTACTCGGTTTTACCTGTATGTAGAGCGTAAAAAGCTAAAAATTTTGGTATATTTAACTCAATATTTTAAAATTTGTCATTTACCTGGTTTTCGCAGTATACCGACGATATAAAATAATAAAACCTCGTTAACGTTGTAGTTCCTTTCTACAGTACATAATCATTAGCCTAATAGTAGGCTTCTCTAAATCCATATAAGGAACAAATTCATTGAGTTTAGCCATTAAAGAATCAATATTAGTATAAAATATAGAGCAATTAAGAAAATTTTACTGTTTCAGTTTTTTGATGGTACAATAGAGGGGGTTCCTCTGATAAACTTTATAGTAACATCAGTCTGGCCTTTAGCCTTTCGATCATTTAGCTCCTTTCTTAACTGATCCAAATACTCCATTTGCTTAGGCGTTTTATCATCTCTAATAATAAATTTATCAAAACAGGTTCCCGTTACTGAGTTCATGCGTTTAAGAATATCTTTTGCAATTGATGGATTGTTAAATGAAAGTTTCATTAATTTTGGTCTATTGGGTGAACGTTTGGCAATTCTGTTTATTCTAACAGGAATATGTGGGGTTGAATTCCCACACACTACCCGCAAAATATCGGATGCTAATTCTTCATCATGCTTTTTACGTTCATCGATAGTGCCTCTACTTTCTGGAGCACCAACAATAATTATATTCTGAGCTCGCACCATCCTCTCGGTCGCCTCCGAAACAACTTCTTCAAAAGTTTGTGGTGACATCTTTTGGTTTGTAATTTGTGTGCTTAGATCATCAAACTTTTTATTTAATTCTGACATTTTAGTTTCAAACTCATTTTTAAAGCCCTCAAAAAAAGATTTTAATTGATCGAGAGTACCAATATTTCCTGAACAATTATTACAAAGAATCTTTACCCTTCGTGATTTATTTCTAGCCATTCTAACGTCTTCGGCGGACTGCATTCCAACACACTTTAAATGGACAATGGATCGACATCCATCACACATTGTTGTTGGCGATGTTCCTAGAGTTGATCGGCAGTTTTGGCAATCGCTCATATTTAAAACTATTTGACCTTGGTAACGATAAACAATTAATGACTAACCTGTTTATTCGGCAGAACAACTTCCAAATATCTTCTAACTACTCGCTTAATTTATGCTGCACAAATTTAAATTTTTCACTAATATTACCACTGTAATGAGACGAATAAATTGATGCCAATTAAACAATACAAAAATAACTATTTCCCTGCAAAAATAGCAAATCACTACGAGCCATTTTAAAAACGTTCTACACAGTATTGTTGTAGCTTAAGTTTCTAATCTTGACACTTTAAACTTTTTGACACGGTAAAAACAAGACGGTTTTTCGTTGGCCAGATTGTTTAAACCCAAAACTTGATTAAACTTCTACAGCTGAACCATGGACTAGTAGTGACAATTCCACATTTTAAAAATTTAGCACTAACTCTCACTTCCAAAAATTGCACTGCTCTATGTGTTTCTCAAAAATGTGCTTTGTGTTAGTGGTTGGGAATATATGCCAGCATTCCCACACGTTTTCAGCAATTATAAATTTACGTATTGATTCACCGTTCATCGATTAGTTCACCATAGTAATAGCTAAAATTTATGAAATTTAAATAAAATATCTAATTTGGCTTAATCTCTCTCTCTCTCTCTCTCTCTCTCTCTCTCTCTCTCTCTCTCTCTCTCTCTCTCTCTCTCTCTCTCTCTCTCTCTCTCTGTCTCTCTCTCTCTCTCTCTGTCTCTCTCTCTCTCTTTGTATCAGTGGTTTGTTTTAATTCCGTAATTCCGACATAGATCCAAAACTTTCCGACAGTGACTTAGTCAAAAGAACCCACGAAAAACTCATTTTTTTTTATTTTCTTATTACTTTTTCAAAATAGAAAGGTTCTGTAAAAATACTGGATATACTAACATAATATATTCTTAAATAAGAAACTAATTACAAACGTGACAGAAATTATAAGAAATGCGATCTAAATTACAGGATTTAATTACCCTGCTCTATTTAGCTGAAGTTATCAAATTTAATCGGCTCCGTGTCGATGATTTATGGAATGATATGGCATGATGTTGAATTGTTTCGCCTTGCAATGTCGAAGTTCCGTTTCAAATTTTTGTTGCAGAATTTGCGGTTCGATAACATTGATACTCATGTCGAGAGAAGATAAATGGATTGACTAGCTTCAATAAGGGATTTATGCAATTACTAACACATGATTTAAACATATAATCCGTTCGAACACGTTGCAATCCATGAAAAACTAAAAGCATTCAAGATGGTTATCTGTACAATATATCCAGAGTAAGCGTAACCAATATGGACCTAAGAAAATTGCAGCGGTAGAATAAAAATTATATTACAAGTTAAATCTGATGGTGTATTTTTCTTTATGTGCCGTCATTGGTGGTTCGTGGTTATGGTTGAAAATATTTCTCTGTCTTCAATTGTATGCATGAAGTTCTTCAAATCCTAATCCTGTGCATCTTCTAATATCGCGCAGCCAGAACCGTTTTTTCTTTCAATATCTCGTTACACCTACATTTTAAATGCTTCTGATTGAGACTCTTTATCTTTAGAGTCCATCTTCCGACTACATAGAGAACAACAGACCAAACAAAACATTACAATTGAAGACCTTGGGACCAGAAGGGGACAAGTCACAATTTCGTCAAAAATTAGTTAAAGTAGGAATCGCACACTTTAAGACCATATATGTCCCAAACAGAAAATTTCAGCAGTTTTCTCATATATGGCGCCGCTGTAGTTAAGTCCCGTTGTGTCACCATTACTTTATATTGCAACAGAAGGAGACAAGCCACAGTAGTAATCAACAAGGCGGCGGAACATTCCCGTGCCTGTAAACGGAAATATACTTTTCTGAGTTTGATTCTAACCACAGTGACCAAGATCCGTTTTTAAATAAAATCGAAGATGACAAAGACTATACTACATTATCCGGAAGTAGCAGCGATTGGGAAAATATAAACTCAGGAACAGTAGGTAAGTTTATTTATTCTGTGGCTTGTCCCCTTATGTTATATTTTTCGAACCTAAAAATATTAGGATTGTTCTAAAGGTTTTTTGTGGCTTAAACCTTTTTAGTAAAATACCTACTTCATTATAGGGAAATGAATAGGTTTATACCCCACAGACTTCTCGAGTTCTCTTGCCAACTCCAGAAAAGAAGGCGCCTTCTAGAGGGAGACACAAGGATACCCAACGACATAAAAAATTAAGCGCAAGACTAGAAAGAATCTAGTTTACGAATATGTATATAAATACGAAAGGGAAGAAAATAGAACCAAAAAAATTAGGTGCACCTTGCGGTTGCAAAAACAGTGTAGGCAGAAATTGGTGCTTGCCAACAAATTCTACCAGATACTGAGAATAATGAACTACTGGAAGACATTGAACATTTGGAAGACTTTTCAGATGTTGAAAATATTGACCACTGAATTATTTTATTGTTGCATTTTATGTTCATATTTTATAATATCATTTTTTATACAAAAGGGGATAAGCCTCATATTTTCTAAAAAATCTTCAAAAACTCAAAAACCGTTAAATAAACATTTGTGTTACTTTTATTGTGTATTTAATATCATATTTCCAACCGATTATGGGCCTTACTACCAAGAAAATTTTAAAAATTGGATTTCAGGATTTGAAAATAAGTTTAAAATGATGTTTTCTCCAAAATATTGTTTGGTGGCATGTCCCCTTCTGATCCCAAGGTCTTCAATTTTCCGTCTGAGTTTGATATAAATATGTATTTCGGAGAATAGGCCATTCATCTTAGACATCTTGGAACTTACATTACTTATTATTATATCTTGGAACAAGACGAAATGGTTCCTCTTCCCTCAATAACTTAGCGACCAATGTTATTCTTAGACTTGTTTGACACTAAAGAAGATATTATATGACTCGCATAATTGCTTTATTAGTGGACTTTTTTAATATCAGATTCTTTAATACTTGGAAAATCCGAGAAAAAAGAAAATCAAAATTCCCCTTGAATTCTCTACACCAACGAGAAGACAAAGTCTAAAACCTAGTAATTTGCTAAGCTAACAAACCATACTCTGTGGCTTTCGAAAGGACGTACATTCCGGGTTAGAGGGAAAAAAGTCAGGGAATGTATGAGTTGTTTGTGGACTCCCAGGATCTGAAAATTGATGCCAGTCACTGATATCTCTGCACAGATTAAATAAATGGAAATTACCTGTAGAGCATCTTGGTTTATCCCGCTCTAGCCGGAAGGCACAAGGATTGCTCTGCAGACTGGACGGAACCATTAGAGGTAGTGTTGCCCAAAATCGGTCTTGGTCTTGCAGTCTTGGTCTTGTTCTTGCGTTTTCGCAAGACCAAGACCAAGACCGCCTAATTTTAGCAAGACCAAGACCAAGACTTACCGTGCAAGACTTGAGCAAGAACAAGACTTAGCCTGCGAGACTCTTGCGTCTTGCAGTTAGAACTGGAGGCCGTTTTAGGCAGTATGTATATTAGTTCGGCTATATTCTTACATACTTCATGAAAAACAAAAAAAATTTGTAACAAAAATTTTGAAAATTGGACTTATGTTCACTACGAACAATACCATAAACATACATAGCGAGTCAAAATATACATTTAAAGAACACGTGACACATTTGACACGTACTCAGGTCATTATTACAATGTAAAAATAAAATATTTTGTAATTTCCTTCTCATCAGACGACTGAAATTAGTTGTCCGGGTTATAGGTCTGGATCCCGCGTATGAAAAAAAAAAGTTGATTAATAGCAAGCTGAAAATTTGTTAATAGCTTAAGGGTGTCTAGTCGGACAAACTTTGATATATGGGAACACTGGAACAGAGGAAGTTTTAATTGTGGAACCGTTTAAAAATTTGGAACGGTCAGACCACGAAAACGTCACATGTATTTTGTCCGACAGAACTTCCAATTGATTTGTTACACTTTCATTAAACTCTCATGCAAAAATCAGGCTACTATTTATCACCAAACGAACATGATAATGAGTGGAACACGTAGAACATGTCAAATGATAGGAATTATGACAGGTGATAAATAGGAGTCTGATTTTTGCATGAGAGTTTAATGAAAGGGTAACAAATCAATTGGAAGTTCTATCGGACAAAATACATGTGACGTTTTCGTGGTCTGACCGTTCCAAATTTTTAACCTGTTCCACAATTAAAACTTCCCCTGTTCCAGTGTTCCCATATATCAAAGTTTGTCCGACTAGACACCCTTATGCTCTTAACAAATTTTCAGCTTGCTATGAATCAACTTTTTTTTCATACGCGGGATCCAGACCTATTATGAGAATAGTCGCCTTCTAATCATAACATAACATTCTTGCTTTGCAACGCCGATAGTAATATCAAATATCGTATCCAAACTTTTTAAAAATATGTCACCTTGCTGATAAAAAATGTACCTAATAAATTTAATCTTATCGGTAAATAGAATAGTAAGACTATTATGTATTGTTTTTGCTGAATGTGCTATGACCTATGCTATGAGATCACTGGGTTGCGGAAAATTTGCCGAAACAGCGCGACTATTATTTAAAAGTATGATTACGAGACAAAGGAACAGTGTAAATAAAATACCGAAATTAACGATATACACTTCTCCAAAAAATTTACTTACCACCTTAAAAACAGGTCATTGTTAATGTCTTGAATTTCCTAAGCCTGTTGTTCGATTTAAGTGATTTTTTTAATATGTTGTCTTATTTTTATAAATATCGCTGTAATATTGTTGCTAGACAGGTCAATGTCACTGTAGACCGGGTGTACCAATAAAAGTGTGTTTTTTCACAGTGCATCACTCTGTGGAATATTCTAGCATTTATAAAATACTGAAATTACAACAATAACCTCATATTTTCGCTTATATTGGACATTACATTCGCTTATATTGGATAATAAAATACACTACTACTACTATTACTATCGGTTTACAGCGTTCTTCGACGCCTTCCGACTCCTAACCGCCATTCTTCTCTGTTTAACCATAGACCTGAAGGGATTTCTCTTTCCTCTAGTTCTTTTTCAATTATCTCCCTCCATCTGCTTCTCGGCCTTCCTCTTTTTCTTCTCCCTTGTGGTGTCCATGCCAAAATCTGCTTAGGGACCCTATCATCTGTCATACTAGTTGTTTTTTTTATGTCATCAATTATTGTATGTGTGACTCCCATCATTTCTCGTATTCTCTCATTTGGTATCCGATCTCTTCTTGATTTGCCTGCTGCTCTTCTCCAGAAATCCATTTCTGTTACTAGTAGCATTTTCTCCGTTCTTTGTTTCAGTGGCCAAACTTCACTGCCATATGTGATTATACTTTTACGTATGCTACTGTATATGAGCTGTTTGTTCGCTTTAGTTTAGATATTGTCTGGTCCCACAGAATGCCGTTCATTATGGATATGGCTTTTCTACCCTGTATTAATATAATAAAATATATAAGTTTCTAATAAACTTTAGTTAGTTAGAACATAGGCATGGATTACTTAGATCATGAGTTCAAAAAACTCCACCCGGTATCAGTAGTTGTCTAGATCAGTAATTCTCAATATTTTTGAGTCATGAACCACAAAATACTTTTTATTATTTTTGTTACCAACTAACTGAAATATGTATCTAGCTAGGTAATCTAATTAAGTATAATAATAATTGTGGTGCTGATTTTAGCTGTGTTTGCGTTTTGTGTACCACCGCAAATAATGATATGTATCACCAGTGGTACATGCACCCCAAATTGAGAACCGCTGGTCTAGATATTTATTAATTTGACTGATCTTTACTATGGCTATGAAATTCTAGCTTAAAATGTACATCTCTGTCACGTTGTTCAAAGATATGTAATAGGCTAATAGGCAACTGCGAGACTTGCAAGACTCTTGCTGCAAGACCAAGACCAAAACCAAGACCGGGAGCACAATACCAAGACCAAGACCAAGACCGGGTGTACTGGCGCAAGATCAAGACCAAGACTGTCTAAGTCTCGTCTTGGTCTTGCATTTGGGCAACACTAATTAGAGGGGAACGGAATAAGAACTCTATCGATTCGAAAAGTATAGCTCACAGAATAGTCGAGGTCTCGCTTGTTTCTCCTGATATTAGTGCCCATACAATATCTACAAAAAAAACTCTAAAACAACTTAAAACAAAGATTCCTTCTACTTCGAAAAACTTTTCTCCTCAAGTTTCTCACTGAATGAGGTAATTACGCCCTCAGTTAAATCATAAAGGAGAAATCTAAAAGGAGAAGAACCAAAATCTTTGCGATTGTGAAACCTGGGAAAGACGGCGAATTATCCGAGAACTATTGACAAACTGATCTCCACAGTTTCTGCTACAAAATATTGGGCACGACTTATATACAATATAGGGACCAAGTATTATTTTTAACAACATTAATCGGAGCTGGCTTTGAAATACTTGAAAAAACAACTGTAACGTTTATAGATCTCACGTAAGAGACTATGTAGAGAGAAACCCTTATCTACAAGCTAAGGTCATACCATGCCTTAAAACCTACAAACTAATAAATAACTTGCTTTCTCGAGTATTTTTCACCATTTAGAGAGTCGGCCTTACTGATACGAAATCTAATTTTATCGCATTTTAAAACGAAGTCCAAAAAGTAAGAGGAAGGGATTTGAACCACGACTTAAGGGTGCTTTGCAAAGATTTCAAGATGATGGCCACTACTCCCTTATATCAACAAAACTTAACCTGCTTCTTCCATCTCACAAATCGACTTACGGACGAGACACTTGAGTAATTTTCAACAACGATACTGACAAACATAACCAAACGCTCGACAGATTTCTGGTAGCTGGTAAAGTAACCTGGTTGTTATATCTCATAACAATATAATAAAATAAGCCTGCTGGGAAAAACAAGAAAAGTAGAATATTTGGGTCACATTACCAGAGGAGAGAAATATGAGCTGCTGAGAGTTATTATGCAAGGAAGGATCCAAGGAAAAAGAAGCATAGGAAGAAGACGCATCTCCTGGCTGAGGAACCTTAGAGAATGGTTTAACTGTAGTTCATTACAACTGTTCAGAGCAGCAGCCAACAAAGTGACCATAGCCATTATGATATCCAACCTCCGCTAGGAGATGGAACTTTAAGAAGAAGCTGGAACAACATGGGGTACCACTGCGACCAACTTTAAACCTATGCGCTGGACGTGGTGTAATCGGACGCTGAATATGAGTACTATAATCAACCAACCAATCAATATTCTTCTTCTTCTCTTCTTCTTCTTCTTTTTGTATACATATGACTCTGCCTGTTTTTTCAATGTGCCTCTAGTAAGCTGTCGTTCCATCGTTTTTTTGGTCTTCCCACTGATCATCTTCTTATTGAAGAGCCATCTCTCGCTGAACTTACTACTCTATTATTTGTTGTCACTTGGCTTATGTGGTCATTCCATTCTATTTTCTGTTTCTTAACCAGTTATTAATGTTGTCCACCTTGCATCTCCGTCGTATATTTGTACTTCTAGCTCTTTCCCATAAAGTTTTACCATCGATTTTTCGAAGGGTTTTCATCTCCGCTGTTTCTGGCAATCTTTTCGTCCTCTATGTGTCGGGTCGTGTTTCTGAAGCGTATGTCATTATTGGTCTGATGACTGTTTTGTAAATTCTGCCTTTCATTTCTTTTCCGTTATTTTTATTTCTCCATATTGTCATATTCAGGCAACCTGTGGCTCTGTTTGCTCTATGAACTTGATCTTCCACTTCTGTTTAGAGTCTTCCGGGGCTAGATGGTGTGATGCCTAGATATTTAAACTATATCACTTGTTCTATTATTTAACTCTCCAGCTCCAATTTACATCTTATTAGATTTACTCTTAGTTATAACATGTATTTGTATTTTTTGGGGAAATTCACAGGTTAAATTTTCTGGCAGTTATGTTAAGTTGGTGCAGCATACTTTGTAAATCATCTTCACTTTGAGAGATTAGTACTGCATCGTCTGCATAGCAGATTATGTTAAGCTGTTTTTCTCACATTTGGTATCCTTATTTAGTTGTTACCTTTTTTATTTTTTCATCCATGATCAGGTTGAACAAAAACGGACTCAAGGAATCCCACTGACTTCTCCCGTTGACCCCCAATCAGGCCCGGCCCCAGGGGTGGGCAAACTGGGCGGGTGCCCAGGGCGGCAAATTTTGGGGCGGCAAATTTTAGAGGACAGCCAATTTTTGAAATTGAAGAAATAATAAATTCGTTTTTTAATATTATAAAAAATCAATATTATGAACAAAAGCAGTAAATACAAAACTGTAAAAACGAGAATTAAATAAGTGAAACAATAACAATTGCAAGGTTCATTCGACGGGAGATAGACAATGCCGCCTTCTTCTTCATCGCATAAGAATAGTGGGATCAGAATAGTGAGGGGCGATTCTGACAAAATTTGTCATCACAACAATGGTAACTTTTTAAAGCTTTTGTTGAGCTCTTTAGAAAACTTGATTCTGTTTTACAAAAGCACATTAGGAGAACAACGAATTGTAGTAACAAGCAGCGTTACTACTTGAGAAAATGTATTCAAAACGAAATTATTCAGCTCCTCCATGACCAAATCAAAATTAAAAACTTTTTCAAATCAGCTAAGTATTATGGCATAATTTTAGATTATACACCTGATATTTCTGGAATTGAACAGATAACTATTGTTGTACGTTTTGTCGATATAGGTTACTGTTCACAAAGTGTTAAAATTGCAGATCTTTTATTTGTGCCTCTACCTGAATCCACAGCCTTGTGATTTACAGAAGATATTTTGCAAAAACCGAATGAACTGGGAATACCTTTGGAAGATATGGAAAAAATATGATAATTTGCAAATATGAAAGGGAAGAACTTGGGAATTCAAAACATAATTTTGGAAATGAATCCTAGAGCATTTTTTGTAAAATGTTCTAACTATTCACATTCAAACAACTTAGTCGTGAATCGTGAACGATGCTGTTAAAGCCTCTCAGTTTGCAGTTTCTTCATTTTCCTTGGTGACAAAAATTTACAATTTTTTCTCAGCATCTATTAATCGTTGGGCTATACTGAAAAATCACATTTCCAGCCTACCCTAACATTGAAGAATTTGTTCGAAACTATATGGGAAAGTAGAATTGATGCAATTACTCCCATCAGATACCAAATTAAAGAAATCTACGATGCTCTTGTAGAAATCAGTGTCAATAATAACAACTATAAAATGGTTGCTCATGAGGCAAGCTGTTTGGCCAATCAAATCCGTAATTTTACTTTTCTTTGATCTGCGGCAATATGGCATGACCTTTTACTTCACATCAACGTAGTCAGCAAATCACTGCAGAGTATTGATATGGGACTGTATCAATTTAAAATCTCATGGAAGTGATTTAAAATTCCAGAGCTACTTGACAGACGCAAAAGAGTTAGAAATTGAGATCCCGAAAATCGGAGACACAGTAATAGCAAGAAAGAGAAAAGTGAAAAGGCAATTTAGCGATGAGGCTGAAGATAAAAGTATGGACCTAGATCCAGAGACACGATATAGAGTTGATTTCTTTTTAAAAATTATAAAGACACAACCGTTAATAGGTCTGGATCCCGCGTATGAAAAAAAAAGTTGATTAATAGCAAGCTGAAAATCTGTTAATAGCTTAAGGGTGTCTAGTCGGATAAACTTTGATGTATGGGAACACTGTAACAGGGGCAGTTTTAATTGTGGAACAGGTTAAAAATTTGGAACGGTCAGACCACGAAAACGGCACATTTATTTTGTCCGACAAAAGAGACTTAAAATCTTCGAACAGAGATTAAACTCTCTTGCAAAAATCGGACTGCTATTTATCACCTGTCATAATTCCTGTTATTTGACATATTCTACATGTTTCACTTATTAAAACGCCCATTTGGTGATAAATAGCAGTCTGATTTTTGCATGAGAGTTTAGTCTCTGTTCGGAGAATTTAAATCTGTTCTGTCGGACAAAATACATGTGCCGTTTTCGTGGTCTGACCGTTCCAAATTTTTAACCTGTTCCACAATTAAAACTTCCCCTGTTCCAGTGTTCCCATATATCAAAGTTTGTCCGACTAGACACCCTTAAGCTATTAACAAATTTTCAGCTTGCTATTAATCAACTTTTTTTCATCTGCGGGATCCAGACCTATAATGCATTAAGTGATAGATTTCAGCATATTAAGAGCCATAGTGAAATTTGAAACGACATGAACATAAAATTTTTGAGTTTTTTTTTTTGGGGGGCGGTGGTCGCCGATCTTGCCCAGGGCGGCAAAATCCCTAGGGCCGGGCCTGCCCCCAATCCCATTTTCCTCCTAACCAATCAATATTATGGCCTCCAATTCTGGGTTATATCATTAGGTATCCGACGTACGACATCGCTGGCCAGAAAATATAAAAAAATAATGCCAAGTAACCACCTGCCGATTAATAGGGGTATCTCGCACATTACATGGAACCACCAAATCGGCTGAAATCCAGGTGACTTCCTTTCCAAACCTCTCAAATAATTGATGATAACTATATCAAGCGAGAACAATGGACGAAATATGGATACTTTAACAGAGCCTGCAGTCATTAAAATAATAAGTCCGTCAACCGGCTTCAGTGGATGGAACCTCCCTTCCCATATGGACATAAATGAACTGCATACTCATACTCACGGGGCATGGAAAATGTGCCATCTCTCTCTACCGATGGGGTCAGGCAAAAAGCCCACAATCTGATTGTGGATCTCGAGACAAAATATCCACCATAGCATGCTGGACTGGTCAATGTGATCAATTCGCAGACACATAGGTGATCCCCAATAGGTTGCAGAATGCTCCCCAAGTGCAATCGTGGCTGCGGAATTTAGACATTATTGTTTAGTTTATGAAATAGCTTACGTTTAGTTACCTGTGTTGATGCTTTTTTATTAACTATTATTTTAATATCGATTTGTGAATGTTAATAAAAATAGACTCCCCTTTTATATCGCTGACGCAGCTTTGAAATTATAGCAGGGTAGTCTGCTATATCTAGGGCATACGGTATATAAAGAAGGTAACAGGGCCATTGCTACGCTTCAACCGCCTATTATTACCCCTGGTTTTACCCAAGGTACTCATTTTATTCAGGCTGAGTCGACCTGAGCCCTACAAATATTTTAAAAATGTCTAGTTGTTCTTGCCCGTGGTGGGATTTGAACTCCAGCCTACCAGCACTCGTGTCAAGCATACTACCGCTTGAGCTACGCCGACCCATGAATTGTAAATGATCCTTAGCTTAAATAAAAAAAAACAGACTAAATTCGACTTTCTAAACCAGAGATCTTTTCTACAGCATCAATTTCTATGGTATACCAGTAATTTAAGTTGGTTGCAGGTTTCAGTACACCTCTGCAGCGATAGAATAGAATGTAACATCCATTTTGAATTTTTGGGACAAAAACAATATCGTTATCATTATCCCCAATGGAAAAAGTCATATGAATTATCTGAGGTGCGTGTACCAGAGCTATAACACTGGACATGAAATTTCAACTAACATGTAACATATTATCATGACTTGCATGTTTTTTCTTAGACAATTAAACATTAAACGCGAAAAACGATTAAAACTAGTTGAAGGCGTGTTTCTGTTACTGTTTGCTAATTGTTCCCCAAGGGAAATTAACATAGGTACTCGTTAAATTTTTTTACTCATTTTATACGAAATTTTATATTTTTTATTGCTCAATTTTTACCACTACGTTTAACGTATACATTTTTTTACGGTGTAAATGCTGTTTCATACTACCATTGCCAACAAAATATAAAAACTGGACAAAAAACAACGATCTTATGTGTACTATTACTTTTATTGTTGCAGTTGTAATTCTTGATATTATATCTTCTATATTAATTTCAATAACACATGCAGTGGATGTAAACAGCGATTTCAGTTCTTAGAGACGTTCAAAATATGTATATGTACTCGTTCTGTAGTAACAGTATATTATTAACATCACTTTACCACTTTTTCTCTTCTCTGGATTATCTAAGTTTTTATTGTATAGTATATAAATTATTGTAATCACTGAATACATCTATCTAATTAGCCTTCTTCGGTCCATCTTTGGACATAGGCCTCCCCAATCCTTTTCTATTCTTCTCTGTCTGTCGCTACAGTTATCCACCTAGAGCCCACTTGCTTCTTGACATCATCTGCCCATCTCATTTGTGGCCTTCCTCTGCTTCGTTTATATTCTCACGGTCTCCAATTTATGAGAATTTTGTTCCATCGGTCTTCTTTTTGTCTTATAGTGTGTCCGGCAAATCTCCATTTCAATTTTGCAACTTCTTGTCTAACATCCCTAACTGTGGTTTTCTCTCTTATCCACTCGTTTCTCGAATACATAGATAGTGAAAAATAATATTATTAATTAAATTAATGAATAATATACGTACCTAATTATACAAGTAAATGTTATTCAAAAACATTCAAAACCTGAACCAAATAGCCACCTCGTTTGTTGCTGACGACAACATCGCTGTCAACTAATGTTTACATACTGCACTTATCACAATAACCATCAATAACTAAAAAACAACTAAAAATTACTTTAGGGATATCAATGGTTTTGGCGAATGCCAAAATCCTGAGATTCACATGGTAAATCACTGTAAATCACAAAAACCAAATAAAAACACTGTATGTATATCCCGTATTTACAGTGTTTATACTTGGGGATATGGATATAATGTGTTTTAAATTGGTGAAGTGAAGATGGAAAGTGATATAATGTGTTTCATAGCAATGTTAAATTGTGGTTCTACTCAATTTTTATTTTTTTCTTCCTTGGTAAATGGTAGATAACAACACCCTAAATCCAAAAATGCAATAAAAGCTATTTTGAAAAAATTGGATATACAGTGTTTTTACTTGGGGCAGCTGAGCGGTACATAGAGTAAAGATATTGATGATGATATCCGATTGGGAGAGGGCACTTAAAGAAGAAGAAAACAACATTTAAATTTGTTACGGACCTTAGAAATCTTTTAGATTTTTTAAATTTTGTATGTCTCTCGTTGTTTTTTTATAGATGTCGCTATTGCGTCCATTTGCAAATTCGTTTGATTTTTAACTATAGTCCGTCCCACCTTGACTTTACAATATAGCAGACATTATACTCTGGGCTAATTAGCAAAATACAAGGAAAAGTTATTTACCAGCAATTTTATTGCTGGAATCGAATCTTATGATTCTATATATTATTAATATAGGTATGCAAAGTCCGCAGATGGTGTACTACTTTTTTTATAAACAAAATGGCGCCCGAAAATCGTGTTTTTTTTTAATTTTTGCTCTATAACTCCAAAGATTTTAACTATACACCAAAAAAACCCCAAATATAAATTCACCGTAATTAAATTCTGCTTAAAAATATGTTTCCTGATTTACTTCGACGAAAATTTCCCCGGAAAATGCAATAAATGAAAATCTTTAATTTTCAACTAAAATTTTATATAATTAATTGTTTATAAATAATTAAATAGCTTAGTAACATAAAACCTCTTTCCGCATAGATTATAATTCTAGAAGGCGATGAAAATTAAATGAAAAGTTTAGCAACAATTGAATTGTTAATTAAAAATTTACGGTCGCTATAATAATTACAATAATTAAGATACATAAGAATAACTATGATTTTTGTATAAAAAGCTCTGTATCTATCTAATGTAGTTTACAGAATTGAAATTGGACTATTTAACACTTTAACTGCCAGGTAAATTCAGAGTAAATTGTGTACCGGGTCTTCTGGGCCAAAATATTTTTTTCATCTTAATTAATCTATTTGTGTTTGTTTTTAGCAAAAATCCTAACATCAGATTTGTTTTTTGGGTATTTTTGTAGAAATTGTTGTGTCCTCATTTGGTGCACGCGGCCTGCGATTGTGAAATTGTTCTTAATGTCTAGTTGCAGGCCATGAGTACCATAGATGGACACTAAAGGTTAAATAGTCCGTTATCTTAGGGAAGGTCCTAAAAGGAAACCTGCATCCATTGTCGAGTACAATAACGCAAAAGCATTTGTGAACATGTTAGATCAAAAGACAGCTTACTCAAATTGCTTACGAAAGTGTGTCAAATGGTACAGAAAAGTGGAATTTGAAATGATTACTGGTACTTCACTGGTGAATACTCTAATTATTTTTAATAACATCAACCAAAGCAAACTGTCAGTTACAAAATTCAAAGAAAATGTGTGCATGCAACTTCTTCAAAGTATCTAGTAATCTACTTCTTCCTGTATAAGTTCAAGCCAAACATGAACTTACTCAAAATGCTTTGAACAAAAGAGGCAGATGCACGATTTGTTCCAAAAAAAAACTCTGAACTCCATGGTCGAAATTATGATGCTATAAAAAATACAAAATGAAAAACACGGGTATGCAACGGATGTGAAGACAGCCTTTTTATGTGCTTAGAATGTTTCTTTGCCAACCATGTTTTCTCAAAAAAATAACTAAAACATGTACAATAAAATTGACTCTCGCAGTACCTAATTTTCTGGTTAAAAAATACTACATTATTTACTTTTTATTATAATATGCTCTACTGTCATAAAAATAAAAAAAAGTTAATGTATAGTTAATTTTCATTTTATTACCCTTTATACCTTTAAAAGTTAAAAAAATTCGAGGATATTTTTAAACGTTATAGTTCTACGCCAGACTCAATGATATTCCCATTTAAATACAGGGTAAATGTGTACCAACCACGGACACATGGCTGAAACGATGATAAAACCTGTGTCCAATATATGTACACATGGCAGAGAACTAAAATTGCCTGTGTCCATATATGGTACACATGGCAGTTAAAGTGTTAAACGGCCTCAGGAATATTTTAAAATTATAAACAATTTTTTGCCTTATAAACAAATATAATATCTCGGGAAATATTAAATTAAATTAAATCATGAAAACGATATTGGAAAAAAAGTGGCAGGGTGCTTCTTCTAAAAGCAAAAACGTTTAATTTTGATTAGTGGTTCCTGAGGTAAAACCGGTCAAAATTGACCGGCAATTACGACAAATATATAAGAAATAGAATCCTAATTTTTGAACCATCACCTTTTTATTTTTGTCCTCTTTCTCCACACCAATTTTTATATCTTTAAAATGCTCATAACATATATTATTATAATAAAAACTATCGATATTACGAGTGAAATTTGCCAAAAATAGCAAAATTCAAATAAAAAAATAGATTGGAGAAATTGTAATCTCAAAGTTCAAAATCGGTATACGTTAAAAATGCGTTTTCATTATTAAATGTCAAACTTGCTTTTGTTTTGTTATAATAGATTAATTTATGTATAAGAAGAGAAAACTACATATTTATTTTTTCCAGTTGCAGACTTTTTTAGATAAACTTAATACAAGCGTACCTTTTAACGTTAAATACACAAATATTCTCATTTGAAAGTTGTATACTTATTTAAACAATATTTATTTAAACAAATTAAAAGTTTTTGTTATAATAAATAAATTAATTAATTATAAAAAACCAAAGCAACTTTGACATTTAATAAACAACAAAAAAAGGATTTGGGAACAAAAAAAGAATGAAGAAAATTGCTCCATGGGAAGACGGAAAAATGCATTTTTTTAACGTATACCGATTTTGAACTTTGAGATTACATTTTCTCCAACCTAATTTTTGATTGGAATTTTGTTGCTATTTTTGGCCATTTTCACTCGTAATGTCGATAGTTTTTATTATAATAATATACGTTTTAAGTAATTTAAAGATATGAAAATCGTTATAGAGAAAGAGGACAAAAATAAAAAGGTTATGGTTTGAAAATTATGATCCTATTGTTTATATATTTGCCGTAAATGCCGGTCAATTTTGACCGGTTTTATCTCAGGAACCACTTATCAAAATTAACCCTTTTTTCTTTTAAAAGAAGCGCAATGCCGCTTTTTTTCCACTATCGTTTTCATAATTTAATTTAGTTTAATATTTCCCGAGATATTCTATTTGTTTTTAAACCAAAAATTGATTATAATTTTAAAATATTCCTGAGGCCTTCTAAATAGTGCAATTTCAATTCTGTAAACTACATTACATAGGTACAGTGACTTTTTATACAAAAATCATAGTTGTTCTTACGTATCATGATTATTGTGGTTATCATAGCGACCGTAAATTTTTAATTAACAATTCCATTTTTGCTAAACTGTTTATTTAATTTCCATCGACTTTTGAAATTATAATCTATGTAAAAAGAGCTTTTATACTACCAAGTTATTTAATTATTGATAAACAATTACTTATCTAAAAGTTTAGTTGAAAATTAAAGATTTTATCAAGAATTTAATTACGGTGAATTTTTATTTGGATGTTTTAGGTGTAAAGTTAAAATCTTTGGAGTTATAGAGCAAAAATTGAAAAAAACACGATTTTCAGGCGCCATTTTGTTTATAAAAAAAATAGCACACCATCTGCGGACTTTGCATACCTATATTATTAATATATAGAATCATAAGATCCGATTCCGGCTATAAAATTGCTGGTAATTAACTTTTCCCAAAAATGGCCTATTCACCGATAATCTGCGCAGACTATTATGAGTTTTTAGCGCGGTGATGCCGATTTTATCAAAAAGGGTTTGTAATCGAACATTAGAGAGATTAAATTAAAACTGTTTTAGAAGAACAATCTACAATTGTAGGTTTCATATGCGTAATAAATATAGTATATCAAATAAACTTAAACGCATACAAATCCAAAAATTGTAGATTGTTTTTCTAAAATAGTTTTAATTTAATCTCCCTAATGTTCGATTACAAATTCCTTTTGATAAAATTGGCATCACTGCGCTAGAACTCTCATAAGGACTGCATTGCATATGTTCCCTATACTGAAAAGTCAAGGTGGGACAGACTATAGATAGATTGATGTGTTGTGAAATGTATAAGAAACTTAAGCAATCTTTTGAATTTTTATTTTTATTTAAATCTTTTACGTTTCTCGTTGTTTTTAACAAATTTATATTTATTAGATTTTAATGTAATTTCCACTCCTTTGTAGCAATATTTAAAATTTATCTGTAAAATGTAACACTATATCTTAACAATAGTGAGTATCTACCTTTTTGGGAGATAAAGGATATTATACCCCCAAACCAACAATATTAACTATCCCTTTACATGTTTATTAAACAGAGGATATTCTCCAGACAATAGGATCAATAAGAATAATCCGATATATTCGTTTTATTGAAATTCTGCTATGTATTGGAGTATTTAAACATATAATATTTCAAAAATCCACTAGGAAGAATTTCCTGTAGCTGGCTGTATACCATTAATTACAAGTAAAATTTAATAAAAAATTTTGGTCTTGGTAAAAGGTATATTATTTTAAAGTAAAATTGTAGCCCTATAGGGCTTTTTAAAATAATATACCTTTTACCAAGACCAAAATTTTTTATTAAATTTTACATATAATATTTCGTTATCTTGTAACAAATACCTCTGTCCTCTCTGTGATGTTCGATTTTGAGAAATAAACAGGTATTTCACTCTATGCTATATGTAAATGCTTAATAGGGTCAATACACCAATGATGGACAACACTATAATAATTAAACAGCCTGTTAAAGTCCTTTGAAAATAATAATACGAAATATAAAAGTGTTTTTCGTCTCCCTTTTAATATATTACGCGCGTATCTTCTTAGTACACTTTATTTAAAATACTTTTTTTACTATAGATCATGGCAGGTAGCACTAAAAACACCGGAATAAATATATTTATAAATACAGCACCTACAGACTTGTAACTTTTTGCATTGTGTTCAGGATCAGGATGATGTCAGAAAAAAAGTCTACTATAGAAAAATGGGGGATATGAATATTTGTTGTTTTTATATTCCATAAAATGCATCCAAAAGTGCACAAACAGGTCAAAATAAGCATAATAAGGGTCAAATTGTGTTACTCGGGGGGTTTTTGGGCAGTGGCGTAGCTGACAGGCACGCAGGGCCCGCAAGGCGGGGGCCCCGACCCTAGGAGGGGCCCCTTAAAGCCTTCAAGTTTAGTACTTATACTTTCTTTAAATTGGAGACCAAAACATATTTTTCTAATAAGTATCAAAATGGGGAATTTGGAAGGAAGTAATGAAGCGGGTAATTGACGTAGCTTTTCGTGGACATGTTGGTTGTGTAGCTGAAAGTAAATCCCAAAAAGTTTTTTGTCCGTGGTTCTTTTACTAGCTAAAATGACCTGTTTTAGCTAAATTAATCGATAAAAACAATAACTAAAAAGAAAACGAATACAATATACTATACAATATACAATAGAAACTGAAAACAAATTGATTAATTGATTTAAAAAAGCATTGGTTTTATTCAATAATTCTTGATACCACACAAGATATTTCAAAACACGAACAGTTTAGTTTTATTTTACTGTATGTAAAAATGACTTGCGATGAAAATAATTATTTACCGTCTAAAACAGAAGTTGTTGAAAGTTTCTTGGGATTTATTCGCATATTAGGATATAGGCATGGTCAAAAGCTCGAGCTTAGGAGCCGAGCTTCAAGCTTAATAGGTTTGTTTCTTGCAAACTGAGCTTCGAGCTGAACCAAATTTTTTTCGAGCCGAGTCGAGCTGAGTTCGAAACGAGTAGAGCTTTCATTAACGAACTTGTCAATATTTTAGCTAATATTTAATACATGTTCTAATTCATTTATTTTTGCTGAGACCGATACTTCTGTTTGAAAATAAGTAATTCAGACTATAAATATGCATTTTCAATATACAGTGTGTCTCTAAAACATGGAATAAATTCCAGTCGAGCCCAGCTCGACACAGCTCGAAATATTTGAGCCGAGCTGACACGAGCCACGAGCTCAACCTGCATCTCGAAGTTCAAGCCGAGCTTGGCTCGAAAGTTAAAGCCAAGCTCAAGCTTGTCAAAAGCTCAGCTCGGCTAAAATCGAGTCCATCCCTATTGGGAAATTTTAAAATTTATACAATCACAATCAAAGCACTTTTCCGTACACAACTGCAAAGGAAAGAGGTATGACAGGGCAAGCGTTATGAGCGGTGTATATTCAGACGTACAAAGGTGCATAGCTGACATTGAAAAAGAGCCTATGTTGATCATGTATTCCATAATCTGAACCTAGTGTTGAATGATGCCGTTGCTGGTGTACAGGAGTTGTTTATTTAAGATATAATTAAAAGATTATATGCTTTTTTTAGTGCAAGTATTAAAATATGGGATGTACTATGCGCTGTTATGACTTTGGGTTCATCGCGTTTGCCAACACTTAAAAGGTTATGTGAAACCGGGTGGTCATACAGAGATGATGCTGTTATGGCTTTGCATCAAGCTTTCCACAAGTTATGAAAGCTTTAACAAAAATTGTATTGCTATCTAAAAAAACCACGAAAAATTAGAAGCTAATGCATTATTAGAGCATATGAATAATTGTGAATCTAACATCAAAAGTTTTGCAATCTGAAACGGCCCTTCAACTTTTTTAAAAAACTCGTAATAATTTTCGAGAAATGAAAAATTTGTTTTCCAAAACTTTAGCAGAAACAACAGGAATAGCAGAATAGTGGGGTATTACAGTATTATACCTTATACTAGTGCAGTCACTGAAGGTTTTCACCTCCGATTTCGTTGAACTTCCATCGATTTTCATGAAAATTGGTGAGTAATTAGAGGATACTTCAAGGAAACAAAGGTGACATGATGCCAACTTGCGCTTTTACCCTGGGGGTAGATGCCACCCCTTCTCGGGGGTGAAAATTATTTTATTAAAAATAATACCATAAGTCGATAGAGGGACACATTATAAGCAAAATATGTTATATAAAGTTATTAAAATAAATCAACACTTTTTGAGTTATTAAAGACCAAATATTTTATTTTTTCGTAAAAAATGCATGTTTTAAATCGGTTTTCACGTATAAATCAAAAATTGTAAGCTTATACAAAAAAGTTATTATTACTAAAATTGAAGATAATAAAAAATTAAATACATTCCTCACATAAAGAACTAAACTAATGTTAGTTCAAAGTGAGTTATTGCCAATTGAATGTGTATTTTTTTCGACGAGTACTCAAATCTAAGTATTCAAGCTTAAATAACGGGAAAACGATGCAATCTATAAAATATTCCTGCTAATAATTTGCCAAAGTACTTCGAAATACCTATCAAATGAGCTTCAGAACAAGGTAATAGCGTGAAAATTAAGCAAGTTAGAATGAAAATAAAAGAACCGTTTCGAATTTTTTAGGAAAAAGTGAAAAATAAAACATACGCTATCTCCACAAAAATTAAAATTTACAGTAATCCTTACAAGAACTTCTTTATATTAGCATATGTAATGTTCTTGATAATTTTGACCGATTTAGAATGCATATTTTTGAAAAAAAGGTATAATTTAAAAAAAATCAAAATTTTTAAAATTATTGTAATTATCATATCCTTTTGATAATAACTCCAAAAATACTCAATATGCGTAAAAAATTATATATTAGTTTTTTATGTGACAAATATTTTACCTGTTTTACTATTTCTATATGGTAAAAAATAACCGAGATAGAAACGTTTAAATCTTAAATTTTGCTGTGGGAACCATGCAACCGGGGTCATTGAACCTTTTATTTTTAAGAAAGTAAGGGGTCTAAAAAAATTAGGTTCAACGTGCTTAAATAGAACTTGGAATTAACTTTCAAACAGCTTTTAGACGAACCTGATATCGTAAACACGAACGGAGTTATTGTAAAAAAAACAATAACTTTTTTTGGAAAAATTTTTAAAAGATAAATTTTGGATAAATTTTAACGCTATTAACATGTTAGAAGGCTCATTTAATAGGTATTTTTAAGTACTTTGACAAATGTTTAATGGGTTTATGTTACAAAATGCATCAATTTTCCGTTATTTCAGCTTGAATACTTACGAGTTTTTTACTCGCAGAAAAAAATATACATTCAATTACCTATAACTCACTTTTAGTTAACATTAAAAGGTTTTTGTAGTAAGGAGTTTATTTCATTTTTTATTAGTTTCATTTTTGATAATTATAACTTTTTTGCAAAAACTTACCCTTTTTAAGTTATTGATGAAAAATTGGTTAAAAACATGCATTTTTCCCATGAAAAAATAAAATCTTGGATCTTTAATAACTCAAAAAGTTTTGAATTATTTTAATAACTTTATATAACAAATTTTGCTTGAAATTTGTCCCTCTATCGAATTATGGGGTTATTTTTAATAAAATAATTTTCACCCTCGAGAAGGGGTGGCATCCACCCCCAGGGTAAAGCGCAAGTTGGCACCATGTCACCTTTGTTCCTTGAGATATCCTCTAAGCACTCACCAATTTTCATGCAAATCGATGGAGGTTCAACGAAATCGGAGGTAATAGCTCATATCCACCTTCAGTGACTCCACTATACCGGAATTTAAAAATAAACGGATAAAACTATACGTTTTAATACGTTTTATAAAAAAATTTTGCGATGAGCTACGACAAAAAAAATAACTTATAGCAAAAAATTTTTTTAAGTTGATGTTTCCAATGTAAAAGATATAATATTGCAACAACTTACTAATAGGTTTGTCGGATTAAAAGAGACATGTATAATAGGTTTTCATGTCTATTCCCAAAAAATCTTTTAACGCTAACTGATGAAGACTTATACAAAGGCCAAATTATGTCATTTACATATATTTTAGTAATAATTATACTGTTATTAGTTGTCGTTATATTTATAATACGGGGGCCCACCAAAAATTGTTGCGAGGAGCCCCCCAATCTTCAGCTACGCCACTGTTTTTGGGGTCGCAGAACACGACTACGCCACCAGAACCGACCTCCGGATCACCTGGTGACCAGTGTGACTGCTAAGGGACGTCATCTGGAGGTTCGAGGGTTATTTGCACTAAATTGATGCAAACAGATTACGTGGAGGTTTTTGGAGTCATTGAACATGAATATATTATCAGAACCGACCACCGGAGGACCTGGTGTCCATTGTCACTGCTAAGGAACGTCATATTCTTTCTGGAGTTTCGAGGTTTTCGACATGAAATCGATATAAATAAGTGACTCTGTCCATTTTTTGAGTTTATGAAAACGACTAAGTTCATTTAAAGGTGTTCATTTATTACAAAGTAATTTTTTTAGATGCCTACAAAACATTCGTGTTTTAAATGGTACTAGTACACTTTAGAAGACCAAAATTAAGCATTTTTTCAAAATTGTTTTTCTCAGAACCTTTGTTAAAAATGAACATAAAACTGTTGACGTTTTAATGTCTAACTCTTAGAGAATATAAAAAATAGATCTTTTTTATTTATGCACATATACTAATATTGTAGAATGTAGAGGTCGCCAGTGTCGAGGCCACGAAAAAAAGTGGTTCCGATAGCGGACAGTTAATCTCAGGATTGGGATCTCTGAGACAAAAAAAATCGTACGTCATTTGAAAAAGGAAGGTTTTTTACGTGATAATTTACCACCGTTAGTAAAAAATTCCCCAAGAAAAAGATTTTACGGAAATTTGAAAAATTGTTGTGAAAAACTCACCCGTTTTTCTTCAGTTTTTCATGGTTAAAAAATATTTATTTTTTAGTTTTTGGTCAAATTGTGCTAAATAATCATGTAAGAAGCCTTCCTTTTTCAAATGCCGTACGATTTTTTTGTTTCAAATATCGCAATCCTGAGATTAACAACTGTCCCTCATCATTTTTCGAGGCCTCGACTTTTTCTCCCTCTACAATATTAGGGTACGTGCATAAATGAAAAAAGATATAGTTTTTGTACTTTTTAAGAGCTAGATATTAACATGTAAAAAGGTTTATGTTCATTTTTAATAAAGGTTTTGAGAAAAAAAATTCTTGAAAAAAATTAATATTTTTGGTCTTCTAACGTGTACTAGTACCTTACGTCAGTTTTCAAACACGTCATCTTTATGCAGCTGTCAGAAATGTACTTATGGCTGCATCGCGCTGAAATTTTTCTTGTAAAACCTATGTATACGCTGTGAGCTCGTACGTAGAGGGGATATTTATAAATTCGCGAGCGCCAGTAGTGGCAAGTCTGTAAAAGTTTACCGGAAATTTGACATAAATGTCAGAGTGATTAATTTAAAATTAAAATTAAAAACATTAATTATAAAAAATATTCGTTGGTCAGAGCTGTGGTATATATTTTTACCTTAAATATACTTACGTTTTAAATACTGAATTTACGTTTTTTAATGTTCCCTAATATGTAATTATAAATTAATCAATTAATCTTGGCGCCATCTACACGATAATTGTGAAAGTATCCGAAGTAAGAAATTAATATTTCATCAATAGAACGTCAAAATGATTAGCAAAATCTTAAAAAATCTATTACAATTTAATTACATTTTAGCGTTGTAAATATTAAGCGATAACAATTAAATATTAAATTTAAAAATTACCGGTGAAAGTTGAATTAGTAATCCGCCAGGAGCGACACCAGCGAAGCTCAGAGGGTATACAGGGTAAAGCATATAAACGGCTTATTAGGGATATCTCGAGAACTAAAGGCAACAAAATCATGAAAATTGGAATAAAGGGGTTTTACGGAGTAATCTATTTAATGAAAATATTTTTATCTATTTTCTACTTCCGGTTATACCGGAAGTTGCTTATAACTTAGTATACATTGAAATCGTTTTTTAGTCTTATGTTTTGTGAACAATTTGTTTTTTGAATATCCCTGATATATCCCTGATATTACCTTTAGAAACAAAGAATATAGGTGGTTTTATTCTTTAATAGATGCTTAAACTGAAATAAAACGAAATTAACAATAAAAAATAGTTCTTATCGACACCTATACGAGTTATTTTTCGACGAGGTAAGCGGTATGCGCAGCGCAACATAAGAGAGACGAGATTGTTTAATGGAGGTTCTGTGATGTTTTGGGGTGAAATTTTCTTGAGAATAAGTACGGATTTGGTGTCTACGTGGAGTCTCTTTAAATAACGGGAGGAAAATTCCACAGAATTTTTTTCTTTAAACACTCTGTTCTGGTCGCACTATACGTAGGAAATAATTTCATCTTAGTGGTAAGATAAGATATGGCCTTCTCACTTACCGCATCTCGTCAGTTAAAACACATATTAAATAATAAAACCATCTAGTTTCTTCGTAATTAAATATATCAGAAAAATTTAAAAAACAGAATATTCGCAAAATATGAGACTACAACCTAATATCGATGTATACCCACCTTTGTGCCTTTTCCTCCCTACAAGGTGTCTCAAACTTCTGCTTCGGTTAAAACACATGAAACTGCAAAACCGTCTATATTCTTTGTTTCTAAAGGTATGAGGGAAATTAAAAAAGTGTTCACAAAACAAAAAACTATAATACGATTCTGATGTATACTCACATTTATTGTTCCTCGTACAGGGTGTCTCAAACAAAAGAAAACCATTTCTTTTCTTCCACCCGGTATAAGTACAAAAAATAAGTTTGAGTAAACGTTTTTCCGACTGTGTAAATATCAAAAAAAAAAAAAGAATGTGTGTACTTTGTACGCACGTAAGAAGTTATACTTCTATTATATGATTTCAACGAAATCAATATACTTTAAACAGTTTCTCTACTACTTTCCAAAAATTTTTATTAAAACAATACCAAAAATTAAAAAATAAAAGAATAAAACACACACAAACACATTGAAAAGTGCCACAAATGATTTCTGAACAATAATTGAATGGTGGGCTACAACAATGTTGTAAGCGACATATTGGGTCAAAGTGAGGTTTTAATACAATATTATTGTATATCCAAAGACCAATGCGAGCATCTTTCAATCTGGCTAAAAACATTTTGCTTTCCCCGAGTTTTTCGTACCGCAATGTTGGTATCCGTATGTTCATACATAGCTTGCCAATATGTTTTTTTTCATCTCCTGCATAATCTCAATTATGTCGCTTATAACATTGTTGTAGCCCACCATTCAATTGTTGCAAAAAAATTTTAATTAAATACGAATTTTCTGAAAAAAATGATATAATAATATACTTACAATCATAAAATCTATAAAAAAATAAAAAAATAACAACTTGCTTGGGGCTTGAACCCACTTCACGTCTATCACGCCGTACGAAATTCGAAGCGATTTCCCACTACACCACCTTCGCGTATACGTCATGTGGGAATATACACAAACTAATCGTTTACACCATAAACTTCTTGACATTTTGTTTACTTATATGAATTTAATCAAATTATTAGTTTGATTTTTGTCGAATTAAAATACAACAAAATATAGAGTAAGAAAACGATTAATATATTATATTAGATGAAGATTTGTAGAAAGTTTGTTCGTAATCAGATTATGTAAATTATGCCTACTAATAGGTAACTACATTATTTTTTTTTATTTTCCAAATAGGTAGGTATGGAGATAATTTTTTATTGCAATACAACTGAAACATTTAGAATTACGTACCTGCGGCTTCTCAAAACTATTTAAAAAGTCACCATAATTATAAATTGGATTTTATTTCTGTCCTTACAACAACAAAAACCAATATATACAATATTTTTGTATACCGATAACCTCCATATTGAACAATTATTGACAGATCATTTCAACATCCAATCAGAGCCCGTATAACGACTAATACCATACTGTCGGTGTGCGAATGCGCGCAGATTAATAAAATTTCACCCTCAATGAAATCGCGCCTAAAGAAGTATAACTTCAAAAAATCTAAAATTAAAAAAAATAGTGGAATCAGTTAATCTGTTCATAAAAAATCAACTATGAAAATGAGCATAATTATAAATTCATCATTGTGTTTTCGAAACAACACCCTGTGAATTGAAATTTTCGAAGTCTGTTTGCATTTGAAAAGAGCACAAAAACTAAGTTTAATGTTTGGTTTAAATTTTTCGGCCAGATAATTTAAAGATTTTAATTTTAAAAAAATTATATTGAAATTTTAAGGACTCTGAGATCAAAAGGCACGTATTACTAACTTTTATTAATAAATTATTAAAGTTAATGAACAAATTACGGATTTACTAACCTGAATAAAAATCTACGTCCGGATTAACAAAAAAAAAAGAAAGTAATTATGACCTTGAAACAACACTCTGTTAAAATTTTTAAAATCCGTTTGCACATTTGGAAAGAGTTTATGAGTCGCTTTAATTTTTTACGTATACAATTTAATGACATTATTTTTGAAATTATATCAAAATTTTGGTTAAAGTTCTCAGAGTTCTTAAAAATTTCGAGCTACATAGGTTCAAAATTACAGTATACTTCATAATTTCAAAATTTATTTATAATTACAAAACTAAAAATCATTAAATTTTGTGCGCAAAAACTTGAAGCAAACCTGTTTTTTCTGCTCTTTTCCAATGTGCAAACCAATTTTCAAAAATTTCAATATACATAATGTTGTTTGAAAGTCACAATTCTGTGCTCCGTGAGTAAAGAGAGTTAAGTCCCAAAACACTGTTTTGAGATAAATGCGTTTAAAGTTTGCAATAATATATTCGAGTTATACTTTTGGAGTTTTTACAAGAATGTATCCCTCAAAATTCCTTTAAACACTTTTGATCAATTAAATAATTATTTCTCTCAATGACATAATCAATAAATAATATAAACAAACCATATAAGTATTATAAAACAAATAATAAACTTTTTCTTACATGGACTTAACACAAATTGCACAAATATCATGAACTTAACACGTTAAACGCATAACACAAACTATTACAAAAAGCTTAAAAATAATATTTGATAATAATAATGGGGATTCTTAAGACCAAAGTAGCAGGTTTTAATAAATAATAATACAAGAACATTTAGCAAGACCAAAACTTTTGTTTATTCATCATAAACCAAGTAATAATACAAAGTAGATAAGTAAAATAATATAAAAAATAAACAAAAACTGAAAAGGAAAACAAATCAATATTTTTTTAAGTTTTATTATTTAATATTTACATTTTTTTCCTTCTTCCTGACAGTTTGCTTCGTTTATTTATTTTCTTGGCAACTGTCATTTTTTTTTCGTGGTTTTCACATTTATTTTCTTTTTTTTGTCAATTTGTTGCACTATCTCTTCATTTTCTTTAACAGGAATATCATCAGTGTAAGTATCCTCTCCTTCATTTGAGGTTATGAAGTCTTTATAGAATTGGTGAAATACTGGTAAAATGTATGAAAGCAGGTTGAGGAGGTCATTTTTTTTTCTTCTTAGGTATAGGATTTTATCCTGGGTAACGTAAACTGTGGTCCATTTTGCTAATGGTTTCTTTTCCTCTTCTTTTGAAACTAATGCATTGAAACGGTTGATTAAGGTCTAATTAATTCTTATATGGTTCATTCCACCAACATACGCCTGTTTTGGATTATCGCGACAACGAATATTTCAGTGTGCAACATAAGAAGTAAGAAAGTAAATGGCTCTAATAATTATTCCATTAAACAGCAATGTAATTTGCAATTTATTTTCGTTCTTCATATTTTGCACAATAAAATATTCGTTGTCAAAATAATCCCACACATGCGTATATTCGTAGAATAGGGTATAGTAAATTTCAGGCTCGTTTTTGACAAAATTCAGCCATTGTACATCTCTCCAACTAAAATTGTTTCCAACAACATCAATGTCGGTTTTTAGCTGCTTAGCAAATTCAAAGAAGCTATCTCGATTCATCTCCTTCATCACGAAAGGGCGTTTCTTACCAGTGCTTTGTATAACTACGTCCCAATAATGAGGATGGTGGAAGATCCAGTACTAAAAAATGTATGATTAATCTCTTCCAAGTTTGGAGAATTTTGCAGGGCTACCATACACTTAACTGCTACATGAGTATTCTTGTTTTGACCACCACATATATCTGAGTACATAGTCAAACTTTTCGCAACAGGCTTTAAAGCTTTAGAAATAAATTTTTATACACATGAGCCAACTCCATTAGCACCTCCGCCAGCTACACCTTCATGCCAAAGGTAACAGTAAGTTGTGCCGTCACTGCAGTAGTAGACTGTTAGATTAAAAGTCCAAAGTTGGCGTTTGTAGAAGGCTACAGAACTATGCACAATCTCGTCTTGAGTACGGGCTTTCATAAGCTGGGATTCTATTTAAAAATTAATTTACTTTATTTCTTTCTTCTTCAGTTATAAAGGTTTTTCTAAAATTTCCTCTTTCATCCGGTTAAATTATGCCCGAAGAAAATGATCTTTTCTTTTGAATAATAGTTCTTCTCCGATTTTCTCCAAATACTAGACTTTTAGTAAAATAGACAAATGAGATTTAAAGGCGCGCGGCGTACAAAGAGTCAACTTAGTGTACAGTGTGTTAAGTCCCAAAATTGTGGGACTTAACACACTGAGTCTTCTTATTTCTTAAATATTGTTTAGTGTAAAGAGTGATATGTCTAAGTTCAGGACTTAACATGCTTTACACAGTTAGGATTGATCGTTTTCATTTGTGTAAAATGAATAATTCAGTTTAGGAATTGAATTTACACTTGATAAATTATATACACATGTAGATATCAAATTCTAACATACAGATAGTGCATTGGCTAATTTCGACCATTTTTGGACTTACTCACTTTACGCACACAGCACAGAATTATTATTACTTTATGTTTTTTTGTTAATACAGACCTGGATTTTTCTTGAGATTAGTAAATGGGCTATTCTAATGTAGTAAACTGAATATTTTTTAAACGTGTATTTGTTCATTGCCTGTAATAATTTAATATTCAAGGTTAATAATACCTGCTTTTTAATCTGAAGAGTTTTTAATAATTTCAATATAGGTAGGTACATAATTTCATAATTAAAGACATTAAATTGTCTTTCAGAAAAATTTAAGCAAACCATTAAACTTAGTTTTTGTGCTGTTTTCAAATATGCAAACAAATTTGAAAATTTCAATATACAGGGTGTTGTGTCAAGGTCATAATGAATTTATAATTTTCTTTGTCCGGCCCTGGATGTTTCTTATGAATAGTAGTTGGATGGTTTGGGTTCTAAATGGGACATAATATATGTACCAATTATCAAAAAAAATATAGGGTGGTTCTAATGTTATTGGTTCAGAAATAAATGGGCAAAGTCGGTAAAACATCCTGTAACTCGGTTATAAAAATCAATGAGGCAATAAATGTAGTATATTTGGAACCGCCTCAGTAATTTCTATTCACCATTCAAGTATTTTCGTTTCACAGTGAAACACCCTGTATACAGTGTGTTTATATTTTATAACAATTTCCAAATAAAAATTAGCAATTATTGAGTTATAAGAGCACTTATGACAATCTACCATCAGATGTGTCATATTGAAAAAAATATTCTATGAAAAAAGTAAAAGCGCATTAGTAAACAACGTGAAAGTCTCTATATTTGTCCAGGACGATGATTGACATGATACGAGTAAAAATTTTTTTCTCGTTCAAAGATTTAATTTAATCCCTATCAAATATAGCATAACTATTCGCTGTATATAGCTACGTGTATGTCCAGTATAAACACCGAAATGAACCGAAAGGCATTATCTGTAGGCCACAGGCAGTACAATACCGTATGGAACATATATCAGGGGATGTCAATTGTTTCGTTTCGAATTGACATACCCACATCGATATTTGTCTCTGTGGATTTCAGAATACACATTTGATGGAGTCGGCCTTTCGATAATGCACTGTATTGTGTTACTGAAGCAGGAGCGGAGTCCGCAGCTTTCATGAGCCCGGTAGGTTGCTTTGTTTAGTCATCTCTTCATTTTCTACCGACAAACATTTGTATTTTAACAATGCCTACATGTGTTTGGGGATAAAGGTGATTTATGATGTACTTCAAGTTGATTGAAATTATTTCCATATTATTGAAGTTATTTTTCTTTAGGCGCGATTGGGAAAATTGTTGAGAGTGATTTTTTATAAAAACGACAGTATGAACTACGCACACTAGGGTTGTGCGAAAAAAGTCAAGTTGATAATCCCGTATTGCTATAGTGCGGAAAAGTTGCGATTGGTAATTACAAGAAAAACAAAATAAAAATTATTAAAATCGGACTTTATCTTCCGATCCCGCAACGGACCTAAAGATTATGAAAAAATGAAATTTTACCTTTTCTTCGTAAATTTTTATTTATCCTCTTTGTACGTTTTATTTATAGCTATAGTAAAATTTATTTACAGTTTGCATGGTTGACTAATAAAAACAACAGTTTTACGCATCTAACGAATATCTTCCGATCCCGCAAGGTCAATCAAAATCTATAAATATTTAAAATTTTCGATGATTTTGATAAATTAAAAAACATTTAGTTATCTCATTTTTTTCCTACATTGTGAAGTTTTTCGCTTGTTTATATATTGTATGACAATACTTAAACAACCCAGAACTCACAACGAGGAGGTGGTTGCACTTCTAGCTCCACACACACCCTTCTCTCCAACCAACCAGTGAGTGTGATTTTTACATTATTTACATAGTAAATTTCTTTTACATGCTTGTATCCAGCTTTTAAACGTCAACTTTGTATTGTGATTTGGTGGTAGAATCTGGGAGCATGGACCTTGATTTAAGTGTTGCCCTTATGAATCCATCTCTTGATTGGGGCCCACATACATTAGACCAGGGGTGACCAACTTAATCGGACTCGAAATCTACTGTCTGCCTTTCTAATTCTCTGGGATCTACTGACTAGGAATTTTTGTAATATTTAGGACGGGAATAGATAGTTAGGTAGATAATTTTTTCTCGCCATCGATCGACTGACCTAGGGGTCGCGATTGACGGGTTGGCCTCCCCTGCATTAGACGATGCTTCCGTGACCAACTTTAGGCACCTCTTATCAGCTTGCGTATGTCAGGGATAGTTTTGTACATTCTAGTCTGGTATGTCGCCCGATGTAATGCAAGAACTTATATCTTCATTTGACACTTTGAAGAAGTGGTGGAGAAGATAGTTTTGCAACAGTCTGCAATAGTTTTGCAACATTATAGTCCAGTCTATTATTTCAGTTTAGTCCCGTGCTTCAAAATTTCAAGTAGTAGGGAGAAAGGAAACACATTAGAGAGCTAGGGCTAAGGAGAGTGTTAAAAGCCGGATAGAATAAAGCCAAGGGTAAACGTATTAGAAATTTCATCCCTCCTACTTTAAATTTTGAAGCACAGGACTGCACTGAAATATTAGACTGGAATGTTGCAAAACTATCTTCTCCACCAGTTCTTTAAAGCGTTTCAAATAAAGATATAAGTTCCTACATTTTATCAGGCAACACGCCTGACTGGAATGTACAAAACCATCCCTGTCATACGCAAGCTGTCTAGCGGTACGTAGAGTTGGTCACGGAAGTATCGTGTAATTAATGTATGTGGGACCCAATTAAGAGATGGATTCATCAAGGCAACACTTAAATCAAGGTCCATGCTGCCAGATTTTATTACCAAATCAAAATTCAAAGTCGACGTTTAAAAGCTGGATACAAACAAATGAAAAAGAAATGTACTGTGTAAATAATGTAAAAACCACACACATTCATTGGTTGTATGGAGAGAAGGGTGTGGGTGGAGTAAAAAGTGCAGCCACCTTCTTGTTGTGAGTTCTGGGTCGTTTAAATATTATTATACAATATATAAACAAGCGAAGTGCTTCACAATGTAACAGAAAAATGAGATAACTAAATGTTTTTTAATTTATCAAAATCATCAACAATTTCAAATTTTTATAGATTTTGATTGACCTTGAGGGATCGGAAGATATTCGTTAAGTGCGTAAAACTATTGTTTTTATTACATAACCAGGCAAACTGTAAATAAATTTTACTATAGCGATAAATAAAATGTACATGGAGAATAAATAAAAATTTCCGAAAAAAAAGGTAAAATTTCAGTTTTTCATAATTTTTAGGCCCGTTGCGGGATCGGAAGATAAATTCCGATTTGAATAATTTTTGTTTTGTTTTTCTTGTAATTACCAATCGCAACTTTTCCGTACTAGAGCGATACTGGATTATCAACTTGACTTTTTTCGCACCACCCTAACGCACACACCACAGTATGTAGTTAGTTGCTAAATGTTTCAAGTTACGTATGTATCAGTGCAAATAAGATGTGAAAAAAGTATATTGGTGTGTCTCTACCGATGCATAATATATGCACGATTTGAATCATTATCATACAGTTTTAAAAAGGGGTGTAGTGCAGTCATTGAAGCGTAAAATAGGTTTTTACTTCCGAAATTTTTTACTATGAACCGATTTACATGAGATTTTGGAATTAGACTTACCTTACCCTTAACTTCAAAAGCAATATTTACCCAAACTCCGTTTTTTATTTTTAAGTGGTGAAAACAACGCCTTACTGAAAAAATTGACATTGATTCATTTTATCGCCAGAAAACGTGTTAAATAATAAAGAGTGACATTGTGAAGTGTTTTCTAACACAATAACCTCATGTTTAACTTAATTTCATCCCCTTGAAAACCGTACAACCCTTGCAAACAAGCCCTAAATCGGAAAAATTTACAAAAATTTAATTTAGTATGACATAAAAATATTTAAATATAGAGTAAATGATATTTTACGTTCTGTGTCTTAATTATCATATTTTTAACCTCCTTTCAACCCTCATAAAGAACCCCTAAATAGAAAACATTTACAAAAAATTAATTTGGTTTGACAAGAAGACTTAAATATAGAGTAAATAATATTTTACATTCCCTATCTTAATTATTTAATTGTTAGCCCCTTTCAACCCTTAAAATCTACCCCTCGATTAAAAATTGTATTAAAATTTTTTTTTGATAAACTAAAAAGGATTTAAATATCGTTCCCTGTTCTCGAAAAAGCTATGCTGGAAAATCATATGCTTAAGTTCTTTAACCCTTAAAACTACCCCTAAATTAAAACATTGAATATGCATATTAAACATTTAAAAATAATTTAATTATGGAGTAAAAAATCACCATTTACTGAATAAAATATAAAAATAAATATAAGATCTAATTATAAAACAGTTTTTCACTGTTCTCACATTTTTTATTAAACAAAATGTTGAATCAGGAGTTTAGTTAAAATATTTAATTATATTATAAACACGTGCTTATTCTTTTTCAGACAGAAATATGCTGGTCACATTATATTATAGCATACATATTTAAGAAATTCGTAACGGAAAAATGGAGCAAGTACTTCCAAAAATTCACGCTCCGAAATGTTTAATTTACTACGTAGAAAAAATACGATTAGTTTTTGGGCCAAAACTACTTCAGTTTTGAAGCTATCACAGTTTATAAAAAACCATTTTTAAGGTTATTAAAATAGCTTTAACTTTTTTCATTATAATATGTAGTCAAAAACCTTTTATTTTGAAACGGTGAAGGGTCAAAGGGCTCGAGAGAGACTGTGGTTGCGCTACCGCGCGCTCTTTAACCCTTAAACGCCCAACCTTTTTTAGGTTCCATGTACGCCCAAGGGTGGGTAAAAAATGTCCACCTCGAAAATAGCTAATATATTTATTGAGAGTTGTTGGAAATGGATTAAACTTAAGGATCTTATGCTTAATAAACACAGCATCTTGTAAAATATTAATATAAACAATTTACAAACCTTACAACAAAATTACAATGTACATCAAAATTAACATACCAGTAAAAGCCAGTAATTCAAATTTGTCGATTTTCTTCACATTCTTTCTTTCAGCCTCCTCATTGGCAGATAATTTTGTCGATTATGTAATTATACGTATATAATTATATGGATTATGTTCCTACTAACGAGAAATTATATAGAAACCTTTAGTAACAAGTTTTACCAAGGGTGTACTTTTTATGCCCACCCATATTTAACTCAAGCTATTACTTTTATTTTCAAAAATATCGGTAGAAGCAATTTAACATTCGATAAAAGGCTGTCTTTTTAACAATAAATAATTTTTGGAAAATTTTTAAACACGTAATAAATATGTTACAAGGGAATACGCATTAGGTGGACATTTTTTACCCACCCTTGGGCGTTTAAGGGTTAATTAATCGTATCTTTGTCAATTTTTGTGTGATAGGACAAACAAATAAACCAAAATTTTTATCAAAAATTTTTTTTATTATTACACCTTTTTACGTACCTATCTTTCATTATTTTTGAGATATTATGAAAAAAATGTGATTTTTTTAAAAATTCGAAATTTTTTTCTCTTAAAATCGTTATTTTTCCAGAAAATATCTGTTCCAAAGCATCGAAACTGCTAGAATCCATCAAACTCTTTATATTAAAGTTGATACGGAATACGATTAATTTTAATTTTGGTGGAAATGGCACTTATGAAATCCATTGATTTAAAAAAAAACATTAGATGTTCCTCTTTTCTTCATTACAGGTCACTCATTTTACGTACAGAAGACTTTTAACAGTGCTCATTTTAAAGCTTATTTTAAGGACTATAAAATCCTTTCTCATTAGCATGCATAAAATTTATACGCTTTACGCTAGATGGCATTGATCGATTAAATTTCACACAAAATAAAAAAACGGCTTTGATCTTCAATATCTCGCTTATAGTCCAGAAAGCCACTGCGCTAGGAAAAATATTCTAATTCGGTTTTTTTGCACAATCTTACTCAAAAAGGACTCCTTTTAACAAATTTCCATGTTGCCAGGACCAAAAGGTGGTCAAAAATTTTTTAAACGTTTTTTTTTTTGTTTTTTTCCTAAAATTATTTTTATTGCATGGAAAAAAGTTTTTTTAGGTTTTTTGGATCATTCCAAACAGAAAAGGTCTTTAGTGACTTTTTTCTAAAAATGATAGTTTTTGACATATAAGCGATTAAAAATTGAAAAATTGCGAAATCGGCCATTTTTAACCCTCAAAGACTATGTGAAAAACTGAAAATTTGAATGTTGCCAAGGTAGGTAGATATTCTTTAAACATCGATTAATGAAATCCCGAAGAGTTTTTTGCAATACAATATTCAAAACTCCTTTGTTTTTTAATTGCGAATCAAGCGTGCGCGACATTATTTTCCACCGACAGTATGGTGCAAATGAAAGAAATAAATTCGGTATTTCGAAAATGGGCGACTTTAAGGAAAAATCCCGAAACAGGTCGATTTTTATTTTTAAGTTATGATATTGTGGCATATATGGTATACTAGTGACGTCATCCGCCTGGGCGTGATGACGTAATCGATGATTTTTTTAAATGAGAATAGGGGTCGTGTGGTAGCTCGTTTGAAAGGTTCTTCAATTCTCCATCAAGTAATGTAAACATTTACATAATTTTTTATACAGGGTGTCCTTCTACTTCTTTTTTTGTCAAATAATTTAATTTAATAAAAATTTTTTGGACACCCTGTATAAATAATTATGTAAATGTTTATATTACTGAATAGAGAATTGAAGAACCTTTCAAATGAGCTAGCACACGACCCCAATTCTCATTAAAAAAATCATCTATTACGTCATCACGTCCAGATGGATGACGTCACTAGTATACCATATATGCCACAATATCATAACTTAAAAATAAAAATCGACCTGTTTCGGGATTTTTCCTTAAAGTCGCCGGTTTACGAAATAACGAATTTATTCCTTTCATTTGCACCATACTGTCGGTGGAAAATAGTGTCGTGCACGCTTGATTAGCAATTAAAAAACAAATGAGTTTTAAATATTGTATTGCAAAAAACTCTTCGGGATTTCATCAATCGATGTTTAAAGAATATCTATCTACCTTGGCAACATTCAAATTTTCAGCTTTTCACATAGTTTTTGAGGGTTAAAAATGGCCGATTTCGCAATTTTTCAATTTTTAATCGCTTATATGTCAAAAACTATCATTTTTAGAGAAAAGTCGCTAAAGACCTTTTCTCTTTGGAATGATCCAAAAACCTTAAAAAAACTTTTTTCCGTGCAAAAAAAATAATTTTAGGAAAAAAACAAAAAAAAAACGTTTAAAAAATTGTTGACCACTTTTTGGTCCTGGCAACATGCAAATTTGTTAAAAGGAGTCCTTTTTGAGTAAGATTGGGCAAAGAATCCGAATTAGAATATTTTTCCTAGCGGATGCGCAGTGGCTTTCTGGACTATTAATATTGCACTTGAACACTCTTAAAAAAAAAACAATTTGTTCATTTTATACCTGCTACAATTTTGTTCAGTATAATATTATCAATAAAATGCATATTTTTGGAAATATTTACAAAAACTGTTGAAAATCGTGAGAAAATTCCAAATTTTCAATTGCCAATAACTTAAAAAGTATTGGG
The DNA here is from genome assembly GCF_917563875.1 of Diabrotica virgifera virgifera. Classification (NCBI taxonomy): domain Eukaryota; kingdom Metazoa; phylum Arthropoda; class Insecta; order Coleoptera; family Chrysomelidae; genus Diabrotica; species Diabrotica virgifera. Next base: position 202,165,486 of record NC_065447.1, read on the forward strand.
TTTTTGAAAAAACTTTGTACAACATTTTTTGCTTCAAATTAAGTCTTCTGTAGATGTCTGAGGTTATTCTGAAAAAAAAAAAAATTTCCACCACCGAAAAAGGGTGGCAACCACCCCCAGGGTGAAAACGGAGTTCGGGTCAATATCACTTTTGAAGTTAAGGGTAGGATAAGCCTAATTTCAAAATTTAATGTAAATAGGTTTATAGTAAAAAATTTCAGAGCTAAAAAGCTTCAATGGCTGCACTAGTGACCGACCGCTTATTGGGAAAACCTCATGTTGTAGCCTTACTTTTTTTTAATTTTTGGTATTATTTTCAGTATTATGCTTTGTTTAGTATTTAAATAAAAATGCAATTAAACTGTCTAAAATATATTTATTTTCTTGAAATCATAATAGTAGAAATAACACTTCTTACGTGCGTACAAAGTATACCTACACACTCTTTTGTTATCAACTTAAGAAAGTATTTAAACACTTTAAAGGCAGTAATAAAAAAATTAGGAAAACAGAAATATGATTAAATTTCTTGGAAGTAAATAGAAAAGTTCATTGTGCTGATGAAAGAACAAAGAAAGATATTACCTTTTTGAATTTTCAGTAGACAGTATAACTTTGTAAACATTGAGTTGTAAATCATCCGCTATTTTGCTACATTATCGTCTATCTCAGCTATGGTTTTAAGATTCTTAATAATATTAGTGTATTCAGTTTGTATTCTCACCGTTAGATCAGTGTTTTATTTGCTGCATGGGTTTAACCAACAAAATAATTAAACCGCTGAATAGAATTCCTACCTAACATGCAAATAGCGAAATACAACATCAAATCCAATTACATCTTATTCTCGAATCTTAAAGACCAGACACCGCTACTAAATCAGAATCAACTCATTTATCAACTTTCTTGGGTTGAATGTGATGTACAGTATATATAAGACAAATATCGCAATATTTAAAACAAAGGATAACAGAGCATAAAAGTGGCTGCATAACAGAGAAAAATTATTGTGCAGTAGCACACCGTTCCAACACAATAGGCAACACGACATGCAATTTATCAGATCTCACGATCGTGGAGATAGAAAACAACTATAAGCAGGGCCGGCGATAACGGGCCTGCAAGGGATGCATTGCAGGCGGGCGCCCCTGTTTGGGGGGCGCCAAAATGAGCTTTTTTTCTGCTGGTGTTATGTAAAATACTAAAATAGAAAAATTCATTTTTTAAATGTGGTTTAAATTCGTCAAAAAACCCTAATGTGTGTTTGTTAGTTTTGCATATCACATTATAATATACAAAAATATGCAATGCGGCATAGAATTCTTACCATGTAGTAATGTAATTTATTGGTCAAAGATATCATACTTCAACCAAACAACTTTGCTCTTAATGAGAATGCTTTGTTTATGTTCTTCAAATTTCTTGCAAGTTGTTAGTTTTGTATCAGCAGTTATAAGAGGAAATGAATGATTTCTAGTAAAATAAACAAGATTGTGATACTGTTTTCTTGCCGCCTGCGCCTGTCTAATTATTTAAGTATTATGTATTACCTATTAATAGGTATCAAGTTAAGTATTAATCCCATAAAACATATAATATTTATAATAAATATTTTACATAAAATTTAGTTTAGAGCTCTTTAGATTTAGTATTATTTCATATAATTATAATACAGAATAGTTTGTCAGTTGTACTCTGCAGTTAAAGAATCTAAATATCATTCAATTAATATAAAATTATATTTGTTAAGTACTACCCAGTACTGTTATTAATTTACGGTTAAGTTATTACTTTTATTTAGTTAAATAAAAATGGATTAAAAAAATTATCTGGGGCACAAATCGAAAAATAAAAGCTGAAAAAGAAGAAATGACACAAAAAAAACAATATTAGTTCTCTTAGCCAATTTCTTAAAAAGGTAAAGTGAAGTTGTTTTTTCGGTTTAACCACATACAGTAATACAGAGGATGTGTTCCATTACCCAGTGTATCCAAGGTAACGTTCAGTACAAAAGCCTCCTAAGGGTAAAAATATGCCGAAGATACATGGATAAGCGCGGTGAAGGTCGCGATCGCGGTCGCTACATCGATATCAAAAGAAACCTTAATTTCCTTATGAGATCGCACATACCAAGGATGTGTCACCCGTTCACCCTCGCGACCTTGCATCGCGGTTTACAGCGATGTCGATGCCAAAACAGGATACGGAAAGTATCTTCGGTAAGGGTAAAAACATGCCGAAGATACATGGATGAGCGCGATGTAGGTCGCGATCGCGGTCGATGTTTACATCGATGACGGGCAGAACATACCGAAGATACTTTCCGTATCCTGTTTTGACATCGACATCGCTGCAAACCGCGATGCAAGGTCGCGAGGGTGAACGGGTGACACATCGTTGGTATGTGCGATCTCATAAGAAAATAAAGGTTTGTTTTGATATCCATGTAGCAACCGCGATCGCGACCTACACTGCGCTCATCCATGTATCTTCGGCATGTTTTTACCCTTATTCGTTATGTACTGCGATGGGGAGGGGTGGTGGTATAGCTTAAGGGGGGTCAGATAGATACGGGGTCAGGTTACGCAGTGTGACCGGTTTGATCTTCGGACATGTGGGTCTCACTGTTCCATTTGAACACACATAATCTTCCCGAGGCTGGGGTTGTACGAGTATCTGTGTGTATGTGTGGGGTGGGGGGCGCCTGTGCTAGTTTTGCAGGCGGGCACCTTATACCCTAGCGCCGGCACTGACTATAAGAAAGACTATTTCTCAAAATGTACCACATCAACATAAACAAAAAGTCAATCAATTAGAAGACAGCTACTTGCAAGTTGTAACATGTATGGAAATATTTGAAAATTCTGATAAACTAAAAACATAAAACAGCTGGTTTGATAATAAAACTTGTTGGCTCCAATAGCACATGTAAAAAAAAAAAAAGGAAATTAGTACTGCTTCCCACCACGAAGATTTCAGAATACACATTTGATGGAGTCAGCCTCTCGATAATGCACTGTATTGTGTTACTGAAGCAGGAGCGGAGTCCGCAGCATTCGTGAACCCGTTAGGTTGCACTTTTGTCTAGCGGTCGACCCACTACTTTGTGCCGTGTAATTTGGGTTGCCTATATGAACGTGAATCGGCGAAATGGGCATATAAATAATAAAGTTTTGCTGTATTAACCACTTTAAAAATTCACATTGTAAAGCATGAATGAATCAAATATATGTAGTACCTTTTTTGTAGATGTATTTAAAAATGAAACTGAAAAGTTATTGCTATGAAGAGTGACCTGTAGGTCTATAACTGTGGCTAGGCTTGAAATAAAACAATGATTAGATACAAAAAATCACAAAATTTAGTAAAGGGAAAGTATCATAATTACAAATACCAATGTTGAAAAGTGTTTGATTAGCAAGTATTTAAATACTAAAAATGTACCCAAGTTCTTGGGTAAATTTTTTTCTTAATCATTCACCGTTTTTGCAAATTTTTTATTTTTAACTTGGTATCAGAGCTAATGGGCCGTATTTCAAAATTTAAATACTTATATTTGTAGGTATTTAAATACTTTAGACTTTAGAGCATTTAAATACCAAGTAATAATTTATAATTATAGAGCTTTGAAATACTTGGCATTTAAATACTCTAAAGTTTTAGATACTTACAAAAAAGTATTTAAACTTTGAAACAATGCCCGTCAGCTCTGATACCAAGTTAAAAATATGAAATATACAGAAAGGGTGGATGATAAAGAAAGAAATTACCCAAAAACTTTCCCAAATTTAATAAAATTTGTGATTTTATTTTATATCTAATCGTTGTTTTATTTTATTCAAGCATATAGCCACAGTATAGGTACCTACAGATTACTCTTTATAGTAATAACTTTTCAGTTTCATTTTTAAATACATCTATAAAAAAGGTAGGTACTACATATTTGATTCATTCATGCTTTACAATGTGAATTTTTAAAGTGGTTAATACAGCAAAACTTTATTATTTATATGCCTATTTCGCCGATTCAAGTTTATATAGGCAACCCAAATTACATCGCTCAAAGTAGTGGGTCGGCCGCTAGACACAAAGAGCATTCGACTGCAGGTGGAGGGGTCCCTGGTTCAGACCAGGGTATTCCCTTTTTTTTATTTTTTAGTTTACTTACTTATTTTACTTTACTTTTTAGTTATCCTAAGGGACTTTCAGCCCTCGGTAATAAAGTAGTCTTTCATTCTGCGTTTAAATTTTTCAAAAATATTTATTAGTTTTCTCAGGATCCGAAAAAAATATATAAATACATTTAAAACATGTTGAAAATTTTGAAATGCGTGAAAATTTTGCATTTTGCTGCGTTCCCCTCAATAATAATTTTAATATGGAAAATATATATAAATGTGTCAACAAAATAATTAATTTACCCATATAGCTACTTAATTTGTTTTCATTACAAAATTATTAAATTTGAATATATTTTTTATTGTAACTGATATTGATGAAGGAAAATATATTCATGTTACATTTACAACACGAAGAGGAACCTGTCCCCATGTAACTTTAAATAATCATTAATTATTACTTTTAGCCAACGAGCTAAAATATAATGGTATTCATTGGGACAGAACTCTGACATACAGCAAACATATTTGGACCAACCAAATTTTGGACCATTAGGACCCATTCTGGGGTACGTGTTGTGCGACTCAATTTGAGCGTATTTTTAAACTACAAAAGAGAGCTCTTCGTTACTCCCTGAGACTCAATAGCAGAGTTCATTGCCAAGAATTCTTTAAAAAATTTAAAATATTAACTCTTCCTTCTTTGTTTGTTTTTGAATCCGTTTGTTTAATCCGCAAACATGCATCAGAAGGTCCAGAGAGACCCACTCACAACTATCCCCTTAGAAACGTGGAGCATAATCTTTATCTGCCAACCCCACGGTCTGAGCTGGTTAAGTGCTCTATACTATACAATTCGAGAAAAATGTACAATCACCTGCCATCTAACATCAAATCTATTGCAGCATTTCCCGCTTTTCGCAAGGCCTTGAAAGCTTATTTGCTGGAGAGAGCTTTTTATACAGTGAATGACTTTTTGATAAACGATTTGAATTCAGCAAATTTACTTGCAGGATTATTACTTTCGAGTACTTTTATACATATTTGCAGCGGCATAGGACTTTTGATTTACTTTCCCTTTCCCTTTTCCTCGTTCGCCTTCTTTTTGCTCTGACGTTGTATACATATTGTTTGCAAAATTTTAAATTTTTTAATGTGTACTTAATAACTATAAAATTATATTAAGTAGTATAACTCACGCCATTTACTTGGTGTCTGTTTCTGTTTTTGTTTTGTTTGTAGTTTTTTATTATTTTTTGTTTTTTATTGTATTTTTTATTTTGTATAAGCTTTGTCCACAAATTGGTAAAATTTTTTGACAATAAAGCATACCTTATTTACTTACTTACTTACTTACAACAGAAAGCAACTAGGACTTTAACTCTTATATATTATAGTAGATGAGACTCCAATTCTCCAAATAAATATCTTAGAAGGGAAGAGAAAGATTTACTTAAAAAAGTTAAATTTCGAAAATGAAATACTGGAATAACTTAAGACATTTAAACAACCAAACCAGAAAATTCTATAAATTCCTAAATTATGCAAAAAAAACTGACAATGTGTTAAAATAAGGAGGCACGGAGGCACAGATTTTTTGTTGTCAGAAGTTTTACACTGCGTCTGGTGCAAGATATTTCCAGTTATGAAGGTCTTTAAAAATATTGAGAACGATTTTAATTGTAAAGACATTTGGGAGTATTACTACGTGGTTAACAGTTGTAAATCGTTTTTTCAAATATCTAGAAGATGCGATACTAATCTGACTTGTCAATGACAAGTTTGACCCTGCCAGAACGTTGCCAAAATAATGATTCGAAAAACCAAAGTTACTCAACGACTGAACGCGGTATCAATGCGGGTAGATCCCTCCTTACAATTTTTATATTCACCCCTGCCCGCTACCCCTTTCTCCCCCTCGGAGCTGTCCGCCCTAGGATTTTTTGCTTAGTTACTGACCTACTTATTTCCAAATTCCCGTGTACCATCTCGATCACGAGCGTCGCAAAATACCGCTTATAATTATTTTACTTACTCCTGCCGCCACCCCTTTGTCTCCAACAAAGGTCTCCGCCCCTGGAGATTTTGATTAGTTACATCATGACTTACTTATTCCCAAATTTTGGTGCACTATCTCGATCACGAGCGACACAAAAAAAACAAGAAAAACCGTGACGTTTACCCATTAAAACTACCCCCGTCCCCCACTCAGCGGTCCGCCGTGTGGGAAAGTCATGTTGTATACGACTATTTAATACAACATACCCAAGTATAGTTGAGGCGCTCAGAGCAACAGTGGCCTAAGCCACAAATTGTAATTTTAGATGAATATATCAATAAAAGCAGCAACATTAAGTCTTCGGATTAACCCTTTCAGTCATCGTGTCCACACCGATGGACATCGATTTTCAAAGCATTCTCTTAAAACATCGATGGTTATTATCGCCCAAATCATTTTGTCCATGTGTGGGTACATGCATAAGAAAAGCATTGAATACATTGATCGCCATCTGTTAGTCGATTTGTGAAGCTATATAAAACGCAAAACAGGTTGCATTTAGCACGCTGTCGTGGAGGTGAAAACACCTGTTTGTTATTGGAACGATTTCTATTGAATAAACTTGTTTTTTCGTACAAATACCTGCTGATTTGGGTAAGTAAAGAGCATTAGTATAGTGTGTTTATATTATGTATCAAACTGTTGACTGAAAATATCTTATAAAGTGGTGTATATTTATATGTCCATGTAGATGGACAAAATGACTTAGGTATACTTATGCATATAAAAATTAGCAAGGTCGTGTTGTTTTAGATATCCATAAAATGGAAAGTTTACCGTCAACTAGTAAAGAAAAGAGATGGTCACGACCCTTGACTGAGGATGAACTTCTGGATTTACTCATGAAAGACGATGATTCAGAAATATTACGTTTGTCAGATGCTGATGACGCCAACAGTATTGCGGATCTAAATGACGTTTCCTCAGAATTTGGCGATGATATCCAAGATATTGAGGAAACTATTTTTGACGGATTGATCCAAGAACAGAAGTCAACAGAAAGAGGTGAGTTAGAAAATCTAGAATATCCCAATGAAGTGACTACAGAACAACCAATGTCTGAGGACATGAAAACCAAAGAAAATTCCAACCAAACCACTGAAAAACAAACAACTGCAAAGGAGAGACTGCTAGAGTTTTGTAAAGAGTTCAAACTCACAAATAAGAAAGATGTTTGTTGGAAAAAAAATATTACCTATCTTACCAGGCCAGTACAGTGGTTTGTTCCAGAAGAAGTACAAGTTGATGAATTACCTGCTCCTATTGAATATTTTATGAAATACATACCTGATGCTCTGTTTGAGAAGATTTCAGAAATGACTAACTTATATGCCGTACAAAAAAATATTGCTCGGTTTTCTCCATCAGATAAAGAAGAAATAAAGCGATTTGTAGGCATTCACATTATTATGGGAAATCTAAAATTCCCAAGAGCAAGACTGTATTGGTCCCAGCTTACAGGTATTTCAATTGTAAAAGATAATATGACATTCAATCGCTTCTCTAAGTTGCGCAATACCATTCACTTAGTAGATGTAACAGCAAGAGGTGACGAAACAGATCGCATGTGGAAAGTCCGAGAAATATATAATTCCATTAGAAATCGTTGTAGGGAACTTCAAACCGAAACAAATTTGTGCATTGACGAGCAAATTGTTCCATTCAAGGGACAGATCAATGTCAAGCAGTACCTCCCAAATAAACCGAAAAAATGGGGGATCAAATTATGGATATTGGCTGGGCAATCTGGTACCATTTACGATTTCATCATATATCAAGGTGCTGAAACGGAAATAAAAGAAAATTATGCACAGTTTGGACAAGGAGCTGGAACTGTGATGCAGCTAGTTGAGAGAATTGAAGAAACTCATCACGGTTTGTACTTTGATAATTTCTTTAGTTCTTATCACCTCTTTCAATGGTTGAACAATAAATCTATTATGGCTGTCGGAACAATTAGAATAAACCGATTTTTTGGACCAGAACTAACATCTGATAAAGATCTAAAAAAAATGGTAGAGGTAGTTTTGATGTAGCGGTTAGTGAAGATGGAATTGTGATTACAAAATGGTTCGACAATAAACCAGTTTTAGTGGCTTCAAATTTTGTTGCAGCGGGAAAAGTGGATTTGTGCCAGAGATGGGATAAGACGTCGAAAGAGTATATAAATGTATCTAGACCGGAAGCCATATCGCTTTACAATTCCAACATGGGTGGTGTTGATAAGTTAGATTTTTTATTGAGCGTTTACAGATCCTACAGACGATCCAGAAAATGGACTGTACGTATGATAACACATGCTATAGATATGGCGATAGTAAATTCGTGGTTGGAATATAGAAAACAAGCTGAACTGCTAGGCGTACAACACAATAAAATCCTGGATTTGTGGGACTTTAGAATGAGTATTGGGCAACACCTCATTTTACATAAGGTTCCACCAAAGAGAGGCAGACCATCTGGTCAAGAAAATACTGGTACAACAAATAATAAAAAAACCAAAACTGAAGCAAGGCCATATATTGAATTACGGTTCGACAGCTATGGACATTTTCCGAAAATAGATGAAAAAAAAGATAGTACACGTTGCAAAATGGAGAACTGTAAGGGAAAATCACATACATTTTGCGTGAAATGTAATGTTCACTTAGGTTTTGTAAGCGGTCGTAACTGTTTTTTTAAATTTCATGTAAAATGATTAATTCGTTATTTACAAAGAATATTGTTTATTTCGTCATTCTAAAGATATTCAAATAAATTTCTAAAATCTTCAGGTTTATTTTATTTTGCTTCAAGTCATAATGTCCATCAACATGGACATGTCATATGCCAAGTGACATATGACATATCAAAAAAAAAAATGATGTTAAAATTATCAAAAAAATAGTTTATTTTATATACCAAATATGAGAATTTTCCCATAGCTCAAAAAAAGTTGTGACTAAAAGGGTTAACAAGGGTCTATACAACATACCTCTATATTTGACTAAATGGATAATTTGTAGCGCCGTCCCATAAACATCCCAGGCAAACAAGTGACGTCAATAACGTCGAGAGAACGTCAGTTTTTGGTTGAATATATACACGTGTTTAAACATTACGTCGTAGAAACGTCTTTTGTAGGTGATTTTAAATACGTAAGATTAATGCCGTTAAAATATGTTTAAAAACACGTTTTCATTTGATAGCCTAAGTCTGACGTCACAAAATTGGGAGGAGCTTATAGACTTAGTAATACTTATGACTCCAAACAATTTCCATAAGAAATTTTTCATATATTATTTACATGCTTTGTGTGGTAAAATAAGACTTTTCATTTAGATATTTAGTTAAAGAAACGTGTTAGTTAAGAGGTTTTTGTTCATTTTTCTCAAGTGGGTTAGTTCAATGCAATAGTTCTTCTTGAAAACTGTTTGAGGTTACGTTATTTGTTTTGTTTTGGTTTTTATTTTCTGTTAATGAACTAATTATGTGTTGTCGAGTTTAATTAAATTAATTTGTTAATAAGTTATTTATTAGTTTATATGTTGTTTCAGTTTTGACACCGTAAGTATACCTATATAAAAAGTGAGAATTTTATATTAGTTGCATTGGGCGTATTGTAATTCTATACATTTTAGATAGTCTTCTATTTCAAAATTGGAAAGAAATCCTTTGTAAAAGGTATAAAATTTTTTTATTAAAAATCCCTTAAAAGGGCTACATCACAACAAAATGTTTTCGATTTTTATAAAAAATCATCATCAGTGTTCGATAAACTGGATGCTAGCTGAGCCACAAAAGAAAAATATCTGGGTAAAAACCCTTTATATAAAATATCAGTTGCCATTAAGTCATTGAAATGTGATCCACTCAATTTGGATCCCACGTGTTGGGAAACCTGTATACTCTACGTTAGGGCATTATCCTGTTTGCCATGTGACCATCACAGGCCTTTTTTATTGAAGTATGCACTTTTAAGGCATCTATATTTTATGTAAAGGGTTTTTACCCAGATATTTTTCTTTTGTGGCTCAGCTGGCATCCAGTTTATCGAACACTGATGATGATTTTTTATAAAAATCGAAAACGTTTTGTTGTGATGTAGCCCTTTTAAGGGACTTTTAATAAAAAATTTTCTACCTTTTACAAAGGATTTCTTTCCAATTTTGTGATTGATGGTATACAGCCAACTACAGGAAAACTTTTTCTTTTCCTTGTGGATTTAGTCTTCTATTTGGTTTTACTTTCAGCATATGGGCTAAATTTAAAACAGTTAAATGAAAAATTGCAAAACCAACAATGCCCATACGAATTGTGTATTTTTAAAACCATAAAATAAAAAATAATCTAAAAACGACATAGAAACTAAGTTATTGATATCACGTAGGTTAAAACGTGATAAAAATGACGTCAATTGTGGTGGGACAAATTTACGTGACTTTCGACGTCGAAAAAGCGTGATAAACTGACGTGGTTTGGTGATCATTATGACGTCTTTTCAACGTTTTGTAAACGTTATCTGGTTGCCTGGGATAATGGAAATACGAATGCAAAGATTTCATTTATCTCAAAACTTCGTTTTTGGGGTTAGGCCACTGTTGCTCTAATCGCCTCAGTTTGTCCATATTACCGATTACGAGCAAAATCCGCTTCCAGCTCTTAGAATAAAACTTTTTTTACCATTCACAAAATAACTACCCTGTGGAATAAAATGTAATTTTAAATGTTCAAAGCGGATTAATGCAGACCATTTTCCTATTTCTGTTGTATTTTACACGTACATACATTTTAGACATTAAAATTTCGTTATTCGTATAATTTGAAATTCGATATTTTATTTTTTCATCTGTTATGGAATCCAACATTTCCAAACTGTATAACGAGATCAGAGATTACGAATTAGGTGCTAATTAAACGAATGTAATAAGCACTTAATAAATCGCATTGATAGTGCTGTTTTGTATTTGTATTTAAAATTGGTCGATTTCATGGCTCGCAGGCCTAATTTGATATTAGACCAGGGCATTTAGCACTAAAAACAACGGAGTAAATCGATTTTTAATTACAGCACCTAATAACATGCAACTTTTTGTATTGTGTTAGAGATGATATCAGGAAAAAAGGCTATAAGAGGATAGGTGGAAATGTATAGTTTCAAAGTAAGTTATCAATCGAAGTAGCACAGAAAACGACAATAAATATCGTTCTCATACCACCAGATTGACAACAGGTGGAATACTTTCTTTGGTTACACCCCCTGAGATTTTCAAAATTTATAAATCATATAGGATGCCGAGGAAATTAAGATGAGAGAATTTTAAATAATTCACAACTCATCTGCTCAGCGTGGTAAAAGTTTTAACAAGAAAGATTCCTTAATACTCTCACAAAATGATGACTATCCCAAAATGGGACTACTGATGAGGGGTAAAAGACCTCCAAAACCGGTATAGACTCTTCCTGCACTCTCCGATTTAACCAGAGAATTATGCAGCTGCTGCATTTTCGTGTTGCAAAGAAATTAAAAATGCTTATTAGTCTGGGCTGGGCTGATTATCGGAGAATAGGACATTTTTGGGAAAAGTTATTTACCAGCAATTTTATTGCTGGAATCGAAACTTATGATTGTATATATTAATAATATAGATATGCAAAGTCCGCAGATAGTGTGCTACTTTTTTATAAACAAAATGGCGCCCGAAAATCGTGTTTTTTTCAATTTTTGCTCTATAACTCCAACAATTTTAAATTTAGACCAAAAACACCCAAATAAAAATTCACCGCAATTAAATTCTGCATAGAGAAGTGTTTTTTCCGGTTTACATCGACGAAAACTTTCCGCGGAAAAAGCGGGTTTTTCCAACAAAATCTTTAATTTTCAACCAAACTTCTAGATAAGTAGTTGTCAATCAATAATTAAATAACTTGGTAAAGTAAAAGCCCCTTCCGTATGTATTATAATTCCAGAAGCCGATGGAAATTGCATGAACAGTTTAGCAACAATTGAAATGTTAATTAAAAATTTACGGTCACTATAATAACGATAATAATTATGATGCATAAGAATACCTATGATTTTTTCATAAAAAGATACTATACCTATCTAATGTACTTTACAGAATTGAAATTGGACTATTTAAGCGGCCTCATGAATATTTTAAAATTATAAACAATTTTTGACTTATAAACAAATAGAATATCTCGGGAAATATTAAACTAAATTAAATTGTGAAAACGGTACTCGAAAGACAGCGGCAGGACGCTTACTTTAAAAGAAAAAACTTTTAATATTATGATGAGTAGTCCCTGACATACAACCGGTCAAATTTGACCGAAATTTACGGCAAAGATATAAACAATAGGATCATAATTTTTAAACCATCACCTTTTTATTTTTATCCTCTTTCTCCTCACCAATTTTTATATCTTTAAAATCCTCACAACATATATTATTATAATAAAAACTATCGATAATACGTGTGAAAATTGCCAAAAATAGCAAAAGTCCAATCAAAAATTAGGTTGGAGAAAATGTAACCCCTTAAAGTTCAAAATCGGTATACGTTAAAAAAATGCATTTTCTCGGCTTCCCATGGAGCAATTTCCTTCATTCTTTTTTTGTTCCCAAGTAACTCTAGTAGAGCCATCGAATTAACGCATTATTGAATGTCAAACTTGCTTTTCTTTTGTTATAATAAATTAATTTATTTATTATAACACAATATTTTAATTTGTTTAAATAAAAATTGTTTAAATAATTATACAGCTGTCAAATGAGAATATTTATGTTTTTAACTTTTGTTAGTAACACTTGCAGTAAGTTTATCTAAAAAAAAGTCTAAACGGGAAAAAATATGTAATTTTCTGTTCCTATAAATAAATTAATCTATTATAACAAAACAAAAGCAAGTTTGACATTTAATAATGAGTTAGTTCGATGGCTCTACTCGAGTTATTGGGGAACAAAAAAAGAATGAAGGAAATTTCTCCATGGGAAGCCGAGAAAATGCATTTTGTTAACGTATGCCGATTTTGAACTTTGAGGGTTACATTTTCTCCAACCTAATTTTTGATTGGAATTTTGCTATTTTTGGCAATTTTCACACGTATTATCGATAGTTTTTATTATAATAATATATGTTATGGGGATTTTAAAGATATGAAAATTGGTGTGGAGAAAGAGGACAAAAATTAAAAGGTGATGGTGTGAAAATTATGATCCTATTGTTTACATCTTTGCCGTAAGTTCCGGTCAACTTTGACCGGTTGTATCTCAGGAACCATTCGTCGTAATTAAACGTTTTTTCTTTTAAAAGAAGCGTCCTGTCACTCTCTTTTGAATACCGTTTTCACAATTTAATTTAGTTTAACATTTCCCGAGGTATTCTATTTGTTTTTAAGCCAAAAAATTGTTTTTAATTTTAAAATATTTCTGAGACCGCTTAAATAGTCCAATTTCCATTCTGTAAAGTGCATTAAATAGCTATAGTATCTTTTTATAAAAAAATCATAGTTATTTTTATGTATCATAATTATTGTCGTTATTATAGCGACCGTAAATTTTTAATTAACATTTTAATTGTTGCTAAACTGTTTATTCAATTTCCATAGACTTCTGGAATTATAATGTCTACGGAAAGGGCTTTTACGTTACCAAGTTATTTAATTATTGATTAACAACTACTTATCTAAAAGTTTAGTTAAAAATTAAAGATTTTGTTGGAAAAACCCGCTTTTTCCGGGGCAAGTTTTCGTCAAAGTAAATCGAAAAAAACACGTCTCTATGCAGAATTTAATTGCGGTGAATTTTTATTTGAGTGTTTTTGGTCTAAAGTTAAAATCTTTGGAGTTATAGAGCAAAAATTGAAAAAAACACGATTTTCGGGCGCCATTTTGTTTATAAAAAAAGTAGCACACTATCTGCAGACTTTGCATATCTATATTATTAATACATACAACAATAAGATTCGATTCCAGCAATAAAATTGCTGGTAAATAACTTTTCCTTGTATTTTGCTAATTAGCCCAGAGTATATACATTTTTAATTAATTTACTCTTTTGTAGGAGTATTGAGGAACCTTTCTTTTTGGAACTTTTACCACGTTAAGCAGATGAGTTGTGAATTATTTAAAATTCTCTCATCTTAGTTTCCTCGACATCCTGTTTGATTTATAAATTTTGAAAATCTCAGGAGGAGTCACCAAAAAAGTCCACCTGTTGTCAATCTGGTGGTATGGAAACGGTATTTATTGTCGTTTTCTGTGATACATCGATTGATAACTTACTTTGTTTTTCGGTAGATGGCTCTAGTTCATCCGTGACATTTTCGTTGCAATTCGGAAAGGCCCAAAGTGTGATATCTGGAGAAATCGGAGATAAGAGGATATGGGACTACTCATAAGGGGGAAAAGACCTCCGAAACCGGTATAGACCCTTCCTGCACTCTCCGATTTACCCAGAGTATTATGCAGCTGCTGCATGTTCGTATTGCAAAGAAATTGAAAATGTTTATACATTTTTAATTCATTTATTCTTTTGTAGGAGTATTAAGGAATATTTCTTGTTGGAATTTTTACCACGCTGAGCAGATTAGTTGTGAATTATTTAAAATTCTTTCATCTTAATTTCCTCGGCATCCTGTTTGATTTATAAATTTTGAAAATCTCGGGAGGTTGTAACCAAAGAAAGTATTCCACCTGTTGTCAGTCTGGTGGTATGGGAACGATATTTATTGTCGTTTTCTGTGCTACTTTGATTGATAACTTACTTTGTTTTTCGGTAGATGGTTCTAGTCCATCCGTGACATTTCTGTCTTTGCAATTCGGAAAGGCCCAAAATGTGATACCTGGAGAAATCGGAGAGAAGGGGATAAGGGACTACGGATGAGGGGAAAAGACATCCGAAACCGGTATAGACTATTCCTGCACTCTCTGATTTAACCAGAATATTATGCAGCTGTTGCATAATGAAGAAGGTGTTAATGGTCAGATTTTGTTATTCAGGTGGTTTTGAGGTCCCTGAAAACTTGGTGCAACTTGTATGTAACCAAATTGGTTGTAGCCAACCATTATTTTAGGAATCAGACCCCAAGTTTTGCCAACAGTTGTGCAGCGTATCTAAGAGCTTTGTTGCTTTTTCATGTGATTAAACAAGGATAACTTCAAAATACTTAAGTCCTTGTTTGAATAGGACAGGATTTTAATTTTTAATTTGTTGAAGTTATACTTCTTTACGCGTGTTCGTGATTAAATATATATGTGTGCAAATTCATCAAAATTCTTGGTGCTACGCGCAGGTGAAACGTTAATAAGTTTGGGTTTTAGAATAAGCTGTCAAAAATTATTCAATATGGCGGCTATGGTTAAAAAAATGTGTTTAAGTTTGTATTTTTGTGAGGACAGAGACAAAAGTAACTTTAAAATTGTCTCGACTTTTTAAACAGTTTTTAAAAGCTACAGGAACTTTATTGTAAATGTTTTAGTATTGTAATTAAAAATTACATATAGTCGGTTCGCTAAACCCAGACACAACTGGTTAGTGATTTTAGTAAATAATTTTGCCACTTTGGTAAAATTGGCAAAAAATAAGTAGTAAATAGTTAATAATTACTAAATAGTTAGTAATTTTGCCAATTTTAGCAAAATTGGCCAAAACCGAAAAAAAATACCTACAAAAATCACTAGACAGTGGTGTCTGAGTGTAGCGAACTGACTATACCTACCTATTTGGAAAATTAAAAATGTAGTAGTTAATGATTCGATCTACACAATTTGATTTCCAACAAAATATCTAACAATCTTCGTCTAATATAATATTGTTTTCCTACTCCATATTTTGTTGTATTTTATTATTTTAATTCCACAAATATCAAACTAATTTAACTAACTTCAGACAATATGCAAATATGACCAACTGTCAACAAGTTTAAAACGTTGCTGTTAGACGGAGAGGCAGCGCTGAAAAATCTATTTGAATTTACTAAAGCTAGATTTTTCACAGTTGATTACTGTGAGTGTGTAGAGAAACATATTGCGGTCGGTCAAGCGAAACGTAGAACAGGGGTTACTGAGAGGGTATCAAAGTTGCTTTCCTACGAAGGTAATTATTTCCCGAACGTGACTGCACGCCGGGGTTTGTTTTGGTTGGATCGGGGAGAGCAGCATATGTGCCTCCTGATGAGAGACTAATAAGTTTCGAAACCGGTAGAGGTGCTTGCGGCACTCTCTGATTGGACTAGAATATCGCGCGGCTGAAGTTTAGTGTTGCAACGACATTGAAGATGGTTATTCATTTTTGATTTAATATACTCTGCTTGGAGTACAAAGGGAACTATTCTCGTTGGAACTTTACCGCGCTGAGCAGATGGGACGTGAATTATATATTGTAAAATTCCCTCATCTTCCTTAGTCTCGGCATCCGTATGGCTTGCAAATTGTAGAAGCCTCGGAGGTGTAACCAGAGAAGGTTCCCATTGTTTTCATTCTGGTGGGATGTAGAGTAGTATTATGTTGCTTTTTATGCCATTAGAGTGAAAACCTAGACTTTTGATAGCAGTTGCCGCTAGGGCATCTATGCCATTTCGTTCGTTGCGATCCGTGACTGCACGCCGGGATTTGTTTTGGTTGGATCGGGGAGAGCAGCATATGTGCCTCCTGATGAGAGACTAATAAGTTTCGAAACCGGTAGAGGTGCTTGCGGCACTCTCTGATTGGACTAGAATATCGCGCGGCTGTAGTTTCGTGTTGCAACGACATTGAAGATGGTTATTCATTTTTGTAATTATTTCCATTTACTAAGGCTGAAAATCAGTACACACATTCTAAATTAAATATAAATAAAAGTTGGTATAGTCGGTCAGCTGTATGACGGGGCAGAGCCGGTCGGCCAGCCCCAATAGTCTATTTAGAAAATGAAGTATTTTGGCTCGCAATTTTTTCGTCCAGCATGGATTTACTTGAAATTTTAACAGAAGGTAGGGAATAGTCCAAGAATCATTTTCTATATCATGCAGCTATCACACGCTAAAACCTTGGGGGTGGTTTCCACCCCATCTCGGGGGTGGGAATTTTTTGTTACATTTTAACCACGTAATTCGATGGAAAAGTGATTGTAAGAAAAAAATATTTTTTATATTTTCTTCGTAAAACTAATATATTTCGAGTTATTCGCGCTTGAAAATAACAGTTTTTCGGCGAAAAAATCGACTTTTTTAGAGGGTTTTTTTGAGAATACCTCGAAAAATATGTTTCTTTGTTGTTTCCATAGCACACTACTTTTAATGAATTTCGTTTACCGGTGACAGTAACAGTTATGTTTTTAAATTTACGCGTTGTGTAAGATATCTCGAGATAGGAAAAAGGTATTAACATGCGGTTTTCGCTATTCTGTTGCTAATTTTGTCTAATTTTGTAATATGGTATTAAAAATGCATGTTTGTATTTAATATTTTTCAAGGAACACTAGATTTCTGAAAAAAAATTAAATAACGCCTTCTAGCTGGCATATTACTCAGTAAGTTGGTTCGAAATCATAACTTTTACATTGACGAAAAATATCTGTCTTCAACAAGACCAAGCTGGCAAAATTTGATTAAGCAGGACCGGACTCACAGCCAGTTTTTCATAAAAAGGATCCCATTTACCCCCACCTCTTATTTCCAAATGTAGACCTAAACTTGTCAAATCAAATATGCGTAGAATTTTATGAAGAATACGACGATCGGATTTCCAGTGCCCCTTCATTAGGAAAATTTTGTAAAATTTAGATTTTTTAATTTTTTATATTCAATTACGCCCTCTAGCTTTGGTCCCATAATTATGAAAATAATTTCAAGGCTTTTCCTGAGGCAACTTTTTTTATAAATTTTTTTATTTCAAAGCGCTACTATAAACGGTTCCTGAGATATGGCCGAGAGCCATTCTTATTGGGACACCCGGTACACAATATACAGGGTGTCCCGAAAATATTGCTCATAAATTATACCACAGATTCTGGGGTCAAAAATAGGTTGATTGAACCTCACTTACCTATGTAAAATAGTGCACACAAAAAAGTTACAGCCCTTTGAATTTACAAAATGAAAATCGATTTTTTTTCATATATCTAAAACTCTTAGAGATTTTTTAGTGAAAATGGACATGTGGCATTCTTATGACAGCAACATCTTTAAAAAATTGTGAAAGTGGAATTTGTGCATTCCATAAAAATTTTATGGGGATTTTGTTCTTTAAACCCCCCAAACTTGCGTGTACGTTCCAACTAAATTATTATTGTGGCAACATTAGTAGTCTGAGCAGATTATCATCGGAGAATACGCCATTTTTGGGAAAAGTTATTTACCAGCAATTTTATTGCTGGAATCGAATCTTATGATTGTATATATTAATAATATAGGTATGCATAATCCGCAGATAGTGTGCTACTTTTTTGATAAACAAAATGGCTCCCGAAAATCGTGTTTTTTTCAATTTTTGCTCTATAACTCCAAATAATTTAACTTTACACCAAAAACACCTACATAAAAATTCACCGTAATTAAATTCTGCATAGAGACGTGTTTTTCCCGATTTACTTCGACGAAAATTATTCCCGGCAAATGCGGCTTCTTCCAACAAAATCTTTAATTTTCAACTAAAATTTTAGATAAGTAATTGTTTATCAATAATTAAATAACTTGGTAATATAAAGCTCTTTTCATATAAATTATAATTCCAGAGGTCGATGAAACTTTAATGAACAGTTTAGCAACAATTGAGTTAATTAATTATGGTATATAAAAATAACTATGATTTTCATATAAAAAGAAATTGTAGCTATCAAATGTACTCTACAGAATTGGAATTGGACTATTTAAGCGGTCTCAGAAATATTTTAAAACTATAAACAATATTTTGGCTTATAAACATATAGAATATCTCGGGAAATAGTAAACTTAATTAAATCGTGAAAACGGTATTGAAAAACAGGTGCCACGACGCTTCTTTTAAAAGAGAAAACGTTTAATTGTAATTAGTGGTTCCTGAGGCACAACCGGTTAAAGTTGACCGGCATTTACGGCAAGGATATAAACAATGGGATCATAATTTTCGAACCATCACCTTTTTATTTCGGTCCTCTTTCTCCACACCAATTTCTAAAGCTTTAAAGTACTCATAACATATTATTATAATAAAAACTATGGACGTTACTAGTGAAAATTGCCAAAAATAACAAAATTCCAAACAAAAATTAGATTGAAGAAAATGTAATCTCAAAGTTCAAAATCTGTATACGTTAAAAAAATGCATTTTCTCGGGTTCTCATGGAGCAATTTTCTTCATTATTTTTTTGTTCCCAAGTAACTCGAGTAGAGCCATCTAACTAACGTATTATTAAATGTCAAACTTGCTTTTGTTTTGTTAGAATAGATTAATTTATTTATAAGAAAAGAAAACTACATATATTTTCCAGTTGTAGACTTTTTTTAGATAAACTTACTACAAGTGTACCTTTTAATGTTAAACATACAAATATTCTCATTTAAAAGCTTTATAATTATTTAAAAAAATTTTAATTAAACAAATTGAAAGTTTTTGTTATAATAAATAAATTAATTTACTATTACAAGACAAAAGCATGTTTGACATTTAATAATACGTTAGTTAGATGGCTCTACTCGAGCTACTTGGGAACAAAAAAGAATGAAGAAAATTGCTCCATGGGAAGCAGAGGAAATGCATTTTTTTAACGTATACCGATTTTGAACTTTTAGATTATATTCTCTCCAACCTAATTTTTTTTGTTTGGAATTTTGCTATTTTTGGCAATTTTCACTCGTAATATCGATAGTTTTTATTATAATGATCTATGTTTTAAGTACTTTAAAAATATGAAGATTGGTGTGGAGAAAAAGAACCGAAATAAAAAGGTGATGGTTCGAAAATTATGATTCTATTGTTTATATCTTTGCCATAAATGCCCGTCAACTTTGACCGGTTGTATCTCAGGAACCGCTTATCACAATTAAACGTTTTTCTTTTAGAAGAAGCGCCCTGCCGCTTTTTTTTTCACTACTATTTTCATGATTTAATTTAGTTTAATATTTCCCGAGATATTCTATTTGTTTATAATTTTAAACTTGTTGAAGCCAAAAAATTGTTTATAATTTTAAAATATTCCTGAGGCCGCTTATATAGTCCGATTTTAATTCTGTAAAGTACTTACATTAAATAGGTACAGTGTCCTTTTATACAAAATTAATAAAAAAATCATAGTTATTCTTATGTATCATCATTATTGTGGTTCTGTCGTTCGGTATTCTCTCTTTCAGTGTTTTCCCAGCTATTGACCTCATAGTTCTCATTATTTCTGATGTTTACAGTAATCCTTTTGGTTTCTGCTATGTCACATCTTGATCGGTCTTATGATTTGTATATGCGCAGGTACTTTCCCTTCCATCCTCCTATCTTTATTCTTCCAGGTGTCATCCGTCAGACATCTTGACACGTTGTAATTAACTTTATTTGCCTGCTTTCGGACGCTCTCTTTAACAATAATTAAAATTTATATTTAAACAATTAAAAATTGTTTAATTGTTTAAATATAAATTTTAAAATATAAGTAAACATTAAATAGGTATATTATGGTAGGTACATTATAGATAGCAATAAAAAAATTTCATTTTACATAACTAAAACATAATAATTATAATAAAACAAAGACTGTCTACATAAAAAAAATAAGAAGGTACTATAAATACTTAGTAAGAAAAATAAAATAGATTACATTAAAAAAAAATTCTTATTTTTATTTCACCAAATTTATTAATTATTACATTTGTATAACTTTTTTTTATTTATCATTTTCTATATTTAAAATGCCAAAGACGATAGACTTTGTTGATTTAGAGAATTTCTTAAAACATGACTTTACTCTTTTCAGTGCCGAGAAAAATTTTTCCACTGAAGCGTTGCTAATAGGTATAGATTTTAAGCAACCTTTCTCCTTACACATGGTGTTATTTTCAATCAAAAAGGTCATAATACTTTTCAACATACTTTGCTGATTTTGTAAGATATTAGATGTGCTGTAAAGTTCTTTAAAATGTGCCACTTCTTCCACTAAATCATCAACATCGATATCGTTTTCATATTCTTAATAGTTTTCAAGTCTACTTTTTCACTATTGTCTGTAAACAATATGCTAAAAATATCGGTTACAGAATTATAAGCATCTCTTCGTATAGATAGTTTCGCAATTAACCTTTAACTACACGCGCTGGCGTATTTTGTACGCCAGATATAAGAATTCTACTGCAAATATATTTAAAAATTTAATTTTTGTCCTGGTTTATCTCTCTAACCTATCACTGGAATGTGCTTTACAATTTGGCTTTAGTTTCGTTATAATCGGCATTCTGGGAATATCGTAATTTACAGTTTATTATTTGTTGTTTCCGGTGGTGCACAATATACACCATGATTATATTAATCTAAGTAGTAATATAAGTACATTTCAATTGTTTTTTAGTCATTATGGCACAAAATATATTTTTCTTTATAAACAATACTTTTTCTCCTGTAAAAAATCACATTTAAAAAAATTTTTTATTAGTAATTTTATTTATCATGGAATCCAGCTATTCCATGATTCCAGTTATAAATCCCAATTGGCTTACTGAGAAGGAACTCCAAGTAGTCACTGATGTCAAATAAGGTTTATAACAAACAACTAAGTGTATTTTTTCAAAAAAAAAGTAAACAAATCCGCTGTTTTCAAGTGTATTTTCATGTGGCGTATAAAGTACGCCACGCATGTAGTTATGTTATAATTTGATGCGCGGGTAGTTAAAGGTTAAAATATCACAAATAGGTAAAAAACTATATTTATTTTAAAATTTTCATGTCTTTTTAAAAAATTGATAAGAATGGTTTACGGTTTATAAATATAACTCTTATTGTTACCATTTTCTGTTCGTAAAATGAAAGAAGTTTAAAAATTTATTTTGTTATTGCAATAAAAAAAAATGTTGGTGATATTTCAGGGCGCCATTAAAATGCGAGCCCGTGTCAGGTGCCTCACTAGTCCGTTCTTTAACGGTAAAATATTGCAAAACCTCTAAATTTTAAAGAACCGCTTGGATTGACATGAAAATTGGCATACACATAGCTAACAAGTCAAAGAAAAAAAGTGATATTGTGCCGATGTGTGCTTTTGCCCTGGGGGTGGTTTTCACTCCCTGTTGGGGGTGAAAAAATATTCGTCCAAAGAAAGTCAGGAAATGGATAAACTGGATAATTTTAAGTAACTTTTGTTCTATAGAGTTTTTTCACTAAGTCAATACTTTTCGAGTTATTTGGCAGTGAATATGTTCATTTTTTGAACAAAATAACCACGCTTTTAGACGATTTTTCGCAAATAACTCAAATAGTAAGTATTTTGTCGAAAAAAACATTCTAAGAAAAAATATAGCCTGTGAAAAATTTTAAAAAATGGTGTAGGTATACATCACGTCTCTACAACAAGTAGAAGCAGAGTTATAGCTAATGAAAAATAGGTTCATATTAGTCAAATTCTAAATGGAATACTTTAACCTGAAATAACCAAAAATGAAGCATATTTCGAGGAAAACTCATTACAACTTATTTAAAGTGTTTCAAAATATCTTCATTTTTGTTTTATAAAAAAAATTTCTAGCATCAGAATTAAACAAGTTACGCTCAAAATAAAGTTAGTCCCTTTTGGTTTTGGTAAAAAAATCGAGAAAATCACCCCCTAATTAGTATCTTAAATGAACTTAATCGTTACGACCTCACAAGTTTATTGACTCGAAGTCTATATATTCTTTATATGATCTGTAAGTTTCATCGGTTCAAAGTCCTTATTATTGAAAGGGCTGTAGTTAAAAGGGGTTGAACGAGTCATTGATCACGAATGTATGCAAATTTAGAAACACCAAATCTTAATCAATTTTTGTCTAACAGAAAAACAAAAAAATACATAATATTCAAAAAAGCAAATCTGACTTTTCTTGTTCTTCGAGATTTTTGGTATCTCTAATAATTTTTAAATTATTTTGAAAAAAAGCATATTTTTCAAAATTTAAATTTTTAAAAATTTTACTTTGAAACCAAATTTTTTTAAAAATAAGCACTTTGAATCGATGAAACTTACAGATCATATAAATACAAAATAAGTAAAATAATTTGTGGAGCGGTAACGATTAATTTCATTTAAGTTGCTAATTAGGGGTTGGTCTTCCCGATTTTTTTGGCAAAAACAAAAGGGACCAACTTTATTTTGAGCGTAACTTGCTTAAATTTAATGCTAGAAACTTTTTCTAAAAACAGAAATAAAGATTTTTTAAAACAGTTTAAAAAATTTATAATGAGTTTTCCCCAAAAAGTGCTTAATTTTTTGGATATTCCACGTCGAAATATTCTATTTGAAATTTGGTGAATATGAATATATTTTTCATTGGCTGTAACTCTGGTTCTACGAGATCCAGAGACCTAACGCGTACACCATTTTTTTTACTTTTTTATGGGCTATATTTTGGCTAAGAACGTTTTTTTCGACAAAATACTTACTTTTTGAGTTATTTGCGAAAAACCGTCTAAAAATGTGGTTATTTTGTTGAAAAATGAACATATTCACTCGCAAATAACTCGAAAAGTGTTGACTTGGCGAAAAAGCTCTATAGAACAAAAGTTACTTAAAATTAGTCAGTTTACACATTTCCGCACTTATTTTGGACATATATTTTTTCACCCACAAGGGGGGGTGAAAGTCACCCCCAGGGCAAAAGCACACATCGGCACAATATCACTTTTTTTCTTTGACATGTAAGCTATACGCATGCCAAATTTCATGTCAATCCAAGCGGTTCTTTAAAATTTAGAGCAAAAACCGTGAAAGAATGGACTACACGGGCCTAGTGGTAAAATAGGCCCTGTAACTTTGGTGACGATCGCCTCAGCATTTTACTACAGAGAAAAATTAATCCAATGCCTGTGTAGAAGCTTTGCCTTAAAATTTTTAAATAATTAAGAAAAGAGTAGTAGCTTCTGCTTTTACTTCTACTAGCTAAATTTATAATTTTAGCGCATTACTCCAGTGTCATACTTACATAAGTCTAGGGTTTGTCATAGTTTTATTAATTTAAATGTCCTTTTAAAATACTTTTATTATACATTTTAAGCTTACATTTCAAGCTTTTAACAGGAGAATACCACCCTGTTCGTTAAAAATGTTATCGCTAGGAAGTGTCAGACTAAAAGAGTTGCCCTCGTTATGGGAATTCAATCACTTTAATAGAGCAAGTGATATCATAATAGGGGACTGACACGTATGTCATGATACCATTTAAGCTGTTTATTCTCCAAAACAACGAACTTCTAATGGAAAGTTTTTCTCTTCGGTCGATGTATGTTTAGCATGTTGGGAAATATACTAATTTTCAGAATTCAATATCAATAGTAATAGTAATTATTAGAGCTCGGGAAATATGCAAAATGCATATAAAGTGCATATTTGCATATTTTGGATAAATTTTATAAGTGCATATGCGTTTATTAAAATTGCATATTTTCAGACTTTTTTTACCTCAAACGATACCAACAGAAAAAATATTAAAGAGAAATGAGAAGTCTCAGATCTAAAAAATAAATCTGAAAATTCTCGTGGAACCACTTTCTGGTAACATCCTAAATCACTGACTTTTACAATTTATAAGGTAAGGAGACGACAAATAAAGGAGGCGGAGGGGACTTTACAATATGCAGTACATTTTGTTTGATCCAAGATGGACAACATTTAAAAATATTTTTTTCAAATTTGTTACTTGTTTATCACACGCTGTAAATAGAGTAGCAGAACCTGTAAGGACAGAATTTCCAACAGTCAATACCCTTGTATCAAATATAAAAAAAAATATTTTTAAAAGCCCTTCTGCGAGTACAGGTGTATAAAGATCGTTTATCTAATGTACCTCTACCACCTGAACCTGTGATAACTAGATGGCGAACATGGTTAAATTCTGTAAATTGCGTAACCAATCATTTTGAGGGAATTAGAGACGTCATTTGTAGTTTAGATGTAGATAACTCAGGTGCTACAAAAAATGTGTGGATGTTTTAAAAAAACCGTTATTAAAAAGTATCCAAACTAATTTTGCAAATATTGCTGAACCAATTATTACGAAATTAGAAAAGCTAAACATTTCATTAGACCAAAGTATTGAATCATAAATTCATTAAATGAAAAAATTAAACACTTTGGGGAAACCAACAAAGTGTATCAAAAATTCTGCACGGTGTTAAAGAAAAATGAGAGATATCAAAAAATATTTCAAATAAATAATATTATTAAGATGGGGGATATTTAATTTTATAGGTAGAACCCTCAATTATACAATATTTTAAGTTTGCTTATTTCACTTCATGTGAAGTAGAAATAAGCTTTTCCGTGTATAAACAATAATTATTATCAGATAGACGGTTTAGTTTTTCTGTAGAAAGTTTAGAAAAACATTGAATAATGTATATACTTGTTTTAATTGTAATAATAATATAACAAAGAATGATGATGATAAATATAAGGAATAAATGAATATATGTAATGATGTATTTTTTTGTAGGTAATAGAAATTTCAAAAAATATTTTTTGTGACTAGCATAAAATAAATATTTGTTTTTATTTAGCTTAAATTTCTCGACAGCTTAGGCCATTGGCATAAAATAAATCATTAAATGACATCAAAACAAGGATTACTGCGGTTTTTATTTATATGCATTAACCCGCCATTACACGCGCTATGAGGGAATCCCTCACCATATTTGTTTATAAGCAATGAAATTGTGTAAACTAATACGATAACCTTAAGCACCCAGGAATGCCTTTGGCATGGTTCATGAGAGGGTATGAAAAAGTTATAGAATATTTCAGGCGGTGAGTGTGCTGTGTGATAGTTGAAAGAAGAGACATCCCTCTTCAGGTGAGGGAATTCCTCACTGCGCGTGCAATCACGTTTCTGTTATCTCAAAGAAACTTTTAGGTTTTATTTAATATTTAGGTAGGTTTAATTAAAATATTATTGTTTGGATTAGGTTAGGAACAGTGGCACACCGAGGGGGGGGGGGGGAGTTTTGGAGGTTAAAATTTCTTAAATTCTTAAACTAAAATAAAAGAAAAATTACGTAAAAATTAAAACTTTTTATTTATGAAAAATTACTTGGTACATTTTGTGTTATTATTTCACTCATTTTGGACAGTTTTTTAAGAGCACGATTTACAAAGATGCTAAATAATTGACTAAAAATAATATCCAGCACCTTACAAAGGAATTCAAATGTAGTTACACCGGTTTGCCACCAACTCTTTTTGAATATTCTGTAAGTAGTCAAACTAGAACTTGCGATATATCGCCACCAGTAGCTTAATTCAACTGTATCTCGTTGTCACTAACAGCCTTATTAATAAAAATTGCTTAGTCCAACGTTAGTCTCGGACTACTTAGTCCGAGATTAAGCGAGTACTGACTTCATTTTAAGATTGTCATTAATAAACACGGACTAAGCTCGGACTAACTAAACCTTCCTTAGTCCTAGATACAACAAATTTATGTTGGCAACCCTTGCGAAAAAGAAGAGAAATGGAGAGAATTTTGCGAAAAAGAAGAAAATGTAAAGAAAATGTAGAGGATTTAACCTCTCTTTCCTCTAAACCGAACAGCTGTTCGGTCGGTGCCATTTCTGCATAAATTTTAATTAATTTTTGTTGGACTTCGTTCTGAGAAGGTACTACTTGGTGTTTTATATTTTATATTATTGTATTATTGTTTTGTATTTCATATTAACTGCTGTACCTTTTGAAAATCGGTATTTGACTTTAAATTTACCTTCTAATTCCTCTAAACTAAAGATTTTTTTATAATTTTGTATATTTTGATGTGACTCACAAGAGGAATATCGTTCCGCTGATTTCTATCCTCATTTAATTCGTCTATTAATTATTTTAAATCATTAATAAAATAATATCTCTCCATTATCAATAATAACATAATAATGTTATTATATATTTATTATACAAGCAAGCAAAAGCAAATATAGCAAGTTTGTAAGGTTATGAATACAAAATGTCAAGTTAGTCTCGGTTTAAACCTACTATTACCTCGGATTAAATTTTAGTCCGAGACTAGAGAGGGTTTAGCTTAGTCCATCGTTAGTCGCTGTTTATTAATAGGGAAAATGAATGGTATTGACTTAGTCCTCGGACTAAAGTTAGTCGGGCGTTAGTCCGTGTTTATTAATAAGGCTGTAAATGTTTACTACTGTCTAGTATTAATTTATGCGACAAACCCATTTTTCAATATTTTGTCACTACTTGTACCCCTTAGCATCTGGTCAACTCAGTTATATTACAAAGAAAAAAAAATAGGTGCATAAATACAGTGTGAGCGGAAAGTGGGACTTGCATATATTTTTTTTAACTTTACCTATGAAAATCTGAAACTTACACAAATTACTTTTCAAACATCGAACTAAACAATATTTCATTGAAAAATAAATTCAAAATGTTTTATTCAAATGATACGACGTATAAAAAAATTACAAAATTAACAGAAATTTACAGAGAAAATTTACAGAATTACTACCACCTTTAAGAGGCTATAACTCAAGTACAAAGAACTATTTTACCATTTTATAGCTGTTTTTTTTTTAATTTACAAAATCTTAAAAATGCACTAAAACTTTGAAAATGAAATGATAAACTTCTTTTTGAGAAAATTAAGAAAAATAAAAAAGTATAATACGATATTCGAAAAATATCAATTATTAAAAAAAATGTTTATACAAAGACCTAACAATTTTTTGTGTACAACTTACCTAAAATACATTTAATAATAAGTTTGGAAAATAATAAACCTTAATAAATAATAATAAAAAAAAATTTTTTAGTATCAATTTTACGAACCAATAATTATTCTTGATAAAGTTCTGTGCATGGTATAAAATGTAAGATGCAATCATCACATATTAAATTTTATAATTTTTGTACGAGGTATATCAGAAAATATGACTTCACTTATTTTTAGTATTGGTAACCAAAGCTTGTCGCATTCTGCTGATGGATTTGCAGATATATTGGTGATTCTTTTGAAAATTGAAGCCCTTTAATACATGCCGTACATTAAGGATCATCTATTCTTTTAAATAACTTCTTCTATAAGGTTTCCATACATTTTTGTTTTCAACCAATTTTGAAAAAATGTGAAAACTTTGAATCATCCACGTCCGTCTGTCCGTCGGTCTGTCTGTCTGTCTGCCTGTGATCACAACTCTTCCGTCAATATACCAGCTAGAATGACAATTGAGGTGTCAAATGAAAGTTATAATCCAAGGATGGTACTAAAGATGAGATATTTGACCTAGGCTGTCTGTCCGTCGGTCTGCCCGACCGCGAATATAACTCCTTCATCATTATACCAAGTAGAATGACAAATGAGGTGTCAAATAAAAGCTTATAATCCAAGGATGGTACTAAAGGTGAAATATTTGACCTAGGCTGTCCGTCCGTCGGTCCGTCCGACCGCGAGTATAACTCCTCCGTCATTATACCAGGAAGAATGACAAATATGTCAAATGAAAGCTTATAATGCAAGGATGGTACTAAAGATGATCAATTTGATCTAGGCTGTTTGTCGTCGGTCTGTCCGACCGCGAGTATAACTCCTCCGTCATTATACCAGGTAGAATGACAAATGAGGTGTCAAATAAAAGCTTATAATCCAAGGATTGCACTAAAGGTGAGATATTTGACCTAGGCTGTCTGCCCGTCGGTCCGTCCGACCGCGAATATAACTCCTCCGTCATTATACCAGGTAGAATGACAAATAAGGGGTCAAATGAAAGCTTATAATGCAAGGATGGTACTAAATGTGAGATATTTGACCTGGGCTGTCTGTCAGTCGGTCTGCCCGACAGCGAATATGACTCCTTCATCATTATAATATAACACATTTGTCATTCTACCTGGTATAATGACAGAGGAGTTATACTCGCGGTCGGACGGACCGATGGACAGACAGCCTAGGTCAAATATTTCACCTTTAGTACCATCCTTGGGTTATAAACTTTTCCTTCAGACTGTCTGTCTGTCGGTCCATCCGACCGCGAGTATAACTCCTCTGTCTTTATACCAGGTAGAATGACAAATGTGTCAAATGAAAGCTTATAATGCAAGGATGGTACTAAAGGTGATCAATTTGATCTAGGCTGTCTATCGTCGGTCTGTCCGACCGCGAGTATAACTCCTCCGTCATTATATTAGGTAGAATGACAAACGAGGTATCAAATAAAAGCTTATAATCCAAGGATTATACTAAAGGTGAGATATTTGACCTAGTCTGTCTGTCCGTCTGTCCGTTCGACTGCGAATATAACTCCTCCGTCATTATACCAGGTAGAATGACAAATGAGGTGTCAAATGAAAGCTTATAATGCAAGGATGGTACT
Source organism: Diabrotica virgifera virgifera (assembly GCF_917563875.1). Taxonomy (NCBI): domain Eukaryota; kingdom Metazoa; phylum Arthropoda; class Insecta; order Coleoptera; family Chrysomelidae; genus Diabrotica; species Diabrotica virgifera. Next base: position 202,195,138 of record NC_065447.1, read on the forward strand.
AAATGTGAGAAATTTGACCTAGGCTGTCTCTTCGTCTGTCCGTCCGACTGCGAATATAATTCGTCTGTTACTATACCAGGTAGAATAACAATTGAGGTGTCGAATGAAAGCTTATAATCCAAGGATGGTACTAAATGTGCGAAATTTGACGTAGGAGTTCCGGTTTTAGAAATGCGACCAGAAGTACTGTTTTAAAGTCACCGGAATAGTACACGTGATATATTATTTGACGCTACCCCGCAAGAAGAGAACAAATATATAGTTCCGGTTTCATGACTATCTGTTCATCTGTCTTTCCGTCCGGGAATACAACTCCTCCATTATTAATAAAGATAGAATGACAAATGAGGTGTCGACTGAAAGCTTATAACCCAATTATGGTATTAAAAATGAGAAATTTGACATCGGAATTCCGGTTTTAGAGTTGTAACCGTATGAACTGTTAAGCTGAAAGCGATATATCATTTGACGTGCCTTAGCAAGATGAGAAAAAATTTTGGTTTTGTTTTTTATATCATTTCCCCTTAAAAAGTTCTAACCAGAAGTGCCGTTATAGTCGCAGAAATAGTACATGTAACACATCAATCGAAGATTATTGAAAAGTTGACTTTTAATCTTTAGTTCCTCTTTTGAAGTCATTTCTGTTTAATCAATGATGACCCAAAGTTTAGTCAAAATGACTAAAAATTAGTAAAATCGTAAATCAATCGACTCAAAGTTACACGAAGTGTTCAAATGTCGACTTCCAGTTCTACTTTCGATTACTTTGGGTGAAAACCTAGGACTTACGAAGTAAAATTACTTGTTTTATTAACCACTAATATAATAATTTCGTGACAATACATGTTTATATTTACTAAAGTGTAAGCTACTAATTGCCGCGATTCTAAAAAATTGCATTTTCCTGGAGAAATACTAAACATTCATTTGCCAGAGGGGCACGAAACATGAAACACGGTATTTAGCTCAGACTGCGTGGCCACGGTATAATTAACATAAATTTTATTCAAGAAGCTAAATGCCGCTATCAAAGGCAATAAATAATTTGTTTTTTAATTACAGCCATAAATCTGTTGCATTGTTTAAGTATGTTGGCGTAATATATTTTAGGCTTGTGCGCTACAGTTATTGTCCCTCATTTACCTGGCTCCATGTGGTCCTTAAAAAGTCAACATTTACAGTTAAACGGGGGCATGCTGTTTACCATATCAATCAAACTATACTTTTTTCCGCTGGGGTGGAAACGTATAAAAGCTTACATTGTATCAATGTATTAAAATTTTTTACGTGTTAAAGCAACGCCAACGATGACAATAATAAATATGTATTAACATGGTTTATTATTTATTTATTGTAATGATTTATAAAGTCTCCTTTTTTTTTGCACATATATGGTATTACTCACGAATCAGTTTTTTATATATTAGGTTTCCTTGTTAACACCAATAACCAATGCTCCTAAAATTTAATGACTTGTCCGCCATCTAGATAATAATATATCGCACAATCCTAAAAAATGTTAATACCTTTGATTTAAAATTCATTTTCGCGCCTTTAATTTTTTTACAATAACGATTATAACGACTGACGACGGTCACTTTTGTGTTTGATTTATTTAAAAATATTGATAAGTTAGTATCGGTAAGAAGTAATAGTCCAGGTTAACCCTCGTAAGGCGGTGCTTAGATTCTTACGTAAACAACGGTGCGGGGTGCATTTGCACCCCATCCGTATATTCATTTTTTATATGTGAACGTTGGAGAAATTGATTTGAAAGATAATTAGGATTTGTTTTTCATATTACGAAACATAACCTCGACACCGTAAGGTACAAGAAGACGGCTTAAGTAAGTAAGTATTACGAAACATAATTTTATAAACAAAATACTGATTTCTTCTTAAAAACAATATTATCGCTGCAAGAAAAGCACATGAAATTTTTCAGTGTGAGCAACACAAAGTTTTTACACACAATACAATTATGCCGGGACTTTCGGTCTGTTTTTCTCCGACATAAATAACACCGACATTGTCCCATAGCATAGCTCGGTTAGTTCCAGCAGAAGCGTTTTATTCAGGATGAAATTTTCATCATTTGTACCTTACAGTCATTTTTCCAAAAAAAAAACATGTAAACGCAAAGAGTTTTAAATGCTGTAATGGGTGGAATGCGTTTAGAATTGAATTTAATGCGAATAAGAAAATTAACAAAAATCAAAAAAAATTATTAAAAAAGATAGGTAAAAAAAACGAGGTCTGGGGTGCATCTACACCCCTCACCGCCTTACGAGGGTTAACAATTTAAAAGCTTGATTGACTTCTTGATTTAAACCTAATTCTACATAAATCTTTATTTATTGTCATGATACTATGCAATATCCACTCCTGGTACATACACTCTGGGCTAAAATTAACCGCCCACTTTAAAAATGGGTCATTTTTGATGTCTTGTATTTCCTAAACCTGTCGTCCGATTTAAGTGAATTTTTTAATATATTATAGTCTTATTCTCTGGCAATGTCGGTATTATAATATTGTTGCGAAACAGGTTAATTTTCATTGTATACCGGGTGTACCAATCAAACTGTGTTTTTTTTTCTCGAAGTTCGCATCACGCTGTGGAATATTCTAGCATTAAAAAATACTGAAATTAAAATCTAACTATAGCCTCATGTTTTCTCAACATTATGTTTTTTGACTCATTCACGTAAGTTGGACCATAAAAAAGTTAGATACTTTAACAACTAGCCATGTTTTTCATCAATACAGGGTGTTTTTAAGTAAGGATGGCCAACGTTAATGGGTAATTCTGCATGAAAAAATAATGACAGTTTGCTTTGTAAACGAATGTCCGAAAATGCTTCGTTTCCAAAATAGGGGTTGTCGAAATTTTTCTTACAAACTGACGATTTATTTATTGCTTTAAAACCGGTTAAGGTATGCAAATGAAATTTGCTGGATTTTAAGAGGTAGTTATTGCACAGTTTTTGACATGCAATTAAGAATTTAATATTCACCATTGGCGTCAATAAGGGTAGTAATACGGCTTATATTACCCGTATGCGCGCCAATGGTAAATATTAAATTCTTAGTTGTATGTCCAAAAAATGTGCAATAACTACCTCTTAAAACCCACCAAATATAATTTGCATACCTCAACCGGTTTTAAAGCAATACATAAATCGTCAGTTTGTAAGAAAAATTTCAACACCCCCTATTTCGGAAACGAAGCATTTTCGGATATACCTTTATGAAACAAACTGTCATTATTTTTTCGTGTAGAATTATCCATTAAAGTTTGCCATCCTTCTTTAAAGACACCCTGTATTGATGAAAAACATGGCTAGATATTAAAGTATCTAACTTTTTTATGGTCCAACATAAGCGAATGAGTCAAAAAACAGAATGTTGAGAAAAGATGAGACTACAGTAAGGTTTTAATTTCAGTATTTTATAAATGCTAGAATATTCCACAAGTTCATGCGAACTTCGAGAAAAAAACACAGTTTGATTCGTACACCCGGTATACAATGAAAATTAACCTCTTTAGCAACAGTGTTATTAGAACGACATTTCTTAAGAACAAGGCTATAATATATTGAAAAAATCACTTAAATCGGACGACAGGTTTAGGAAATATAACACATTAAAAATGACCCATTTTTAAGGTGGGCGGTTAATTTTGGCCCAGAGTGTAAATATATTGCTTTTAAGAATTATTTAACCATCCAAAGTTATTACTTTATTTATAACTGCTCCATATTTAAATGAACATTACAAGCCCTACTATATATTTAGCTCTACTAAGTTTTAAACTTTTCCTCAAGAGCCACCATTCAGCATTTCAGTTTTTCTTCTAAATCGTTTTCACCATTTCCTACTAAGACTACACCATCAACCATCATCATACTGGTCCAACACTAATGAGAACCAATAATGGCATCGAGACTTCCTTTTTGCTACACCCTCATACATGTCTCACCATCTTTATGAATTTACTGGGACTGCTTGTTTATTATGACTGCTTGTGTTTAGTGACCACTAGAAAATCTTTCAGGGAACTATATTATACGCGTTTACAAGAGTGAATACCATTTGAGCGTTTATGTCTTTAGTCCTGTATTTTTCCATAAATTGTCATATTATACTCATAATTTCATTCATAGGAGATTCTGACCAATAGAAAGCTACAGAAATAAAAGTTAAAGTGATTATTTTTTAATGATTTTAACTTCCAGTCGTATAGTAAGATATCTGATCACGTGTTTAATTCTGTCCAATCAGATTAAAATTATACTAAGAACTATTTTCTATAGAAAATTACCGATATAATTTTTTAAGTAGATTGTTTCTGTTTAATGGCAACCAGTTTCCTAGTTTTGACAACTGTCACATTTAAGAAAATATCCATAATATACGTATTAAAAAATAATCTTACGAATATCACACGACAGTAAGAATAAATAAGAAAATAATGCTTTATTTTTATTCAAATTTGTTGTCATTGGGCAATAGCCACTCGAGCCCTGCGGGCTTTAGTGTCTATTGCCAGACAACAAATTTTCGAAAAACTGTCGCATTATTTTCAATTTATTCTCACTCTCTTGTAATACTATACCCGATTATTTTTTAATGATTTTAACTTCCAATCGTATAGTAGGTAAGATATTTGATCACGTGATTAATTCTGTCCAATCAGATTAAAATTATACTGAGAATTATCTACTGTAGAAAATTACCGATAGAATCCTTGTGATATTATACCCGATAATTTTTGATAATATCCCGTCGTGAAGCATTACCTCAGATGCCCTTCGTTACTATGCAAAAATGAACATTCAGTGACATTAATGACAATTAATGTTTTACAACTTGTCACATAGAACACCAAGAAACACGTTTAGCAAATATTCCGGTGAAGATATCAATAAAATATTAGCTAAAATTATTTAAAAAGACAGTTTTATTCATGAAATACTATCAGCGAATTACCCTCGATCTCTAAAATTATTATCGACTTGTTGCACTCGTGCCATTTTGACATAATTTCACTCCCTTTTGGGTCATGAAAGCAAAACTGTCAAAATGTCACTCGGGAAACAAATCGATAATTTTAGAGCACTCGTGCAATTACTACTCAAAATTTCATCTTTTTATGCTGTGTCTTGTTTAAAGCCAAACTGATTATCGAAAATGTTGGTTTCTTCACGTATCCGTCTATCAATCCGTCTTCCAATTATTATGAATGGATCAATGGATCCATTCTGAATGCTGCCAACGTACGCTTCAGATGGTAAGGTTTTTTTGACCTTACCATTATCAAATATCTGTAATCTCTAATGCATTTTTAATGTAAGAGTCCTTTGTGCCTGTATTTGATGTTTTTTAATTTTCCAACCAACAACAACAGTAGAAAATTTTTTCCAAAAGTAGAAGTTTTTAAAATTTTACATGGGATCCCTCCCTCTTCATAGTTGTATTTTGAAGTTATCGGCCATAGCTCTGAAGATGGCTTTATAAGCCGAAAGCGCTCAGCTAGGATTTATATATTTTACACACTTCAAAAGTTCGCTTCTCCCTGTCTTTCAGTAGTCATAAAAGTGTTGGTCCTGTAAGTGTGTACAAAAACTATTTAAGTCTTTAGATTTTTGAAAAGGTATTTGAACGACCTTTAAAATGAGGTATCACTCAATCCCCCTTTCCATTTAAAGATGTTGGGGGTTGTGTTAGCCCCCGCTAGAGGATTTATGTAATTTAGTTGAAAATTGCTCTACAAAATATCCACCTTATAAATAAATTTGACGTGATTTTTCATATTTTTAGATATTCGATATAGACAAGGTGAAAACGTCGGGTTCGTTGGGAAAAATATTCCCATGAGATTTTTTTGCATAATCCCATTCCTGAGACATCCCAGAATAAGGTTCAAGAAGTCGCCCACGTGAAAAGTGGTCCAAATTTTTTTAACAATTTTTTTTAATCAAATTGCAAAAATCAATATTTTTGGTCCGGACAATTTTTTTGTAGGTTTTTTTTTGGACCATTCTGGATAAAAAAGGTCTCTTATAATTTTTCTCTAAAGTTGATCGTTTTCGAGTTATAAAAATGGCGATTTTCAAGGCTTAATAACTCGGTTAAAAGTTATTATTATAAAAGTCAGAAAATGACTAAATCAAAGCCTAATACCCCCTACAAGATCCTGAAGAAATTTTTGTGATTATTTTATTACTAAGCTGTAATTTTTAAGTAATAATAATGAGCGCCATGCACGTGTTAGGCGGCCGTAAATGCTGAGTGCGAGAGAGATGCCACTCCGGCAGTCCAATTGTGCATCTTACTTGCACTCACATTTACAGCCGCGTCAATATGATCTAACCGCCGATTGTTATTAATTAAAAATAACGGCTTAGTAATAAATTTATAACACAGATTTCTTCAGGATCATGTAGCGGTGGCTTTAAATTTTGATTTAGTCACTTTCTAACTTTCATAATAATAATTTTTAACCGAGTTATCTCAAGTAGGTCTTCAAAAGGGTCATTTTCGCGTTTTTCAAATTTTAAATTGCTTGTAACTCAAAAAAAAATCAACTTTATAGAAAAATTATAAGAGACCTTTTTTGTCCAGAATGGTCCAAAAAACCTAATAAAATTTGACCGAGCCAAAAATATTGACTTTTGCAATTTGATTAAAAAAAATTGAACCACTTTACACGTGGGCGACTTGAATCTTATTCTGAGATGTCTCACGAATGTGATTATGCAAAAAAATCTGATGGAAATATTTTCCCAGCGGTCTCGCCGTTTTGGTCTTGTCTAATAGGGATCAAATTACAGAGGGTGGCAACTTTTCAAATCGACAAAATGTATGTATATAACTGGCACAGTATATATTTTTCATTTACCATAATTTCATATTTAAAATCAACGAATAAAAATAGAGAAATCCCTAATGGTAGGGGAGCCCAAGCCGGGATTTTTGCAGTAACTCCAGTGCATCAGATTATCATATGGGGAGAAACCTAGTACCCTCTAGATGTACTTCAACCATATATATTGGCTCTAAACACAGGGGAGTTCGTTAAGGGAGGCCGAAAAAAAATATATCCTTAGAAAAACTCGAAATCGTCAAATTAAGATACGGTAAGTTAAGTACATGCAAAACAGACGGATGATTTGGGCGGGGCGTAAGGAAATGGGTGAGTCACAAAGTTTCACAAGGAAAAAGGGGTTCAAGATGGCGTACAGTGAGTAGTACACGTGTGAGTCGTGCTCTGATATTACTATAACAAATAAGTCTTTTTAATTGTAGTTATTAGTGCAGAAGTTTGATTGTGAACACAATATGCCTAGTACTAGAGGAAATTCAAGTGGTAGTCAATCCACAGTGCAAGAAAATCAACATAACCTAAACGATCGGATTGCGAAGCTGGAAACTTTTTTAAAAAAAGGTTTAAGTGATATTAAAAGCCAAATTTCCCCTGCAGCACCATCGGAGATTGAATCATCCTTATTATCAGGTACTATAAATGATTTTGAAACCAAGTTTCTTGCTGAAATAAATTTGGTTAAATCAGAATTAACAAAATTGCAGAGCTTAATTGATAATCAGCAAAAAGATATCGAAATTATAAAGAAGGACAAACGATCCAAAATTCTTGTTCTAAACGGCATTGAAGAGAAAGAAAAAGAAGATATATATGATGTCGTCGTTAAACTCATACAACAAAAATTTAAAATTCCCATTAACACTAATAACATCGATAACTGTTATCGGATGGGTAAAAAACGCCCACATAATAAGAAGCCTCGGCCAGTGGCCCTGAAGTTTGTAAACAAATGGATGAAAACTCAAGTGTTTGGTGCTAAAAAAGGTTTAAAGGGTAGTGGTATAGTGATAAGTGAAATGCTGTCACAGGAAAATCGGGAGTTGTATTTAAAAGTTAAAGAATCTGTTGGTGCAAGAAATTGCTGGACTTTTGAAGGTAACATATATACTTTGGTGAATAATACAAAAACACTTATTAAAACAATATCTGACTTAGGTAATTAAATATAGTGTGGCATTCAACTATTTTGTTATTTTATTTTGTTTATTTATTTAATCACAATCTGCTAAAAATTCGCATAGTAATTTATGAACCTAATTTAGCTGTCAAAAATTTAAATTTTATTTATTGTTATTATATTCAAAGGACTTTCTTCTTCTGTTTTTATACAATGGGTTTTGGGCGCGGTTTTACACTTTTCACGTGCATTTTGCTTATTTTTAAATATATACTATATTATTATAATACATAAAAGTGAAGTTTCTAAGTCCAAGAACAACGTTTTTAAAAAGAACTTTATTGACAAGGGACTACTTACTACAGTTAAATGCAAAATAAGAGTGACGCTATACAATGCAAAAGTTTATTTATAAGCTCGGTGACGCCGAGGTGTGGTCGAGGTGAAGCTTGCTGACGCTGTCCTTTTATTATTGGTGATTTAGCAGTTCTGGTTTCTTAACTCCTCCGGGGCTAGATGAGAACTATGGGGTAGCATAGTTCGAAGAAATGGAAAATTTTCTGGTACCTTCTTTTCTTGTTCTGTGGATTCCTTTGGTGATTCTGGATTCGTATTTTTTCTGTATATTTGCCAAATGGTGTAGACAAGGAAGATGATTGCTATGACATATAAAATTATGGTATAAAAACTGACATGTTGAAAATGAATGGGAACTGTGTCTAGATTGTCTATTTTGTTTTCTTGATCTGCTAAAGCACTTTGAACATTATTTAATTCGTCTAATTTTATTGAGTCTATTTTTATTGTTTTAAAGTTTAGATCACTGACCGGGGTTTTTAGTAACACTTCTAAATTTGGCAGTTCCATTTTAACAAAGTTTGGAGTTTTTAGTTCAAATGATTTTAAAACGTAATTGTCTATATAAATTTCGCACGCACTATTGAGTTCGATTAAGTAACTACCGTTTAATGGAATATTGTCTGAATTTTTGTCGCATTTTTGAATACTAATCACTTTGTTTAGAGTTATTACGATCCACTTATTGTTTTCAAGTTTTTGAATTTTTATATTGTTAATTTCTGTTGGCACTGATTGACATTGATTTACAAATTTTGAGTACTGTATTAGTTGAACTTCGCAAGGGGCTGTTGGTGTTACTTCAATGGACTGGACATCGTGGCATAAATATTCTTCTTCTAACAATTTTTGACATTGAACGTTGGCAAGTGCATATTGGTATCGATTGGAAAGTAGGAACTTGGATTTTGGAATAATTGTTCTAAAATGAGTTTGGTATCGGGTCGTAAAGGAATAAAGATGATAATAATCATAGTCATTGATCTCAACAATGGGCAATTCAAGTACAAAAATTATTTTATTTGCTTTACTATAACTTTTTATTTTTATTATTTTTTCGAACAACAAAATATTTTGCAAAGATAATTCAAAAGGGAATTTGTTATTTTTAAGAAATTTACTAACGTTTAATATTTCGAGAAATAGTTCATCTGGGTCGGCTATCGAATTATGAAATGTATTTAGTTTCGAAAAGCTGATAGCAACTTCGATTTTTTCTAGTAGATCATAAATAATTTGGAAACTAGTGTAAAATTGTGACACAAGTCTTTCTAGTGCAAAATAATGAAATGTCTCAACTTTTTCTATTTTTATATCTTTAATTAAGTTTTGAACTTCTGTTATGCGTGAACTTAAAATTAACTGGTTATGGGCTAAGATTTTTGTATTATTTTCAAAATTCTTTATTGAAGATCTTAATAAGGTGATTTGATTTTTAACTATAGTTTTAATATTATTTTGATTATTTGTTAGAGTTGATATAGCGTCGTTGTAACGTTTTGCATCGTTTTGGTCTAGGTTTCCGGTTATAAATTTTATTGCGGAACCTACACCATCAAATAGAGATCTTTTAGATCTGGTATTCCAAAAGGGATTTAATTGTCTTAATTCAAGATAAATTTTGTTTTCTAAAATTTGGATTAAATGATAGGAGTCTTGAAATTCTTTATTAAAGCTTAGAATTTGAGAAGTATTTGAAAGGGTATTTATCATGGAATTATATTGATTTTGTAGAGTAAGGAAATTTGTAGTAATGTTTGTAATGTCATAGATATGTATAAAAGTCCAAACATCTGTCTGAATTCGGGCTGTGCCTAAATGAAGGGGTAAAAGTCCGGGATTGTCGTTTAAGTTATGGAATTTGGATGTGTCTCGTCTTGCGTCGACGTTTGTTGTCCAGAGGGTGAACCTGCAACGGGAGGTTTCTTTAGTTCTTTAATATGTATAATTTCTGTCTGGTTAATGTCTTTTTTATATTTAAGTCTTTGTCGTACAAGTTCTACTCGGTTTCTATCAAGAATTTTGGTTATTTTGTAGGGACCTAAGTATGGTTGATGTTTTTTGTTACGTTTTTGGGTATTAACTTTATAAACTACTTGTCCAATTTTAAATTCTGAATTTATTTCTCCTTGATCGTTTCGTTTATCAATTACTTTAGTTTTATTTTGTGTTAGATTTTCATGTACATTTTGGTAAACGTGTTTTAATTTGTCTTTATGATTATTTATATATTCTGAATAGAAATTTTGGGAAAGAAATAGTTCGTTGGGGTTTCTAGAATCTGTATGTCCGAAAGTTAGTTCAAATGGGGTAAATTTTGTGGAACTATGAATAGAATTATTGTAAGCTATAAGAGCATAGTCCATTAGGTCATCTTCGTTAGGATACGTTTGTTTTAGAAGTCTTAAATGTTCGATTAGTGTAGAGTGTATTCGTTCAGCTATTGAATTTGATTCATGGTGACCAGGAGTAGTAAAATGAACTTTGATTTTGTGAATTGCTAATAAATCTTTTATTACTTCATTATTAAATTCTCTACCTTTGTCTGCTACTATTAATTGGGGAATGCCGAAAGAAGTGAAGTATTTTATTAAGGATTTCGTAATGTGAATTGCGTTTTTACCTGGAATAGAATAAGCTTGAGCAAATTTAGTAAATGCGTCTGTGAGGGTCAAATATTTGTTACCGTCATATGTAAAAATATCTATATGAATAATTTGAAAAGGTTTGCTGGCGGTTTCCGTAAGCATTAGTGGGACATAAGGGGTGTGTCTACCATATTTATTTTTTTGGCAAATAGAACATTCGTTAATGTAATTAGTAATAGTTGTCTTCATATTTTTCCAGTAATAATTTTGACGTAATTTTTCAAATGTTTCGTTAATTCCTCTATGGTTAGTTTTTCCTTCGTGGTAGTTTTTTAATAAAATTATTTGTTCCTCTTCGTTTGCTACTGTATTAATTAATCTAGTGCATTTAATTAGTTTCGGACCATTTTCAGAAAAATGTTTTAGGTAATATTTATTAAAATCATTATACAGGTTGTCTTTACTGAAGTACAAATAAAATGTAGTGTTAAGGTCTGTGTATGCCATAAGAAATTCAAAAATATCTTTTTCATTATCAGTTTCAGGGATTTTTACTTTAATTATTTTATGGTTTTGATAAGTTTCATGAGTTATATCGGTTTTTGGGTAAACGTTAGGGTATACTAAGATTTGGTGAACTTTGTTATTTATTATTTCGTCTAAAATGGGTATTCCTTGATTCGTTGTTTCGTTTGCGGTTGTATGTTGTGTAGATTCGTCTGAGCTTTCGTCTTGTGTATTTATTTTGTCTGGAGGTATTCTTATATCAGAAATAATGTTAATTTTTCTCGATTCGTTATTGTCACTTGTTGAAGGTTGTGGCTCTAATGGATTCTCTGCAAAATTTTGGAGGTACTTTAAAATATCTTCGTCTACGTCTCCAGGATTATTTATTATTGATTCATCTTCTAATGCGTTAATTGTAATGCGAGATAGACAGTCTGCGTTTGTATTGTGTTTTCCTTTTTTATAAATAATTTTATAATCGAATTCTTCTAGTTTTAGACGCCAACGTATTAATTTTGAGTTTGGCTCCTTTAGACTAAAAAGCCAAGATAATGGTTTGTGATCCGTGTAAATGAAAAATTTTCTTCCGTAAAGGTATGGTCTAAAATGTTTACAGGCCCATACAATTGCTAATAGCTCCTTTTCTATAGTTGAATAATTTGTTTCTGATTTATTTAGTGTTCTTGAGGCGTATGCGATGGGTCGATCATTTGGTACATTTCCTTGTGATAATACGGCTCCAATTGCATAATTGCTAGCATCTGTCGTTAATATAAATGGTTCGCTAAAATTTGGGTATTGTAAAATAGGATCATTTGTTAATATTTGTTTGCAAGTTTCAAAACAGTCAATAAAATCTTTATCGTGGTTTACTTTAGAACCTTTTTTCAAACATTTGGTCATTGGTTTAGTAATTTTTGCAAAATCTTTTATAAATCGTCTATAGTAACCTAGTAATCCTAAAAAGCTTTTTATTTCAGTTTGGGTTTTTGGAATGGGAAATCTTTTTATAGCTGCGATTTTATCGGGGTTTGGTTTTACGCCTTGAGGGGTAATTACATGTCCTAAATACATAACTGTTTTTTGTAAAAATTCTGACTTGTCTAATTGTACCTTTAAATTACTTTTTCTAAGTCTTTCGAAAACTATTTTTAATTTTTCAAGGTGCTCTTGTAAAGATGTGCTATAAATTAAAATATCGTCTAAATATACTATACATGTTTCGTCTGTTAGTCCTCTTAAAACATTGTCTATTACTCTCTGAAAAGTTGAGGGTGCATTTTTCAAACCAAAAGGCATTCTTTTAAATTGAAAGTGACCTTGTGGTGTACTAAAGGCTGTTTTTTCAACATCTTGTGGGTCTACTTCTATTTGGTGGAAGCCACTTGCAAGATCTAGTGTCGAAAAATAATTTGCTCTTCCTAATTTATCTAAAATTTCTGTTATGTTTGGTAATGGGTATTTATCATCTACGGTTCTCTCGTTTAATTTTCTGTAATCTATTACTAGACGCCATTTTCTTTTTCCTGTAGCATCTTGTTTTTTCGGGACCACCCAAATGGGACTCGAAAACGCTGAATTGCTATCTTCTATTATACCTTCTGCTAACATCTTATTTATTTGGGATTTAACTTCTTCTCGGTGAACTTCCGGGAAACGATATGATTTTGTATATATTGCAGAATCATCAGTAACTTTAATTTTATGTTTAATACTATTAGTAAAACTTAAGGGTATGCCTTCACAATAAAATATATCTCTGTATTGGAAACAAAGCTTTTTTAGTAATTCTTTTTCTTCTTTGTTGCAATGATTTATCCTTATATTTTTTAAATTCCTTTTTAACATATTATCATCATTAATAGACGTTTCTTCGTCAGTTTCCATCTTTCTTATAAAATTAGTATTTACTATATCTAATGGTTCTATATCTAAGGGTTCAATATTACTTAACGTTGTCTTATATTCGCTCATATTCGTAATAGTGGTTATAGCAAAATTATTTTTTACGTTAACTACTGCTTTAGGCATTTCGATTCCTTTACCGAAATTTTTATATTCTAGTATACCTAATCCTTCATTTAATTTTACCGGTATTTTGACTATTTGCTTAGTTCTAGGGGGAATAATTATTATATGATTAAAAGTTGATTTGGGATATAATATATTCTTTTTACTGGGTTCAAAAATTATGGGTATAGTTACATAAGGCGTTTTCATTTGTCTCGTGTTGACATTAATTGAAGCTTTTAATTTTTGTAATAAATCTATACCAATTAATCCATCAAAATTTTCGCTAAATTTAAAAACATAAAACTTATTATATTGGTTTACTTTAAAAATGTTAAAAGCTGGAATATTAATTATTTCATTGTGCATAGAAATTCCGTGAGCTGTCTGTATATTAAAATTTTCATAAGAAATAAAATTTTTATAATATTTATGCGCTAACTGTGGAGAGATTAAACTTTTGGAAGACCCTGTATCTAATAAAAATCTGGCATTGAGTTCTGGTATAATAATATGTGGTAAATCTGCTATCGTTGTATTTAAGTATATTATGTCGGATTGTAATTTTCTTGGGTCATGCAAAAATTTACGTTTTCAACATTTTGAGTTGGATTGTGATATGATCTTTCATTTGTGTTGTCTTGAGTTTGATAAGGACTGGATTGAGTTTCATAATTGTTCTCGTAAGGCGGTAATGAATAGGGTAATGAACTTTGAGTCGGGTATTCGTAATCAGTGGGAATATTATTATTTTCAAAGGGATTTTCGAATTGTATTTGATCGTTATTAATTTGTTGATTAAATAATTGCGTGGAAGTAAAATGTGGTTTAGATCTTAAAGAAGTATTTCGTGAATTTGTATCCATCGGTTCTGGCTGGTATTGATTTTGATTTTGAGGTTGATTATTAACATTTCTTTGTTGAAAATTAGGATTATTATTATGGAAGTATCTTGGTCGAAAATTAGAATTATTATTGTCGAAATTTCTTGGGTTGAAGTTAGAATTATAATTATTGAAATTTCGGAAATGATTTTGGTGTGGTTGAAAAGTATTGTTAGGATTAAAATTATTATTTTGGTATTGCGGTCTGATATTTTGATATTGGTAAGGTGGAAATCTCATATTAGGGCGATTTTGTTGAAAATTATTTCTAGGAATAAAAGTTTGATTAGTATTATTGTTTCTCATAGGAGTATGTCTCGATGAGGGTCTAAAAGAATTTTGTGAGTTTAAATTATTTCCGCGTTGTAACGAATATAGAAAATTCTCTTCTTCGATAACGAAGCACATAGCTTTCTCTAAACTGTCTGGGTTTCTCAATCTAATATTTGTTTGTAACGATAAGGGTAAGCCTCTAATGTAAGTTTTTAAACATAAGTCATCGTAACTTTGTATTCTAATTAATTTTTCTGGTGCTTTAATATTAAGGGTATTTAATTTTTGTGCTACTAAACTACGTGTTTCTTGGCATCGCATGCCGAAATTATAAGGGGTTTCATTTTTGAAAGGCCTCAACGTTATCAGGTCTTGGATAAGGCAATCGAGATCTCTCTGATCTCCAAAACTAAGATTTAGGGCATCCTTTACAAGTTGCCATGTATTTAATTCTGTCTTAGAGCCTATTAGCATTTGAGCTCTTCCATTTAATTTACCTAATATAGCTCGAAGTAAAAATGTATTCAAAGTGCCATCTGTTTGGCTAGCAAAATTAGTTATTAAATTTTCACAATTTTCAATAAATATGGTTAAAGTATGTGGATTACCATCATATGCTGGGATACAATCTAAGTATAGTTTTAACAATTGGTAGTTTGTTTGAGCCATTTCGTTATCTTTATTACTATTTGGTTCTAAAATTGAATTTAATTCTGCTACAAGGCTACTTAAATCTAATTTACTATCAGTTTCACTCATTAAATAGTTATTCTTTTTATTCAGATACTATATCAACTTGCAATAAAATATAAAATATGTTTCAACTTCAAAATAATCAAATATTTTCAAAAATATAATAATATAATATAATAATAATATTCTTTTTCTTATTTAAAATAAAAATCTTTGTAAAATCATAAAATCTTAAAAAAAATCATTTACTGTCGTTAGCTCTCTGACTATAAGTATTCTCAAATATGTATAGGAAAATATAAAATGGAATAATAAAATGGAAAAAATAGGAAACACTTACATTAAAATGTAGAATTTCAACATTTCTGCCTATAGGATTCGACGATTTGGTTCTTCTCCCAGGTCTCGTTGAACTACTGCTTAAAATCTACTGCCTCTAGGGTTCGACGATTCTTGTTCTCTCCCCAGGTCTTGGTGATACCTTGTCTAAAGCTGATCTTGGACACTTTCACAAAAAGTTCGGTTTTCCGGTAAATCGTTAAAACGAAAAACTACTCGCGAAATCGTTCGATTTTTGTAACGTAATTTTGCGACGTAATTCCCGAAAAATCCTACTGACTGCGCCAGTGAAGTTTCTAAGTCCAAGAACAACGTTTTTAAAAAGAACTTTATTGACAAGGGACTACTTACTACAGTTAAATGCAAAATAAGAGTGACGCTATACAATGCAAAAGTTTATTTATAAGCTCGGTGACGCCGAGGTGTGGTCGAGGTGAAGCTTGCTGACGCTGTCCTTTTATTATTGGTGATTTAGCAGTTCTGGTTTCTTAACTTAAATATAAAACTATATATTATTTTAAAGTTTTACCGTTGTAGGTACAGATTACAGATAATTCTGTTGATAATATTTTGATTTGTCACACTTTACAATACGTAAGTACCTAATACCTAATAAACTATGCTAAAACTATTAAAGTGTGGTCTTATAAATGCCCGTTCATTGGTGGCTCACTTTGATGAAGTAAGGGCTGTTATATTACATGAGAACTTTGACCTACTTGCAATTACCGAATCATGGCTTAAAAGTACAGACGTAAATATTAATATTCCTGGATATTTTTTTGAAAGAGTTGATCGTGGCAGTGATGTTATGGGTGGAGGTGTTGGTATTTATATAAAAACTAATATTAATTATACAGTCATTCCCAGTAGTACTAAAATAGGACAGATTTGGTTAAAAATTTCTTTTAATTCAAAAACTTGTGCTATTGGTGTATTTTATAATCCCAACGAGAAATATTACAGATATTTTTTAGATAGTTTTGAAGAAATAGTGTCTCTGATCCAACCTTCAGTTGATTTTGTTGTGTGTCTGGGTGATTTTAATGTAGACCTTTTAAACATAAATAGTTCAGCATGTGACATGGTCATTAATACGTTGGAGGGACTTGGATTGAAGCAGCTTATAAATCAAGCAACTCGCATTACGGAATTTACGGCAACGCTGTTAGATTATCTAATCACATCTGATGATAATATGGTAACAGACCATGAAGTCCAGCATATTCCCCAAATTAGTGATCATGAGATGATTTTATTCAATATTAATATTAAAATAGAGTTAAAACAACCTAAATTTGTGATATGTCGAAATTTCAAAAATTTGGATTACGAACAATTTAATACTGATTTACAGTCTCTACCTTGGAAAAATATATATGATTTGGATAATATCGAAAGTAAGGTAGATTTTTTAACAAATAATATCACTACTCTTTTAGACTTGCATGTGCCTTTACGTTCATATAGAATTACCAAACCATATGCTCCTTGGCTAACAGATGGAATCTTGGCTATGATGACTGATAGGGACAAAGCACTTAAAACGTTTCAACTAACTAAGGTGAAAAGGGACTGGCAACGCTATAAACAATTACGTAATTTAGTTACTCTTACAATTAAAAAAGAGAAAAAAGCATATGTAAATAATAAATTAAAGGATCAGTCCCCAAAGGAGATGTGGTCTAGTTTGAATTCAATCGTAGGGCATAAAAATCAAAACTGTAACACAGATTTAACTCACAAATGGAATGTGAATGAAATAAATGAATATTTTTTAAACTCTATTCCCAAATTGACCCCCGATCACGAAACTGCTCTTTTTTATAATCAGAATATTAAAACCTCTGTAAATTCTATGTTGCACTTTCATGCTGTATCTGAAGTTGATGTACTAAATGTTCTAAAGACTATTAAAACTAAAGCTATTGGACATGATGGCATAAATATACTAACCTTAAATTTATGTATACCATTTCTGTTGCCATATATAAATCATATTATTAATTATTGCTTAATACACTCGGTTTTTCCTGACAGTTGGAAAAAGTCATTTGTTACTCCATTACCCAAAACAAATAATCCGGAAACATTACAGCAGTTACGACCAATAAGTATTTTGCCAACTTTGTCAAAAATTTTGGAAAAAATTATAAATTTACAACTATTATCTCATTTAAATAAAAATGCCATTGTACCTTCGATACAATCTGGATTTAAAACGGGACATAGTTGTACTTCTGCGTTACTAAAGATTACAGATGACATCATTACTGCCATTGACCAGGGAAAATTAACAATAATATTTCTATTCGACTACTCGAAGGCTTTCGATACGTTAAACCATAGTTTACTTTTCTCAATACTAGCATATAGTGGTTTGGGTAACAAAGCCATAAATCTTTTTAAGTCTTACCTTTATAACAGATCTCAAGCAGTTAACCCGCCGTTACACGCGTCTTCTATTGTGACGTGGTTGCACGCGTATGAGCGTCGCCCTCACCTACATAAATTCGACTTATTTCGAGAAAGAATGAATGTCAACATGTATAAATATAAAATGGATTATACTCACATATTATAGAAAGTCTCGTAAACCAATTTTTTTATTAATTTAACAAAACAAAAGTAAAAATAATATAGATCAAAAGCAAGTTTTCATAATTTTCAATTTCAGCAAGCCACTGAAGGAATTAACGTTCTTTACGCGAATTCATTTTACTAAAAATACAAATTAAAATTAACAACTGTTCTGAAGCTATTTCTTTGTGGCATTTATGTAATTAACTATTAATATTTTGTATTTTGATAACGACGTCCGAGGTGGAATTCGAAACATCAATAAAATCAATTTTTCAAGTTAAATTGTGGCTTATTTCCCAATTAGAATAGGTAAATTTAAAAATGGGTTCTTAACCAGTGGCGCACCTAGAATTTTCCTCTGGGTGGAGAGGGGTTTGCTTGGGCACCGAAAGTTTTTTGTATTATTTGTGAAAGACAAGTTACATTTTCCTACCTTCTTTTACATATATTTCTATATGCTCTGGGTGGGATTTTAACCCCCAAACCCCCCCTCGGTGTGCCACTGTTCCTAACCTAATCCAAACAGTATTATTTTAATTAAACCTACCTAAGTATTAAATAAAAACCTAAAAGTTTCTTTGAGATAACAGAAACGTGATTTCACCGTGATTGCACGCGCAGTGAGGAATTCCCTCACTTGAAGAGGGATGTCTCTTCTTTCAACTATCACACAGCACACTGACCGCCTGAAATATTCTATAACTTTTTCATACCCTCTCATGAACCATGCTAAAGGCATTCCTGGGTGCTTAAGGTTATCGTATTAGTTTACACAATTTCATTGCTTATAAACAAATATGGTGAGGAATTCCCTCATAGCGCGTGTAATGGCGGGTTAAATGTAATGAAAATATATCGAGTTTTTTACCTGTAACAACAGGTGTACCGCAAGGTTCTATTTTAGGCCCTATTCTTTTTTCGGTTTATACTTCTAATTTTTCAAATGCTTTCGTATCCTGTTCGCAGCATTACTACGCTGATGACACCCAGTTATATATATCTTTTTACCCATCTGAGGCTCAACAGGTTACAAGTGCAATAAACTTTGACTTAAGCAATCTTCAAACTTTTTCTACAAATCATTGCCTACATTTGAATGCATCCAAAACCAATGCCATTATTTTTGGAAATAAAGTAAATGCACAACTTTTTGAACAGAATTTATCTTCTAGTATATCATTAAATGGGCATAATATTACATTTAATAATAAAGTTAAAAACTTGGGAGTTTGGTTGGACCAAAAATTGAGATTTACTCATCATATTAGTGTATGTTTACAAAGGGCATATGCGGCTTTAAAGCTTATATTTAAATCTAGATATGTTTTGAACAGGTCAATTAAGTCAATGTTATGTGATACACTAGTTTTATCAAAATTAAACTACTGTGACATTGTATATAACTCTTGTCTTGATTACTTTGATACCAACAGAATACAAAAATTACAAAATTCATGTCTTAGACTAATTTATGGTATTCGGAAGCATCAGCCAATTAGGCATACTCTTAATACATCTAAATGGCTTAATATGAAAAATCGTAGAGAGATGCACGCAGTTATGTTTTATGTCAAATTGCTAAAAGAAAAATCTCCTCCATATCTTTATTATAAAATTAGATATAGAACAGACATACACACACTTAATTTAAGACATAAACATGCATTGTCATTGCCCAGACATAACACACAATTGTTTAAAAGAAGCTTTTCCTATAACATTTCTTGCTATATCAATGATTTACCCTTCGATCATCGGCAAATATCCACAAACAAACTTAAAAGGGCACTATTCGACCACTACTTTTCTACACAATCTTAGTTTTCTCATGGTGAATACTCTTACATTTTATTTGTAATGTTTGGTACTTTATTAGGTAAGTTGTAAAGTTGTAAAGTTGTGTAGATATTATAATTTTAAATTTTTTTATGTTTTTATAGTGATACCTATTTGTAATTTGAATCTTCAAGTTTTGTTCTGTACACCATCTACAACTTTTAGGGGTTAGGTGGAAGAGCAGACGTACGTTGACTGCTAAAGCTTCTCTGTAAAAATATATTGTTAAAAGTAACGTACGAACTGAATCTCGCTCCAAATTTATTTTCTGTTATTTTTTGTATCTTTTTTTGGAAGACATTAATAAAGACATTTATTATTATTATCCAGATTTAGCCATACGGCTCACACTCCCTCTAAGGGGAAAATTGACTCATCCCAGATACCTACGGTATCAAAAGGATTGAGCTCTGGTGGGACTCTTTCCGTGTTTTCGAGCCCTAGGTGACTTGGTATGCTGGAGTTTCTCCCAGAAATTTTCGTACGCATCTGGCCGTCGCAAGTAGTACAGCTTTCTGCATGGTCTTATAAAGGTGTTCATTTAGACCCAGCTTTTTTATGCTTTCGAGGAGGGTCTTCGGAATTACTCCAGTAGTAGAGATAATAATTGGTATCGTCTGGGTACTTTGCATTCTCCATTGCCTTCGTATTTGAATTTCCAGATCTCTGTACTTGGCGATCTTTTCAGTAAATTTACTACGTAGATTATTGTTGTTAGGTATCGCCACATCAATTAGTGTTGTCTGTCTTGTTAATTTATTAACTAGTACGAGATCTGGTCTATTATGTGCCACTGTTTGGTCTGTGAGAACAGTGCGGTCCCAGTATAGCTTGTAGTTGCCATCCTCAAGCATACTCTCAGGGACGTATTGATAATACGGGAGATGATCCGTTTGGAGAAGTCCCAGCTTGATAGCTATCTCTTGATGAAGGATTTTTCCCACTGCGTCATGCCGTTCCTTGTATTCAGTTGCAGCAAATGCCTGGCAGCCCCCTGTAAGATGTTGGATGGTTTCTTGGGCTTGACATCCATATCGGCATCTGTCGTTTTGAACCTGAGGGTCTTTGATGATATATTTCAGGTAATTCCTGGTTGGTATAACCTGATCTTGAATAGCCAGTAATGAACCCTCCGTTTCAGGGAACATCTTTCCTGATGTCAACCAATAGTTCGACGCTGTATTGTCGACATAGTCTTGGCTGACCTCATTGGGATGTCGCCCGTGCAGAGGTTTACCCATCCAGGTGCGCAGTTTTTCGTCTTTAGTGAGGTGGTTTATGCGCATTTCTGGTTCCCTCAGTTTGATCGGTGTTGTGTCATCTACTGCGCAAATAGCTTGATGTAGAGTAGATGTCTCAGCTTGCATCTGAAAATAAGTTCTTAAATTAGCAATTTGTTTATCTAATTGCTCACCTATATCCATAAGTCCTCTTCCTCCCAGATTCCGTGGTAATGTTGTTCTTTCTACTGCACTTTTAGGATGGTGTTTTTGTGCCTTTGTGAGGTGTGTTCGTAATTTTCGCTGAAGATTTTCTATATCTGTTTTTGTCCACTTAACAATACCAAATGAATAGCTAAGTGCGGAACAAGCGTAGGTGTTTAGTGCCTTAAACAAATTTTTACTGTTAAGCTGTGAACGAAGCAGCTGTTTTATCCTTCGTATAAACTCAGTAGTTATTTCAGTTTTCATTTGCTTATGGTCAATTTTCCGCGCCTGCTTTACTCCAAGATATTTGTATATATCGTTTTCACCCATGGCCTCGATGTTCTGGCCATTTTGCATATCGAATCCACCGGGCTGTACGTTTCCTCTGACTATATTCAAAACACGGCACTTGTCTAGGCCGAACTGCATATTAATATCATTAGAGAATGTTTCTACTGTTTTTAGCATCTGCTCTAGATTGTCTCGAGTAGAAGCCATTAATTTCAAATCATCCATATACAACAGATGATTAAGCTTCGCTAAGTATTGTTGTTTTTAATGCTAAAACCTGAGTCAGTGGAGTTTAATAGCTGTGATAGAGGGTTCATAGCCAAACAGAACCACAATGGACTCAGCGAGTCTCCTTGAAACAGGCCCCGGTTGATTGCGATATTTTCCGTTTCGATATTGTTTTCACCAGGTATTTGGAGGTGAATTTTAGTCTTCCAACTTGTCATTATATGCCTTAAAAAAGTCACTATGTTATCATCGACTTTGTATATTCTTAATATATCTATAAGCCATTCATGCGGCACTGAATCAAAGGCCTTTTTGTAGTCAATAAAGGCAGTAAAGAGGTTCCTTTTTTTGGTGAATGCCTGGTTAGAAATGACTGAGTCGATGATAAGTTGTTCTTTACAACCCATAGAACCCTTAGCGCATCCTTTCTGTTGAGGCTCTATGATATTGTTTAGAGCACAGTGTTGGTAGATACTCCGGGTTATACAGGATGTGACCAATTTATACAAAGTTGGAAGACAAGTAATTGGGCGGTACTTGGCTGGATCTTGGGTGTTATTTTGATCCTTCGGTATTAAATAAGTGGTTCCCTGAGTTAGAAATGATGGTATTTCCTGCGGGTTAGAAATAACATGATTAATTAATGTTGATAAGCAATCATGAATGCTCCAAAACTTCTTAAGCCAGAAGTTCTGGACTCCGTCTGGTCCAGAAGATTTCCAGTTATGAAGCTCTTTGATGATATTTGAGACCTCTTCAGTAGTGAATGGTTCGTAGTTAGCTGTGACGTAGTGGTGACAGTTGTGCGTCGTATCTTCTATCCAGCCAGCATTGTTGTTAAGAGCAGCTGGTGTGGAAAGTTGATTTCCCCAAAACTCATGAATCCCTTCCTGGCTTGGGTAAGACTTGTCTACAGTTTCTACGGTGGAGTTCAGTTTTCGGTAGAACGCCTTCTCAGAGTTCTCAAAAAGTGCATTGTCACATTTTCGGTTGTTACTAACTTTATACCTTCTTAATCGTCCTGAATAGACGGAGAGTTTTTGTTTTAATGTATCCAGACACTGTTGGGCTGTGTTATTTTCTGGATCGTATCTCGAGTGTCTTGCAGTGCTCCGCATTATTTCTTCAGCTCTCTTAATGACTTTTCTACTTGTTACACCTCTTACATATTCTGTGACTTGACCAATATCCCTACGTAGTAATTCAATTTTTCCGAGAAGTCTCTTTTCCCAGGGTGCAATTCTGTTACCAGTCCTTCCGTTATTAGTACTCCGTCGTGTTCTGATCTTAACGCCCATTACATTAGCAATTGCTGTTGCTGCACAGTAGATTAGCATATGCAGATATTCCAATGTGTGGGCTTCTACGACATAATTGGGTAGGACTTCAGTGTTCACAATTTGTAACAGCTCACCTAGTTTCTTACAAGAGTTTATTCGTGGGAGCGGTGGTCTGCTAAGTGGATTTGTTCCATTAAACTCTTGTACGGCACGAGCCATTTCGTTTGCTAGACTATCGCGCAACTCGTTGTTTTCCTGTTGTGTATTGTCAGGTTGAGTAAGGGAATCTCAGGAATCTGCTCATCAAGGATTTCATTTAGGACTTGATCTAAAACTAGCCCTTGGTTGTTAATCTCCCGTTCGACTTCGCTTTTGATCGTATTGCGTCTAGCCTCTGGGATAAGGTTGTTTCTTATGATTACCCGGTATTGATCTGATACTCTTTGCTCCGATACTTGAATATCTGGGTCCTCCCTGCAAAATTCGGCATACAGCTGTTGTCTGTAGCCGATCGTTTCTTGACCGAGGTTTGTCACCTTATAATAGAAGCGCAAAATGCTTTCGTTAATGGACACAGTCCATTTCATGCGCTGCCTCGGTCGTCCCGCTTGAGTGAGCGCCGGCTGATGTTCCAGCGCAGCACCTTCAGCGGGTGGAGCTCTTGCTGTTGTTTGGCTCGCTTGTGGTTGTTGTTGTTGTTGGGCTGTAACTGATTGTATGACAAGGGCCCGCCTCCTCAACACCCTGCCACCGACGTCCCGCATGCTGTCACGTCCAGCGCCGGCTCCAGACGTGCCCTGGCGATCCCCAGGCAGCGATCCTAAACATAAATCAATATTCTCCATATTAATGGGTGTGTATTTTATACCTACTGCCAGGTGTCAGTTTTTGTTCCACGGCAAGTATCCCTGCTACTCTCTGGGTATTGGCGCTACGAATACCCAGAAAGCATCCCCCATTCGCAGGGGGCCGCGCCTGATAGAAGAACTGACAAAAAACTCCCACAGGTTTATTATTATTATTATTATTACTATTATTAAAAGCAAATATTTCGCGAAATAAACGATAGATCTAAAAACTAAAAAATACGTGCTCAATATTTGTCAAAAATCTATCGAATTATACCAACACGACTCCCCACGAAGAGGGGGCGGGTTAAATTTAAAATTTTAAAAAGAATCCCGCGATATTTCGTGAAATGAACATCAGATCGAAAAACTGTTACTGTAAAATTTTAAATAGGAGCCCCCTTTTTTATTGCTAATTCGGATTCCTTACGTGAAAATAAGTAACTTTTATTTGAAACATTTTTTCGAATTATTGATAAATGGCGCTATAATCGGAAAAAACGTTCGTTGGAAATGGAAAATTAAATTAAAAATGGAAAGTCCCCACTAAAATGGAAAACTTTACTTAACTTTTTTTGGTTTTGGAACCTACTCTTCACAACCCAATAGGCCCCCAAAGCGCTCGAGTGTCTGCACATTTAGCATACTTTCCTCCCCTACTATAATATGTTATTTAGACGTGGGCAATTAAATTTGACACCCTTAGAAAAAACGAAAAAGAGATTAATAATTGAAGATTAGATTTTGACATTCATACCTAGAACAAAATAATATTTTACTATTGGCAGTTTAGATTGCTTCGTTTTGATGTACTGTTATGCTCTGTATTTTCTTTCTGCCATGAGATTGATCAGCATATTCTTATTTTGATTCATTAATTAATTATTTTAATTATTACTTATGGAAAACAAAACCAAAATTAAATAAAACTTTTCACTAGTAATACCACTAGAGGTCAAATTATTTCCGGAAATTTTTCTGAGATCATGAATATTTTCTAAAAATATTCATGATCAAAAAAAAATTTCCGGATATTAATTTGACTTCGCGTGGTATTCGGTAAGAAAATTCCACACCAAATTTGCATTCGAAAATCCAAAGCTGCATGAACAGATTAATAGCGCGCCATAGCTTTGTCAGCAATTATTTAGGCTTTCAAATTCGTAATTTCTACTCATTGTAGTTGCATGGGAATACCATTTCAAGATAGAAAATAGTATATTCTTCAATTTTACATAAGTTTTGAGCAACTACAAGTGATAGAAAATGAATCAAAACTAAATTATGTAAACAAATAAAAACCAGTCTGTCAAAAATGTTCTGTTATTGTAAACGTCAAAAAATTTCCACTATAATTTGCTGTTGGGTACCCCACGAGCAAAAAATTTCCGATAAAATACCTCCGTTGCCATGGTGATCTGTCAAAATAACGTATTTTGATTGGTTCAAAATTACAGGTGTGGAATTTTCACTAGTAATACCACTAGAGGTCAAATTATTTCCGGAAATTTTTTTGAGATCATGAATATTTTGAAAATTTCCGAGTCGCAGACGAGGGAAATTTTCTAAAAATATTCATGATCAAAAAAAAATTTCCGGATATTAATTTGACTTCGCGTGGTATTCGGTAAGAAAATTCCACACCAAATTTGCATTTGAAAATCCAAAGCTGCATGAACAGATTCATAGCGCGCCATAGCTTTGTCAGCAATTATTTAGGCTTTCAAATTCGTAATTTCTACTCATTGTAGTTGCATGGGAATACCATTTCAAGATAGAAAATAGTATATTCTTCAATTTTACATAAGTTTTGAGTAACTACAAGTGATAGAAAATGAATCAGAACTAAATTATGTAAACAAATAAAAACCAGTCTGTCAAAAATGTTCTGTTATTGTAAACGTCAAAAAATTTCCACTCTAATTCGCTGTTGGGTACCCCACGAGCAAAAAATTTCCGATAAAATACCTCCGTTGCCATGGTGATCTGTCAAAATAACGTATTTTGATTGGTTCAAAATTACAGGTGTGGAATTTTCACTAGTAATACCACTAGAGGTCAAATTATTTCCGGAAATTTTTTTGAGATCATGAATATTTTGAAAATTTCCCGAGTCGCAGACGAGGGAAATTTTCTAAAAATATTCATGATCAAAAAAAAATTTCCGGATATTAATTTGACTTCGCGTGGTATTCGGTAAGAAAATTCCACACCAAATTTGCATTTGAAAATCCAAAGCTGCATGAACAAATTAATAGCGCGCCATAGCTTTGTCAGCAATTATTTAGGCTTTCAAATTCGTAATTTCTACTCATTGTAGTTGCATGGGAATACCGTTTCAAGATAGAAAATAGTATATTCTTCAATTTTACATAAGTTTTGAGTAACTACAAGTGATAGAAAATGAATCAAAACTAAATTATGTAAACAAATAAAAACCAGTCTGTCAAAAATGTTCTGTTATTGTAAACGTCAAAAAATTTCCACTATAATTCGCTGTTGGGTACCCCACGAGCAAAAAATTTCCGATAAAATACCTCCGTTGCCATGGTGATCTGTCAAAATAACGTATTTTGATTGGTTCAAAATTACAGGTGTGGAATTTTCAATAAAATTTATTCTCAGGGCTATTTTATTTTTGATGCATTACCTTTGGTTTGTGGCTTCTAGTATCTCTAGTTGCTTACTTCATCCAGGACAAAACAGGGAAAACAAATATACTCAATATCATATAAATTCCATAAATATTATTTATTTATCCAATATACCATAAATATAAGATTTAAATGTATGCAAAAAGTTAATTTTGTTTCTATTTCTTATTACTATTTCTTATCTAATAAATTAATCTTTAATTCTGCTATCTCCATTTTTAACAAAATTTTCATTTATATAATTCGTTAGACTGTTCTTACTATTATAAATAAACAAAAAATAAATTTACTTATCTTTTGAATAGATTACTTATTTCTTCTTTGAATTTATGAATGACTAAATTATGCTGTAGAACTGTTCAATAAAAAATAAACAAATATGGTATGTGATATAAAATAACTCTCTCAGTTTCACAAATAATCTGACTAAACTTTTTTCTATTCTTTACTTCTTCTCATGGATTGTGTAGTCCTCGGTTCTCCCACACGTGCTCCTAAGATCCTTCTCGTCCAAACTGCTTCACAAACAACAACAGCACTCGCTCGAAATCTCTCCTCAGTTTTCTCTCTACTCGATAACTTGTGCAAATTGATACCAACCGGCTACTCGTTCTAGACAGAAACAGGAATCTCTTCGGACACAAGGAGATTTAACTTCTCAACTCGATCAACGATTTCTTTCAACATGATTCTGCTTACAGGGCCGCCAACTTCACCACTTTACACTTCTTACTTTTCAAAAACTTGACTGCTCTCTCCAGATGTTCATTACACAGTGACCTTTTTGTCTCCTCAAAACCAGACTCAAACACTCTATTCTCCCTCCAACCGTCTCTCTCGCCAATCACAAAACATCCTCTCTGCACATTACTTTCGTGCTTTAATTTATTAAGAACAAATTAATTGTGTATAAAACTTTTCCATTTTGTCAAATTCCAGGAGATACCAAAATTAATTTTGTGTTTCTACATGCTATAAAAAAGCCGATATTCTAAAACTCAACAATTGTGTTTACCGTCTTTCCTTCTAAGAAGCATTTATTAACGTCCTATTGTTCACTAAAAAGCGAATACATGTACTTTCTAATCCGACCGTATTAATTGTATAAGTCCGTTCATAGAATCATTAATACTAAACTTTTCTTCTTTCCGCGAAACACTGTTTACTAAGTAAATTATACTATTTACAATTGTTGGCCATATACAGTAGGGTGGTGCGAAAAAGTCAAGTTGATAATTCCGTATCGTTATAGTGCGGAAAAGTTGCGATTGGTAATTACAAAAAAAGCAAAAAAAGAATTATTCAAATCGGACTTTATCTTCCGATCCCGCAACGGACCTAAAGATTATGAAAAAAATGAAATTTTACCTTTTTTCAAAAAAATTTTATTTATCCTTCTTGTACGTTTTATTTATCGCTATAGTAAAATTTATTTAGAGTTTGCATGGCAGAGTAATAAAAAACGCTGGACGGAAGGGCCGCCCGAGAACTTTATCGTACCGATCTCTTATCGTTATCGTACTAGATACTGGCATTCTATAAAAATAACAAAGTTACTCGTTATTTTGATATTTTAGAAACACCTTGTATACTTGAAAATATTTTATGGTTCTACGCATCATTAATTCCCGCATTTGAGAAAATGTTCGGGGACACACTATAGATTATTGCATAAATCAATAGAATATTAGTCATACTTTCATTTCAAATTAGTCCATTTTTCTGAGAAATTAATAGTTTACAATATTTGCATTTTACTGCATGGATTGTAATGAAATTTTGGGAGTAGCCCAAAGCCCAATCTCCTAATTCAAAGTCTATCCTATATACTATGGCGCTTTTATCATGGGGGCGGTTCTCACCACTTCTCGGGAATATTTTTATTTTCGAGTTGCATGGAGCAAAAGGAAGAATTTTAAGAAAATTTAAAAATGCGCTCTATAATTTGATCTTATTTTTTTTCACCCGTCCAACTTTTTGAAAGTAGTAATAACACTATATTAAGAGGTATTGCAAAAGAAAAACAATGCATTTAAATTCTGGTGAATGAGGGGTTAAATGTATGTACTTCTCATTTTTCCTTAAAGTACATTAGTCATATATTTTTTTGCACCATATCTCGCTTAGTTTGAATGTAACCGACATTTAACGGTGCTCATTTTAAAGGCCTTTTCAAACACTACAAAAGCATGAGCACTTTGAGCATGCACCAAAAAGCAAACTCTTTTTACCTACCATATCTCTTTTTGTATTATAAATAGAAAATTTACGAAGGAACGAATCTCTTTGTTATTTATAATTAAAAAAAAAATTTATATAGTGTTTTTAGTTTGATGCATAGTTTTTAAGGTATTCACAAAAAACCGTCCGAAAACGTGTCATTTTTAAATGAAAATGACCAATTTCAACTACGCATAACTCAAAAAGTATTGAGTTCTCAAAAAAAAGTATAGATCAGTTTTTGCTTAAAAATAGGTTCTCTAGCCACTTCCATGCTTATTTTGACCAATAAATTTTCCACCCCCTTGAAGGGGTGGGAATTGCCCCAAGGTAAAAGCGCCATAGTATATAGGGTAGATTTTGTTTCTTGAGCTATTCCCTACTTACTGTGAAAATATGAAGTACATCGATGTAGTAGGATGGAATTCGGAGCCAAATACCCTCATTGACTGCCCTATAATAATGCTCTGCTATGATCGCGTGAGAGGGGACACACACAAGATTCTAGCAAAATTTCAATTTTCTGTAACTTTTCGAGTTTTTGAGTTACAGCAACGAGTTTTATGTCATTGGAAAGATAATTTTACATTTTTTCAAAATATGTAAAAATGTGTAGGGCGTATGTAAAAAATTAAGATTTTTTTTTCATTTCCGGTTAAACCGGAAGCCGTATTGTGGGTAAAATTTATTGTGCTAATAGATAACAAAGTACTACATATGTCTGCCAAATTTCAAATTTTATTTTCTATTACAGAGGTAGTTACGGGCACTCGAATATTTTTTTTATAAACTCCCCTCCTATGAGGAGTTAAGAAATCTGACCAATATTATTCAATTTATCGATAGGATATCAAAAATATATCAAAAAATAAACAAATTCTTTGGAGTCATTTTTGATAAAATCTAGTTCAAATTTATGTCAAATTTTGACCCCTTAAATAAAGGCAACCCATAACTTTTTCTGAAAAATTATAATATTCCTGTTATAGCCCCATCTTTAGGCTATATAAATGTTTTTTCAAATTAAATTTATCTTAAACAAGTTTTTAGATTGGTAGGGAAATGTATCGGGTGGGCGGTCGGCCATGCTGGCCGCCATTTTGGATTTGGAAATGTCAAATTCCGTATTTCTAGTTATCTATCGATGAGCTAACTTTAAGTTAAATTTCATTCGTTTCGGTCAAAATTTGCAAAAATGGACCCCAAATAACCCCCCTATTTCGGTCCCCCTTTGAGAGGTTTTTTTCAAAAGCTTAGTTTCTCGACAAAATTCTCTTAAACTTACTCATACCGAATTTCATCGAAATCGGTCCAGTAGTTTTTGCTGGGCGGTGGCGATATACGTACGTACATACGTACATACTTCCGACATGTTTTTTTTATTTGCTTTTTAGACTCAGGGGGACTCAAAACGTCGAAAAAAAGTGAAATCTGAAAAAAAATTTTTTGCACGATCCTATAACTTTATCTATTATACTCATACTGCGTATGTAGTACGATAAAGTAAAAAAACAGATTTACGCATTCAATGAATATCTTCCGATCCCGCAAGGTCAATCAAAATCTATAAATACTTATTTGAAATTTTTAATGAATTTGAAAAATTAAAAAACATTTATTTATCTCATTTTTTTGTTACATTGTGAAGCTCTTCGCTTGTTTAGATATTGTATGATAATATTTAAAAAACCCAGATCTCAAAACGAGGTGGTGTTGCACTTCTAGCTCCACACGCACCCTTCTCTCCAACCAACCAATGAGTGTGTGTTTTTTACATTATTTACATATACATTTCTTTTTCATCTGTTTGTGTCCAGCTGTCAAACACCAACTTTGCATTGTGATTTCTTGGTAAAATCTGGCAGCATGGATCCTGATTTAAGTGTTGTCCTGATGCACCTATCTCTTGATTGAGGCCCGCATACATTAGCATTAGACGATGCTTCCGTGGCCTGTGCTTTAAAATTTCAAGTAGTAGGGAGAAAGGAAACACATTAGAGAGCTAGGACCAAGGAGAGTGTTAAAAGCCGGGCAGACTAAAGCCAAGGGCAAAAGTATTAGAACTTTCATCCCTCCTATTTTCAAGCACAGGACTACACTAACATAGTAGACTGGAATGTTACAAAACTATCTTCTCCACCATTTCTTCGAAGAGTTTCAAATGAAGATATAACTTCTTGCATTACATCGGGTGACATGCCAGACTGGAATGTACAAAACTATCCCTGCCACATGCAAGCCGACGAGCAGTGTCTAAAGTTGCCCACGGAAGCATCGTCTAATGCTAATGTATGTGGGCCCCAATCAACAGACGCATTCATCAGGAAAACATTTCAATCAAGGTCCATGCTGCCAGATTTTACCAAGAAATCACAATACAAAGTTTATGTTTAAGAGCTGGACACAAACAGATGAAAAAGAAATGTACATATGTAAATAATGTAAAAAACACACACTCATTGGTTGGTTGGAGATAGGGGTGCGTGTGGAGCTAGAACTGCCACCACCCCCTCTTTTTGAGTTCTGGATTGTTTAAATATTGTCATACAATATCTAAACAAGCGAAGAGCTTCACAATATAACAGAGAAATGAGATAACTAACTGTTTTTTAATTTATCAAAATCATCAAAATTTCAAATTTTTATAGATTTTGAATGACCTTGCGGGATTGGAAGATATTCATTAAATGCGCAAACCTATTTTTTTTTGTTACTCTACCATGCAAACTGTAAATAAATTTTACTATAGTGATAAATAAAACGTACACGAAGGATAAATAAAATTTTTTTGAAAAAGGGTAAAATTTCATTTTTTTCATAATCTTTAGACCTGTTGCGGGATCGGAAGATAAAGTCCGATTTGAATAATCCTTTTTTTGTTTTTCTTGTAATTACCAATGGCAACTTTTCCGCATTATAGCGACACGGAATTATCAACTTGACTTTTTTCGCACCACCCTAATATACAGGGCGATGAAAATCTATGATCTCGTGGTCTTTGACATGAATTAATGTTTAAAATTTTTCCCATAAAAATTATATAACGGTACATACAAATTTTGTTTTAAACTTAACAGTATAATTTTTCATACATCGAGTAAGCTGAAATTTTTATACCATATTACTAACGATTTATTCGTTCCTTAATCCAGCGTTCTTGCGCTATATACATATACAATGAAAAAGTAGGCTAATGTACCAGAGCGCGAATGTAATAAGCTCTTTTGCATTCTATAGCATTATGAACACAACTATACGAGCATTTTGATCGATTTCATAACAAAGAACTACTACCACAAAAGAAAAGGTAATATTACCTATTCGAAAGGCCCTCGCTGTCGTCATTTGCCCCTAACAAGGGACTTCAACAATGAAAACATATTTTTCGCTTCAACGTCAGCTCATTATATGTTCCATGAATAGAATTATGTCGACTCATCGGCCCTACATAAATTTAAACATTGTTAGGAGATTTTCCATCAAATACAGTTGTATTTTGGTTCAAAGAAAACAGAAATAGAATGGTGTGTATTATAAACATAAAGCTAACAAGAAAAGCTTTATATGCCGAAGAAAATTAGCATTAAGACGTTGTCGTCAACACTTTTTTTGTACCAAACTAAATCAGTTTCAACACGAGCGCAATATGTAGAATGATTGTGGTTCAAAATGTTTTATCTCCCTTTTTGCTTTCCACTGTGTGGAAAAAATATTCTCTTTTTAGACTTTGTAAATATCTCTTTTCATTTAAAATTTTTAGTTTTATTCTTCTTGTATTGTTGTGACTGTCGGTTAGGCAATCTTAAATAAAAGATAGGTTTTGGAAATTCTTATTTTTTAGTGATATATCTCAAATTTTATCGCCATTTAGCCATTAGGGATAGTTGGTCAGCCCAATAGGAAAATTTGTTTGATTCAAATTGAGACAGCCACCAGATGTCCCCACAATTTCTGTCAGGGTCGCAATGTCAAAAGGCATAGACACCATGTTGGATACGATCCTATTCATAACACCCCAACTCGCATACATATTAAGAAAAATAAATATGTTATGAAAGAATATATTATTTAGACATTTAATTAATGATGTCATGCTATTATTATAATATACGGTGATGAGCATGCTAATAACCGTCAAAATAGTGCAAAAGATGGAGAACGTATTAAGTTGTGAGATAAAAAGAAATGACGAGCTGGTAAATTTAGCGATATTAACATATAAATTTACAAAAAATAAAATCAATGGAAAAATCCCAATAGTTGGCTGGATACCATAGTTTAAAAAAACTTATAAAGAAGTAAAAACTTCAAGTTGTATACTGGTATAAAATCGTTTATTAAAAAACTCCATAAAATATCGTGCAAAACGTTTTCGTTCTAATTCAGAACATCTTCAGTGCCTAGAATGAAATATTTCCACGTTAGATTAAGGCAAAAAAAGGTTAAAATTGTGACTGTTAATGAGAAAAACATGTGGAGAATACTTACGTTCTGCTAAGTAGTTGAAACTAGCACACTAATTAAAGTGGTAACATCATAATATATGGTTTACATGTTAGATTTAATAAAAATATGGTGAATACCAGTCGATGTTAAAAGATTAAAATCTTATGCTTAAAGGGCAACATGCTTCCCTGCTCGAAAAACTAGGTACTTTCCAGTTCAATGGGCACAGACCAACTGATAAAATAGGAAATGTACTTTCAATATGACATGACAGAGAGTGACATGACAAGATAAGGTAAAGTCAATTTTTGGTTAAAAACTCCAAAAAGTGTAGTTTTTAGTTCGGATTTAAAAAAATGTAATTAAAATTGTTTAAAAAATTAGAATCTATTGTAAAGTCTAAATTAGCAACTCTCTATTCCAGAAAAAACTTTTGGATTGTAGGATTTAAGGTTGGTATAATATATGGTTAAAAGTGTGACGTCATCGGTTGTAAAATGATAAGGTGAAAGTTTAATTTAGTATAATAAAATGAAATATATACTACATAGTAAACAATTAATGACCTGACGTGGAAGGATTTGATGGTAAATAAAGCAAAATTCTAATATTATGTTTTAAAGATATGTACTACTGGTTGCCTAAAAAGATGGGAAGAGTTTAGATTTAGCTGCATACTGTTGTAATGATTAATTCTGTCTGTAAAGATTGGAGAGGAGTTGTGGAGAAGTTAAAGTAACTAAAAGAATAGAAATCAGCAAGTGAATGATAATGTTAAAGAAATAATTTTAAATAATAAAATGAATAAAATTATGTAATGGAATTAATAACGAAAAGGGGAAATAAAATATGTGGCAGCAAAATATAATTGAACTTAAGCTTGTTTTCGATGGAATAAAATAATTCAAGGAAATATACCATGATAGGCTTCCAAACGAAGTGGTTATTATATGAATAAATAATAAAAAGAAAGTTAACTAATATAGGTCTAAGTGTATGTTAATGTCAATATGTAATGAAGAATCTAAATTTACTGAGATAGCGACCTATGAGTTTGGATTTTGTAATTGGTAGTGGAGTGAAAAGACTGAACCAAGTGTGATATATTTTGAGTGCAAAAGTTTATAAACTTACATGACAGAGATGACCAAAGGAGTTACGACAGATGTAAAAAAGAATGAATATGAAATTAAATTAAGATAGCTGAGTAATGGGGGTTGCCTGATATGAAGGTGGAAAAATGGAAATTATAAACTTAAATGTATGATATGAAAGAACTGTAGATGATTGTAAGCTAATGAATTGCACACCTAAATTCATTAGCTTACAATCATCTACAGTTCTTTCATATCATAAATTTAAGTTTATAATTTCATATATACCATTTCTTTTTCATTTTTCCACCTTCATATCAGGCAACCCCCATTACTCAGCTATCTTAATTTATTTTTATATTCATTCTTTTTTACATCTGTCTTAACTCTTTTGGTCATAATGTAAATTTTTAGGTTAATATCGCTAAATTTGCCAGCTCGTCTAGTTTCATTTCTTTTTATCTCACAACTTAATACGTTTTCCATCTTTTGTGCTATTTTGCCTGTTATTAGCGCGCTCATCGCTGTTTATAATGTACCTATAGTAGCAACCTTAATACTAGTAGTTTATTAATTTTATCAATAAAATATTACCAAGTTATGTTGTATTTTCATATGTGTGTGGTCTGACAGATTTCACTCGTATGCTGGAAGCTTAAAAAACATAATATTCCAGACTGTACATACGGTGACATAGTAGGTAGGGTAAGTCCGGGAGAAATGGACCATCGGGAGAGATGGACCAGTCCATTATTTCCGACCTGTGACGCTCGAGCGCTGCCATCGTTTGTTGTGAGTATGCTTCAGTTACAGTGAAGCTATAGTTGTGTGGTGTTTTTGTTAATATTTGTGGAGAAAAACGTCATTGCCTATTTTGGTAAGTCCAAAAGTTTTTGAAGGTAGTAACGTAGTTTTAATTTTCAGTTTAAGTTTACGTAAGGTTCTTGTGGCGATGTCAATAAACATGTAGGTAGTAACCTAACCTAAAAATCGCGCCATGTTTACGTTTAAAATGCGAATTATGAGGTGGTCCATCTCACCCGAACTTTTGGAAGAGATGAATCAGTATGTTTTGGAAGAGATGAGCCACGTATTTCAATACGGGAGAGATGGAGTGTTCTCGGTGGTTTCATAATTTCTAGATTTGAAGTAAAATGTGACCTTTGTGGTAATAGGGAAATAATGTCACAAAAAGGGAAGTTTTCCCTTAATGGGAAAATTTTGATCAAGAAAGCAAAATAATAGACTTGTTTGTTTTTTACTATGGCTTGTATGCCGTTTTTTACTATGTATTCGTTATTTTAACATTTATTATTATGTAAAATATACATATTTTGGTTTGTAGTCATTGATCCTACTTTTTACCCCTGTCCATCTCTCCCAACCTACTGGTACATCTCACCCAGACACGTCCGAGTGAGTTGGACCATGCAAAGTTTTGAAAAAAATGCGATGTAGCCTTTATTAATAATATTTAATTAGAAGATAAACTGTTTAAGGGTATAAAACTTGACCAATTTAATTTTAGTGAGCGTCCAAAGAATTGTGGTCCAACTCTCCCGGATTTACCCTACCCTACATGAAGAGAGTTACTCAATTTTCTGTTAATTCTCTTAACGTTAGCGAATTTTTTTAATTTCAACAAATAAGTATTTATAAAGAATTTACTTAACTACGCCGTTGGTTTTCATTTTGCAGTTCCATTTATAAATACACAGAAAAAAATTCAACAGTGCAAAAGAAACTCGTCTAACGACCGTACCCTGAACAAGACGAAGTTAATTAACTCGTTGTCTGTCTCTTTTTAAACAAAAACGGGTATCAAGCTATGAAATTACTGACTTCCATAACAAACTCTCCAAATACTTATAAAGGCAACCTTGGGAATCATAACGAGGGAACATATAGTACTGTAGCCTAATTTTCGCATTTACTTGGAGAATATAAGGAAAATTAGAACAGTTATGTTGGTGTTTTTAGTCGGAATAATGAATGAATGGCACAAAGGGAATCAGTCAACAACAAACCGGCTCATTTAAAGGATTTCAAATTGTTGTTGATATTTTTCATCTCATCATTTTGGCCCACTTGTCTATAATGCCTGTATGTTATTTGGAATTACTGTTACCAAGAAATACGCTTTCTCCGTAACAGCTATAGTTAATTTAAAGAAAACAAACAAATAAAAGTCAAACCATAGAGATTTGAGACTTCTCTGGGGTGGGTTAGAAAACATAAGAAGGAATCATTTTAGTCTGGCCTAAAATGATTTATTCAAAGTAGATTTTAGGAATATCTAATTACAGGGCGCCAGCAAAAATATGTGAGAATTATAAATTAAATAGTAAATACATATAACTTTATTACCAAAACAAATATTATTTATTATAAACATCAATATAATAAGTATATCGTTACAATGTTTAAAATGAAAGAGAAAAACACTTGCTAAAAAGTCACCTCGAAGAAGTTTCAACTAAAGTACCTAAATTCCCTAAGAGCTCTTTACATTATTTTAAAATAAAACTGTTGAATAATAATTTTATTATGACTTTAATGAAGTAATAAAATATTATCTATCTTAGGAACAGATTGACTAGTGAGATGTTGAAGTGTCTCTCAAATAAAAAAAAAAGAATAGTCTTTTCTACGCGAAAGTAGTGATGTAAATAATTTCACTAACCTTTAGTTCCAAAACTTGAACGTCTTCACACCATCAACATTCTTACAAACAACCAATAGAAAAAGTTGCATCCAACAACCTCATTACTGCATTTCGGCAAACATCAAATCGGAATAAATATCCGACTTCAGCGGACAAAGGTCTCCAACTAATATTTAAAATACATATAATTCACAGCCTCTATACAAAATTCAGGAAAATCTATGCGGTGGAAACACGTGGTTTTTCTTCGTACAAAAAAAATGTATGGCTAACGAAGGCTTTCACAGAAACTAGATTCTATAATCTCCAACAAGGAATAGGAAAACTAAGTCCATACGATATTCCACAAACTGATGTAATCTTTAGAATAATCCCAAATATAATTTGTGATAATATATGCACATTTTGATCGAAGTGTGATCGGTTTACTTAAAAAACCATGCTTTTACTTCAAGCAATCAACGAAGACCAGCCTCAAATTAATTATCTATTTCGCACCTGACAGAAACCTTGAACTTATCCCAATCAAAATAAAATGTAGTATTTACCATTTCCGTTACTATTTAAATGTTAAATAAGGCCTAATAGCTATACAACTTGTTATATATCTTATCAAAATTTGATATTCATTATGAATTATACAAGAACTTTGAGAAAAAGACCTTTCAACCGTAGCATTACTTAATGTGTTGGTATTATTTTCAGTAGGTATTTTGGTGATATAAATATATGTTACGGTTGATGTGATAAATCCGGTCTGTATTAATAATAACCGGTAAATATTAATAGTAACCGTAGCAGCTGGTCAATGTGATTAATAATGCCTTTATAATTAGATTTACCGGCTATTATTAATAGTTTCCTAACATTTCTATTTAATGTATTAAAAACGCATTTTGGGCTCCACTATTGTTTATTTATGAAATTTGACAATAAAGTTAAACACTTAAACAGAATTTATCAATAAAAACCTCAAATAGACACCTTATAGGTAAAAACAAACTCATACACACTGTTGGAGAAATAAATTCCCAACATTAATATTTAGTAAAACTATATTTTGTTTCAATATTTTATTTAGTGGTTTGCGCCTTGTGTACACTTCACAAAGATGTTTCTATGTTTTTATGTTCTATAATTCAAAGTGTACACAAAGGCGCAATATTCAAAAAAAAAGTTCGTTGCCAAGGTGTTGTTATATAGAATAATAAGATAATAAAAAACGGGAAAGTAGGGCGTGTGTCCGATCCCACACAAAAATTACTTTAATACCAAAAGTTTGTGTTATTGTAATAAAATATTAGTTGTGAAAAGTGTCTTTAGTTATTCCTAGCTTCAGAAGTGTAAAACCAGTGTAAAATTATTTCCTTGGTGTTGCAAAAATCCAACATCAAGTTTGATCCAGTCGAGCCGGAAATAAAAAGAAGCTAGGAATTACTCAATTTCCAGAAGGTAAGAAACACACCTAATAAAAAAAAAAGAAGAAATTATTGAACAAAAAAGAAATTATTAGAAAAGAAATTACAAAAAAGGAAAATCATTAAAAAATTAATTTTGTAAAACGTCAAGCTCATACAATAGCGCCATCTATGTAAAAGAGGGCGAACGACCGACGTCGAATGGTTATCAAGCGATCGAGAGAAATAATCGATGTTTTATGAAATCGATCATATATGAAGTGACAGAAAACTGACATTGACAGTGAATACAAAATTAAATAAATTGACTGTTTGTGTTTTGGTTTGTAAATAATCGTCAACATTTTTGTTATTTTGATATTTAAAATAGTTTTTTTTTACCTTTTAAGTTTTAGGTAGATTCATATAAAAAAAAAATGCCCGCTAAAAAGGATATTGAAATGCTAAAAACTAAAAAATCTCAAGAAATTCAGTCTATTAAAACTATTACAAGGTTTGTTGAAAAACATTTGGACAAAGAAATTTCTGAATTAATAATTAATCAATTACAAACTAGGAAAGACTTACTAATAGAAAATTTTAATAAACTTCAAGATCTTCATTGTGAAATTTTATGTTGTGAACAGGGGTATGCAGATTCCATTGATAATATTAGAGAGGAATACTTTGACACATTAGCTAAAATTAATAGTCAACTCTCAAAAACAGTAATACAGAGCGTAAGTACTAATCCACAAGATGTAAATAATTCTTTTTATTCTTCAAATATTCCACGAATAGAAATTCCTTGTTATGACGGCAAAGATTTAACAAGTTATAGACCTTTTATAGATTTATTTCTAGCTGTTTTTGATAGAAATAAGTCACTGCAAAATGTTGAAAAACTTTTTCATTTAAAGAATCATTTGGAAGGAGAGGCAAGAAGCCTAATAAATGATCTACCTCTAACAAATGACTCTTATAATGATGCATTGAGAATGTTAGATAACCGTTATAACAATGAAACAATATTAATAAATTCTCACATTTATTCACTACTTGACATTCCCTCCATTCAAAAAGGAACTTCCACCGCCTTACGTGAGTTCATTAGTAAAGTGAGACAGCAGTTAGGTGCACTAAAAAACTTAAAGCAACCCGTAGAAAGTTGGGATATGATCCTTATTTGCATTTTAACTAAAAAACTAGATCACTATACTAATAGATCATTTCAAATTGATAGGGACAACTCAAAATTGCCAAATTTAAAAGATTTCTTATCTTATATTGAAAATAGGGCTACAGCTTTAGAAACTGTAACCACTCCAGATAAAAAATATAGCACTAACAAAGAAAGGTATCAAAAAACTCACTTGGCTACAAGTAAAGTCAAATTAGAAACCAGGTGTAGCTTTTGTTCATCCTCAGGCCATAAAATTTATAATTGTTCCAGTTTCAAATCTGTTTCAGTAAATGATAGAGTGTCTTTTATAGACAGTCATAAGGCTTGTCGAATTTGTTTGAATAATCATCCTGGTAGGTGTAAAATGAGTTTCAGGTGTTCAGTTTGTCGAAAAGAACATAATTCTCTTCTGCATGTGGACAGACAAACTCCATTAGACAGCACTGGACAGGGTAACAGTGGTAATGCAGACGATAGGGTGACTACATTTGGTTCAATAAATGAAAACATTAATAATGTTCTGTTACCAACAGTGAGGGGTGATTATATCACTGCCAGAGGTCTCCTGGATACAGGATCTCAAATATCATTAGTAACAAGTAGATTGGTAAGTAAATTAAACTTAAAAACATTTAATAATAATGTCAATATCTTAGGTATTTCTGAGAATATTACCAATGTGCAAAAGGCTGTAAATTTAAAAATTGAGTCATGTGTGTTTGATTATAGCACAAATATAAAATGTTCTGTGGTTGATAAAATTACTAGTGATATACCACAAACAAATTTCAATGTTTCAAATTTAAATATTCCTAAAAATATTAAATTGTCTGATGATGACTTCAATAAATCTGGCACAATTGATATATTGTTTGGGGCAAATATTTCATTTCATATTTTGCTCTCCGATAAAATACAAGTAGACCAGATTATTACAAAATACTCTATTTGGGTTCATAGTTAGTGGTTCTGCTCCATCACTACAAATTTGTAATTTTTCTGCTTTTCATTTAAGCATGAAAAATAATTTAGAAAATATTGTTTCTCAATTTTGGGAAACCGAGAAGGTTCCAGAAATTTTTCCGGAATATTCGACAGAGCAGGAAGCTTGTGAGATTAATTTTGAAAATTCTTTGCAAGTAATAAATAATAAATACCAAGTTAAATTACCATTAAAACAAAATCTACCTGATTTGGATTTAGGAGATTCATTTTCTGTAGCATTAAAACGCTTTGAAAATCTAGAAAAAAGATTTAAAGTCAATCCTGAGCTGTACTCTCAATACAAAAGTTTTATTGATGAATATTTAGCTCTAAAGCATGCAAAAATAGTAAGTCTTAGTACATATGACTTAAATAGTGGTTCTTTATACTTCATGGCTCACCATCCAGTGATACGTGAAGACAAAAAAACAACAAAATTAAGAGTAGTCTTTGATGGCAGCATGAAATCAAAAAAGGAAAAATGCATCAATGATTATCTCTATAATGGTGCTGTAGTTCAAAATGAGCTCTTCGATATTCTTGTTCTTTTTAGAAAATATAATTACGTCCTTTTGACAGATATTAAACAAATGTATAGAATGGTTTTGGTACATCCAGACCATTGCCAGTTACAAAATATTTTGTGGCGAGAGAAAAATGGCAGTTTACAATGTATTCAACTTCAAACTGTAACATATGGTTTAAGAAGTTCTTCCTTTTTAGCTACCAGATGTTTGGTAGAATTAGCCCGAACTGAAGGTAAACGCTATCCTTTGGCTTCTAAAGCTCTTCTTAATAACACCTACGTTGATGATATTTTGTGTGGGTGTGACACAATCGAAGAAACGATAAAACTAAAAAATGAACTTATCTCGCTGCTCAAATTAAGGTCCTTTGAGTTGCACAAATGGTGCTCAAATAATTTACAAATTTTAAATGATATTCCTAAAAATAAACAAAATTTTGATGAAATTAACATCAGCAAAAACGAT
The DNA here is from genome assembly GCF_917563875.1 of Diabrotica virgifera virgifera. Lineage (NCBI taxonomy): Eukaryota > Metazoa > Arthropoda > Insecta > Coleoptera > Chrysomelidae > Diabrotica > Diabrotica virgifera. The sequence goes on from NC_065447.1 coordinate 202,236,923, forward strand.
TTAACGGTAAAGACTCTGGGATTGACTTATGATACAAAAACAGATAATTTTAAATTTAGTTGTCCAAAAGTTGATATAAATGAATGTGTAACTAAAAGACAGATTCTCAGTTTTGTTTCCAAATTTTATGATCCTTTGGGATTAGTGGGCCCAGTTTTAGTAGCTGCTAAGGTAATTATGCAAAAACTTTGGTTAAGTAAGGTGAAATGGGATGCTATAATTTCCAGTGAGTTACTTGACACTTGGAAAAATTTTGTTGAAAGCTTAATGAGCATGCCCACAGTGACTGTCCAAAGAAATTTAAACTTTACTGGTGCTCTTCATATTGAAATAGTTGGCTTTTGTGACTCCTCCTTGATTGCATATGGAGCTGTTATTTATGCGAGGACTATTTTTGAAAATAAAGTACATGTAAATTTGATTTGTTCCAAATCTAGGATTGTTCCTATAAACAAAAAACTAACTATGCCAAGACTTGAACTGAACAGTGCTTTGTTGCTTTCAAAACTATCTCACAAGGTTTTTGAACTGTTAAAAGATAAAGTCAGTAAGGTATTTTTATATTCAGATTCAAACATTGTCTTAGCTTGGATAAAATCCGAACCTTTGAAATTGAATCCCTATGTTGCCAATAGAATTATTAAAATTCAAGAAATGACATCCGAATTTAAATGGTTGTATATAAACACTAAGGAAAATCCAGCAGATTGTCTTTCTCGTGGACTTGAACCTCATGAAATTAATTCAAACAATCTTTGGTTTAATGGTCCTGAAATTCTTTCAAATATTGAATTCTTGCACTTTGAAATTCCATTTTCTACTCCAGACCATTTGCCTGAATATAAAGTTGTCACTTTAGCTAAGGTCAAACCAGAATCTTTCTTCATAAAATTCTCTAGCTTAACAAAACTTCAAAAAATAGTGGCTTATTGCCTACGATTTGTAAATAATATAAAAAATAAAAATAAAAAGATGACTGGAAGTTTAACAGTTGTAGAACTAGAAAATAGCCTTAAAACCATTATTAAGTATGAACAAAGTTTTCATTTTTCTGAGGAAATAAAATGTCTAACCAACAACACAGCAATTAAGTCTAATTTAAATTATTTATATCCTTTCTTGGACTCTCAGGGACTGTTAAGAGTTGGTGGTAGACTGGAGAACTCAGATATTTCTTTTAATAAAAAACATCCTTTGATCGTTCCCAAAAACAATCATATCACTGATCTTTTGATTCACAGAGAGCACTTAAGACTTTTACATGCAGGTCCGAAACAAGTTTTAAGTTCATTAAATCAAAATTTTTGGATTATTAGTGCCACTAAAGAAATTAAAAGGATTTTGCACAAATGCGTAACCTGTTTTAAATGTAAGGCCAAGTGCAGTGAACAGTTAATGGGATCTCTTCCTGAACAAAGGGTACGTTCATCGAGGGTCTTTCAGAATGTTGGTATAGACTTCTGTGGTCCCTTCCAAATTAAACAGTCACGGATTAGAAAGTCTATAACGACAAAGGCATATATAGCATTGTTTGTTTGCTTTTCTGTGAAGGCAATTCATATGGAGTTACTCTCTGATCTAACAACAGATACTTTTTTAGCTTCATTAAAAAGATTCATTTCTAGAAGGGGTAAACCATCCAAGATCTTTTGTGACAATGGTGCCACATTCAAGGGAGCAAATAATCAACTTCAAAAACTTCTAAACGACAACATTAAGTTAAACAACTTTTGCCTTGATGATAAAATTGAATTTTGCTTCATCCCAAGTTATTCTCCAGTATTTGGGGGTCTATGGGAGGCCGGGGTGAAGAGTGCTAAATATCATATAAAAAGGGTGATGGGAAATAATATTTTAACATATGAGGAGTTTAATACTTTGATTACTCAAGTTGAAGGAATATTAAATTCAAGGCCTCTTATGGCAATTAATAATGATTCCTCTGACTTAGAATATTTGACCCCAGGTCATTTTCTAATAGGTGCTCCTTTGACAACTTTCCCTGAAACTAATTTAACTGAGATTCCTGAAAATAGATTAAAATTTTGGAGGTTGTGTGTTCAAATGCAGCAGCATTTTTGGCAAAGGTGGTACCAAGATTATCTAACACAACTTCAAAACAGACCTAAATGGAGAAAATCGTTGCCAAATTTACAAGAAGGCATGCTTGTGCTTGTAAAGGAGGACAATGTTTCTTCTTTTGGGTGGCCTATAGCAAGGATTAATAAAGTTATTCCTGGTAAAGACGGAAAGGTAAGAGTGGTGGAAGTAAAAACTAAAAAGGGAACATACTTACGTTCTGTCACAAAAATTGCTGTTCTTCCAATTAACGATGAACAAATTTAAATTATTTTTTTTTTTTTCAATTTATAATAATAAATAAAATTTAACTTTATAACTATTTCTATTTAAATTTAAAACTTTATAAAAGTTTTATACTTATATAAGCAATAAATTCTTTAAAAAATGTGTAAAAAAAAGGGGTGGAATATATTGTTTTGGTATCAAAACCAAGGCCCCCCAGCATGTTGGAGAAATAAATTCCCAACATTAATATTTAGTAAAACTATATTTTGTTTCAATATTTTATTTAGTGGTTTGCGCCTTGTGTACACTTCACAAAGATGTTTCTATGTTTTTATGTTCTATAATTCAAAGTGTACACAAAGGCGCAATATTCAAAAAAAAAAGTTCGTTGCCAAGGTGTTGTTATATAGAATAATAAGATAATAAAAAACGGGAAAGTAGGGCGTGTGTCCGATCCCACACAAAAATTACTTTAATACCAAAAGTTTGTGTTATTGTAATAAAATATTAGTTGTGAAAAGTGTCTTTAGTTATTCCTAGCTTCAGAAGTGTAAAACCAGTGTAAAATTATTTCCTTGGTGTTGCAAAAATCCAACACACACGCATTAGGCTTTCAGTTACTAGACTATTTACTTGTTTTTATAGGTAAGGTTCTTGTGGCACTTATAATTATAAAAAACGCTTAATTTTTTTCATTCGTAGCGTTTTTAATTGCATTGGCTACTACAATTGCAGTGGCGGAATCCTTGACGACCTAAATTCGAATCTTTACGAACGCATTCATTGAGACTTATTTGAGTATCAGGCGCTTCATTGATTAAAATAAGTGTTTCCTTGCAGGTGGTAAATTCGTCTCTTGCATTAAGTTGGTTTAAAATGCCATGCTTATTGCCTAGCTTGAATAGCTTTTCATCTATGACAGAAATAATAATACCAATAGTGTTTCGGCTATCGGCCTTAGCTCTACCAACTTCTGGAATTCGCACTCTAACAATTTGACCCAATTTTTCAACAGGAAATCTATTATTAGAATGCTTTAACATTTTGTCACATTCTTTTACAAGTGACTGTTTAGCAAGATATCGAGTCTCCTGAATCTTCTTTTGAAGTTTTGTCAATTGCAGTGCCATCTTCTTGGTCTCCCTCATTTTCTTTAACGCCAATACTGGCATGGTATTCCTCATTCACCAGCAATTATCGCACACGCATTATGTTCGATTGGGCTGTTAGTGTTACCTGTATCTTCAATATTTGCTAACTGTGAATCCTCGGTTGTACTGTTGAGTTCCATATCACCACGTTACTTTGCTCCATCATCAGCCTCATCAAAACGATCTGCTATTATTGCTTCTAAATCTTCTGATTTCAGATAAAGTACCATGAGGTAAGGATGGTTTTAATCCTGCTTTAGCATTGTGTATTTAATACATTAAATAGTGTATTAAACAGTGGCCGACTACAGATTGACTAACCCTGTGGTATACGCTATGCGCCGTATTTAGCTTTGGTATGTTGCAGTGACTAATACTTGGTACTACTTTGGTATGTTGCTGAAGATAAGTTGGGTTGAAAGAATCACAAACCTTGAAGTAATACGAAGGATAGGAAGACACCCAGAAATTTTGTTAACGATAAAACGAAGAAAACTCGAATATTTGGATCACCTGATGAGAGGTCATAAATACGCATTACTAAAAAATATAATGCAAGAAAAAATAGAAGGAAAAGGGAATCCAGGCCGTAGAAGAATGTTATGGTTGCGGAATTTGAGAGAGTGTTTTGCCTGCACCAATAATGAACTTTTTAGGTCAACTGTAAACAAGGTCAGGGTTGCGTTGATGATTTCCAATCTCCGATAGGAGTGGCACAAGAAGAAGAAGAAGTGACCAATAAACCTCCCTACACTCCGCAAGCTTCTACGCAGTTAACGGTATTGAAATTTATCACATTTAGCGTTATAATCCGGGAATTATTAATAATTATCGGTCGTTGTGATTAATTCTGGCATACTTATTACTTTTACCTATCTATTTGGTTTGTATTAATAGTAACCGGTAATTATTAATAATTTCCAATTAATCATATTTACCGTAACATATATAGACTATCAAAATATGATGTTAGTAAAATAGGTACCTAAACAAAAATCTAATATTTTATTAATACTTCTGTCGTTAGGGACGAAAATGCCACTGAACCGCTAAAAAGCATACGATGAAACTGAATTTTACAGAGAATGTCAAATTTGCTACTCCTACTCTAAGCCTTCCCCCTAAAAGATTAGTTGGTGGGAAAATGGAAAGGCTAAATTTATCAAGAATCTGAACGCCGCGCACCGTAAAAAACTATTTCAGACAAAAAATATAGGTATCTTAAATAATGGTCAAGAAAAATGTTTATTAGCACTTTTTGTGTAGAAGACACTGTTATTTCAGAAACAATGCTTGAAACTGCCGGCAATTTTGAATGTCAGTTACGCGCGAGAAACCAATAAATGAGCTAAAGGTCAGCAAATGGCTAGAAGAATGCATCTGTAATAATTAAAATACTTTGGATATGTTCTTCTTCTTCTTCTGCGTCTTGCCATTCACGTCCACATTCAGATTCAGATGCCACGTTTCAGATCATTTGTCCATCTCATAGGAGGTTTGCCTCTGGGTCTTTTGTGTTGGTATGGTCTCCAGGTTAGAAGTGTTCTGTGCCATTTGTTTAGATCGCTCCCTAGCTACATTTCATGTCCAGCGTATTGCCATTGGTTGTCTGTCTTATTCATGTGTTTGTTTTTTTATCCTTAAGTGATACGCCATTGCTCTTTCCATCGCGTGTTGAGTGACTCTGAGTATGTTCGTGTTCTTTTTTGTGATTGTCCATGTTTGTGCCCCATATGTTAATATCGGAATAATGCATGCATCACAAACTTTAGATCTAAAATGTAGTTGAACTTGCTGATTTCTGAGTATATAGTTCAGTTTGCCAAATGCTGCCCATGCTAACTTTCTTCTTCTTTTTATTTCTTCCGTTTGAATTTCCCTGTTTAGTATTATTTTTTGTCCTTAGTGTATATATCCTTCAACTTTTTCTATAAATTTGTCGTTTATTATTGTCACTGCTTCTTCGGAGTGCATGATTTTGTTTTGTTTAAATTCATTTTCAGTCCTATTTTAGAAGATTCTGTGTAAAGTTCTGAAAGCAAGGTTTGCAGTTCTTGTAGTTCAGTAGCTATCAGGGTTATGTCATCCGCAAATCGTAGATTACTGAGGTAGCGGCCGTTGATGTTTATTCCCTTATATTTCCAATTTAGATTTTTAAACACGTCCTCCAAAACTAAGATGAACAATTTGGGTGATAGAATGTCTCCCTGTTTGACTCCCCTGTTTAAGGGTACAGGGTTCGTGTATTCATTTTCATTTAGGTAGTATGTAGCTGTAGCTTGATTCATAGTTTCTTTTATTAAGTTAATATATCTGCTGTCTATCCTACAATAATTTTGCATTGCGTTTATTGCGGCCGTGTGTAATATGGTGTCGATAGCTTTTTCGTAGTCTACAAATTCTATAAAAACTGGAAACATGTATTCCGTTGAGAGTGTAATATTCCGTTGTGCAAAAACTCTTTTTTTACTGCGTCGCACAATTTTTCTGTAATAGAACTATAAGCGTCTTCAGAAAAATTCGGATGCTGAGATGTTACATACATATTTAGTATCCCCCTAAGCGGTATAGAGGCAGCCACTCTGACTAAATTAATGATGAGAAATGTAGAAGTTTTCGAGATATAGCTTTACAGAAGAAGCCTGAGAATATATTACATAGACAGAGTCACGAATGAAGAAGTCTTGCGAAGACTTTCAAAATAGACCGAAATGAATAATGAAATAGAGATACTATAATACCTTCTTCTATTTCTTTAGGTGCCGTGTCTGTATTCAGACGTTGGTTCTCATCATGTTTATAATTTCCTGAAATCTCTTGCTGTCGGCTGCTGCGTGAAATAATTCTTCTATTGTGCAGCCTTCACCAAAGTCGAAATAATCTAGCGAAAGTCGCCGTAGGCATGATGGCGAAAATATGGAAAGACTCTCAAATTTCACCACTAAAATGAGGTTGCTCAACTGCTTAATATTCCGAATACTGATATACGGATGTGAATCTTTAACACTATGACAAGCGGAAAGAAGAAAAATACATGCAACTGAAATGTTCTGTTGGAGAAGACTATTTATTAGGAGTTCCGTGGATCTTCCACAGGACAAATAACTCAATTTTAAATTGCAGTGTTAAAGTCAGCAAACCGTTTTCCAGCAAAGTCCATCTCCAACAATTAACATACTATGGATATGTTATGAGAGCAGACACAGGAAAAATGGAAAGTTACTTATTATCAAAGGAAAGGTAGAAAGCAGAAGATAAAGACTAATATCTTCAACAAGATGGAGCGAATAAATTACAGAAATATAAAAAAGATCTATACATATTGTGTTAAAGGAAATAACCACAGATGAAAATCTTTGGAGTTGGACAATACACATCACGATAACCATTACCATGCTTTCAAGAGGTCAGTACAGGAGAGAGAGAGAGAGAGAGAGAGAGAGAGAGAGAGAGAGAGAGAGAGAGAGAAAAGAGAGGAAGAGAGAGAGAGACAGAGAAAATACCTTGGCCACGTGATAAGAGGAATAAAATACCAGCTTTTGCAGCATTTGAAGCAAGGAAAGATTCTATGAAAGCGCAGCGTTAGAAGGCAATGAATGTCATGGCTCCGCAATCTCAGGTAGGGGTTTAATTGCTCAACTATTCAGCTTTTTAGAACAGCAGTAAGCAGAATGCAAATAGTCATGATGATTGCCAACTTTCTAAAGAAGGCGGCATCTTAACAAGAAGAGGAAGAAACACTAAGTATACTAAATTTGCAATCAAATGCAGTAGATATAAGCAAACCAAGATACGTTAAATATAGGGGCACTCCCGAATCCGAATCATAATCCACAATGTATAAACTTTTTAAATCATGATTTGGGATTTACAATGTATATGGGTGATTCCATTTCAAATCACTCAATTTTGGAGCAAAACAAATTTTGTATCTCCAATTTGTCTGAAAATTGGTATATAGCTTCTGCGGGACGTAAAAATAAGATATTTCAGGTCAAAAAATCTTCTTCTTCTTTTTTTCTCAAAATGTTATTTTATGCGATTTTACAGTGATTTGGTGTTTATTTAAACAAATTTGCATTTTATATCGTAATGTATCAATGGAAAACATAATATTTTAATAGAAGGGACTCAAAAATCTCATTATATGGCATTATAACAAGTTACTTTAATTCAAAACAAGTTGTTGACCAAATGTTATAGTGTAGAAAACGTTAAAATGCCGTGTTTTGCATTTTTCTCCATTCCCAAAGTATATCATAATCGATTTGGCTAAAAATTTGCCCACGGATAGCCAAAACATAAGACTTTAAGTGGTGAGAAGGTGAGAAGAAATATAGGCGTCTACTGTAAGTAAAATTAACACGAAAATATCGACTTCACGACAAAAATTGTTAAAAATGAATTGTGATAATTGTAAATACGATTTATTTGGAACAATTTGAGTTTCTACCATTTTTGTCGAAAAGTTAAAAATGGCGGAGATATTGAGCAAAACAGGTTCTCTTTTAAAATCAAAATGGCGGCTAACGTAAGTAATCTTGTATATCTGGGTACTCATATTAATGAAAGCTGGAACCCTAGTACAGAAATAAAAAGTAGAATTGCCAAAGCAAGAACAAGTTTTATGAAATTTAAGAAAATCCTGTGCAGTCATGATCTAAATTTGGAACTTCGCATAAGAATGGTCCGATGTTATATATTCCCAGTACTACTTTACGGGGTTGAAGCATGGACACTGACAGAATCGCTTTTAAAAAACCTAGAAGCATTTGAAATGTGGGTCTTCCTCCGTATTCTGAAGATCAGTTGGGTAGAAAGAGTCACAAACGAAAGGGTTTTGCAACGTTTGAATTAAAGTTGCGAAGTAGTGAACACGGTTAAAAGGCGCAAATTGGAATACTTTGGTCATATAATGCGTCACCCAGAAAAATATGACATACTTCACCTTGTCATGCAAGGTAAAATAATGGGAAAAAGAAGTGTGGGCCGCCGTACAACTTTTTGGCTTAAAAACCTACGCTAATGGTTTGGGAAAACTAGCACTGAACTGTTTCGTGCGGCTGTAAATAAGACAATGATTGTTAATATGCTGCGCAACATGAGAGCCAACGATCGACAAGCGGTCTCGGCACCTTAAGAAGAAGGCTAACGTAACGGAGGAATTCATTCGTGATTTTAAATTTAGGCTACTATTGACTCCCCTAAAGGTTAGAAAAATAAAATTTTGGGCAGCTCGGCATGCAAGGTCAAATGCTATTCCGAATGGACTAATTTACTTCTGAGTCTGATATTACTGCATGTAACTTTTTTGGTATTGTAATATAATTAAAACTGGCTAAACGGGCGCAGTTCCCTTCCCGCAGTTCAAATCCTTCTAACCACTGAATGTCCTATGTTTTGGCTATCTGTGGTCAAATTTTCAGTCAAATGGATGATGATGTATTTTGGGAATGGAGAAAAATGTAAAAAAAAACAGTATTTTAACGTTTTCTACACTATAAAATTTGATCAAAACCTTGTTTTGAATCAAAATAACTTATTATAATGCCATATAATGACATTTTTGAGGGCCTTCTATTAAAATATTATGTTTTTTATTGATACTTTGCGACAGAAAATGCAAATTTGTATAAATAAATAAAAAATCACTGTAAAATCGCATAAACTAACATTTTGAGAAAAGAAGAAGAAGATTTTTTGACCTTAAATATCTTCTTTTTACGTCCCGCAGAAGCTATAGGTATACCAATTTTCAGACAAATCGGAGATCCAAAATTTTTTGCCTGAGTGATTTGACATGGAATGTACCATATATAATACATTGTAAATTATAATTGCTCCTAGTAGCAGTTAACGTGTCTTGGTTTGTTTATTTCTACTGCATCTTGATTGTAAATTAATATATGTAGTTATAACAATTTTCAATATTAATTATATTCTTTCCAATTTTCTGTTTAAATTATTCTTTCGGGCATGTTGTAAAAAAGAGACAAATTCCACTATACATGTGACTATCTCCTGTGTACTGTCCTGTGTTTTTATCAAGTAATTGTATATAACTCCTACTGTGTATTTCCATAAAATAAAATAAAAAGCTTTTTGGAGTAGTAATAAAATTATATATCTCTAACTGTTTTATATTTTTAACTTGATAGTTCATTAAAACCTTTTCTGAGAGCCTTATAAAGAAATCCTCAGGAATAACTACCGTCAACATTTTTCGCTCGTGATGATTTTTACATGACCTCAAAGTGCTCTCTCTAAAATCTAAAAGAGGACAGAAATAACTGTAGGAAAGAAGGAACAAACCGTGTAAACCTCTTCTTCAAAGTGCGAAAGAAGGCCTTGAGAGAAAGGAATCTTTGTTTTACGACTCGGTCCACTCACAACCTTCCAGAATTGCGTTTGTCATCAAAAATTTAGTCAGCGTCTCTTCAAACGTTCTCAAATACCTCAAAAATAATGATATTGAAATCCAGAAGAGACATAAAACTGTAATTTTACTGATACAGATTCTGGAGATACTTTTGAAGTTATTGCGCATTCTGGAAAGGAGAAGCCCAACTTTCTGAGAGCAAGTCATTACAACAGTTGCTGCCTCGACAATAAAAAAAATGATATAATGCAACCATTTCATTGGCCTTTCACAAGAGCACATCCCTTTTTACGGACAAAAAATAAAAAAGTATTTTACACATTGATCAAAATGTGTGCAAAAAATTCGTGGCTTACACATGATCAGCTAAGACGTAAAACTGGGAAAATGTATTTCTTTCTTCTCTCACTTTAGTTGCAGAACAATTATTATTAGTAACACTCGAGTTTATGCATAACACAAATTTACCATTCCTGAAGTAAGGTGTTACTCCAAGAAAAATAAATCCGTATGAAATTTCAGCATTACATTTTCCTACAGAAAGATCAACAAGAAGAAGTTTCACAAAATTCGTTACCCAGAGTGTAATATTCAGTTGTGCAAAAACTCTGTTTTACTGCGTCGCACAATTTTTCTGCAATAAAACTTTTATGCCCGGTTGCACCAACAGATCTTAAGCTTAAGACGGGAATAACATAATAATTAATAAATTATAATTATAATATATTATATATAATAAGAATATCAGAATTTAATAATGAATATAATTGATTATAAGGTAAGAATCGAAAATTATGGTACAACGTATGTGATACCCAAGGAGTCCCTATATATAAGTAGAGCTTAGCTAAGCTGGAGCTTCAGATCTGTTGGTGCAACCAGGCGTAAGTGTCTTCATTAAAATTCGGATGCTGAGATGTTACATACATATTTAGTATCCCGTTAAGCGGAATAGAGGCAGCCACTCTGTCTAAATTAATGCTGAGAATTCTAGAAGTTTTCGAGATATGACTTTACAAAAGAATCCTGAGAATATATGACATAGGCAGAGTCACGAATGAAGAAGTCTTGCGATGACTTTCAAAATAGACCGAACTGAATAATGAAATAGAGATACTATAATACCTTTTTCTTCTTCTTTAGGTGCCGTCAGAGGCGGCTCTAGCCCATGTAGCGCCCGTGTGCAGTCGATGCCCTGGCGCCCTTTGGTAGACTCGCATTCAAAATGGAATAGTTGAATAGGTACCTACCTAGTACTAGTACATAGAGTATTAGAGGGTATTACGTACGAACGTACGCTTATAATGTAAACAAAAATCCAGATGCAAATAGTGCAATATTAAATGATGTCGGGACGGGAGCCAACAATAGGAATCACAATTCACGGCGTCAGAACAACCTACTCAAATCTGTTAAAAATATTTAATTAATTAACTATTTTTAATGGGAAATAAGCCACAATTTTACTAAAAAATGATTTTATTACCGTTTCGGGATGCCGTTGTCAAAACACAAAAATATTAATGAATTAAACATAAATGTTGTTGCTCAGTAAAAAATTCTTCTAATAATTTATTTAATCTGCTTACTCCGCGGCACGTGTACAAACGCCTTTGAAAATTCCTGGCAAGTCCCAAGCAATTTGACCTAAGTTCCACAGCCGATTTCGGAATCATTATCGGTATGTCTTCAAACGAATCAAAAGATTGCCGCCCGTCCATTGGACGGACAGCCGGATTTTTCAATAATAATTTTAAAGCATATTTTATGTTGAAACAATATAAAGAACCCGCTCTTTGGCGCTCGGCGCCCCCAACATCCTGGCGCCCGTGTGCACCGCACACCCTGCACAATAGGTAAAGCCGCCTCTGGGTGCCGTGTCTGTATTCAGACGTTGGTCGTCATCATGTTTACAATTTCCTGATACCTCTCGCTACCGGCTGCTGCGTGAAATATTTCTTCTACTGTGCAGCCTTCTCCAAAGTCGAAATAATCCAGTAAAAGTCGCCGTAGGAAAAATGGCGAAAATATAAAAGGACACAAATTTCAGCAACTTTAAAAATGAGGTTGATCAACTGCTTAATATTCCGAACACTGACATACGGATGTGAATCTTGAACACTATGACAAGCGCAAAGAAGAAACATACATGCCACTGAAATGTTCTGTTGGAGAAGAATGTTACGACTTCCGTGGATCTAGCACAGGAAAAAAAACTTAATTTTAAATTGCAGAGCTCAAGGTCAGCAAACCGATCTCCAGTAAAATCCATCTCAATCAATTAACATACTTTGGACATGTTATGAGAGCAGACACAGGAAACATGGAAAGAGACTTATTATCCAAGGAAAGGTAGAAAGCCGAAGATCAAGGATAATATCCCCAACAAGATGGATCGATTAAGTAATATTTTAAGAATTCGTTAGTGTTGATTCATAGGGAAGTAGTGTTTATTTATAATTAATTTATTATATTTTTGTGTAATTAAGGTATTTAATTTCCGAAGATTTATTTTTCATTTTTAAATTTTCTATTTAAATTTTTCTGTCAGTAATGTATCCCACTATACATGTGACTAACTCCTGTATACTCTCCTGTATTTTTATAAAGTAATTGTATATAACTTCTACTATATATTTCTCTAAAATAAAATAAAAAGCTTTTTGGAGTAGTAATAAAATTATATAACTCTAACTGTTTTATATTTTTACCTTGATAGTTCATTAAAACCTTTTCTGAGAGCCTTATAAAGAAGTCCTCAGGAATAACTACCGTCAACATTTTTCGCTCGTGATGATTTACATGACCTCAAAGTGCCCTCTCTAAAATCTAAAAGAGGACAGAAGTAACTGTAGGAAAGAAGGAACAAACCGTGTAAACCACTTCTTCAAAGTGCGAAAGAAGGCCTTGAGCGAAAGGAATCTTTGTTTTACGACTCGGTCCACTCACAACCTTCCAGGATTGCATTTGGCTTGAGTCATAACTACCAGGGGAATGATTACAGGGATTTTACAACCCGCGGCAGTTTAACACGAGAACTATACGGAACGGAGAACTGGAAACGGATTAGGGGTATGAAAATGATAGGCTGTAATCATTTAATGGGGTTACAAAATGGATAGGGTAAAAAACTACCGACACGAAAACCGCTAACTCAGTTATGGCTTTTTATGAATTTAGGGTTTTACGGGAATGGTGGATCTATTGGAAAATTACAGGTTATACAAATTTTATACCACCAATTAGGTATGTACGATGAATTTGGAAGCAGTCTATTTTTAATAAAATCTAGTATAGCAATTTTGTGAGTTGGGTTTAAAATTATTATCGACAAAAGGATTGCCAACAATTTAGGTTTTACTACGTCGGAATAAAAGTTATAACTTTTAAGTTTTAATTTATTTTTAATTTATAGTCGAGGAAATGAAACCGAAAAAATGGCAAAACTTCGCAATTTTTTCGTCCCGCATCGATTTGTACAAAAATTTGGGATTAGGCTCATTTCACCCTCTAGTTCATTTTCTATATTGAGCGGTTGTGCGCTTTTGGTTTTTTAAGGGTGACTACCCCTAATTGTACAATTGTACAATACAATATAGAAATCTCTGGACTAGCTGAAACTCATTGGTTAGGAGAGGGCCATTTCAGAACACATAATGGCAGTTATATTTACTTCTCTGGTGCTGAAACCCAGAACTATACAGGTGTTGCCATTCTGATCTCACCAAGATTACAAAAGTCTGTCGTCGAATTTAAAGCTGTGAGCGATAGGATGGTTCTCCTTAAACTAGAAGGCAAACCACATAAACTTAATATCATACAAGTTTATGCGAAAACCATCACATCAGATGACGTAAAGATCGAGGAGTTCTACGAAAAACTGGAAACGACAATCGCCAACATACCAAATAAAGAGCTTACTTTAATATGTGGCGACTTCAATGCAAAAGTTGTCAACACTACACAGAATGACGACATAAAGAATGTACTTGGGAAGTTCGGTATAGGCCAGAGAAATGAAAGAGGTGACCGTTTAATCGAGTTTGCTGTAACAAACAATTATTCTATCATGAATACTCGATTTAAACACCATGTACGTCGACTTTATACTTGGAAAAGTCCTGGAGATAGGTCTAGAAATCAAATCGATTACGTCCTTACCAATATTCGCTGGAGATCGTCAATTCAAACAGTCAGATCATATCCAGGGGCGATATGCGGATCCGATCATACTCTACTCGTAGCTAAAGTAAAGCTTAAACTTAAAGCGCCCAACAAACGAAAAGAGACAAATAGGATACAACTAAGAAAGAAGGACGACCTTCTCCAGGAAGTACATAAAATAATGCCCTCTATTCGTAACGGAACATCACAAGAAATATGGGAGACTTTTAAACATTGCGTAACAACACCAATAATTGATCAACCAAAGATAAATAATCCTGTGAAACGGAAACACTGGATAAAAGATGAAACCTTTCAAATCATTGAGAATAGAAGAAATCTTTGTCAAAGTAGCGTGCATAGTGAAAGAGAAAAAGCTAGTTTAAGAAACCTCAATAGAGAAATAAAACGAAGATGCAAGACAGACAAAAACCAGTACTACCAGGGTATATGCAAAGAAATTGAGAGACATGATCAGAATAATCAGCCGAGAGATCTATTTAGAAAAATACGTTACTTAACAAGAGACTTTAAAGCCAGAACTTGGGCCATTAAAGACAACACTGGAACTCTGAGAACAAACGGAGAAGATATAGCAGAGACATGGAAATTGTATTGCAGGGACCTATATAAAGATGATCCACGCCAAGAACCTGTTAACCAAATCTCTGACGAGGTTTAAGAAGAACCTGATATACTTGAAAATGAAGTAAGACTCGCGATCAGTAAGCTCAAATATAATATAGCACCAGGTCCAGAAATGATAACAGCAGAAATGCTCAAAGTCACAGAAGAAAGTGGCGTAAAATTACTTCATCTACTCTGTAACCAAATATGGCATTCAAAACAATGGCCTGAAGACTGGACAAAATCTTCAATAACCACAATTCATAAAAAAGGCAGCTTCCATAAATGCGACAATTATAGAACTATTTCTCTTATATCACATGCCAGTAAAATAATGCTACATATAATCAACGAGAGACTAAAAACATTCCTTCAAAGAGAAATCCCACAAGAGCAAACTGGATTTACCAAAGGTAGAGGTACTAGAGAACAACTGTTAAATATAAGACAGATAATCGAAAAATCTAGGAAATTCAATATTCCACTGTACATATGCTTTATAGATTATCGTAAGGCGTTCGACAGGGTCAAGTGGAGAAACTTATGGCAAACTCTAAAAGAAGTGGGCGTACCCCAACACCTTATTTCGCTTATAACTGAACTATACGAACACACTACTGGATCAGTTAAAGTACTTGACACACTTTCAAACAAATTTCAACCAGAACTGGGTGTCAGACAGGGATGTATACTCGCTCCACAATTATTCAACATATATGGAGAGCATATTATGAGAAGAGCACTTGAAGGATGGGAAAAAGGCATCTCAATTAATGGTCATAAAATAAACAACCTACGTTTCGCAGATGACACAGCCCTTCTTGCAAATAGTCAAACAGAGCTGACTGATCTTATACGACTGGTTGAAAACGAAAGTAAAATATTTGGTCTGCAATTAAACATATCAAAGACAAAGATCATGATAGTGGATAGACTACATAACAATCATCCACATAAAAACCACAATTGATCGGTTTGAGGTTGTGAGCTCATACTTATATCTGGGATCATTAATCACAAACACAGGGTCACTACAGGAAGAAATAAAACGTAGATGTGGTCTAGCAAAAGTCGCCACAGCAAAAATGACCACAATATGGAAGGACTGTCAAATTTCAAGAGCGTTAAAGATGAGGTTGATGAACTGCTTAATATTCCCAATACTGACTTACGGATGTGAATCTTGGACCCTGAGAAATTCGGAAAGAAGAAAGATAGACGCCACTGAAATGTTCTGTTGGAGACGAATGCTGCGAATTCCTTGGACCGACCATAGAACAAATAATTGGATTTTAAGAGAGCTAAAAGTTAGCCAACGGCTCTCCAGTAAAGTCCATCTCCAACAATTAAAATACTTTGGACATGTTATGAGAGCCAACACAGAAAACATGGAAAGACTCATTATACAAGGAAAGGTGGAAGGCCGAAGATCACGAGGAAGATCCCCAACAAGATGGATCGATCAGATTACAGGAATATGCAAAAGACCTATGCATGAGTTAAAAGAAATGACCAGAGACAGAGATCTTTGGAGACGGACAATACACGACATCACGTCGACCACTACACTCCCTCCGGGGGGTCAGGATTGAAGAGAGAGACCCCTAATTTTAAAAAATTATAAAATAACATTTTAAACTTTAATATTGTCAACATTTGATTCTTATTAGTTACATAATGATTGTTTTATGTTTTAAGATATAATATCATAATATTTCAACCCTTACAAAACAACCCTTGTTGGAGCTATAGATAAAAAGTTTATTTATCCTAAAAGAATAATTTCGGCTTGCATCGATTTACATAAAAGTTTGGGATTAGGATCATTTTACCCTGTACTTCATATTCTATATCATGCTCAAAGGCGTTGATCATTTTTAGGGGTGTAAACTACCCCTTATTATCAAAAATTATATAAAAACATTGTAAACTTTAATATGGGTAAAATTTGGTTTTGATTGTTTAAATAATGATTGTTTTATGCCAAAGGATATAATATCATAATATTTCAACCCTTAAAAACCACCCTTAGTAACATTGCAATTTTTATAAATGGATAATTTAACAGATCTATACAGAAAAAAAGTAGAATTAAAGAATTACAAAAACATTTATTTACACAAAAATACGAATTTACAAATATCGCTCCCCGACTTCGTTAGTGCCATAACCCTAAAAAAATGGAAAATTGTTTTTTTGGCCTAATATGTTCATTTATGTGTTGTCTTCATTGTGCAATAATTTCATATAATTTAGTTATTTTAAAATCAAGATATTGCGCCTGTGTCTTTATGACGTTTTCCGGTTTTGGCGCTCCCAGCGACAGCAAGCCCGCCACAAGAGAGTTTGAGTCACTCTGTGGTCGAGAGTAGACTACTATCATTGTTTGATTTGCGTGTATAGATAAATTGCTATGTGGAAATGCGATCAATGATTGTCCCCGTTTAGGATTTTGTCCTCTTCAGGGTAACATCGAGAGTAGATGTGACGTAAGTAGTTTTCATTTTTCAATATTGCCCTAACATGTGATCATGCATTTGTTAACCAAGAAAAATTACTTAAGTAAAACGTAAAACTAGTGCCGTAACCTGTGATATCACAGTAATGCAAATTGGAATTGTGGGTTTGTGTGATACAGTCAACGTTGCTGACTGCCCGAACTTGTGTTATGGCAGTAATGCGAACTTGATTAGAAATAGATTTCCGATGGTAGATCATGTGCAATTGTGTTACATTATGTGGCATACTATAATTCAGGGCCGGACTGGCTCATGAAAAAGGCGCCAACCCAAATCCTAAAAAAGGCGCCAACCTAATCTCTAAACAAATACGCCAGACCCCCCTCCTAAGCTTTTACATCAAACTTTTTATGTCAAGTAAATCAATATTACTTGTGAATTTTTTTAAATGTAATTTAAATTTAAATCCATAAAGTAATTTACTTTTTTTATTGGGAATAGTAAATTATATTAAGATGCCACAAACATATAGCTTCAGTTTTCAAGTATTCCTTTTACTCCGTTACGCTCTTTGGTTTTGAAAAGTGCTAATAATTTTTCAACTGCTTTTACAGAATAATCTACTGGTTCAAAAACATTTGACAAAAATCATGATGATTGGTGTTAGTGATGAATGGTCTAGCGGTCTAGCGTCAGACGGCCGCAAACGGAGCCCTCGGAGAACTGACGAAACCCTTTGTAATTCAAGCCTTAGTGTGGACAAGGGCGCACTGCCTTGCCGGATAGTATAATTCGCTCCTACTTGTGGGAACTATATGGATAAGTATTTAATCACGCAGGAAATAAAACAAAACGAAGAGACAATGGAGCGAGTCACCAGTGGTGGTGCAGCTGGAACAAACTATGAATGTACAAAAGGAAAGTACTCAGCGAAGAGGAAAAGAGGAAGGAGGAGACTATAATCTTCGGAGAAGGGGGTCTTCGGTTAGAAGATCGTCGGTCAGGGGTAGGGACCTGACCAAGACGGATCTTCCAAGGAGGCAAACTTTAAAGGAGCTCCTCATTTGGGGAAAAAAGATCTAGAGAGAAGGAGGAGGGCTCCGACGTAAGGCTATGATAAGAGCAATGGAGAAACTTACCAGAGTTACAAATAATTTAGTGAAACTAATGTCCGAAAATACAGACACGAAGGTCGATATCAAGAATGCGGTAAAAACCTTAAGAGAGTCACCGAAGACATGGAGGGCACTTTCAGACAAGTCGCCGTCGGCAGCATTGAGAAACGAGATAGAATAGTGGAAAAATCCGGCGAGGAATGAACGACTAAGGAGACGGCAAGCGTGTCCACACAGATGGATATCGAAAGTTGATTTACAACGAATGCTGCACCAATTTTTAACATAGCCGTCAGAAAATTTAACATGTTAATTTCCCCAAAAAGACAAAACGCATGGTTACAACAGCAAATCCAATAAGATGTAAATTGAAGCTGGATGGTCAGATAATGGAACAAGTGATGGAGTTTAAATATCTAGGCATCACACTATCTAGCTACGGAAGGCTCGAAACAGAAATGGAAGTTCAAGTGAATAGAGCAAGCAGAGCCGCAGGTTGCCTGAATGACACAATATGGAGAAATAAAAATATCGGAAAAGAAATGAAAGACAAAATTTACAAAACAGTCATCAGACCAATTATGACATACGCGGCAGAAACACGACTCGACACAGAGAGGACAAAAAGTTTGCTCGAAACAGCGAAGATAAAAACCCTTCGAAAAATCGATGGTAAGACTTTATGGGACAGAGCTAGAAGTACAGATATACGACGGAGATGTAAGGTGGATAACATTGATAACTGGGTAAGAAACAAGAATAGAATAGAGTTACCACATAAGCCGAATGAGAACAAATAGAGTAGTAAGGACAGCGAGACAAACGATCAGTTGGAAGACCACAAAAACGTTTAAAATAAAACAAACATGTTGTTGCTAAGTAAAAAAATTCTTCTAATAATTTATTTAATCTGACTCATTTATATTGGCAATTCAGACGTATATTATACATTTTAAAGTAGAAGACTTTAAAATGATATCGCCAATATTTATGAGTTGCGTTCCTGGGACGACTTTACTAAAAGATAGTTCATTCGATTACATGAAATCAATCCCAACTCAAGAATATCCGTCGCAAAAAAAAATCATAGCATGTGATCGGTCTTTAAAAAGACAACCAAATGCAACGATGACAGTAAAATTCTCGCGTTAGAGATTCCACAGTAAATCACGAGGGAAAACCAGGAAAAAACCTCGTGATACTATTCCGACATCGCAAGTATTTGGTCTTACATTTAATCTACCTTCAAAAAACTAATACCAAATTCTGACTTTAATATGTTTAAATTAGAAATAATATTAATATTACATAGATATACAATAAGTAATACTAAAATATAAAACCTGTACTAACTCGATATGTTATTGACTTACTAATCGTGGTATTTTCTTTCTATTGACTTCCTCTTTCAGTATGGGTAACCACATCCTACTGCATTCTACCGAGGAATTTGCGACACAATTGGTTTCATTTAGCATAATTAGAGCCGCTTCTTTGATTTTTCTCTTTTTACTATCTGATTCTTTCAGGACTATACTTGAATCTCTCCACTGAACTCTATGTTCATTATCCCATGCGTGTTGACATATCTGAGATCTATCAAATTCTCTGTTTTTAATATAAGACTGATGTTCACTTATTCTAACGTTTAATGGTCTTGATGTTTCACCTAAATAAAATTGTTCGCATTCACAAGGTATTCTATAAATGCAATTCTTTGTTCTTTCTTGTTCATTGTTAGGTTTAGTTTAAGATAGAATAGATCTCAATGTGTTTTTTGTTTTGAATGTTGTTGAAATGTTGAATTTATTTCCTATCGTTTTAAGTTTCTCGGATAGTCCTTTTATATATGGTATTGTTATTCTCCTCGTATTATTTCTTGTGAATGTTATAGGATCCCGTTCTAAGTTGTTCTGTTCCATTCGATCTAATCTTGTCAATTCCTTATTTATAAACGATAAAGGATAATCATTTTTTAATAAAACAGATGTTAACAATTGTTTTTCTTCTAAAAATGAATTTTCGTTAGAACAAGTAATTTTGGCTCTATCATATAAGCATTTAATGATTCCCTTTTTAACGTTGATGTTGTGATTTGATTTGTAATTGAGATATCTGTTGGTGTGTGTTGGTTTTCTATACACCTGAGTCTCATATCCAGTATCCTTCTTTGAGACTAAAACATCGAGGAAAGGCAAAGTGTTATTGTATTCCTTTTCCATTGTAAATTTTATTGTCTCTTCTTGATCGTTTATAATATTCAGGAATGTATCCAACAATTCTGATCTATGAGGCCATATTGAAAACACATCATCTACATATCTCCACCATACTGTGGGTTTTAAATTTTGTTTAGAAATGATATTAGTTTCGAAATCCTCCATAAATATATTAGCCAATAATGGATATAACGGAGAGCCCATTGCTAGACCAAAATTTTGTTTAAAGAATTCATTATTTAGTTGAAAATAGGTATTATTAGTACATAATGTCAATAACTCCATTATAGCTGATACATTTAGTTTTGTCCTAGTTGTCAATGTATTATCATTTTCTAACTTCGTTTTAATTATGTTTAAAGTTTTATCTAATGGCACATTTGTAAATAAACTGTTTATGTCAAAACTTACTAAAATATTACTTGGATTAAATTCAATATTTGTTAATTTGTTTAAAAAATGTTGTGTATTTTTTATAAATGTGTCATTATTATTTGCAAATGGTTTTATAATATTTAATAAAAATTTTGAGAGCTCACTACAAGGAGAATTGATGGTACTACAAATGGGTCTAAGTGGAATATTCGCTTTATGAATTTTCGGTACTCCATAAAAATGTGGTGTCTTACTGTAATGAGGTGTCATTAATTTTCTTTGATAGTACGTTAGATCATTTTTAAATTTGAATAAAGTTTTATAAATTTTGTTTTCCAGTGTCTTCGTTGGATCCTTCGTTAATTTGGTATAAGGTCCATTTGTAATTAGATCTATAATTTTGTCCTCATATTGTATTTTATCCATTATTACAGTTGCATTTCCTTTATCTGCTGGTAGGATTGTTATGGAGTCATCATTTTTTAAAGTTTTTAAAGCTTTCATTTCCTCTTTGCTGATGTTCTGTTCAATTTTATTAGATTTTTCCAATTCAAATTTACATAGTACCCTATATTGTTCTTTTTCATGATTTGGTAAACATTGGGATATTTTTTCCACTGAGCTAATTATGTCTAATTTTGGAATAGATGGATGAGTAACAGCATAGTTTAAACCTTTTGACAATACTAAATTTTCAGTTGCATTTAAATTTCTATTTGATAGATTGACAACTGTCGCTAATATGTCATTATTTCTATTTAGGTTATCAAAAGCATGTAAACTATTTTGTTCTAAAAGAATATTAAATTTATTTAAATGTATATTTCTTTGTTTTTGGTATGAATTTTGATAAATTATTTGTAAACTAAAAGTAATTCGATCAAAATCAGAATTTGATATCATTCCAAAAAGCAAATCTTCAATACTTACGATGTCTTGTTCGATAAAAAATAAATTTGACCTATGAAATTGTAACCTTTCCCGAATCATCGATAAACTGGCTCTATGTAGAATATTTTGAAGTCTTCTGCTTGAATATGCTGGCCGCAACCTCAAGCCCTTTGGTATTAAATTGTTGTTTCTACATCTTCTTAAAAATTTAATTGAATTTTGACAGTGTGCCTGTTTCTCGTATAAGGTTTCCAATCTCCTAAAATTTTGACAAACGCTAGGCCCATACCGGTTTCTTAATGTTGTTCTGAAGCTATTTCCTTGTGGCATTTTTATAATTACGTATTTTTTATGCGAAATAAGCCACAATTTTACTAAAAAATGAATTTATTAACGTTTCGAAGCCCAAATCGGGTTTCGTTGTCAAAATACAAAATACTATTAAAATAAAACAAACATGTTGTTGCTAAGTAAAAAAATTCTTCTAATAATTTATTTAATCTGACTCATTTATATTGGCAATTCAGACGTATATTATACATTTTAAAGTAGACGACTTTAAAATGATATCGCCAATATTTATGAGTTGCGTTCCTGGGACGACTTTACTAAAAGATAGTTCATTCGATTACATGAAATCAATCCCAACTCAAGAATATCCGTCGCAAAAAAAAATCATAGCATGTGATCTGTCTTTAAAAAGACAACCAAATGCAACGATGACAGTAAAATTCTCGCGTTAGAGATTCCACAGTAAATCACGAGGGAAAACCAGGAAAAAACCTCGTGATACTATCCCGACATCGTAAGTATTTGGTCTTACATTTAACCCGCCATTACACGCGCTATGAGGGAATCCCTCACCATATTTGTTTATAACCAATGAAATTGTGTAAACTAATACGATAACCTTAAGCACCCAGGAATGCCTTTAGCATGGTTCATGAGAGGGTATAAAAAAGTTATAGAATATTTCAGGCGGTCAGTGTGCTGTGTGATAGTTGAAAGAAGAGACATCCCTCTTCAAGTGAGGGAATTCCTCACTGCGCGTGCAATCACGGTGAAATCACGTTTCTGTTATCTCGAAGAAACTTTTAGGTTTTTATTTAATATTTAGGTAAGTTTAATTAAAATAATATTGTTTGGATTAGGTTAGGAACAGTGGCACACCGAGCGGGGGTTTTGGGGGTTAAAATCCCACCCAGAGCATATAGAAATATATATAAAAGAAAGTAGGAAAATTTAACTTGTCTTTCACAAATAATACAAAAAACTTTCGGTGCCCAAGCTAACCCCCCTCCCCCCGAGGAAAATTCTAGGTGCGCCACTGGTTAAGAACCCATTTTAAAATTTACCTATTCTAATTGGGAAATAAGCCACAATTTAACTTGAAAAATTGATTTTATTGACGTTTCGAATTCCACCTCGGACGTCGTTATCAAAATACAAAATATTAATAGTTAATTACATAAATACCACAGAGAAATAGCTTCAGAACAGTTGTTAATTTTAACTTGTATTTTTAGTAAAATGAATTCGCGTAAAGAACGTTAATTTTTTCAGTGGCTTGCTGAAATTGAAAATTAAGAAAACTTGCTTTTGATCTATGTATATTATTTTTACCCTACTTTTATTTTGTTAAATTAATAAAAAAATTGGTTTACGAGACTTTCTATAATATGTGAGTACAACCCATTTTATATTTATACATGTTGACATTCATTCTTCCTCGAAATAAGTCGAACTTATGTAGGTGAGGGCGACGCTCATACGCGTGCAACCACGTCACAATAAAAGACGCGTGTAACGGCGGGTTAATCTACCTTCAAAAAACTAATACCAAATTCTGACTTTAATATGTTTAAATTATAAATAATATTAATATTACATAGATATACAATAAGTAATACTAAAATATAAAACCTGTACTAACTCGATATGTTATTGACTTACTAATCGTGGTATTTTCTTTCTATTGACTTCCTCTTTCAGTATGGGTAACCACATCCTACTGCATTCTACCGAGGAATTTGCGACACAATTGGTTTCATTTAGCATAATTAGAGCCGCTTCTTTGATTTTTCTCTTTTTACTATCTGATTCTTTCAGGACTATACTTGAATCTCTCCACTGAACTCTATGTTCATTATCCCATGCGTGTTGACATATCTGAGATCTATCAAATTCTCTGTTTTTAATATAAGACTGATGTTCACTTATTCTAACGTTTAATGGTCTTGATGTTTCACCTAAATAAAATTGTTCGCATTCACAAGGTATTCTATAAATGCAATTCTTTGTTCTTTCTTGTTCATTGTTAGGTTTAGTTTTAGATAGAATAGATCTCAATGTGTTTGTTGTTTTGAATGTTGTTGAAATGTTGAATTTATTTCCTATCGTTTTAAGTTTCTCGGATAGTCCTTTTATATATGGTATTGTTATTCTCCTCGTATTATTTCTTGTGAATGTTGTAGGATCCCGTTCTAAGTTGTTCTGTTCCATTCGATCTAATCTTGTCAATTCCTTATTTATTAACGATAAAGGATAATCATTTTTTAATAAAACAGATGTTAACAATTGAAGACACGAGTGGATGAAGGTGCTATGTAACATTTTTCTAAAAACGGTTTTTTTGTATGGATGAAGGTGTTATGTACCTGTTTATCACGTGGCCACATTAGAATTCTAAGATTCGTAACAGAAGTCTAGGTTTTTTAAAGGATGAAGGAGTTATGTTACATTATTTTCCAGTGAATAATGGAAGAAGGTGTTATAGGCACAAAATACCTTCATCCACATTCATGTAATATTTTGTATACCTTCGTCATATGAATGATGGTGTTAAGTGACACACATAACCCCTTCATCCACTCACTGGCCATTTTGTTTTACTTGGTGAGTTGGTATTGCGCGCACGTGTTCTGTGTCATTGTTACAGTTTTTTTGCAGTAATATCATAATATTAATGCTAGTTAACATTTATAATGAGTTCCAGAGGTAAACAAATGTTAAAACTAGTGCAGGAACAAATAAACTGTGAACAAAATTTGCCAAATGATGAAAATGAATTCACAGCAAGTTCTAACCTCAACATTGAAATTTCAAATGTAACAGGTAAGTGCAATACTGTTGTTATGAAATAATTAAGTTTTATTATATTTTGGGCAATAGGTATTTAGATCATAATATTTATATAAAAGTGTAAATGAGCTGGTTGAAATACATAACCCAACTATCATCTGTTATAAATATTTACACTTGATTGCTCCGGGGATTCCCCTATCTTTTCAAAAGTAATTTTTAAACAATAATAATTAGGAAGAATTAAAATATAAGTATAAGTAAATAGCTGTTTTTATTTTCAGATTTGGAGGGGACCCAACCATTCTTGTCAGACAGCAGTGGTGATGCTGAATACTTTCCGAGTAATGAAGGAAGCAGTTCTTCAGGAACTAGTGTCACGGAGGACGAAGAAAGAGCGGACCACAGTCATGTAAAAAACCTTGTTGGAGGTACATTCATTTCTGGAGACAAAGAAGGAGCTGTAAGAAGTAAATAGCTGTTTTTATTTTCAGATTTGGAGGGGACCCAACCATTCTTGTCAGACAGCAGTGGTGATGCTGAATACTTTCCGAGTAATGAAGGAAGCAGTTCTTCAGGAACTAGTGTCACGGAGGACGAAGAAAGAGCGGACCACAGTCATGTAAAAAACCTTGTTGGAGGTACATTCATTTCTGGAGACAAAGAAGGAAGCGGGATTATTCAAAAGCCTATAATTAATCCTTCTAACGGGTCTAACGAGGTTGACCAAGAAAATGAAAAACAAAGAAAGCAAAAGATTTTTTCAACGACAGCAAAAGTTTCCAAAAAACGAAAACGAGATCCAAATACGTGGAAGAAACACAAAGCAGCTTTAGATAGAGCAAAAGGTGAAGAATATTTGTCTTACAAAAACATTCCCGTTCCAAGAAAGGAGCCAGAAAAAGGTATTCTTTGTAGACAAGGCTGTAGATTTTCTTGTAGCACTAAATTTTCAGCAGATGACAGGAAGGCATTTTTGGATGAATTTTATAGACTTGATATTAATGCAAAAAATGCTTTACTATTTAAATCAATCATTAAAAAACCAGTGTTGAGGGAAAGAAAAGATGCTGTTAAACATAAAACTGCGTCATATACGTATAACGTTACAAAAAATGGATTTACCGTAAAGGTGTGCAAAGAAGCGTTATGCGCTCTATACCAAATAGGCAGAAAAAAACTTGATGTTATAAAGAATCATATAAATAGTAGTGTAGCAGCACCTCCTCCAGATCGCAGAGGTAAGCACTCCAATAGGCCACACAAAATAGGCCAAGATGTTAGGGATTTTGTGATAGAGCACATAAATAAATTTCCTGTCGAAGAGTCGCACTATTCCAGAAATAGAAATCCTCATAAAAAATATCTTTCTCCCCTACTAAATGTGAGCAAAATGTATGAGTTCTATCTTGAGGAATGTAATCTGGCACAACTTCCTGGAAAATTTAGAATTAAAAAATGTTCATATTCCAACATTTTTTCGCGAGAGTTTAATTTATCATTTGGGTATCCGAAAAGTGATACGTGTAGTATCTGTGATGGAGGTGAATCTAACGATGGACATAAAGAAAACTACACAGCATCAACTAAAGCGCTCAAAGTTGACAAGGAAAAAGCAAAAGATTCAGACAACTTGGTCTATATTACAATCGATATGCAACAAACAATGCCACTGCCAAAAATAACAACGTCCAAAGCATTTTACCTTAGGCAAATGTGGTTTTATAATTTTGGGGTGCATATTACTACAAAAGGCCTAGACAAAGCATGTTTTTGTACCTGGACCGAAGATCTTGCAAACAGAGGAAGTGCAGAAATATGCAGTTCTCTACTCAGATATATTGAAGTCGACGAAAGCATCACCAAAAAGGATTATCTGATCATCTGGTCCGATTCATGTGCGGGCCAGAACAAGAACTTCCACATGATTTGCCTTTATCAGTATCTTATTTTGAAGGGATACTTCCGTTGTATTGACCACAAGTTTCCTGAGGTTGGCCATACTTACTTAGATTGTGACAGAGACTTCGGAAGAATCGAGAAGGTTTTACGAAAACACGACACGGTATATGTACCAGATACGTACCGGGAAATAATTTCAAAGGCTAGCCGAAAAAATCAAGTCATCGACATGGCTCAACACTTTAGAAGGATTGCTGATCTACCGCAAAAACTTCATCTTACTAACAGAAAAAAGGACGAACTAAATGAAACAGTCAGATTTAGAGACGGTATTAAATGGATAAGAGTGGAAGAGTATGGTTCCTATTTGTATAAAGAATCATATGACGAAACAGTTCCTTTTAGAAAAGTAAATATTCTTCAAAATAAGAATAGAACAGCAGCGCCAGAGAATATTGAAATCGAAAGAATTCGGGAGAAATATGGAACTATCTCTGAAGAAAAAAGAAAAAATCTCCAAGAACAGCTTAAGTTTGTAAAACCAGAATATCGATATTTCTATGAACCAATCTTAGAGAAAAAATAATGTATTACGTTATATTACTGTTATTACCTTATATTAAGCAATAACATCTTGTTAGCTGATTAGATAAGTTTTTCTTTAATACATGGTTCTTCCATAAAACAGTAGTTGTTTTAATTTCTTTAGAATTATACAGTGGATGAAGGTGTTATGTACGGTTTTTTTCAAATTTTGGTAAGACACATTTTTTTTTGTTGATATTTTTTTCCGTGAATAACATATTCCATATACTAGTAACGACATAGAAAAGTTTTTACCTAATAAAAGTGAATGTGAGAAAAGTTTACAATGAAAAACTTTAACCTTAATTTTCTCAAAATCTAAATTTTGTAACATAGCACCTTCATCCACTCGTGTCTTCAATTGTTTTTCTTCTAAAAATGAATTTTCGTTAGAACAAGTAATTTTGGCTCTATCATATAAGGATTTAATGATTCCCTTTTTAACGTTGATGTTAAATTCTCGCGTTAGAGATTCCACAGTAAATCACGAGGGAAAACCAGGAAAAAACCTCGTGATACTATTCCGACATCGCAAGTATTTGGTCTTACATTTAATCTACCTTCAAAAAACTAATACCAAATTCTGACTTTAATATGTTTAAATTAGAAATAATATTAATATTACATAGATATACAATAAGTAATACTAAAATATAAAACCTGTACTAACTCGATATGTTATTGACTTACTAATCGTGGTATTTTCTTTCTATTGACTTCCTCTTTCAGTATGGGTAACCACATCCTACTGCATTCTACCGAGGAATTTGCGACACAATTGGTTTCATTTAGCATAATTAGAGCCGCTTCTTTGATTTTTCTCTTTTTACTATCTGATTCTTTCAGGACTATACTTGAATCTCTCCACTGAACTCTATGTTCATTATCCCATGCGTGTTGACATATCTGAGATCTATCAAATTCTCTGTTTTTAATATAAGACTGATGTTCACTTATTCTAACGTTTAATGGTCTTGATGTTTCACCTAAATAAAATTGTTCGCATTCACAAGGTATTCTATAAATGCAATTCTTTGTTCTTTCTTGTTCATTGTTAGGTTTAGTTTAAGATAGAATAGATCTCAATGTGTTTTTTGTTTTGAATGTTGTTGAAATGTTGAATTTATTTCCTATCGTTTTAAGTTTCTCGGATAGTCCTTTTATATATGGTATTGTTATTCTCCTCGTATTATTTCTTGTGAATGTTATAGGATCCCGTTCTAAGTTGTTCTGTTCCATTCGATCTAATCTTGTCAATTCCTTATTTATAAACGATAAAGGATAATCATTTTTTAATAAAACAGATGTTAACAATTGTTTTTCTTCTAAAAATGAATTTTCGTTAGAACAAGTAATTTTGGCTCTATCATATAAGCATTTAATGATTCCCTTTTTAACGTTGATGTTGTGATTTGATTTGTAATTGAGATATCTGTTGGTGTGTGTTGGTTTTCTATACACCTGAGTCTCATATCCAGTATCCTTCTTTGAGACTAAAACATCGAGGAAAGGCAAAGTGTTATTGTATTCCTTTTCCATTGTAAATTTTATTGTCTCTTCTTGATCGTTTATAATATTCAGGAATGTATCCAACAATTCTGATCTATGAGGCCATATTGAAAACACATCATCTACATATCTCCACCATACTGTGGGTTTTAAATTTTGTTTAGAAATGATATTAGTTTCGAAATCCTCCATAAATATATTAGCAAATAATGGAGATAAAGGAGAGCCCATTGCTAGACCAAAATTTTGTTTATAGAATTCATTATTTAGTTGAAAATAGGTATTATTAGTACATAATGTCAATAACTCCATTATAGCTGATACATTTAGTTTTGTCCTAGTTGTCAATGTATTATTATTTTCTAACTTCGTTTTAATTATGTTTAAAGTTTTATCTAATGGCACATTTGTAAATAAACTGTTTATGTCAAAACTTACTAAAATATTATTTGGATTAAATTCAATATTTGTTAATTTGTTTAAAAAATGTTGTGTATTTTTTATAAATGTGTCATTATTATTTGCAAATGGTTTTATAATATTTAATAAAAATTTTGAGAGCTCACTACAAGGAGAATTGATGGTACTACAAATGGGTAGTAAAAAATAGTAAATAAAAATAATAATAGTAAAAAAAATAAAAAATATTCACAAAAACGATGGAACGACAACTTACTAGAGGCACATTGAAAAAACAGGCAGGGTCATGTCTATACAAAAAAAAAGAAGAAAAATCCTATGGTGGCTAAATTAAACCCATGTGTTAAACTTTAAAATTCACAGCTATTATTTTTTTATACAGGTATATCGTATTGAGAACAAAAAGCAGCGTACTAGAAAAACATTTTAGGATTTGGGTCCACGGTTTTGGTTACACTATACTAATTGGCGCTAACTATTTTAACACAAAACCTTAAGTGTAAGGGCGCTGCTTGTACTCACCGACTTCGTTATGTAAGATTCTGGGGCGCGAAAATCTTATGTGTATAATGTAGTTAACCAGCTCAGGAAACTGCACATGTAGATTTAATGCCAATTGTAGGATGTAACATTCTTATATTATAACAGAAACAGGGGAGATTGATACCTAAATCCGCCCTAATCGTAAAAATGGTCTTCGAGGGCGCCGCGCGTTGCATCTAGACTATTAACATAAAACCCTGGGTACCATTTTCGAGCTACGTGTTCTAGACTTTGATTATTTGATACCTGATAATAGTTGAATTTACTCATAATATATTTT
This sequence comes from Diabrotica virgifera virgifera, assembly GCF_917563875.1. NCBI lineage: Eukaryota > Metazoa > Arthropoda > Insecta > Coleoptera > Chrysomelidae > Diabrotica > Diabrotica virgifera. Next base: position 202,266,930 of record NC_065447.1, read on the forward strand.
AGGCCAATTGTGAGATGTAACACTCTTATATTATAATAGAAACAGCGGATATTGATACCTACGAAAGGCGCCTGAATCGCAAAAATGATCTTCGAGGGCGGCCCGCATCGCATCTAACTATTTGATTATTTATCTGATACCTGATACAAGTTGACAAGTTGTATTTTGTTCATTGTCTGGCTTCAATATTTAGGATTCTGGGGCACAAAAATCCTGTATGTATAATGTATATATGTAGTTATGGAGCGCCGAAAACTACACCTCTATATTTTAGGCCAATTGTGGAATGTAACACTCTTTACAATAATATCAGATATAAGACAATCAAATAGCTTAGATGTGACGCGCAGTGCCCTGGAAGACCATTTTTACGATTTTGGCGCTTTTCGTAGGTATAAATATTCGCTATTTCCATTATAACAGAAACAGCAGGAATTGATACCTACGAAAGGCGCCCGAATCTTAAAAATTGTCTTCGAGGTCGCCGCGCGTTGCATCTAAACTATTTATTATAATAGAATGATCGGAAATTGATACCTACGAAAAGCGCCTAAATCGTAAAAATTGTCTTCGAGGGCGCCGCGTCTAAGCTATGTATTAGAATAGAAACAGCTGAAACTGATACTTACGAAAGGCGCCCGAATCGTAAAAATTTTCTTCTGGGGCGCCGCTCCTTGCATCAAAGCTACAGCTTTATAAAAGAAACAGCGGATATTGATTGCTACGAAAGGCGCCCAAATCGTAAAAATGGTCTTCGAGGGCGCCGTATCTAAGCTATTTGATTATCTGATACCTGATACCTGGTATTTTGTTGTACCGACTGGCTTCATTGTGTAGGTTTCTGGTGCACCCTCGGGGCTAAACGGCTAAATCAGAGGCAAGTAAAAACATTTTTAAATCTTTTAAAAACATCTTTGTGTAATGGTTCAAAAAAAATTTTTTTTCACCATTTAATTTTTTTGATGGATAGATACTAACTAAGGCAAACGGCGCACCGGCCCAAGGGCCGGTGGGCCGGCGGGCCAGTCCGGGCCTGCTATAATTGATGTATGCTGGCATAAGACGCTTTTACTTATTATTATTAGTCGTTTAAAAGTCGTATTTAAGAGATTTAAAGCGAATTTGTAGCATATTTCATTGTGTGCTGCTTTGATGTACAAGTTGTGATGACCTGTCCAATTGGCAAAGCATCAATATTTTACTACAAATCGAAAATCAATTCCTATAATTTTACTATCACTAACAATTTCTGGGGATACAAAGTGCTATTTTTGGCATCAAGGTGAGGGAAACAGGGGGGCCAATGAAATTGCTTCATGCGTTTATGATTATTTGAAAGATTTGAGCACAAAACATGACAATGACTGCCTTGAGGTCACTTTTTACAGTGACAACTGCTGTGGACAAAATAAAAAGAGCTTTTTTGTAGCTGTTTAATTTTGCGTTAAGTAGGTACACTAAGAATTAAGGCAATTAACCATAAATTTCTTATTTGCTTATTTGCGACCATACGCAAAACGAAGGAGACGCAGAGCATTATGTCATAAAGAAACAGATAAAGAGATACCTAAAATGTGGACCGATTTATACACCTCAGCAATATATGGCTCTAACTGGAGAAGCAAAGAAGATCGGAAAACCATTTGAAGTGAAAGAAATGTCTCATGCAGATTCTTATGATTTCAAGGCACTCCAAAAACAAATGGGTGCCAACTTTGATGTTGATGAAGCTGGCCAGAAGCATCAGCTTACTGAAATTAAGATTGCAAAGTACGAAAGGCTGGACTACTATTTAATAGCTAATTTGTACGAAGACATAGATGAAATGAAAAAAGTTTTCTTTAAACAGCGACAAAGAAACAAAAATCCTGTCAAATAGTCAAATTATTACTGACGCATGTCTACAATAAACAAAATGATATTGACGAAAAGAAAAAGCGTGATATTGAAGACTTACTTAGTCAGTGGGTCATTCCTGAAGCTTATGGTAACAATTTTAAGAAGCATTTTAAAGTCATGAATGATCTTATCATTTTAAAAAATTAGAGTGTTAAGTTTTTTAGAATAATATCCTCATTTGTATATTTATAAAATGGCAAATTTAGTTTATTAAATACAGTACAATATATTGACCAGAATTTTACAAATTTGCAGTTTTATTTCGTTTATAGTTCCAGAAAACGATCTATATATATCTCAATGAATTAATACAGGTTCATAGGCCCTAAGCCTCGAATTTTAAATATGGACGCCCCAGCAATAGCGCCTTATCAAATTTTAAGGGTGAATTTAGGTGTAAATAGATACATATATGGTCAACATGAGTGAAGAATTTGGTTAACTTAGATACTGCAGTTCCAGAGAAAAAAAAATGAAAATTTCACATAAAACCCTGTTTTTACTCTCCTGAAAAGTTTGCGATTTCGGGGTTATGGCACTAACGAAGGCGGGGAGCGATATGTACAAATAGAAATACAAATAGGTTTTTAGTCATCTTCCAGTATACGAACCGGTTCTGTGGTGTTATAATGTATGTATACGACATTGAAAATGTCGGAAAATGTCGAAATTGAAAATAAGCGGACTATTCAAATTTTTCGAAAACAAAAATTTTTTTATAAACATAGCTCCTTCATTTTTTGCGATAAAAAGTTGTTTTAAATATCATTTCATAGGATTTTTGAAATCCTATAAGACTGTGTAACGAAAATTCTATAAGATCCATTAGTTTTTAATTGGGATGGGTTTAAAGGGCTCGAATAAGTGGTTGTTTGCTCGTAAATAGAGGTCTTAAACAGCTATATCTCGCTAAATGTTCACTATAATGAAAATCTATTCACAAGGAAATTTTAGTTGTTAAAAAAGCTACAATTTTAAGTCAATCATTTTTTACAATCTCCAGTATTTTCGGAGATATTTTGAAGAAAAAGGTGAAAAATACGAAATTGCAAGAAATTTATTTATCTTTAAACTCCGATGTTTCTAAAATTAGGCCTTTTAAATAGGTTAAACTTCTTGGGTGTATTTATACTACAAATATAAAAAGAATAACAGAAAGGTGAAGACCAATTTTTAATTACGAGGGTAGTTAGGGGGTTGTTTTCACTGATTTTTTCGTAAAGAAAAGCAGGCACCGACCTTTTTTTGATCATAAGTCGTTCAAATTTTATACTAGAAACTTTTTATTGTTATTTATTTAAAAGTCTATTATATTAATTATATGCTTGGAAAAAGATTATCTAAGTTTTCCTTAAAAATGCAAAGTTTTCCCATTATTTGGCTTTGAATATTTCAAATTATTCATTTGACGCAAAAAGCTAACCTTTAATATGTCGTATCTCGGTTCGTATTGGTCGTAAAAATATTATAGATGTATATGTATAACGCAAACCAAAATAATTTGGGTTGCGTTACCAAAAAATATAATTTTGATATCTACAGTTTTTTTGATTAAATGTATATTTTTCGAGTTATTCTCGAAAAAAACCAAAAAAAGGTGGATTTTTACGTCGAAAAACTGTTACTTTCAACCGAGAATAACTCGAAAAATATTAGTTTTAAAATGGTTTTACGAAGAAAATGTAAAAAACATTTTTTTTAGAATTACATTTTACATCGATATACATAGTTAAAATGTAATAAAAATTCCAACCCCCGACATGGTTTTAGCGTACAGCGGCATGATATAGTAAATGATCCTTGGACTATTCCCTACCTTCTGTGAAAACTACAAGTAAATACATGCTAGACGAAAAAATTGCGAGCGAAAATGCTTCATTTGCTGACCTAGTATAGTTAAAACTACATTTATGCATAATTTGTTGAATAAATATATGGAACTGTTTGCTTCCTAATTCCTTGAGCAAGATACGACTGCAAAGGTCTTCTGCTACGACAGCCACAGCATTATAGGTAGTATTGGGATGTAGAAAGAGCAGAACGGATGATCACTCTACCTGCATCTGATTCAGCGTGGTCGAGACTAAAACCTACGTCTGATAGAGTAGTTTTAAAAAGGTCTATTAAGTTTATATTGTTCTTTTCATTACCAAGAAAGTTATCTTGGATTTTTGTTGGTGCGAAGCATTTTCTAAACTGATCTCTGTCCATTGGTGCTTTTTCTAGCGCACGAGGTGGGGTAAGATTTGTGGTGGGGAAAGGGCCAATAGACCCGTAATGTAATAAAGGATAATCTTATTAATAAATGATGGTTTTGCTTGTTTTCGATTCAGAGGGATGCACACCCTCTGGACAGGCTGTTTCTACTATTGCAGGCGTCATCAGCAGCGTTCCTTAGCGTGCACTCCTCTGAATCGAAAAATAGCTGGACCATCAATTTAAAGGGAATCTGAAAGATAATTCAAAATCCCCATTAGGACGCGATACAGCGACATCTCTTAACAAATTGAAGAGTCTCAGATGCAGAATCCACCAAAAATGGTAGATAGTTATTTAAATCTGAGACTATTCGTTTTAAAAGTTCTGTCTGGTACATCCTTAATCTGCGACTTTTTCAATTAATAAGACCGCAGACGACGAATATAGAAAACGAAAAGGAAACGATCACATTCCGCTTTCATTAGTCTAGGAAAAAAGGACAGAAGAGGAACTTTCAGTACTCAAATCCGAGTAAACATCGAAAAAAAATAAATGATGGTTTTGCTTGTTTTCGATTTAGTCCAGAAAGCCACTGCGCATCCGCTAGGAAAAATATTCTAATTCGGATTTTTTGCACAGTCTTACTCAGAAAGGACTCCTTTTAACAAATTTGCATGTTGCCAGAACCAAAAGGTGGTCAAAAATTTTTTAAACGTTTTTTTTTTGTTTTTTTCCTAAAATTATTTTTCTTGCATGGAAAAAAGTTTTTTCAGGTTTTTTGGATCATTCCAAACAGAAAAGGTCTTTAGTGACTTTTCTCTAAAATTGATAGTTTTTGACATATAAGCGATTAAAAACTGAAAAATTTCGAAATCGGCCATTTTTAACCCTAAATAACTATGTGAAAAACTTAAAATTTAAATGTTGCCAAGGTAGGTAGATATTCTTTAAACATCTATGGATGAAATCCCGAAGAGCTTTTTGCAATACAATATTCAAAACTCCTTTGTTTTTTAATTGCTAATCAAGCGTGCGCGACACTATTTTCCACCTACAGTATGGTGCAAATGAAAGGAATAAATTCGTTATTTCGTAAACCGGCGGCTTTAAGGAAAAAACCCGAAACAGGTCGATTTTTATTTTTAAGTTATGATATTGTGTTCTTTTATTCTCTATTAAGTAATGTAATTATTTACATAATTATTTATACAGGGTGTCCTACTTCTTTTTTTGTCAAATAATTTAATTTAATAAAAATTTTTTGGACACCCTGTATAAATAATTATGTAAATGTTTATATTACTGAATAGATAATTGAAGAACCTTTCAAATGAGCTAGCACACGACCCCTATCCTCATTTAAAAAATCATCGATTACGTCATCACGTCCAGATGGATGACGTCTCTAGTACACCATATATGCCACAATATCATAACATAAAAATAAAAATCGACTTGTTTCAGGGTTTTTCCTTAAAGTCGCCGGTTTACGAAATAACGAATGTATTCCTTTCATTTGCACCATACTGTCGGTGGAAAATAGTGTCGCGCACGCTTGATTAGCAAATAAAAAACAAAGGAGTTTTGAATATTGTATTGCAAAAAACTCTTCGGGATTTCATCAACCGATGTTTAAAGAATATCTACCGATCTTGGCAACATTCAAATTTTCAGTTTTTCACATAGTTTTTGAGGGTTAAAAATGGCCGATTCCGCAATTTTTCAATTTTTAATCGCTTATATGTCAAAAACTATCATTTTTAGAGAAAAGTCACCAAAGACCTTTTCTGCTTGGAATGATCCAAAAAACCTAAAAAACTTTTTTCCATGTAAAAAAATAATTTTAGAATAAAAACAAAAAAAAAACGTTTAAAAAAGTTTTGACCACCTTTTGGTCCTGGCAACATGCAAATTTGTTAAAAGGAGTCCTTTTTGAGTAAAATTGTGCAAAAAATCCGAATCAGAATATTTTTCCTAGCGGATGCGCAGTGGCTTTCTGGACTAATTCAGAGGGATGCACACCCGCTGGACAGGCTGACAGGCAGAGGGATAATCTTATTATTTGGAGTAACATAGTAATGGTAAGAAAATAAAACATTGACATAAGGTGATCTGAAAATAAAAAGGAAACGCAAGGGAAATTTCGTTTTTTGTGTAGATTCAAATGCACCCTTACGTTTTTTTTAATCTGAATACAATTTTTTAATTCTTAGATAATGATGGTCCGAAATTACCTCCGACAGACAAAGAGTGGTCCGAAATGTTCAGCAGAAGCTCTCAACAATGCCTTGACGGACATAAGAAATGAGAATTTCACTACCAAGGGAGCATCGCGGCAGAACAATATCTCTGTGACAACATTACGGGATTACTTGAGCGGAAGAAGAGGGGCGAAGGGATCAGGACAAGGCCGGTCTTCACACGGAGGAAAAATGGGGATTCAGTTTATCCTGTAAAGAAGTTTTAGAATTAACCCAACAGTCCGTCCAATTAAAGAACCTAATACATAACTCAATTTAAACATGGTAGACCAGGAGAAGACTGGTTGTTTAATTAAAAAAAAAAGATGTCGGCTGTCCTTAAAGAAACCGGTAATATTTGAGTTTGCAAGAAAGAAGAACATGAATTCTTTTGTTTTAAATCATTATTTTAGGTTATTGGGAAAACCATTTAATCTTTGGGACTTGCTGACAGACCTGACAGAATCCAAAATATAGATGAAACTGGATTTTCGAGTAACCCCTCTAAAACAAAAGTTGTTGGCAATCAAGGAGCACCATGCACAAGAACCACCAGTGGACCAGGAAGGGAGAACACTACAGCGGTGTTGGCATCATGTGCAAGTGGCAGGAAAATTCCTCCATTAATGGTTTTTAGAGGCAAAAATATCTGGGATGAATGATGGATGGCTGACGAGAGTGATACCTTCCCTGTTACTGACTTTACTGCTACTAAAATAGCTGGATTGAAGCTACTGTATTTCGAAACTATTTTGAGCGTAATTTTGTAGGATTTTAGTGAGCTACCCTCGCAATCTTATGAATCTGCTTTTTCAGATTGACAGTATCTTTCGAAGATGTTTTACTACAGACCGTAAAAATCGGAACACAAACTCCAGCAAGAAAAAACAGAAGCGAATTGCAACAGGCAATGAAGTGATCAGTGATCACTGCCGGACGCAGCAAACGCACCTGACGAGACTCAAGTGATGAAGACCAAGACGATCAAATCTCTCTACATGATGAGTCTGAAGATAGCGATGTCGCGGGCCAGATTTCGTTAGAAGAAGAAGACGACGAGTAGAAACCAAAATGACATTTTATATATGGGCCACGTGATTTCTCTCACTGAAATTGATAACCAGGTAAAGTTCTTGAAGAAAAAAACAAAGTGTTTGTTTTTCCTCAGTTGGATGATATATCGCTTGTGGCAAAAGAGAATATCCTAAAGTATTGCCCTCTCCATATTTTAGAGAAGAAATGCATAATTTTAATACTAAGTTTCCACAAGATGTACCTACACAAGATATACAATATAAATTAAGATAAATTGTAAAATTTTTGCTTGTAAATAAAGTACTTCTCCATTTTGTGGTAAGTCATTAAACGCTTTTAAAGTTATTTTATGTTCAATATTATGAAAATTTAAAAAAAATTAGAAATGTGTGCAGAAAACCTAGTAGATAACTGCATTTATCCGGTAATGCAAAGCAAGGAAAATATACAAAACTTTGTCCGGGAGACACACTTACCCCAAACTAACGAGCTAAGTGCGCTACTGCGATATTTAAAAAAATATGTAACTAATGATCTTGAAAACCCACTGATTTGGAGTCTTCCCCAATGGAGTACTCTCGATTTGGCAGAACTAACCCAGTTGAGGCCAGTTGAAGCTTTGATACAATTAAAATCAAATATAAATATAAAGAAGTATTGACTTGGGGGGAAAGCTCATTCTAGCATTCATAGATATAAGGGCAGCATTCGACTCTATAGAAAGGAAAATTATATGGAAATTTTTGAAGAACATGAAAGTAAAAATTACACTGATAAAAATAATTCAAAGTATATACAGAGCAGTAAAAGGACGTGTACAGATAGCAGGAGAAAGATCTGATGAATTCAATAGGAAAAGAGGTATCAAACAAGGAGACAGTCTTAGTCAGCTACTATTCATAATAGTCATGACTGAATTGACTAGAACTACTGGAGAAAAAAACGAACCAAATACAGACAACATTACAATACCAAAGATTACTGCCAATAAAAATAGAAGCCTTATTGTATGCGGATAACATAGTCCTTATAGCAGATTCCGTGACAAACATGCAAAAACTTATAAACATATGGCCAGAAGAAATAGAGAAATTAAAAATGGAAATAAACATCGAGAAAAGTAAAATACTGGTCATCGGCGAAAAGGAAGAAAATGAAGTAAATATACAATGCAAAAATACTCAACTGGAAATAGTTACCGCATATGATTATCTTCAAAGTATAATTACCAATGATGGGAATATAAACCTAAAATGGGAAATAACAAACATAAATAAAAATGCAAACAAACTGTACTACGCACTAGCGCCAGTTCTGAAAGAAAAAACAATTGTCCCACGAAACAAAAATGAAAATATATAATACGATTGTGTTACTGACGATACTGTATACGAGCGAAAATTGGACTTTACAGAAAAAGCATAATAGTAGGATAAATGCAATTGAGATGAGACATCTACGAGCTATAGCCGGAAAGACCAAATGGGATAGAAAAAGAAATGAGGCAATAAGAGGGATAATTAAACAGGAACCACTAATGAATAAAATAATAAAGAGACAATTAAACTGGTATGTACATCTGATGAGAACGAAACCTAGTAGACTAACAAGGAAAATTCACGAAACGAGGAACATTACAAAAAAGAAAAAAGGCAGACCGAGGAAAAATGGATACAGCAAATAGTAGAAGCAGGAAAAATTAAACAGGAAACGCTAGAAGAAATGAAACTAATAGCACAAGACAGAAAAGAATGAAAGAGATGGGTGAATATATAGCTAAACTAAACCCACATCCAACACCTGAAGTGTATAAGGAAGTGGAGAAAGAAAGAAAGAGAATAAAAGGCAAGCGCATTTGCCCCACCCTAAATACCGTAATCCTTTTTCGATTTTTTTCCTAAAATTTTTTAACGAAATATTATTTAATTCTTGGGGCTTGTCAATAGATTTTTTTGATAAGCTATTCTCTTGTCTAGCATTCCACATTTTTTATTGTACATAGACAATATAGCAAGATAGTAATAAATATTAATAAACTTAATATCCTCGCCTATAACGAAAATAAACGCAGACAAGAGAATACGTGTTAATCGGTAAACAATATTTCTTACAAGCGTTAGGAAAAACAAACTGAAACATCTCATCCCATAAGGGATTTAGGATACTTTTCTTTCTCAAAGAAATATACAATTCCCCCAACAACAACAAAGCCCTCATAACACAAAAAAGTATCAACAATGAACGTCAACATTTTTCCCTTCGGATGATTTGCGTGACCTCGAAAAGTGTCCTTACGTCTAAAGTGCGGATAAAGGGATCGTAAAGCATTGAGTACACTCCTCAGAAACATGTGTTTTAAAGATGATGTATTTGACGTTCAGTATATTCAACTTTGTACAATGTGATGAAAATCTATGGTATAAATTCAATATTTCAGAAATAGAAGATTTTAGAAAAAACTTTAAGGCCATCAGTATGATCGGTACATAATTCGCAAATATATTACGACTATTCCTACTTTTTCTGTCTTTACACGGCAAATTACGTGAAGTAAAATTCTCACTGGTATGGATATGTACACTTTACTTAACAATGTCATCAATAACCTTAAAGATGGCTTTTGAATGTTCTTGGATAACTGTTACTTATATAATTAATTGCCTTAAATATTAATTCAGCTAATTAATATGATATTTTTGTTACTAACTATGTATTCAGTGATTGTAATAATTTATCTACTGTACAACAAAAATTAATAAGCCATCGAGAAAAGAGGAAAAGTGATAAAGTGATTTTTTAATAATATATTGTTACTATGAAACGCTTACAATTTTGAACATCTTTAACAACAAAATACTTGGATCACTGAATATATTCTGGTGCTTTGGGTCTTATGCTTTGGATCTTCCATAAATAAAAAACAATAAATCACTTTTTTTAAGTTCACGTCTTAAATAAGTTATTTATCAAATACAGTATCAATAGTATTTACTCAACAACTCAAAATATTTCCGATGCCATGTCAAATATTTAAAATTGTCACTGATTGTCACTGTCTGACTGACAATATGCTGACAATATTCTATTCGACTCAGTGCGTTTTATGACAAGGATAGATTTGGAAAATATTACCACGGACATTGTGTTCATTTTTTTCGAATCCTGAAAAAACCAGTTCAAATTGTTGAAAAATTTAAACGCAGAATAAAAGACTAAATTATTACCGAGGGCCGAAAGTCCCGTACAATATAAAACGTTTATTTTGAATGAGATATTTGAAATTAAAAATCACACTAAATGTTCTCTTAGTTTTACCCCTGTAAGTTATTAAAATAAACATTTTAGAAGTTCTCAGAGACTTTCGGCCCTCGCTAATAACGTAATCTTTCATTCTGCATTTAAATTTTTTAAAAATACCCATTAGTTTTTTGGGATTTCTGAACACAAATATGCAATCAGAACGGACCTCCAAAGCACTTGGTGCCCAGGGTTCCTGCTAAGGTGTGTCACCTAGAGTTTCGAGGGTTTTGGCACTTAGTTGATGCAAACAAATTACTCGAGGGTTTTTGGGATAGCTGAATACGAATACGCCATCAAAAGCAACCTTCGAAGCACCTGTTGCCTACGATCACTGCAGAAATTGCTGAGGCACGTCATCTTCTGGAGTTTCGTGAAATATTCTGGGTTTTTGGCACTAAATACATGCAAATAGATTACTCAAGTGTTTTTGCGGTTGCTGAACACGAATATGAGATCATAACCGACCGTCGGAGCACGTGTCCTCAGGGTGACTGATAAACACGTTATCTTCTGGAATTTCGAGGCCTTCCGACACTATATTGACTTCTACTTAAAGTGCCGTCTCCTCAATGGAGGTTGGTTACTACAATTAAAAACTATTCTCTGTCTTCTCTGTCTACGATAGTATTTTCCTTCCTTGTCCAATCCTTACCTTGATCTTTCCTTTTAATATAAGTTGAGTATATTAGTAACTACTGATTATTTCTCAGTATGTGGCCTAGTTATGATATTTTTCTAACTTTCACTGAATTGAAAAGTTCTCTTTCCTTGTCTGTTCTTTGCAGCACTTCTTCGTTTGAGGTATGCGATGTCCATAAAATTTTAAGGATTCTCCGGTAGATCCAAATTGCAAAAGCCTCCAGTTTATTTACGGTTGATGTTTTAAAGGTCCATGTCTCAACTGCATAGAGAAGAGTCGACCAGACGTAGCATTTTGATAAAGTAGTCGAATTTCAAATTTTATTCGAGAATCACAAAGCTGATTTTTGATTTTTTCGAAAGATTTTCTGGCCTGTTCTATTCTAGATCTTATTTCTAGATTAGAATTTAGGCTGCTATATATCCAACATCCCAAGTACTTAAATGTACTGACCTGTTCTAAAATGTTCCCATTTATTAGGCACTACTTACTTAGGGTTTTTTGGGTTGCTGAACACTTATACGCCATTAAAAACGACCTCCTGAAACTGGAAACCCTCGTAATTCCAGTGGATGGTGTACATACCAGTCACCCCGCGAACTACGTGCTCCGAAGATCGGTTCTAATGACGTATTGGGGTTCAGCAACCCTACAGATCTAAATAAAAGGCAAACAGAAATACCCCAGAAAGAAATGGAACGCTCAGTCAAAAAGGAATGATGTTCTCGAACGCATTGAAAGGTATGCAGTATGCAGTACGTGTCCGAAGTAATCAAAGTAGCGATTTGGTACTCGTATAGATACTCGTAGTAGTACTCGTACTCGAATGTCGTATAGATCATCGCTATATAAACATGATTAAATACATCTATCAAAATGCGACAGCAAACGTGAAACTGGCAGATAAAAAGAACAAGGCATTTAAAATAAAAAGGGGAGTACGACAGGGAGACACAACTTCGCCAAAATTGTTTACAACATTATTAGAGCATATGTTTAAGAAAGCAAATGTGGGTAAAAACTGGCAAGCGTGAAATTGGCAGACAAAAAGACCAACGCATTTAAAATAAAACGGGGAGTGCGACAGGGAGACACAATTTCGCCAAAATTGTTTACAACATTATTAGAGCATATGTTTAAGAACGCAAATCTTAGTGAAAAAGGAATTAATATCAACGGAGAAATACTTAGTCATTTGAGATTCGCTGACGATATTGTTCTTTTTGCTGAAAGCATCGATGATGCAGTATAGCAACTGGAGAAACTATCCCTAGTCTCCTTACAAGTTGAATTAAAAATCAATCATACAAAAACGCAAATCATGACAAATCTTGTGTTAAGCGAAAAGATCTCAGTAAATGGCATGCCTATTGAAGAAACCACCTCTTATAAGTACTTAGGGCATGAGATACGCATAGGAAGAGGTAATCAAACGTGCGAACTAAGCCGCCGCATAGGACTCACTTGGGTGGCATTCGGAAAGCTGAGCTATGTCCTTAAGTACCTCTCCTCTAGGTCCTGTCCTGAAGTACCTCTAGGAATAATTAAAACGATAGAAAATATCTACCAGAACAACACAATAAAAGTAAAAGTACATGAAGAACTAACTGACCCAATTGAAGCTGGCAATAGGATAAGACAGGGAGATTCCCTGAATTCTCTGTTGTTTAACCTGATCATGGACGAAATAATAAAAAATAAGAATAAAAAAAGTATACCAAATGGGAGAAAAACAACTTAATATAATCTGCTATGCAGACGACGCAATACTAATCTCTCAAAGTGAAGATGATTTACAACGTACGCTGCACGAATTTAATATAACCGCTAGAAAATTTAACATGTTAATTTCCCCAAAAAAGACTAAATGCATTGTTATAACAGCAGACCTAATAAGGTGTAAATTAGAGCTGGAGGGTCAAATAATAGAATAAGTCATGGAGTTTAAATATCTAGGCATTACACTATGCAGCTACGGAAAGCTCGAAACAGAAGTGGAAGATCAGGTGAATAAAGCAAACAGAGCCGCAGGTTGCCTGAATGAAACAATATGGAGAAATAAAAACATCGGAACAGAAGTGAAAGGTAGAATTTACAAAACAGTCATCAGACCAATAATGACATACGCGACAGAAACACGACCTGACACAGACAGGACAAAAAGAATGCTAGAAACAGCAGAGATGAAAACATTGCCAAAAATCGATGGTAAGACGCTGTGGGAGAGAGCTAGAAGTGCAGATATACGAAGAAGATGCAAGATGGACAACATTAATAACTGGGTGAAAAGCAGAAGAGTAGAATGGAACGACCACATAAGCCGAATGACATCAAATAGAGTAGTAAGGACGGCGACAGATGGTTCCCCAATAGGAAGACGATCAGTGGGAAGACCACGAAAAAGATGGAATATTAAAACACAGACCGAGTAATGTCTATATAAACAGAAGAAGAAGAAGAAGAAGAAGAAGAAGAAGAAGAAGAAGAAGAAGAAGAAGAAGAAGAAGAAGAAGAAGAAGAAGAAGAAGAAGAAGAAGAAGAGTCCTTAAGTCAGAACTGCCTATGTATCTCAAAAGAAAAGTCTTTGATCAGTGTGTGTTGCCAGTACTTACCTATGGTGGAGAAACTTTAACAATAACCAAGAAAGTAAGAAATAAAATTTATGCTACCCAAAGAGCCATGGAACGCTCAATGTTAGGCATTTATCGTCAGGATCGAATTACGAACAGGGAGATAAGAAGGAGAACAGGAGTGACGGATGCCATAGAAAAATTATGACCCTAAAGTGGAACTGGGCTGGACACATAGCTAGAATGTCGGATAACAGATGGACACAGCGAATAATACACTGGAGACCGACGAAGACAAGAAGCTTATCGAAGTAGAGGTCGTCCGCCAACCAGATGGTCTGATGACATCAAACGGATCGACATAAACTGGATGCAGACAGCACAGGACAGAAATGCATGGTGAAGTCTGAGGGAGACCTATATCCAGCAGTGAATAGATCCGGGTTGAATGATGATGATGATGATACTAATCGTTACCTTCGGTATTCGTAACTAACGAGTACCTTATAACGATTGGATACATTTTCAATACCTAGATATTGGTTCTCATTCGGTTTTGGTTAGTATTCGGGTCGTGATAAGGTCCAAAGATTATGTTGAGGATTTCTCTCTCAAAACATATAAGTTTTCTTTCCATTGTTTTTACCAGCGTCCACGTCTCACACGCATACACCATCATCGGTCTAATCACTGTTTAGTATATTCTGATTTTTAATGTTGGTGTTAATCTCTTAGATTTAATAGTGTTGTGTAGGCTGTTTGTTGCCTGAATAGGCAATGTTTTGTAGGCTGTTTGTTGCATACAACTGTTTGTTGCCTGAATTCTACCTTTCATCTATTTCGTGATATCTTTATCTGCGGTGATTGTCGCTCCGAGATATTTAAAACACCATAAACCGATTAAAACGGTTGCGATTTTACGTTTAAGCTTAAAAAACTTTCATCATCATCAATAAACCAATCGCGTCCACTGCTGGACATAGGCTTCTCTCAGTTCTTTTCAGTGTTCTCTACACTGGGCCGCTTGTGACCAGTTTCCCACTACTCCTTTTATATCGTCGGTCCATCTAGTCGATAGTCGCTCTCGGCTTCTTTTTTAGTTTCTGGGCCTCCATTTCATGATTCGTTTTGTCCACCGTCCATCTTGTGTTCCAGCTAAGTATCCTGCGCAGTTCTACTTAACCGTCGTAGCTCTTTCGATAACGTCTTGAACTCCTGATCGTTGCTTGATTGGTTCGTTTGTTATATGTGATCTCGAAGGATCATGTTCAGCATTACTTGCCTGCCAAGGTAAAACAGTATAAACAGTATATGTGAAAAAAATCGATTTTTGAATTTGCCGCCGAAACTGTGTAATTTTTTCCGCTCTTTCTTATGCAATTTTTAGTTTATTTCTATCTCATTTAGTTTTCAAAATGTGCCACTGGTAAAACAGTATATGAGTACGTGTACTTGCGTCTCTGCTATGGTAAAACAGTATATTCGACAAACTCTACAAAGGCAGAATAGTATACATCATCATACACTGCTTATCCCTGGTATTATGTTATATCTATTTTTATGAAACTAAACTGGTAAAACAGGATATATGTGGTATATGCCGTTATACGGTAACATATTTCATAAAAACGGTGTCCCAATTCCAATGGTAAAATAGTATAAACATTTCATATACTCTTTTACCATAGTATGACCAATGGGAATTTTTATCACCCACGACGGTATATACGTATAAAGTCTTTTATATACTCTTTGGGTCACTGGAAAAATGGTAAAACAGTATATGTCATTTTTCAAGCACATTTGAAAAAACGATACACTTTGCTGTTATAATAATTATTATAATAACATGCTTTTTTTATATTCCAAATTTCACTTGTCTAACTTTATAAATGACAAAACGGCACAACAAAAGAACAAAAAGTCATTTATCTCAAAACTCACTTTTTTCACATATACTGTTTTACCTTTGCAGGCAAGATTATACGTTCCATTTCTCGTTGCGTAACTCTGAGTTTATTTGCGGATTTTTGCGTCAGTGTTAAAATCTCTGTTCCATAAGTTTGTACAGGCAATACACATTGGTTATAAACCTCTCGCTTGATACACATTAACATTGAACTTTTTAGAATATGGCTTAGTTTGCTAAATGCTGTCATGTCAGACCTATTCGCCTCTGCCGTTAAAAACATCATAAAACACCTCAAAACACCTTAAAAAATTTTACAAATCCCTCTTACTCGTTAAATATTGAAAATAATTACGTTTACGTTGATGCTGGGTAAAATTTAGTATTGAAAAACCAGTGGCGTAACAAAATCCGTCGGCCCCTCCGCCCGCGGAATTGGAAATGGGGCCCCCTGACATATGTGACAAAAACTTATATGT
Source organism: Diabrotica virgifera virgifera (assembly GCF_917563875.1). Lineage (NCBI taxonomy): Eukaryota > Metazoa > Arthropoda > Insecta > Coleoptera > Chrysomelidae > Diabrotica > Diabrotica virgifera. The sequence goes on from NC_065447.1 coordinate 202,283,201, forward strand.
GTTATAGCCCAGTAAATTAACGTGAAATTCGGCCATACCGTGTAATTTTCAATATCACCACCGAAGTGGTTCAGTCAATAATGTTCGAGTTATTTACGAGTGAAAACGTTCAACATTGTTCAACAAAAAAAACACAAATTAGGCGGTTTTTCGCAAATAACTCAAAAAGTAAGTATTCGTAAATAAGTAGCAAAAATGTAGCTTATACAAAAATGAAGTCTATCGACCCAGTAAATACAAATTTGTAGCTCATAAAAAATTGTTGTTATTCGTTAAATTCCCAATCGAATTTTTCAACGTGAAATAACCAAAAATTAAGCACTTTTCACGGAAAACTCATTAAGATGTTTTTAGCAACCTAAATGAAACTAATCATTACCGCTTTACAAATTACTTACCTTTTTTTATATGATCTGTAAGTTTTACCGGTTCAAAGTGCTTATTTTTGAATGGATTTTATTTGAAAGGGCTCTAACGAGTCACTAATACCAAGTGTATGCTAATTTTGAACAGTCATAATTTCTTAACCAATTTTTGTCTTACAGAAAAACAAAATATAACCAAAATATTTATAAAAGCAAAACCTATATTTCTTTACTCTTTGAGATTTTTCGTGTAAGTAACACTCAAGGGCGGATCCAAGACCGATTAACTGCAAATATTTAAATTTTTATTATTTTAAATTCTCGAGGGGGATCTCTGGATCTATAGAACCTCGAACTGATCCAACTTGGGGTGAGATTTTTAGGGTTTTTAGCTAAAAAAGGCCTAACTTTATTTTGAGCGTAACGCGCTTTAGTTTTGATGCTAGAAGCTTTCTATAAAATGCTATAAAAAATAAGCTCTTTTTTAAACATTAACCTTTAACTACCCGCGCATCAAGTTATGACATAACTACACGCGTGGCGTACTTTATACGCCACAAGAAAATACACAATAACAGCGCATTTGTTTATTTTTTTTGAAAAAATACATTTAGTTGTTTGTTATAAACCTTATTTGGCATCAGTGAATACTTGGAGTTCCTTCTCAGTAAGCCAATTGGGATTTATAACTGGAATTATGGAATAACTGGATTCCATGATAAATAAAATTGCTAACAAAAAAAATTTTTAAATGTGATTTTTTACGGGAGAAAAAGTATTGTTTATAAAGAGAAATATATTTTGTGCCATAATGACTAAAAAACAATTGAAATATGTACTTATATTACTACTTATATTAATATAATCGTGGCCCATATTGTCCACCACCGGAAACAACAAATAATAAACTGTAAATTACGATCTTTCCAGAACGCCGATTATAACGAAACTAAAACCAAATTGTAAAGCACATTCCGGTGATAGGTTAGAGACATAAACAAGGTCAAGAATTAAATTTTTAAATATATTTGTAGTAGAATTCTTACATCTGGCGTACAAAATACGCCAGCGCGTGTAGTTAAAGGTTAAAAAAAGTTTCAATGCGTTTTCCCCGAAAAGTTCTTCGTTTGTTGGTTATTTCACATTGAAATATTCGATTTGAAACTGAACGAATAAGAACAATTTTTCATGAGCTACAACTTTGCTTTTACAGTGTCGATAGACTTCATGAATAGATACACCAGTTTTTATTTGTTTTTTATAAGCTACATTTTTGATAAAGATAATTTTTCGATAAAACACTTATTTTTTGAGTTAATTGCAAAAAACCGCCCGAATACGTATTTTTTGTTGAGAAGTAAACATTTTCACTCGCAAATAACTTGAAAAGTATTGACTTAGATAAAGAAGCTCTATAGAACAAAAGTTGCTTATAATTAGTCAATTTGTCCATTTAAGAACTTATTTTAAACGTAGGTTTTTCACCCTCGAGAAGAGGTGACTTTCACCCTTCAAGTAAACGCAACCAACGGCATAAATCCAACTTTGTAGTGGAGGATAAATAGAATCTAAATCCAAATTGCCAAGCAAATACGTCGATAATAGTCGCAAATAGTGACGATGATAATTACACTCCAAAACGGTCATTTACTGGACTATTAGTGCATTCATGCACTGTTTATGACAAATTACATTTTTCGTCTTTATTGGTATAGAATATAATAGAAAGAAAATTAATAAACGACTACATTATTACATAGTATTATTCTATGGACTGAATAACTTTCTTCATCTACACTCTACACTACTATCAGCGAATATATCTACAGTTTTATTAATACATACAATACATACCTACATACGATACATTGTATCTTTCTGATGGGCAACTTCATTTTCAATACTGCGGCAATACTGCCTCTGTTACGCCCCTGTGAAAAACAAAGATCTAAAATTTAGTAGAAAGTTTGTGGTAGAAAGAGTAAAATATTAACTGGTTTCTGGTAGTTTGTATCTTGAATCTAAAAACATATTTTCCCGATAACAGCTACATTGTGTAGGTAATAAACCTGCGCTGACAAGATACGGTTACCGAGGCCCTGCCGTTGATAGAATCCCGTTTCTAAAAATAAAATGGAGGCGTGTAAAATATTGGATTGGGTCCTCAAGTGGAGGACAATAGATCGTCAAACGCAAACGGTCTTCGACAATCGCCTTATTCGCCGACATATTGGAAATCACAGACAAAGGTACGCTTTCAATTTCATAGTTCCCATTCGGAATCTGATTTGATTTGTTGGCAATCGAATCCGCTCCAATTGCCTGATTTTTTATTTCTACTCATCTCGCAACTTCTCATTTCCGATAACGGTCACATATTTCTTTTTTGGTGAATTCAGATGAAAAAGACCGTCGTGTAGGGATTAAAAATATATATATTCTTTTGACTCGGCGCTAAAATAAATTGTAACGTCGTTGTTTTTTTGATTGTTAGATAGCATTTTTCGATCAGATTTCTTTGATGAGTTTACTGTCAGTCCTCATCTAAAAAAAATATAAAAATCTGAAAGAATAGGAATGACTGTTTTACTTAGCGGGTTGGTCTATAGTCTATAGGTCGAATAGATTGAAGGTTAAAAATATATTGTTTTCACTCATTTAAAAAAATATGAAAACGTTGAATTATCTGTCTGTTCTTCTGTAAAACAACTCCTCCTTCATTAGATAAGATAGAAAGCACAAATGAGGTGTCGAGTGTTAGCTGTACAGGTCAGGCGTCGCGCGTGTTTTTTTTCTGTATACAAACAAGTTTTAGCTTAGGTAATAGCTCAAGTATAAATTATATAGCTCAGGTATAAATACATACATTTTTATGTCTATAGTTGTTTTACTACAAAAATACTCTTACATTATTCAAGATTCCTGACGTCAGAACCCCACAGTATGGCCAAAACAATAGAATAGTAAATAAATGTAAGGTATTTTCCAAATATCAACTAAGCATTTGGACAATAAAATTTCCACTTCGGAAATCGAAAACTTAATTTCAAACTAAAATTTTGGCTTATTCCCAACTAAAATAGTAAATGGTATAAGGTCCTACTTGCCACAAGAAAATATCCACATGAAAATAGGTCATTAGGTGTATCGCTAGAGTAGGCGGCAGACCGTAGGTAAAATTTAAATATAACGTTTGCAAATTTAAAAACGTTTTATAATTCCTTTTAATATTTTTAAACTATGGTAGACAGGCAACCACTGGAAATTTTCCCGTAAGGTAGGGGAGCCCAAGCGGGGATTTTTGCAGTTACTCGAGCGCGTCAGATTTTCACATGGGAGAAACCTTGTACCCTGTAAATGTACCTCTACCATAACTCGACATCGTCAGATTAAGATGAGGTAAATTAAGTACATACATGCAGAACAGTGTATAAAATCTGACGATTTGAGCAAGGAAATGGGTGAGTCACAAAGTTTCACAAGAAAAAAGCGAATATTTCGCAGATCAAAAAACTAAAAAATATATGTGCTCAATATTTTTCAAAAATCTATCGAATGATACCAAACACGACACCCCACGGAGATAAGTGGGGGGTAAATTTAAAATTTTAAATACGAACCCTGCGATATTTCACGAAATGAACATCAGATCTAAAAACTGAAAAATACACGTATTCAATATTTTTAAAAAATCTATGGAATGGCACCAAGCACGACCCCCACAGATGTGGGGTGGGGGCTTGCTTTAAGATCTTAAATAGGAGCCCCCATTTCTTATTGCAGATTTGGATTTCTTACGTAAAAATTAGTAACTTTTATTCGAGACATTTTGTCGAATTATGGATAGATATCGCTATAATTGGAAGAAAAGATTGTTGGAAATGGAAAATTAAATTAAAAAATGGAAAGTTCTCACTAAAATAGAAAACTTAACTTAACCTTTTTTAGATTTAGGACCTAATCTTTACAACCCAATAGGTCCCCATAACGCTCGAGTGACTGCATATTTAGCATACTTTCCTCCCTTACTATTAGTGATTTTTTGTACATCTTAGAAGATACAATGACATCAAGCAATAATCTACGAATGCAAATAGCCCAGAAAACAGAGAAATGAAGAAATGCTATGCAAACACATATTTACCAGCTGACAGACTAAAAAGATCTTTAGCGCAATGTACGACGGAACAATGTAACACTAGACCGACATCAGGATAGCTGTGCTTTGAATAATTGCATATTGTTACAGCAGACAAACAAAACACTCTCCCACTTAGCCACTTTACAAATTATATCGTGTAAATATTAACAAACAAGATATTATTCATCAAAGTTCCCTCGGTACGGACGAGAACATTCAAACGTCTTGCGGTGTACACGAGTTTGTGGATCTCTTTGTGGCCATTGTTTGGAGATTAGAACTGTAATTCACGTTCTGCTGCGAAGCGCTGGGAATCTGGGAATGTATTATAATGTATCATTTATAGGGTTTCGATGTTGACTTTGTGTAGAACGGGATATGGATAGCTGTAGCTTGTGCTGCTCGAAGAATTTCTTCCCTGAATTACAATTTACAATTTATATACATGCAGGGTGTCCCGGAAAATAGTGCGTTTCTTAAAAGTATAGGTAGAACTGTAGAACAAAAATGTAGAACCATGTAGAACAAAAAACTCTTATAACATTTTTTCTAAATGCAACCGTTTGACCAAAAATTTAAAATACATTTTGGTATGCAAATTTAACTCTGGAAACTATGTGAGGTACGAAAATTTAAACGTAGACAGTCCCATGTTTAGTAAACAGATAGTTTGGAAAAATTCTGTTTAGTGTCAGTGCCGAAAATGTTTTCGAATCGTGTGTTCATGAGTAACTATTATGTTATGTTGATTATTTATGCCAGCTCACTAAATGGAGTAATGGAGAGATATACTATAATTTCTTTCAAAACGTTTTACCGGTATTTCTCGTCGCTTGTGTTCGTGAAAGTGGGTTACTTTGAACATTTATTAGGTATATCAATTATTTCCCAGTAAGTACAACTTAATTATTTTAGTTCGCAAATAAACAAATTAGGGACTCGTTCGTTTTCTGGTGTATTTAATTTCCACTGTAAACTATGTAACTCAGTTACAGCCCTCAGCATTCAACACATTTAAAGCATATTAAATACATAATACTAGTTGAGTTAAAAGATATGTTTTATGTTAAAAGATGTACAATTCGTTTAAAATTATGCAATAGGTATTTCAATACATTGGAAAGAAAATTATAGTAAACAAAATAGTAAATACATAAGTACTATTAGGTTGGATTATTTTAAATACTGTAAATCACAAACAAGATTTTATTATCTGTTATTATTCCGTAGTGCGTACGATGTTACCAGATTATTTTATTTCCTAAACATTAAAATACAAATAATATATGGAAAACAATGTAATCTTTATTTTGGAAACGTTTATCTTTAGAAAAAAATGGTATAGGAGTTTTTTGTTCTAAATTGTATATTCTATCCATACCTCAAAGGAACGCACTATTTTTCGGGACACCCTGTATGTGCCGGGTGTCACAATAAGAATGGCTCTCGGCCATATCTCAGGAACCGTTTATAGTAGAGCTTTGAAATAAAAAATTTTATAACAAAAGTTGCCTCAGGAAAAGCCTGGAAATTATTTTCATAATTGTGGGACCACCGCTAGAGGGCGTAATTGAATATCAAAAATTAAAAAATCTAAATTTTACAAAATTTTCCTAATGAAGGGGCACTGGAAATCCGATCGTCGTATTCTTCATAAAATTCTACGCATATTTGATTTGACAAGTTTAGGTCTACCATTGGAAATAAGAGGTGGGGGTGAGTGGGAACCTTGTTATGAAAAACTGGCTGTGAGTCCGGTTCTGCTTAATCAAATTTTGCAAACTTGGTCTTGTTGAAGACAGATCTTTTTCGTCAATGTAAAAGCTATGATTTCGAACCAACTCACCGAGTAATATGCCAGCTAGAAGGCGTTATTTAATTTTTTTCAGAAATCTAGTGTTCCTTGGAAAATATTAAATACAAAGATGCATTTTGAATACCATATTACAAAATTAGACAAAATTAGCAACAGAATAGCGAAAACCGCATGTTAATACCTTTTTTTTATCTCGAGATATCTTACAAAACGTGTAAATTTAAAAACATAACTGTTACTGTCACCGGTAAACGAAATAATTCATTAAAAGTAGTGTGCTATGGAAACAACAAAGAAACATTTTCCAGCTGTCAACGTATATTAGGTCTTTTCAACGCTTCTCATTTGTTTCGAGCCTCGTTCATATCTCGTGTATTAATATTATACACGGATTTTACGGCATATGACAGAGGCTCGAAACAAATGAGAAGCGTTGAAAAGCCCTATTACAAAGAAATAAAAACAAATATTTAGTGATGACATAAACGTTCAAATTTTTGCTTATCATTTTCGTTGCAAACATTTACTCTTTCAAGAGTAGACTGAACAGCAGTCTCAATTTCTGCTCTCGATATGCTTTGAATGGCGTTTAGTATTCTCTGGATAATTTATTCTAGAGTAGTGTATGATGGGCAACAATTTGAATATTTAGGTCGTCACTAAGTAGTTCTTTTTGTTCTGTGTTATATTTAATTTTAATAGTATTGTTTCTCTTTATATTGTTGTTTTAATTAATTATATTTTTATACGTTGACATCTGGAAAATGTTATTTTGTTTTTTTCCACAGCACACTACTTTTCATTAACTTAGTTTACCAGTGATAGTAACAGTTATGTATAAAATTTACACGTTTCTCGAGATATCTTGAGATAGACAAAAGGTATCGACATGCGGTTTTCGCTTTTCTATTGCTAATTTAATCTAATTTTATAAAGTATGATTAAAAATGCATACTTGTATTTACTATTTTCCAAAGAAAACTAGACTTCTGAAAAAAATTAAATAACGCCTCCCAGCTGGCTTATTACTTATTAGGATGGTTCAAAATTATCACGCTTACATTGAAGAAAAAGATCTGTCTTCAACAAGACCCAGTTTTCAAAATTTGATTTAGCAGAACCGGACTTACAGCCATTTTTTCATAACAAGGTTCCCACTCACCCCCACCTCTTATTTGCAACGGTAGAGTTAAACTTGTTAAATCAAATATGCGCAGAATTTGATGAAAAATACAATAATCGGATTTCCAGTGCCCCTTCATTAGGAAAATTTTGTAAAATTTAGATTTTTTTATTTTTGATATTCAATTACGCCCTCTAGCGGTGGACCCACAATTATGAAAATAATTTCCAGGCTTTTCCTGAGGCAACTTTTGTTATAAAATTTTTTATTTCAAAGCTCTACTGTAAACCGTTCCTGAGATATGGCCGAGAGCCATTCTTATTGGGACACCCGGTACCTATATGAATTATAATTTAATTATCATTAAGCATCATCATGTATATTCCAACGATTCAAAAATCCTGCAAGTTTTATTTCACATATTTAAATTGCATCTAATTCAGAAAGCAGTAATTCTTACGCCTTAGGCTAGGGCTTCATGAGTTACAAATTGACGCTAGCAGTAGCAGTAAAATGAAGCGTGATAAATGAAAACAACAGCGATAATAACAGCGTAACAACAGAGAGGAATGAGACGCGTCATCAAGGTAATGTCTCAGACGGATAGGTCCAGATAGAGACCTATTTTTTAGCAGTTATTTGCAGCGCGTGCTTTTCTGTTCGTCTGTGTGGATTTTGCAGAATCCCTTTTATTATTAATATCTAAACATAGAGGCCCAAAAACATGCAAAGAATATGTTTGTGTATTTGAGTGCAGTACACAAAGGCCATTCATTTAGAAGTACTTCAAGCCTTAGTTCTGAAGAGATTCATTTTGAAGGATCCAGGTTGTTGAAGGATTTAATGGCTTAGTCGAGGTTCAAGTCAAATCGCTTAAGAACCATATGTATCGTATTATGATTACAGAAGTTTTAACTTATGAAGGGCTGACTATATTCTTAATCTTCTGACTTAAATAGAGGCAGTCTTTAACTCTCGTTTCCTGTTTGCAGCAAGCTCTATTTCTTTTTAACTATTTATAATGGGAAATAAGCCACAATATTATTAAAAAATGATTTTTATTAACGTTTCGACGCCTAAATCGGGTGCCGTTGTCAAAATACAAAATGACTAACAAACTACTAACAGAAACAAAAATGTCGTTGCTTAGTAAAAAAAAATTCTTCTAATAATTGATTTAATTTGACTCATTTATATCGGCAATTCAGATACATATGATACATTTTAAAGTAGAAGACTTTAAAATGATATTGCCAATATTTATGAGTTGCGTTCCTGGGACGACTTTACTGAAAGATAGTTCATTCGATTACATGAAATCAACCCCAACTCAAGAATATCCGTCACAAAAAAATCATAGCATGTGATCTGTCTTTAAAAAGACAACCACATGCAACGGTGACATTAAAATTCTCGCGTTAGAGATCTCATAGTAAATCACGAGGGAAAACCAGGAAAAACCTCGTGATACTATCCCGACATCGTAAGTATTTGGTCTTACATTTAAATTACTCTCAAAATTAATAGCAAATTCTGACTTTACTATAATTTTGTTTAAATTATAATTTAATATATATATAATATATATAATAAATTATAATTTGACAACGGCACCCGATTTGGGCGTCGAAACGTTAATAAAAATCATTTTTTAATAATATTGTGGCTTATTTCCCATTATAAATAGTTAAAGTTGTAAAAATGCCACAAGAAAATAGCTTCAGAACAACATCAAGCTCTATTCCTAATAGTATGTATAATACCTTACAAGCACTGACTCTCAGTCACTTTTTGATTTTTGGACCGTCCCTCAATAAAGGTTCTCTTGTTCTCGCAAAAAAATTAACAAAAAGCTCCTCTTCGCTATCAATTGACTAGAATCAAATCAGAATTTCCGGAATACATTAAATGGAATGGTAAAATACATAAATATATGTGCAGTTAGGTTTAAATAATATTAGCATAGTACTTATTTCCCATTTCGACTGTAGTCAAAGTTTTGTCAACAAATACTGTTAAACAAGAATAATATGTTTATTTATTTAACCCTATCCCAGATAACGGTAGTTCTCGTCAGTGGCGCCCAATCCCCGTTACATTCGACACTATACATACACGGAAATTTCGATTTTCTAAATCTGACTGAATTGAAAATTAAGCGAAATGCCATCTTAAAGTATAGGAAAAGAGTCGCTCATCCATATGTCAATTACCTATTTGGGTTCAAGGGTGTGGATTTTACGGCCGTTCCCATTTATTGTTTGTTTTTCGTTCTCGTCCCCAAAAACTCCCAAAAATATCGAAAATTTATATCCGACATTTGCGGCTTCTGATAGTACTGATTATTACGTTTCCAACGCATGTCTAATTTTGAAAGTCAGTTATATTATTCAAAAGTTACCGAGCTAAGAAATTTTATTCAATTTGTATTTAAAAAGGGGAAAATGTTTGTATGTATGTATGTATGTGGGTATGTGTGTATGTTTGTGGAAAAGTTACACCGATCTGAATTTTTCTGTGTTTCAAGAGGAGTCAGGGCCGATTCAGAACCGGTGTGTATGTGACTTTCGACCACCCATAAGCCAGCTATAGGACTGGGTAGGTACAAGACGGCATAATTTGGGGGCATATATCTTAGGTTCAAAGAAAGAAACGAAAACCGAAAATATACCAAATCAATAGCGTTGAGTTATGCTTTCAAATGATACCTAAGCTGTTATTATCAGACATACACACGGCTCAGTATAGCCGAAAAACTGAAAAACTAAATTTTGAAAATTTTGGTTTTTCGACAATTACTCAAAATTTTAACCTACGAATTGCGCCAGTAACTGAGCGTTTGTAGGAGGACTCTAGTAGCGTCTAACGGTGTATACCCCATATCTGGGAAAATTCTAATTTTTAAGTTATAGGCTTTATAAGTGTAATCAAATCTATAAACCGGTTTTTCAACCTTAATAATTACTGTAATTCCTTCAGTTATCATACTTGACCTTGGATGCATCAGATACTACTACTTGTTAATGCCTTTCACACCCATGTTTAGTGATCAAAATCGGTTAAGCCGTTTTGAAATTATCAAGCTCTAAAATATAATCCATTTAACCATTACCGCCGAAATGGTTTATGTAGAACTCGCAATCCGAGTTCATTTACCGGCCATCTCCCAATATTTTTTTTAATCTATCTCGAATTGAAAAAAATCTAGTGTACATTCGATGGAGACTAGATCATCTGAGAGATAATGCTAGAAAGGCGACCACTTATAACGCTTAACCTGGAATCGAGAAACATTTCATTCATCTTCATACATTTAATTTATAAATAACTTTGAAAAACTCCTGATACAAGAATAAAAAACCGCTAAACGCCGTAAAAATGAGTGGCGCTTACAATATTCCAGCTACAAAAGAGCTGATATGAATATTACGTGGCGCGAAAATGTATTTTCATTTTGATGGAAAATAAAATTCTAGTTTTATTTTAAAAGATATTTCCATAATATTTGCTAAATTTGAAGTAATCGCGCCACAAAAGAGTTTCAAAATTCAAACTGTATCAAAGTTACTCTTTTGTGACGCGTTTTACTTCAAATTGGGCAAATTTGGTGGATACATCTTTTAAAATAAAACTAGAATTTTATTTTCCATCAAAATGAAATAGTTGTTTCCCTCACAAGTGCGGAAAGTCATTCTTTTCCGCAAGCGACTGCAGTTTGCCGAACGACGCGAAGCGGGAGTTCGGCATGTAGTCGGGTGCGGAAAAGACACTTTCTGCAAGAGTTAGGAACAATATTTTTTCTAAGAGTCTTTAAAAAATTACCAAATCTTAATAAATTAATATGAAAATACATACACAAATTAATTCTTTGACAAGGTTGTCAAAACCAAACTTTCAATATAATTAGTTAGCATGACGACGATCTTGGTTTCCACGACAATGATTCAAAACGACTGTTATTGTCTACCGATTTGACTTTCGAATATTATGTCAAAATAATTTTATTTCATCGAATTCTCGCGTTAATTTCGTTAAAACAGGAACACAATAAGATATATTTGAAATAAATTAGTAAATAATATCTAAATATTAGTTTATTTTATGTATTATAATTACTTTAATGCCATATTAACATATCTAACATGCGTGCAAAAAAGTAACACGCGTGCGGAAAAGTGAAACTTTCTAAACTAAAATGTGTCCGCGAAAGTAGACATTTTTGCACGCTCGTAGAAATAGCTATTTGTATAACAAGGGAGGAAAGTGCTACTTTTCCTCCCGAGAATGAAGTTTACTGCCCGACGCGTAGCGGAGGGCAGTAATCATTCAAGGGAGGAAAATGCACTTTACTCTCATGTTATACATATGGTTTTTCCACCTTCCTCAAATAACAAGTCATGTTTTCATTTTTACTTAATTTATTTATGTAACTAACCAACAAAATTTATTAGAACTAAAACTAACAAGTACGTACAAGATAACTGTCAACTGTCAAATATAAGTCAAATTAATAATGTAAACATTGTTAAATCAAAATAACAATTTACTGTTTTTTACCATTCTGCAAAATACAGAGTGTTTTATAAATAAACGTTAAAATGTATGGAAACTTACGTAATAGAAAATAGATATTGTACAGGGCGTCAATAAGTTACATTTCATGAATGAAATACCATGACGTCACTTTTACTTTTCCTCCCTAGGGAGGAAAAATATTTTCCTCCCTAGGGAGGAAAAGTACAACTTTGCTCCCTACAATCAGGTCCGGAAAAGTATACTTTCGGTAGAGGTAGGTGAAAAAATACATTTTCGCGTCAGGTAATATTCATGTCAGCTCTTTTGTAGCGGGAATATTGTATGCACCCCTCATTTTTACGGCGTTTAACGGTTTTTTATTCTTGTCTACATTTAAACATTATTATTTTCCCCCTTTCAATTCTATTAAGGTATATTATCATTGTCGTATACAGTAAAAAATGCAATAAAAAGTTGAACAAAAACAAAAATTACCAACTCACATTACATTGTGAACTCACACCAAAGTTTGGTCATGCACTTTCAGTACACACGCGCTATAATTTGTAAAGGTAAATGAGCGAGAAAACGTGATGATTATTGTAGGTGCAGCATGCATATTCAATTATTAAACAGAGAGAAGTTATTTGTTGTTGTGAATGTTGGCACGTATGAACTCGATGTTCTTTATGCAGTAAATTATCGAGACCGATATTATGGATGTTACAAATAAAAATTATTATATAAAACAGTAATTTATGAAATTAGCAGAATATTTTTCTTATGTTTTTATAGACCTTGAGGTGTTAAAAGTATATGGAAAAATAAATTACGGAAACAAATTTATAAAATTAACTTGGATATTACTAGAGAATGGTAGTTCTCGCCAGTGGCGCGCACACACACACCCCTACACGCGACACTATATATGTTACGAATTCATTACAAATGAATAAAAATAAATTTTATTAAATTTAGTATGAGAAAATAATAATTTATTTAAATATTTTTTTTTGTTAAAACAAAGAGATATCAGAATTAAAGTTTGATTTATTAAGTAAAAAATTGTTGCAACAAAGTTAAATTTAGTAATTTTTAAATGTACACGGCTTATTTGGTAAATGAAAAATATATTACAATTATATGATATTCAATGTTTTTAATTTCCCTGTTCCATCCTGGAAGAAGTAAGCAACTAGAAATACTAGAAGCCACAAATCATAGGTATTGTATCAAATACAAAATTAGCCCTGAGAATAAAATTTATTGGAATATTTAAATCGAATTTAGTTTTGTTTTACATAGACAGTGATTAAAGTAATTGAATAACTAATTAAATTATGAATTTGCTAATCAATCTAAATAAAGAGATAAAGTAGAGCACAACAATATACACGAAATTTTCGGTTTTGTAATTCTGACTGAATGGAAAATTGTGCCAACTCCCATCTTAATGTTCAGGAAAAGACTTACCCATTAATATGTCAAGCATCCATTTTAGTGTAAGGGTGTGGATTTTACGGCCCTTCTTATTTAGAGTCTGTTTTTGGTTCTCATCCCCAAAACTCCCAAAACTTCGAAAATTTATTCCGACCTTTACGGCTTCTAATAGTACTGATCATTACCTTTCCAAGGCATGTCTATTTTTGAAAATCGGTTATGTCATTCATAAGTTACAGAGCTCAGAAATATGACTCAACTTCTATTTAAAAAAGAGAAAATGTTTGGGGATATGAGTAAGTATTGTTATGATCTGCTTTCTATTACGTTTATATTAATTATTATTTATTTGATCAATTATTTAATTAACGCAAATCATACATAAAAATTTTTAAGAAAAAATCTCAGGGTGCCTTTGATAAAAAAAATGTCTAAATTATCTTATGTTATACTTATCCTTTCTCGTGGTTTCAGTATCTCTTAGTTGATCCTTATCGGGATAAAATAGGAAAAATAAATAAATAGAAAAATCATAAGTAAACACATATAAATACCTTTATTATCAAAAGCAATGCTCTGTAAATTTATTAATTAAATCCTGTGGGCATAACTGTCCAAAAGAAACTTTTACCATATAAATTAATCTAATTTAAACAAATATTTATCGCTTTGTTCTTGATACTATTAATAAAACAAGCTGAACAAACAAATTTGGTATTCGCAAATTACTTATACTTCCTATTAAATTTTTGAAATGTTGGAATCTTAAAATGCATATGCTTTTACGTAAAAAATTCAACTTCTAATTATAAAAAAAAATATCACATAGGCTATTGACTGACCTTTTTGATTCACACACAATAATGTCTCCTCTTGACCCAAACAGCTCCTTGTTGATTATGTTAGGCTACCAATCAAAGCCCTCTCCGTTCTCAGCAAACAATCCAGCAGGATACCAGCAACTATTTCTCCAAAATACAAGCCAGGCCTCTTTTTTGCCAGTACTCGTTCAATAAACTCCAAAACTCTCTCCTTTCTTTCTCTCAACAATAATCTCCTGAGACCCAAGTATCTTTTTTACTTGGTGTCACAAATAATTTTTATAATGATAATTCTTGTAACTTACTCTCTTGGACTGTACATAATCAAAGAGGTATTTCTTCTCGATTTGATTTTTCTCTCGTACCACTTTTCGGCTACTCCCACTATCAAAATAAAACACTAGTACTTGCTGCTAAACTACTCACGAAAACTTTTGACTGCCCCTTTCGGATGACGGTAACACAATGAATTCTTCTTTCCAAAACTATCTCAACATTCAAACAAAACTTTCACCATTCCAAATTGCCAAGCCAATCAGAAACATTTCTCTCTCCACCTCCCTCTGTTTCAATAAAAAAACCCAGTCATTTTTTCAAACAATATTTCTACTTAAAACTAATGACTTTTCGGAAATTATCTAAATATTCCTGTCATTAAACAAACATATTTAAAATTCCAATTTTCTTTACCTCTATTTTTCTAAAAACTAATAATTTCATCTACCTGTGGATTTCCCTCTTCCGTAATAACCAATCGGTTTAAAATTATAATCCTAAATAACTTTCACTTCACTTTTTATTTACAAAAATGTTTTTAATTCTTCATGGAAAACTTCATTAAGGAGAAACCACCTTGCGTGACAACTAACTTCTAATAAATATTTACAAATCAATATACAGGGTGTCTCAAATTTATGTGCCCGCGTTATATTAAAAAATAAAATTTTTATTCTATCTTTGATTGATAGATTGATCCACAATAGTATGTGTGTGGAAAAGTTAAACCGATCTGAACTTTTTTCTGTGTTTGAAGAGGGAGTCAGAGCCGATTCAGAACCGGTGCAGTTTGTAAATTTTGACCACCCATAAGCCAGCTATAGGACTTGGTGAGTATAAAATGGCATATTTTTGGGGGTATATATCTTCGGTTCTAGAAGAGACAGGAAAACCGCAAGTACACCAAATTAATAGCATTGAGTTATGCTTTCAACTGGTCTTTAAGCCGTCAGGATCAGACATACACACGGCTCAGTATAGCCGAAAAACTGAAAAAGTAAACTTTAAAAATTTTGGTTTTTCGACAATTACTCAAAATTTCAACTTACGAATTGCGACAATATCTAGCGTTTGTGGAAGGACTCTAGACAAATCTAAAGGTGTATACCTCATATCCAAGAAAATTCGAATTTTTAAATTATAGGCTTCATAAGTATGATCAAATCTATTTCCTATGGGAAAAAACGGATTTTCAAGCTCAATAATTCCTGTAATAGCTTTAGTTACCATACTTGACCTTAGACGCATCAGATACTACTTGTCAATACGTTTCAAACTCATGTTTAGTGATCAAAATCGGTTAAGCCGTTTAGAAGTTATTAAGCTACAAAAGTATAATCCAGTTAACGATTCTTCCCGAAATGGTTTATGTAGTTGTAGTGGTAACGACGTTAAATTTGATCTGGAAATCCGAGTATATTTACCGGCCATCCCAATATTTTTTTCAATCTATTTCGAATAGAAAAAAAATCTAGTGTACATTCGATGGGCACTAGATCATTTGGGAGATAATGCGACAAAAGCGACCATTTATAAAGCTTTAAAGTTTAATCGAGAAACATTGCATTTAACTTCATACATTTAATTTATAAATAACTCTGAAAAACTCCTGATACAAAAATAAAAACCGCTAAACGCCGTAAAAATGAGTGGCGCATACAATATTCCAGCTACAAAAGATCTGATATGAATATTACGTGGCGCGAAAATGTATTTTCATTTTGATGCAAAACAAAAGTCTAGTTTGTTTTGAAAGATTTTTCCATAATATTTGCTAAATTTGAAGTAAACGTGCCACAAAAGAGTTTCAAAATTCAAACTGTATCAAAGTTACTCTTTTGTGGTGCGTTTTACTTCAAATTGAGCAAATATTATAGAAACATTTTTTAAAATAAAACTAGAATTTTGTTTTGCATCAAAATGAAAATACATTTTCGCGCCACGTAGGTAATATAGTACATTCTTTCACGGTTTTTGCTGTAAATTTTAAAGAACCGCTTGGATTAACATGAAATTTGGCATACTCATAGGTAACATGTCAAAGAAAAAAAGTGATATGGTGCCGTTGTGTGCTTTTGCCCTGGGGTTGAGTTTAACCCCATCTCGTGGGTGAAAAAATATATGTCCAAGATAAGCCCCGAAATGGATAAACTGACTAATTTTAAGTAACTTTTGTTTTATAGAATTTTTTTACCAAATCAATACTTTTCGAGTTATTTGCAAGTGAATATGTTCATTTTTCAACAAAATAACCACGCAAATAACTCAAAACGGTTTTTCGCAAATAACTCAAAACGTAAGCATTTTGTCGAAAAAATCATTCTTAGTAAAACTATAGCCTATCAAAAAGTGAAAAAAACGGTGTATATATTAGGTTTTAATACCTAGCAAAAGCAGAGTTATAGCTAATGAAAAATAGGTTCATATTCTAAAAATTCCAAATAGAATAATTCAATGTGAAATATCCAAAAAATGAAACATTCTTGGGGAAAACACATTAGGCTCAAAATAAAGTTGGCCCCTTTTGTTTTGGCAAAATAAAATCAGGAAGATCACCCCCCAATTAGCAACTTAAATAAAATTAATCGTTACCGCGTCACAAGTTACTTTACTTATGTTGTATTTATATGATCTGTAAGTTTCATCGATTCAAAGTGTTTATTTTTGAAAAAAATTGGTTTTAAAGTAAAATTTTAAAAAAATTTAATTTTGAAAAAAATAATAATGTGTGCAAAAGCACACATTGGCACAATATCATTTTTTTTCTTTGACTTGTTAGCTACGTGTATGCCAAATTTCATGTCAATCCAGGCGGTTCTTTAAAATATAGAGGTTTTGCAATATTTTACCTTTAAAGAACGTACTAGTATTCATATCAGTTCTTTTGTAGCTGGAATATTGTATGCGCCACTCATTTTTACGGCGTTTGGTTGTTTTTTATTCTTTTAATATATACCTGATAAAATCACTTGGGGTGAAGTTGGGTAAACGGAACCTAGAGGTAATTGGGTAATTGGGAACATTTTACACTTCCCGCCCAATATAACAAGATAGCCATCATCCCAAAGCTTCCGTTGCATCTAGTTCTTAAGCTATTACTATGAGTACCGTTACGAAGATTTTCATGTGAAAGTATTTACTTTTGTAAAACCATAACAACGTTGGGTACCTACATAGTAAAAAAATTGCAATAATTGCAATAATACATTTTGAAAAAATAATACACATCGAAAACTTTCAGCAGCGAATGTGTTAAGATAAAAATCGGGCTGATATAAGAAGAAGCATCTATAGTGAAATTTGTTTGAACACTTCGAGGTTTTATGAAAAAAAAAAGTTTAAATGCATAGTTTCAAGTTGCCCCGGTAAAATTATGTACAGTGTGTCCCATAATTAATTGGACATTAGCTAATGGGTGATAGAAAACATTAAAATATTAAAATTTAACCACAATCGCTTAAATAAAATATGGCTCCTAGCTGAGTTACAGACTGTTTTATTTAAAAATTTAAAAACTATTTTTGCTCACTATTTTAAAACTATTTGACGTATCTTTTCATGTTTGGCAAAAAGTGTAGGTACTATTTATACACCCTATGAAATTATGGTAAATAAATTTTTCTGGCTACTACCAGTGGCGTACGACAGGGGACAGCGAATGGTTGACCCTTCCCAAATTCTACCCCACTGGCGGAATTCCCATTTTACCCACTTTTTAAAAATGTGAACCTTTATTACTCTCAATCATTAGACACTTATTGATTTATCGTAAACAGTTTAGGACACATGTTGCCGCATTGCCGAATGCCTCTTTCAATGCGAAAGTCCCAGTATTGTCATTAAGTATGTCACAAGTTGTAGTATGCTCATAGATGTATTTTGATGAGAAATTTGTATCGGTGATATATTGTGTTATAGCATGGAATATTTTACTTTTGTTGGCCTTGTCCAGATTTTGAGTAGATATACAAACCTACGAAATTCTAATGTGTTATGTTGCACTTGCTTGTTGACTTTGTTGTTCTTCTGTTACTCTTATAATTTCATTGAGTTTATTTTTATTAAAAATGTATAAACATTCTCAATTTACTCTTTTGTAGGAGTATTAAGGAATCTTTCTTGTTGGAAATTTTACCACGCTGAGCAGATGAGTTGTGAATTATTTAAAATTCTCTCATCTTAATTTCCTCGGCATCCTGTTTGATTTATAAATTTTGAAAATCTCAGGAGGTGTAACCAAAGAAAGTATTCCACCTGTTGTCAATCTGGTGGTATGGAGACGATATTTATTGTCGTTTTCTGGGCTACTTCGATTAACAACTTACTTTATTTTTATTACTTTGGCTGTTAATTTAGTGTTGTGTTTAATAAATAAATTCGTCTGTCTTTGTCTACCGCTTTGAAGACAGGTATCTCCATGCTTGAGGTATTCTATTTTGTTCTGACTGAAAATAAAACAGAAAAACAATAATATAATCTGGAAAAAGTCATATCCAAAAAGTTGCATAGTTCGAGAGGAGTGGTCCGATAGACCACTAGCGATTTTATAAAAATTAAAACTCACCGGAATCGCACGAGCCGACGGCACTACCATTCTCCAATCTCCACGCCATCCTGTCGGATGACTGATGGAGGGTTGAAAGAAGCGCGAGGGATACGTTTTCTCTAACATATGAAACTAGACTTTCTGAACTCGTAAAGCGTCTGTCAGACCACATTTCAGTACTTAAAGGTTTATGTCTTATTTTAGTTGGAAATATATTCTTACATATTTTTATTACTTTAAAAATATCGTTTTCCTTAAATTAACCTTTCTATGCCCTCAAAATAACGTCAAACCGATAGTGTCGATTAAAATCTACTCTTAGTAAAATTAACATTTCAGCGGTTTATAGTCATAAATTTTAAAATATTTTTACATATTACTATCATACCATATTATAGTATTATGCAAACAATAAATTTTGTTCATACAAGAAATAAACTGTACCAATTTAATACAAATAAAGTAAATAAACTTACGTGCATAGAAATCGGCCCACTTAAAAATTTGGTCATTTTTGATGACTCGTATTTCCTAAACCTGTTGGCTGATTTAGTGATTTCTAGAACATGTTATAGCCCGATTCTTTAACAATACCACTGTAATAATACTGTTGCTAAACAGATAAATTGTCATTGTATACCGGGTTTACCAATCAAACTGTGTTTTTTCCTCAAAGTTCGCATCACCGTGTGGAATATCTTAGCATATATCTGTACCTTGGAAGAATAAGGGCCAATCTCCAAAAATTGCTGTTTTTAGCTTATGGCACCAATATTCATGTCTTTTGTCATACTTTCAGTAGAAAAGGGGCCAATCTCCTAAAATTGATCATTTAAAAAATAAACATCCGTTTTAACGGCCAATCTGCCAAGTAGCTGAATTTTATAAAGGCCAATGTGTCACTTTGGCCCTTTCAATACGCAGGATAAGCTAAGCCAATGTGGAGATTGGCCCTTCTACTTGTTTCACGCACCTGGTCGCATAACCTTACTTTTATGGAAGTCGGTTGCTTCTGTTGTGTGTTCTTTTTTTTTTGTTTCCAGTTTATAAGAATTGCGTTAAATATGTGTATTCAGACAGGACGCGGATGATACTTGAAATGCCAAAGAACAAAGAACCAAGGTATGTTAACAAATAACAGTTATATGGAAATAACACATTTTTGCAAAATTTATTACGGAAACGAATGTCACAGTGGAAAACGAATTGGCTGAAGAAGGTGGCAATGTTTATGATGATGAAGATTATGTGCCTTCTGAGGATGAGGATGCCTCTAATAGTTTTGTGGAGAATATTAATTCTGAAACTGTTCAAGGAGATGTTGGCACAAGCCGTCGGTTCAAGCGTACAGGAGGAGGAAGAAAAAAAATCAAGAAGGTAAAATTACAAGAAAACGCGTTAGAAATGAAAAATCATGGGCACAAAATATCAGAAAGAATAAAAAAGAAAGTGGACAAGAATATACAATTAAAACTGAAAAAAAGTGAAGGAAAAGGTTCTACAACAGCCATTCGTTTGTAGAAGAAAAATTAACAGAAGAATAACTGAATGCAGAACTTATGGAAGAAGAAGGTTCTGTAACTGAAATTAATCATAAGTTTACGGAGCCTGCGCACACACACATGGAAGCAGATACAATTCATGCCTCAATTGAGAGGCAAAAAAAGAAAACCACAATGGACATTGAGGTACTACATACCCGATGCAATTTCATTAGGAGTGTTCAGAGAATGTCCCCACTTTAAATGTCCTCGAAATGAATCAAACTGATTTTCTAAATTTTGGCGAGCTATTGACTAACACGCTTGTTCACAGGAAAAAGAACGAAGAAGGTGAAGTAATACCATGGTTTCAAATCAAGTGGCTAAAATTCACCAAAGAGGCATTTGTTTTTTTTTTGTAGAGTACGAGCTTCGATGCCACGAAATTGAAAAAAGTTGATCTTAGAAGAGGATCACTTCGAAAACGAGAAAGCAAAATAGATTTTCGTTGGCGCCCATTAATAGCGAACCTATGCGATCCCTTAATTAGTCCAGGAAGCCACCGCGCATCCGCTAGGAAAAATATTCTAATTCGGATTTTTTGCAAAATCTTACTCAAAAAGGACTCCTTTTAACAAATTTGCATGTTGCCAGGACCAAAAGGTGGTCAAAAATTTTTTAAACGTTTTTTTTTTTTGTTTTTTTCCTAAAATAATTTTTTTGCATGGAAAAAAGTTTTTTTCAGGGTTTTTTGGATCATTCCAAACAGAAAAGGTCTTTAGTGACTTTTCTCTAAAAATGATAGTTTTTGACATATAAGCGATTAAAAATTGAAAAATTGCGAAATCGGCCATTTTTAACTCTCAAAAACTATGTGAAAAACTGAAAATTTTAATGTTGCCAAGGTAGGCACATATTCTTTAAACATCGATTGATAAAATCACGAAGAGTTTTTTGCAATACAATATTCAAAACTCCTTTGTTTTTTAATTGCTAATCAAGCGTGCGCCGCACTATTTTCCACCGAGAGTATGGTGCAAATGAAAGAAATAAATTCGTTATTTCGTAAACCGGCGATTTTATGGAAAAATCCCGAAACAGGTCGATTTTTATTTTTAAGTGATGATATTGTGGCATATATGGTATACTAGTGACGTCGTCCGTCTGGGCGTGATGACGTAATCTATGATTTTTTTAAATAAGAATAGGGGTCGTGTGGCAGCTCATTTGAAAGTTTCTTCAATTCTCTATTCAGTAATGTAAACATTTACATAATTATTTATAGAGGGTGTCCTTCTACTTCTTTTTTTGTCAAATAATTTAATTTAATAAAAATATTTTGGACACCCTGTATAAATAATTATGTAAATGTTTACATTACTTAATAGAGAATTGAAGAACCTTTCAAATGAGCTAGCACACGACCCCCATTCTCATTTAAAAAAATCATCGATTACGTCATCATGCCCAGATGGATGACGTCACTAGTATACCATATATGCCACAATATTATAACTTAAAAATAAAAATCCACCTGTTTCGGAATTTTTCCTTAAAGGCGCCGGTTTACGAAATAACGAATTTATTCCTTTCATTTGCACCATACTGTCGGTGGAAAATAGTGTCGCGCACGCTTGATTAGCAATTAAAAAACAAAGGAGTTTTGAACATTCTATTGCAAAAAACTCTTCGGGATTTCATCAATCGATGTTTAAACAATATTTACCTACCTTGGAAACATTCAAATTCTCAGTTTTTCACATAGTTTTTGAGGGTTAAAAATGGCCGATTTCGCAATTTTTCAATTTTTAATCGCTTATATGTCAAAAACTATCATTTTTAAAGAAAAGTCACTAAAGACCTTTTCTGTTTGGAATGATCCAAAAAACCTAAAAAACTTTTTTCCATGCGAAAAAAATAATTTTAGGAAAAAGACAAAAAAAACGTTTAAAAATTTTTTGACCACCTTTTGGTCCTGGCAACATACAAATTTGTTAAAAGGAATCATTTTTGAGTAAGATTTTGCAAAAATCCGAATTAGAATATTTTCCTAGCGGATGCGCAGTGGCTTTCTGGACTATAATAGCATTATGTGAGCCTAAAGTGAAAAACCTTAAGGAACTATTGCCCTACATCAGTCAATACAATAGACGATTTTCCAGCACACGAGGAAGATGAGTTTTCTTATTGTGACGGCTAAAAGTAATAATAAGTGTTTTGTTCTTTATCATTATTTTTTATTATTATTATTATTAATAATACCCATACTTTGTAAAACTAGTTCTTTCTCTTGAAAAAAATTTTATTAGTAATCAAAATGATGATTTCGTTAACCATGTAAAGTCAAGAGATTGAGTGGCACAGATGCATAATAAAAGGGCCATAGTCCGAACCAAATTATTATACGGTAAGTTGAAAAAGGCCAATATCCACCTAAAATAAAATTTCTATTAAATTTTGTAAAAAAAATTCACACCACTAATGGTCCTTGTTATACAAATACAGCTGCAATAAAATAAAACCTGTATATAAAATACCCTAAGGAAGACAACGAATTTTAAGAGCGAGAAACCTAATAAGTAGAATTATTCAAAAGTAAGAAACTGGACTTTGGCCCTTCTTCTTCCAAGGTACAGATATAAAATACTAAAATTAAAACCCAACTATTGCCTCTGGTTTTTTAACATTTTTTTTTTGATTCATTCGTTTATGTTGGATAATAAAAAAGTTAGGTACTTTAATAATAATAACAATATCGTATGGCATTTTTGCTGGGGAGATCCTTTCGGACAGTTCCGGCGCCATTTACATCTTTAACTCTGTTTTTAAGTAACTAGTGCCGATGTACACTAGCCCAGGGGGACCGACGGTTTTACGTGCTCTCCGAGGCACGGTGAGACGGCTCGTGTCATTATTGGAAATGAAAATGGTTTGTCTTTGGCAGGGCTCGAACCCACGTGCACTGGCGTATGAGGCCAGCGATTATGCCGTTACTCCACGGCCGCTCACTGTATTTTAACAACTAGACATGTTCTTCATCAATACAGGTTGTTTCTAAATAAGTACGACAAACTTTAAGGGGTAACTCTGCATGAAAAAATAATGACAGAGTACTTGATAAACGTTTGTCCGCAAATGTTTCGTTTCCGAGATACGGGATGTTGAATTTTCTCTTACAAACTGACGATTTATTTATTGCTTTAAAACCAGTTGAGATATGCAAATGAAATTTGGTAGGTTTTAAGAGATAGTTATTGCGGATTTTTTGACATAAAATTAAGAATTTAATATTCACCATTGGCGCGCATACGGGTAATATGACCAATCATAGAGGACTTTAAAAAGATTTAATATTAATATGCTTATAGATCTTATAAAAACCTACAAAATTCTTTTTTATTAAACTTTCTAAGATAAAAAATAAAAAAGTTACGGTTAAAAAATCAATATAATTTTTTGAAAAGGAGAAACACAATATTTGGAAGCATGATAATGTAAGTTAGCGGTGTTTTTAGTCATTGGCCTTATTGATTCTTATTAAGTTAGGTATTATTAATAGAGTCTGGAAGTTTGACTGGCATAGAAAGAAAAAAATTGGAATTTAAAAAACTGGAGTTAAAGCGAATAACGAATTTTTGAATTTTGGTAAAAATGCCATTTTCTTCAGAATAGAAAGATTAGCATCAGAGATAAGAAAAAATGTTTTAAAATAAAATTGTAGGTTATTTCATTACCAAGACCGTGGTTTGAAAAAATTTTTCTGCGGCAAAAATTGAGGGAATCGTAAATGAGTATATCGAAAAACATTGATTTTTTCGATAAAAAACTAACACTCTCGATAGCGAATAAATCAAAACTATTAATTTTATCAAAAAAATGTATAGAATATTTTTTGTTTAAAATGAACGTTTTTATCAATTTTTGCGGTTAAAATATAATAAAAAATTTTCACTCCGAGATGGGGTGGCAGCCACCCCTATGGTAACAGCGCCTTTCAGCATCATATAGATTTTGATCCTTGGACTATCTACTACTTACTCTCAAATTTTCAAGCAAATCGATCTATTATATAAAAATTGCGAGGTAAAAAGCTTCGGTTCCTGGACTATAAAGGAAAAATTATATTTTAATCATTAGAAATTACATTTTTTTTGTTTAGAAATCTCTTTTCGGAAATAAGGGAATTGATTTTTTTTTAATATTATCTTGTTAGTACTTTTTGTTTAATTGCATCTTTAAATAAGGGAATAAGCAAACGAAGATTACGTAAACCATTGTAATATAATTTACTGCAATTATTTTCTTTCTGTTTCCAAAAACGGCGTCACTTGATATCACTATTTTCTAGTTGCAAAGGCTTAAAGGTAATCCATTAACAAGTTTGGTAAAAAGTTGATAAAGTTAGACGAATTAACTGGAGTTCCAGCGAAAGGTGCAATGTAATTTAGCCGACAATCTGTAGCAATATATTTCTCTACGTTCCTGGAGACCTTTACACAAGGGAGTACCTAGTCGTTACTAGGGGAACGATATCGACTAAAAACACATAACCGTTTTTAGATATTTTATGGGTTTTTATCGATTTAATATTTTGTAATTACAAAATATAATTTATTACATAAGAAAATAATCTTTTACATTTTTGAAACAAGCAATTTTGGACTTCGTACCTCCTAAGTTTTCACCAAAAATGTACCCGGAAGAAAAATGGTAGAAATTAAAGTCAACTTCTTTTAAAAATGAATAACCGTTTTCAATTTCGTAGCAACACGAAACTACAGCCGCATCATTATTCCAGTTCAATCAGAGAGTGCAGCAAGCACCTCTACCGGTTTCGAAACTTATTAGTCTCTCATCAGGAGGCACATATGCTGCTCTCTCTGACCCAACTAGGACAAACCCCAGCGTGCAGTCACGGATTGCAACAAACGAAATGGTAGGGATGCCCTGGCGGTAACTGCTAGCAAAAAAGTAAGTTTTCAATCTAATAGCACATAAAACAACATCCAAAAATGTTATTCTACATCCTACCAGACTCAAAACAATGGGAACCTTCTCTGATAACACCTTCGAGGCTTCTACAGCTTGCAAGTCATAACGGATGCTGAGACTAAGGAAGATGAAGGAATTTTACAATTTTTAATTCACGTCCCATTTTCTCAGTGCGGTAAACTTTCAATTTTTTAACTTCTTTTATTTACAGCTATTTAACAGGAAGTGATATAAAAAAACCGAAAGTATACAATACTCGTTTGTTCTTGTTTTGATAATGGCTTCCAATAATAAATTGCTCATACTATTTCGGAGACTTACAACAGTTCCACAGTTTACAACAAGGTATTTGGAAATAGAGGGCCAGGGAGAAGAAGAATATCTTGGCTTCAAAACCTGAGAAAGTGGTTTAATACATCGACCACTGTACTCTTCAGAATAGCAGCAAGCAAAGTTAGGATAGCCATGCTGATCGCCAACATCCGGAACGGATAGGCACCTTAGAAAAAAGAAGACAACAATTCCTTGCATCTGGTTGCATCCGATTGTATCCGGTTCCATGTCTGGAACCGGAAGTCCAAGATCAAATTTTTCACCTTTAATAGTATCTTTGTGTTATAAGCTTACATTATCCACCTCATTTGTCACTGTATCTGGTCTATTGACAGAGGAGTTGTATTTAGAGATGGACATACAGACAGATTTACAGCTGGAAATAGCTGGAATAGCTGGAAAAAGGCTAAAGATAAATATTAATTATTTAAGGTTTAGATTTGAAATCTAGTGAAGAAAAGATACTAAACATAAACTGAAGCAATTTATAGAAACAAATCTTCACCTCAACATTAAATTGAAAGGACGTAGCAAAATAAGCGATTAAATATTCCTCAAGGAAATGGAAATCATGACGGAGTAAATGAGCGTGTTTCAAAAAGAAAAGATAACTCAAAAATAGAGTAGAACAGATTATACTTATGCAGTTGTAGAGGACCAAAAAGGAAACGGGAATATAGGTCGTGATTAATAAAATTAGTAAAATAAGAAAGAGAAAAATCTATCCTGATTTTTGGAACTTTCGAAAATGATCCTTACCTGAAAATTCGAGCGGAGATTCAGTTTGCTTCCGAAACGTTTATCTCAGAAACTGGCATTACTTCAGTATAGTTTTTGATAATATTGGATGACTTTTCATTATTTTGACATGTAGAACAAGCTGCTTTTTATCAGCATGTCCTCCATGACTTAGCGAACACACTACTAATGCAACTTTGTATAATTTTCTGATTTTTGTATTTTCTTTGATCGGCTCCTAGCGTATAGGAGGCTACTACATTTGGTTTTTGTAGATCTAAGCAAGTCGTATGTCAATGTGTTAATTACCAAACTATGGTATATCTTAAAACATAATGGAATTCACCCATAATATTATGCCCTACAAAAAGCCAAACCCAAGGTCCTGGTTGAATTGTAGAGAAGAAAATATGGGACTATTGATGAGGAGAAAATATCCCTGAAACCGGTATAGACTCTTCCTGTACTCTCCGATTTGACTAGAGTATAATGCTGCTGCATTTTAGGATTGCAAAGAAATTGAAAATAATTGATGGATTCGACCGTTACTTGATGGAAGTTCATTTTATCTCACAATAAAACACTGAAAAACGTTTGTTTTCTATACTTCCACAAAGTTTATTACAACTATGTTATTACTACAGCTGTTTCGGCAAAGTGCCTTTCTCAAGTGATATATTTTACAATATGTTTGCCTTTTTAAGTCCTTAACTGAAGAGGTTGAGTAGCGGGGAGCTGTTTGTCTCGAGTTGGTCATTCAGAATTATATCTGTATGTTTCAATTGATTAATTTCCATTGATTTTAAAAGTGATAGCTTAAGGCCTTTATTTTGAATATGTAGAATTTAAAACTCTTCATTGAAAGAATGAT